>NC_086283.1:43016186-43687457 GCF_021018805.1 Prinia subflava | reverse complement strand
TGTCTATAGCAGAAAACAGTAGGACTCATGGGGCCAGGTAAGCGCAGACTAAAATATCTTTGACCCTCTATGGATCCAAGTCTGGAAATATTAAAATTAGCTTTTCAGTTCCTGGTTCAGGGGCCAACCAGAGACTATTGATACTGAATTATGCCAGGCTGAGTAAGGTCTCTGAGTAGCAGCTCAAGATCAATTATAGCTGTATTTTTCGCAGCCACAGGGGCCAGCAGAGAGCATAACAGTGTAAGGAGATGGATAAGTCAATTTTTATCAACATACTTTCTTTAACTCTGAAAATAAAAAACAAGACTTTCTTCATCTCTGAAAACACAGAAAATAAGAACTCAGCAATCATGCTTCATCACCATCCAGTATTCTGTGGGGAAAAGTGGGTTGCCTGCAATCAAGGCAGAACTGTGGGGAATACTTAGGAAGATATGGCCCTTCTCTTCCTTTACCCCAAACAGTATTACCTGAGGCTTACACATACTTGTGGGAGTCACCTCTACCCTTGTTTTCTGCCTGCTACACTAATTTCACGCTATGTTTCCAAACCAGCCTAAAGCTACTGATATCTGGAGAGGGAGCATTTTGCTTAATTCCACCATAATTTCCATATGGCAGCAAAGCATATAAGCTGTGTCATAATTCTGTATATGGCTCTAAGATTGGGATTGATTCACAGCCCAGTAGAACAAAAGGTTGCATTTTCCATGTTGTTGTCTGCACCTGACCATGTACAAACACAGCTACTCTCTCTCAGTCTTCTGCACAATCTGCTGAACACGTGCTTCTCACCTAAATACAGCATTACCTGATGGATGGGATGCACTGCTTTATCCATAGCCTCCAGCCACCTATAATGTAACAAAAAGTGAGAATAAGATTATTTTATGACAAAAAGTGAGAATAGATTGGTAGATCAGAAGAAATATGCTTCATTGCCTCTTCTAATTCTTTCTGACATATGCAGCATCGAAAAGGATGCACAATTTTTATGATATATTCAAGGCTCTAAGTCAGAAAAGTAGTGGATTAAAACTAAATAAACATTGCTGACTCTCAAAAATGTAAGTCTCAAGGCTTGCTGTATAACACATCATAATAAATAAAAGCAATGTTTCAGACAAGGGAATCTATATATCAAAATATGTAGTTTAAAAAAATAGTTGAACTTGTCAGGCTAAATGATTACTCTCCTTGTCTTTGTCATAATGCAGACAATGAATTTGCGGGAAATGTAAAAAACCCCTTAAACTGGAAACTACAGAATAAAGCAAGATATTTGTTGGCAAAGTTATTCTGTTATGCTATAAATGATATAAAATTTGGAAATACAAAATGCTCTGCTATTATAATGGTGGGTTATGTTAAGTAGTAAGATGATATAAAAAAATGGGTGTATGAATCCAAACCATCAACTTTGTTCACAGCTTTATTTTCCTGACAATTAACAATAAAACAAAGAGGAAAATAAGACTTGACTTCAGTACTTTTTGAAAATTATTACTCTATTGCTCGTATTACAGGTGGTTTTAGTCTCTTTGTTTAGTCAGCTGTTGTTTTTGGAAATGCAAAACACTATTTTTAAATTCTAACTCTGTGTCAAACCCAAAGACATTGCCTCTTATCAGAACCAACATGCTTTTCTGGCACATTTGCATTTTAAAATATTAAAATGAAAACGTGACAGAATGGAGATGAAGATGGGATTGTATTTATTACTAGCACTGTCCTTGTTGGGCAGAAGAGAGACTTGATAAGCAAGTTTACATCCACAGGAAAATTTACACTTCTGTTTGATATAACAGTGGGAGAGAGCATGAGAATCCAGATGAAGTTGTTGTTCTCAGGATAAATCAAGAATTCGAGGGGGGGGTGGGTAATGAAAAATTACTGTTAAAGATTTTATCTAAAGAAAAAAAAAAGCTGAAAAATGTTCAGTTATGAAACTGAAAAATAATTTTTGAAGCTTCTGCAGTTGAGAAATAGGAACATTATCTTCCCTTAAGTCGCTGATAGGTTTTTAAATTTTTCCCTAAGGATCAAGGTAGATAATGTGCACATCCTCCAAATATTTAATCTCCTTCCTCCCACACTGCAATAACAAAACAGATGCCATTAAAATGAAAGATCACTTACCTTTTCATTTCTTGGTTGGAAGTTGCACAGAAGTAGAAAATCCTGTTTCCAGCTTGAGGTATACATTTAAAAACAAATGGTTTACCCAGACTAGTGTCAACACCAATTTCTGCTCCTTCCAGCTTTGTTACTTCCAGGGGTCTGCACTTCCCTTCATCCTGCAATTAGAAAGGAAGAGTGTCCAAAGTTCAGAAACTAATATGAAACTGATACCTGTGAGAGACAAACTAATCAAACACCCTCTAAACTCACATCTCTGTTTTTGCTCTTTTAATTGTTTCTGGTTCATCAGAAGCCGTATATGCATGCAAAAAAACTTTCTAGGTATATGTAGATATTCCAGACATTGAGAATGCAGCTGACTGATGCCAGGATTTTCAAAGTGCACTGAAGAATTTAGGATCCTGGGTCTCTCTGATATCAATGCAATGTTTGCAATTTGGTTTATGCTGGAACTGTCACCTTATATGTGCGTACAGATATGGGAAAAAAAGACTTAGATATGAAAATAGTGTGCATAATACAACTTCCTTTGCGAAGTTGATGTAAATATCATTATGTTTATAAATCTTCCCACACAATTCAGATAACCTTCAAAGAGAGAGCACTTCAAAACCTTTTGCTTGTTTCTGATTGTGTCAAAGCTCTTTGAGACAGAAGGGCACAGCCAATGTCTTTGTCTGTAGCTGGTAATAAAGAGCCATTAAGCTCCTTCATGTACATGGGGAGGTGAAGCAGTTTAACCCCACACTTTCCCAGCCCAACTCCTCCTAAATACATATCTTAACTCAAAACAATGGTGTGCATATCTGGACAGTGAACTCTGGTTGTGTTTTAGGAAATATTCTCAGCCTCTTTTCCTTTAAGATCTGATACAGGAGCTCTAACAATTGTATCAAAATTGGTGAGAATAAAATTTAAAAAGAACGTTAATGCTGGGGCCTCTGAGTGCAGTTTGAAAAATACAAAGATAGTGGAGTCTCATAGAATAAAACTGGTTGATTTTTGGGAATTAATTAAATTTTGTCAGTAGGAGCTGAAATGTAATTGCCTCATGTAATTTTTTCATAGACTAAAAAAAAATATAGAGAGACTTCCATGAAAAAAAAAGCACTTGTGGGAATTAAATAGTTAAATACTTGATTGTATTCTCATTGGCACATGTAACTACCTCTTTGTTATACATAATTCCTCTGTAGGAACAAAATAGTCCCTAATAATGACAATAGTACAAATAAACATTCAT
Organism: Prinia subflava; assembly: GCF_021018805.1. Classification (NCBI taxonomy): domain Eukaryota; kingdom Metazoa; phylum Chordata; class Aves; order Passeriformes; family Cisticolidae; genus Prinia; species Prinia subflava. The sequence continues at coordinate 43,684,069 of NC_086283.1, read as the reverse complement.
GAATAAATTTCTTCAATTTTTACACTTTCTTGTCTTCCAATTTTTTTTTAATGCCGAACTAAAGTTTTTTAATGTAAAACTGAAGAAGATGAAGGCAATCCTGCAAATTGTCAGTGCTGTGTGACTACTTTACTTATAATGCCTTCAGACATAAAATAACATTGTAAAGGCAGCATAACCAAAACATGTATTCAGGTCCAAATCCCATTTCTAGAGCAAAGCATGGCCAGTGCTGTGCCAAGGAAGTATTGTTCAGTAGGATCCTGTCCATGGTCCTGAAGGCAATGGTCACTTTGGATACTGAAATGACTAACCACTATTACCACACATCCCCATAAACTTGTTTTGTAAACACTTTCTTGTGGTGTCTAGAATGAATGTAAACAGAGGTTCTGTGACACCAAGAATTATTTATGTTCACTGTGTTTCAAAGACATCTAGGAAGGGAATGAGATGGATTGGAGGCACTTAAAGGGAGACCAAATGCCCTTCACTAAATGATAGAGAGCTGTGCTCCCCTAATTCTAATAATCCAGACCAGAGAATCATAGAATTGTTAACGTTGGAAAAGACCTCCATAATGATCATGTCAAAACATTAGCCCAGCACCACCTTGTTCACTGCTACAACCATGGTCTATGTGGCGCATCCACACATTTGTAAGGGGTGTTTTTCCACTCAGACGGCTTTCATGAATAAGAGATCATTCCTTTGGCAAATGTGCCTTTGCTACAAAAAAGGTATATTGCCAAAAAAAAAAAAAAAAAAAAATAATATATATATATATATATATATATATATATGTAAAAGTAATTTCTTATGCCTGAGACTGAAGCACAACCAATTGATAATACTGCCATTATGAAACCTGATATACCTATGTGATGCTGCTTGAGATGATTATAGGTTTTGTACAGATTTTAAATGAGCTAACTCAGATTTTAGCTACTACTAGTCCATTTTGTGCTAAACAAACAGAAAGATTTTGTTTTCCTCAAGGTTGTGATCATCTACTTCATGAATTCTAGGCAGTCTCAATAATGGATTAAGTTCTCTAGGTAGAAGGTAGGAAGCAAGTGCTTTTTTGGTAAATGCTATTCTGTGAACAGGAGAAATATCTGAAGTAACCATTCCTATACTACTGGTTTTCTTAAAATGATCTGAGTATTAGGTTAAATGTTTCTAAAAAAATTTTTTTTTAAAAAATAGAGTATTAAACAAGGTATAATGAGGAGAAACTGAAATCAGAAAGAAATAAAAATAGAAAATCAGCTGTCTCCTTCCTATGTTGTAGGTGATGCTCATTAAGATAGTGCATACAGCCCTATTTAATTTGGTACAAATAATTCCAGAATTCCAGTAATATCATTCATAGTATTTCCTGAGTGATTCACGGTATTTAAATTTTGTTCAAGTACAGTTATATTTGCATTATGAATTAAGTTTCTTCATGTATCATTAAGAAGCAGCTGAGGAAATATATGCACATTTTATGCTATTAGCAGTAAAAAAAATATTAACAACAATGAAATCAACTTGAAAGTAAGATACAAAAGAGTCTCCAACTACTAGAATGAAGAGAGAATGAAAGCAACTTTATAGAAAACAATAACAAATCCTAGGAGGATTCTAAAAGACAATGTGAAAAGTGAGCAGTGCTAGAAAGCAGAAATGGAAGTCTGGCTAGCTTGGGAGACTGACAGTAGGAAGTATAAGGCATTTCTCCTGAGGTCACTGGTTCAGATTGGTTTCAGGTCAATAGTGGCATGACCAAATTTTTGACTGTCTTTCAAAAATATCTTCCTGGATGTGCCTCACTGTTCTTAAAATAGACATGTCTTAATTGAGACAGGAAATGGAAGGTTTTTTTCTTTTTGCATATTTCTCATTTGCCTAGCTTTCTCCATGATAGCTGATGTGTCCACACCCTCCCTGGAATTTTCACCATCTATTGTTTTGTGAATTTCTCTGACCAGCTTCTCCTTCAGGCCTGGTGCTGCTAGCTTAATATATCATTAAAATCTTCTTTTCCCTATTCTTTTTTCTAATCACTGTATTTTAGGTTCATTTTTTTTGGTTCTGTAAGGAAATTACAGCTAAAGCCTGTTTACATTTACTCCTTCCTTGAACTGGGCACATCAGTGCAGAAAAGTGACTAAGGTTTTAAATGTCTTTTTTCCTTACATCTATTTCCTTTGTCATTGAGGAAAGGTTTTGCATATGTCAGTGAACAGGGAACTCTAGACTCCAGAACAGTTCATATGGCATTTTTTGCCAACAGAGATGAATTTACTTAGGTTTTCATTTTGTTTTGCTTTAAACAATTTACATATAAGCTAGAGAGAGAGTAGAAACATACTGAAGAACAAAACAATATAGGCAAAGGTATAAAAGCTTCTCTGATTTGAAGAACATAATTATCCTACACCAAAAAGTACTGTCAGATGAAGTACAATCAAACAGTCTCATGGAATGAATAATCTTCACATTCCAGTTGGTCCAGTTGGTTATTTTCTTGAGGTTGAGTAATTTGCTGCAATTAATTGCACAAAAAATAATAAACAGTTTGCAGGACCAAGTCTCACAGGAAGAACTACTAACTGAGTAAAAATTTTGAACAAATTGAATCAGATGAAATAATGTATCTGTGTATGACCTTCTCTGGGTCAGGGTATGCAATCTTTTAGGCCAAAATTAAGATGCATATCATCAGCTAGCATTATTTCAAATTTCTCCATAGAAATAATACAGAGGATGTATTGGAGACACTGGATTCATCAGGTTCTTAAATACAAACTGAAAAATATATTCTGAAGCCATGGGAATCATGGAAAACTTAAAGGAATCAAATTATACACAGGCTCTATATAATGTAGCAGCTTCCAGACGATAGTGATACGTTTCCAAACAAGAATGAAGAACAAATAGAAGTGATATCTCTATGAGCAACGGCTCAGAGCTAAATCCATTTCTAGCTAAGCCTTTTATATAAAGTGATTAGGCTTAGCAATGGACACACAGGATTGTTCAAGAGAACAAAGGACTGAATATTTGTCATAGATAGAAATGCTGTGAAGACTCTGCACATCATAGGCAGGGGGATTTCTTTCTTAGTGTAATAATTGGACTCTATATACCACAGAAATGAAAATAATTTAAAAGCACTCTCTTCTATTCTAATGGAAACAGGGATGACCTAACATCTAATGATTCAGGTGATGTAATAGCTATTTACCAGGTTGGGGTCTAATTGTTTTTGATGATAGGAAATGCATGTCTTAGCTGTCACTGCCCCACCCCCAGCTTTGAGATACTTTGTCTTAGTCACTCACACTATGCCTAAGGGCATCCTAGAGGCATCAAACTTGTGAACTTAAGAAATGTAAATCATAATTATCTTTTAAAAAGTGGTATTCTTACATATGATTACAAAGAAGCACATTTCTGTCCTTCAATGCTGCCAAAGGAAGAGTGTTCTCTAGCTCTAGACTAGTGTGTAGTCTCTCACTTCTCTAAAGAATCTCTAAAGCACGCTCTTTTCTACTCTCAGGACAATAGTTTCCAATTCCTTCCAACATAACTGCTCCTACTTCCTTCCTACTACAATTTTTCTTTTGACTTTCCTACTTGGAGTCCACATAAAATGCTGGAAACAAATCCATATGCTTTAGATCTTTATTTCTAACTACTATAAGTTCTACATCATTCATAGGTGAGGGAATTGGACAGCGAAATGGAATAAATGATAAAAGTAATACAAGAACCTGATAGAGCTGGTTTAACTAGAATTAATCAATCTCAGAATTCTGGAAAGGAAGTCTGCCATGGAGATACATTGATAGCACTTTCCTGTTGGAGACAGGCCTCGTGAGAGTTTCTCCTAGATGAAAACCACAATGATATTTATTTCTTAATTTCCTTTCAGGTGCTAGATTAGTTATCTGTCTCGCTATCCTCTTTACCAGGGTCTACTTATGTCCAAGGGGCTGGAAATAATTCCTGGAAACACTGCAAGATAAAAACCAGAGAGGAGGTTGTTTAACATATTTTTTTTATTTATCCAGTCTTACTTAGCAAGAAAGCAATGATGAATTGAAAACAGGAAATTCTGGCTTTCACTGGTACTTTTAGTTGTTTTGTAAAAGCCAGTAATAAATTTGTTGAATTCCTTACATGATGGATATTTGTAATGAGAAATTTTGGAAAACAAGTTTTTACTATAATGCTTTTTTAATCCTTGTGTTTTCCTATTAAGATCGAACACTGGTAGCGCTCCAGCATGTATATCTCCAAGAAAAATGAATGCATGCTCCACAGTCTTTAAACCCCTTAATGGCCCTTTGTTCATGGGTCCTGGAAACCATATTCCTTTTCTTTAATGAAGTCACAAGATTAGTATTTTTTTATCCTGAAAACTGCAACATTTTAAAGGTTTCTAAGTTAGCTGTCATGTTCTAAAAGCAGCTTCCTGATGACAGCTCAGAGATTTAACATGTTGAAGTGATGTTCTGCTGCTGTCAGGTAAATTGCTTTTTTCTATCTTATTGGTCTCATGTAAAGCTGATTAAGACTTATTTGTCCTATACTGAAGTCTTCACCACAAACATTTCGTGGTGACTTTGCAGCTCCTTTGCTGGGATGAGCAGCAAATGGCACTTTTAGAAGAGCAAACATTGCTATCTGTAAAGAAAGGATCAGTGTGTGACTACATCGATGTAGTCATACACTGATTCAGCTTTCTGTGAAAAAATGTGTTAAGTTCAAGCACAAGAAATTTGTGTGCTTATACTTGCCTTAGGGAGAATTTAAATGTAAATTCCTATCTGTCTCTTCATAATTTCCAGATATATTTCCTTTAAGAGAAAAACTGGGCATGTTGAAAAATGAGGAAATAGCATGTTTGAGAAGATCCAGTGTTCTGGAGAACAGGTGATCAGATCTGTAGAATATATAGTTGAACTCCATGGTGGCCAAGTGTAGGTAAAAGTATTATAAATCATTTATCTCTGCTGATCTCAGTAATTTACCAAAATCAAGGTTCTAACACAAAAATACTGCTGCTCTGAGGTGGCAATACAGATACAACTACTGAGGTGAAAAATATGTTTTAGCTACTTATATGGATCATAGAGTCTAGGACATCTGTTGGCAGTATCTGTTTGAGGGAAAAGAAAGCAGCCTTGCATGTGAAGTGACTGAATGTTTTGCAACAGCTATCTCTTCACCACTGTGTGATTGGCTACAGATGAGTCAGAAAGAGAAGCAATTACATGGGAGAGTCAAATGTAAAAAGTTCTAGAAATCTTTTTAAGGTAGAGAAGATTCAAGATGGATAATTTCTGGTAGATTGCAATGATGAGAAAACGCAGAGATGAATTACCATATCCTTTCTCCACTACAAAATATTATATGTTATATTTCAGGCTTAAATAAGAAGCCTAGTTGTCTTCTTATACAACTGGAAATCAGGCATGGCCTTGCTGGAGTTACTGGAAATACACCAATGTGAGTTGATGTTCTTAACAACAGAATGAAGATGAGTAAATTGATTGGCCTGGCTATTTTGCTATATAGTGACGGCTTATCCTGAATTTTTTATTCTTGCTGGATTATTCTTGCTGTCAATTAACAATTTCAAAGAAATTCTTAGATACAGTAAATGACAAAAGTTTTTCCTCCAGAGTAAGGCAAGGCCGGGAACATAAACTTGCCAATTTAATCATGCAGCTGGCATATAAATAAAAGCTGTGTTAAACAAAAAACATTATTTGTATGAAAGAAATAAAAGTGGGATGAGCAGTCCTCTTTTTTACATTCTGAGAGAAATCATACAAAAAGAAAGAACTGCCAATGAATACACTTGAGATCCTTATTATTTCATTTGGACATTAGATCTCTCAATAGTGAAGAACTGTATTTTTTAAAAGTATCTTTCTCTCTCTCTTACTAAATGACTTTTCAGAGTACTCTGTAAGCAAAAGGGAGTGGAGAAAATCCTTGTGTTGTCATCAGCTAAAATAGCACCTCAATATTTCAGTGTTTTCTTTGGAGTCCAGAGACAGAGAGCAAAAAAAAAAGAGCACGAAATAATTTTAACAGTAATTGAAGGGCACTAGTCTTGGATAATGCAAGAAAATAAGCAGTAGTTAGCTACTGCTATAAAATATTTCTGCAGTGTTTTAAGTATATTTACTCTTTTTAAGAAAAAGCAAATACACATAGTTTGCATGATTGAAATACTTATTTTCTTAGTGCAACAAATAAGATAGTTGAGGAACAAATGAATTAAAAGAAATCTCCTAGCTGAAAGAAAGATGTGAAAATGTAATTAAATCTTAGTGAATGTAATATTATGGGCCATCTTCTAATCCTCACTCCAATTGATCTAACACTGCCTTTGTGATATTTTATTGATCAAAAACTGGGAGATGTTTAAAAGTATAACTAGATATCCATTTTTACATTTTAGGAGTTTGATGATGGCTCTAGTTATGATAAAAGCTCTCCAGAAAATTGTTCCTACATGTTTGTATCTTTTTAGTGTGAAATTTTTTACTTGGTTTTGTTTTGGCACCAGAGGAGCTAGTGCTGAAATAAAGCACTGGCCAGACTCCTTTGTTGTATACCCAGTAGTTCTGCAGCATATTCCTGACTAGATGGCTCATGTGTGCACCAAGACAGATGCAGAGAAATTCTGCTGGAAATGTCAGGTGGATAGAGAACTGTAGAAGACCACTCAACACGCCTCATTTATACCCTGTGCAAAACCCTGTAGCGCTGATGTTATGCTGTAAACTCCGTAAGTCAAGATAATAATATGTAACTTTGAGTACAGAACTGCTGCACTTCATAATTCAGGACACAGTTTGATTCCAGCCACTTTCCTTACCTTCTTGTGTTTGTAATAGTGTAGGTAACCATTATGTTTCAGTACAAACCACCTCTTTCTCCAGCCCTTCAGGATTGCTGATTGTGTTCTTTTGTGCAGATATCCTCGGCAGGTAGGTTTAGGGGTGTTGGGGTAACGGCTGATATCTGATCCCACTATCATAGTCAGGATATCAGGACCTAAAATATTACATGAGAAAACACAAGTAAAAACAATGAAGGTGTCAATACTTCTGGATACCCACGTAGGGTAAGGAGCAGGAAGGCAGTATTCTGTACCATGCCCATGTCCTCCCAATGTAGCTTCTAGAAGCAGCAAGAAGCAGAGCAGCAAAGGAAGCATATTAAATCATGTGTTATTTGGCCTTCTTTTGACACAAATTCAGGAATGAATCTATGTTTGTGTTGGGAACTAGTAATGGAGCCAGCTATCTGAAGATACCTCTAAAATTTTTTTGTGACCTATGTTTGCAAGCAGCATTTTTGGTACTTGTCTATTTTATCAGTTAGGAGAAGTAATTGAATTTTATTGCTCAAATGGGTGTACATAAATTGAAATTTAACCAAAAATTGCTGAGAATGTTCTGAGGGGCACCTTCAGTCCCTGGAATCTTACATATGCTCTTGAGGATTCTTTATTTTACATGCCTTGGAGTATTCTAACCTTTTCTATGCCCCTCACTGAGGAGGCTGGATGTTGGAAGCTAACCTGTGCTAAAGCATCTACTTATCATTTGCAGAAAGTAAGCACTCAGAAGAGATGAAAGATTGCAAGATTTGAAAAAAATACGTTGTCTTCATCATCAATAAGATGCAACATCAAAATATTTGCTGACAGTACCAATATATCTATTATTTTGACCCTAAAGGCCTGAAATTCTTATTTTATCAACACTAAAGAGCAGGTGGTAATGGCTGAAGGCAGATTGAGAAATGTGACTGTGACATACTTTCATCCACAAAATATTTGCTGAGTTTCTTTTCGGGGTACACTTGACTTTGGGAATGCTGACGGTGTGCCAAGATTTAATCCAGAAGGTATTCTCTGAAGAGTTAAAAATACCAGCAATCAGAGATTAATCTGCTAAAACGCTCAACATTCTCTTAAATACAACATTGTGAATGACACCTCTATAATTAAAGAACATGGTATGTGTCAAGTTACATTTGTCACTGTCTTGTAAAAGTATTTTAATTTATTGAATTTCCCATGAGCCTTTGTCAAAACTTTATCTTGGATAAATAAGGGAATAGCAGTAAATTAATTTTCAGCATGGAAACGTGGCTGTCTTTGGGTTTTAGTCATCACAATTCTGCGAAGAATATACACGTCTAATGTCTGACTCTGACTGACTCTGTTTCTGTGTTGGTGCAAAAGGATGCCTCATGAAATAAACTCTCTGATCTCCTGACTAGACTTCAGATCTCGGTGACAGAGAAACAGAACAAAGATGTTAAGTCTCTCCCTGAGGAAGTATAAGGCGTAAATAAGCCATTTGTGCCTCTGCAGTCAGTTTCATGGCTTTCTGAGTCACTTCCTTTATAACAGGAGAGCCAAAACCACATGTTCTGCTGCATGCTCTTTGGGGAATAATTTTCTAAAGTGTTGAGAACACAAGGTCTAGATAAAAAGTGACCTCAGCAATATTACTGTATGAAATAGTTATGCATTAAATTATTAATTGAGATTTCTGTTGCAAACATCACCCCGTTTGTCTGGATGTATTTGGAGCACTGACCAGGACACCTGACCCATTAATTTAATTTACTGTGATCTCAGAATTACCTTTCCTTGCCAGATTGGCAGCTTCTGAATGTGGCATGCTGGTGACATCAGTTCCATTGACTGCTATCAGAATATCCCCAACTTGAAGCCCTGCTTCTTCAGCTGCACTGTCTGGAATTTAAAGAAGAAAAAGAAAAAGAAAAAGAAAAAGAAAAAGAAAAAGAAAAAGAAAAAGAAAAAGAAAAAGAAAAAGAAAAAGAAAAAGAAAAAGAAAAAGAAAAAGAAAAAGAAAAAGAAAAAGAAAAAGAAAAAGAAAAAGAAAAAGAAAAAGAAAAAACAACCAAACAAACAAAACCCCAAAACCGCAAACCAAAAACCAAAAATTTATTCAGTGCTAAGATATCAAGCATATCTATATGATCACAGTTTTCTAGCAAAACAAGTATCTGTTGTCTTGCGATGCAAAATGTAACCATATGTATTCTACTACCATCTGTTAAAACAGGTAGGGCAGTGTTCTTTTTCTTTTCCACAACTCATCCCTCATAACTCCAGGGGGAACCTTCTCTTAATGGGCCAGCTGTTAAAACAAGGTGGGGCAATGTTCTTTATCTCTTCCATGACCAATCCTCCCTCCAGGGGATATCTGCTGTTAATGGGCCATTGAGTCTCACTGCATGACTGATAAAATTACGCCATCCCACTGGGAGATGCTCCACCCAAGAGCGGAGCCCAGTATTCCTACCTGGATATAATCTGACATTCAGAACACCAGGACAGCCTGTTTTGGCTGGATTCCCAGAGGAATACTGGGCCCATCTACACCACCACTGGACCTTCAGAGGAAAACTGAATGTTTCTCTAGGATCATTGCTTCAACAGAACCACTTCTGTCACTCCAGGAGGACTGGAGCCACCATTTACTGGACTGCTACCAGTGCCCTGACTAAAAGGGTGTCAGGTTGTATTCTGACTCTGTCAGTGTTTTTGTACTACTGCATTTTATTTTTAATTTTCCTATTAAGTAGTGGCATTTTTTTTATTATTTATACATACTAGTAAAGATCTCTTATTCGTATTCTCATACTTTTGCCTGAGCCCTTAATTTCAAAATTATAGTAATTTGGAGGAAGCAGATTTACATTTTCCATTCCAAGGGAGGCTCCTGCCTTCCTTAGCAGACACCTGTCTTTCAAACCAAGACACTGTTCAACAAATCAAGGATTACGTTTTAGGGCCTTCATGATGTCAGCTTGGAGGTGGCAAAAATTTTACTGAGCAACCTGTTATTCATTTGTAAATAAAGCTTCGGGATCTGGGTACTGGTGCAGCCCTAGATAATCACTGGCAGTCGACAAATTTCATTTAAAATGCCATTGGGATTTAAATGCTTTAAGATGCAAATAGACATTTCAATATTTGAAAGTTCTGGCCTGAAGTACAAAGATAGATCTGATGCAATGCTCAGTAGAGTCAGTAGACAAAGAAATAAAATCTATTATTCTGATAATGTTTGAATTTAACCCCAAAAGAGAATCTTCTGTACTGCTATTTGTCTTTGCTGATTAACAGAATTTGGATATGTCATTTTGAGGATTTTTTGCTTTAGGAAGAAATTACATGCTAAGTTAGAAAGGTCCCATTGAAGGAAGAGTAGAACAAGATTTTTAATGCATCACCTTTTGCTTATTTGTTAACCATTGCAAAGCATATACATTCCTAATAAAACAGTGCTCAGACACATGCCAGCCAGGAATGGAAGCAAACTAGGGAGGTGATAAATATGCTGTATTCATAATACACCAATACACAGTTATTTAAATCCCAGTTACAAATTTCTCAGATACAGTATTTATCTTCTCATTTATAAATAAGCATTCTTAATGGACTGTGAAAGAACGGTTTTGAAAAATATTATTCCATGTCCTTAACATTTAATGTATGCTTTTAAAGATTTTGTATTCTATGATGCAGAAAATGTGTTCCTTCAGTGTATTTCTGAGAATGCCTAAAACTGTAGGTATAAGATTAGTAAAAGTTTAGTAAACAGGCACAATAAATCCCCAGTCCACACTCGTGTGTTACAAATCACTTGAAAATGTCAGAACATTTTGGGTTGTTACCTTGAGCATGCCATACCAGACTTTATGACCATAAGTGGTCTGTAAATATTATTAAAATGTTCATTATAGAATCATAGAATAGTTTTAGCTGAAAGGGACCATAAAGACCATTTAGTTCCAATCCTCTTCCACTAGACCAGGTTGCTCAAAGCCCAATCTAGCCCTGCCTTGAACTTTTGAAGGGATGAGGCATCCATAGCCTTTCTGGGAAACCCTGTGCCAGTGTCTCACCACTCTTACAGGGAAGAATTTCTTCCCAGTGAAATGAATTATATTTTGAGAAAACATAATTTTACTACAAGCTTGTCTGAAAAAACCCCTTTTTAAAAAATGTTGTCACTATTTTAAAGCAACTATGCTTGAAAACAACATACAAATAAAAGTGATATAAAATGTGAATTGCTATACCTAATTTTAACTAGTAGGGATAAATTGATGTCAGAGTTATTGTATGCATGATATACTATTTTATTTGTACTTAGGTAAAAAACTTATGAACTCACAGGCTGCTGAATTCACAGGCTTTCCCAGTGTTGTCAGGATGATGGACAATCTAATACATAAGGCTGGTAATAGTGACAGAGCTATTCTCAGATGACATGCCAGAAGAGCCTTCTCTGTATAGGATGACAATTTGCATAGTATCTGGGGGCTTTTTTAGTAAGAATCTATCACAGTCTCCTTTACGTTCTGCACTTCTACTAATTCTACTCTGCCTTTCTTGAGATGCAGAGCAGTAGAGCAAGCAGTGCTCTAGATTCAGATGAGCCAAGGTCTTAGGCAGCAGTAAAATGACAGACTGCCTGTGTCTCATTCTCTCTGCTATTACTGACTGAGTCAGCTTTTAGCCAGATTTCTAAGCTGACATTATGCACAGAGCCAATGATTTCAGAGACCTTTCAGTGGTGACTCCCAAGATCTCATTCCTGAGCGAAAGGGCCAACGCCATTATTAAGGCAAGCTAGCTCATTCTTCTCTAGAGGCAGTATCTTACATTTCATCTTTGCTGAAAATGATCTGCCATTTTTTTCTCACTCACTTGGGATTGGGAGTTTCTTTTGGTGTTCCTTATGATCATCATAATTCCTGAAAGCAGTTAACAGCCCACCTGTCGAGAGTGACAGATGGCTTGATGGATCCAAGCAGAAGTGTGCCTAGCCATTAAGATTTTTGTAAATATTAGAAGGACCACTTCTAATATTAATTCATTTTAATTTTTAAAGGCCTACTGTCATTCATGGATGTCAGCCCACAAAGATTTTCCACTTTACATCTTGAGAGATGTTGAATGCAGGCACTTGCACAAGGTATGAACTGACATGGAAGAAGACAGGGCACTGGAGTCTGATTTACTCCTAGGGATACTGGGGCTCTAAGACTGTTGTTCATGAGCACCCACTAATTATGGAAATTATTGTGTACATCTATATTATGAATTATATAAAACAAATGTTTTATGTAGATCATAATATATCATGCAGCTATATATTATATATATAATCAGTTTATATAATAGAATATTATGTGTTTAATTTTTATATATCTCCACAGGAGAAATTAACCAGTACAAACACAACTTACTTGTGTCAACTTCAGTCACAAGGATAGGCTTTGAGAACTGGATCCTGAAACCCCAAGGGTAATTGCCAGTTCCTTTAGCGATCTTCACTGTTCTTTCTCGAACTGGAAATAGGAAGAAAGATAGCTTCTTTTCTCTACATATACAATTCAATAAGGAGCAGTCTGTTTTTAAAACCTTTAAAACTTTCTGTAGGCACTGAGCGTTACGGATCCTACAAATAGTTGGGGTGCTGGTCCTCAGACAGTGACATCCCTTACACTGCAACAGACCAAATATCATTCATGTTAGGGCACAGCAGACAGCAGTTTAAATTAAGTCCCTGGACTTTGTAATGAAGAGCTAAGTATTCAGGTATTCCACTCTATTGATGGTGTTCCGTGAGAGTAAAACACTCATGCTTTCTGTGTCAGACCTCTATACTGCAAATACAAAATACACTCTAATTTTACAAATGGGTTTTAATCTGTTTCTTGTCGTTTCATTCTTTTTATATTTCAGAAGGCCTCTATCTTATGGATAGTTGTTTCTTCATTTATTTCTTCTTCCACTCCACACTCCCACACTGCCCTCCAGCCCTGTAACCAAGCCTCCCCAGCCATAGTGGCATCTTCTGCCAAGGGGGCCTGAAATCTCTTTCAACTCAGCAGAATTTAACACTTAAAGGGATCAGCCTCAGTAACAAGGAAGATCAGGGTCTAATTGCCTACTTCCATCTCTTCCATTTCTTTCACTGTCTAACAGTATTATTATTCTGACTTTAATGGCCTGGTTCTTTAGAAAACCTTATGCTTAAGAAGGATTTAATTGTAAATTTGATTTCTTGCAGTGTTTTGATCATTTGACTACCTTACTGTAGTTTATTAATGGAGGCCATTCATCAGTAATTTATGACAGCTGTTTTGTCTCCAAATTGTGTACTATTTGGAAGACAGAAATTGCTTTAAAGGTTACTTTACTAGTAGGCCAAATGATATTATCTGTCAAAAACAGATACTTCAATACTGACTTTAACTATCTTGCTGAAGTTCTGAGCTCTCCTGTGGGAGAAGATGCAACCGAAATGGTTTTCCAGAATATTCTGATGTGTTAAGGGTAATTTTTCATGTCAGAAGATTTATAGAGGCCATTTGTTCCCTCTCATATTCTGAATGATTTATGAGCTCCAACAAAGAACTTTCCTGGAAAGCTACAGGTGTGTTTCAATTTTTCTTAGTTCTTTGAACTGTGTTACTTATGAGTAACTCAATATCTGAGAAGTGAAGGAAAACCTCCCATCCCCCAGAAAAAGTTGTTCACTATATTTGTTTGACAGATTTAAACTATGAATAGAACAACCCTACTCATAGCAAATAAGTATTTTCTTCCTGGATCAACCATGTCTGAAAGTTTGAAGTAAAACAGATTTTATGTCCATTATAATACTTTATGACCACAAATATCTCTATGGTTTTGCCATGCTTGAAGAAGTAATGGAATTACATTGCCTCTACCTTTATCTCATGAGATTTAGTTATGAACTTTTGCCAGTTTATCAAGTAATGATGACACTTTGCAAGACAATAGCTAAATAAGAACTATTCATTTTTTTAGTAATCTTTTAGATTCTTGGGTTACTCCTTTTCCTGTCTTTAGCATAAGTGACCAGCATCTTCTTCAAAATGTTGTTCCCCTGAAGTACTGAGAGTGCCCCAAAGAAATAATTTTTTTATGACATTTATTACCTGTTGCTCTAGCCAACTTACTTGCTACTGGTCTAGGCCTTTTGCTGAGACATCTAGGACTGTTATCTGGAGAGACATCATCTCCTCTGAAAACCCAGGAAGCAGAATGAAAGTTTTCTGTATAAAAACCTCCGTCCTCATTTTCAGAATATAGTCCCAGATCTACTGATCGAGCATCCTCTGAATTTACTGTCATGATGATAAAACAAGCAAAAGTTATGTCAGGAGGGAAAATACATGAAGAATAAGAGACCTCAGTCACTCAGCATGGAAGAAGTGCCACAAACTTCTTTATGAACTGTTTGTAATGTTTGTATTCACTTCCTCAATTTTGTTGCTGTTAAAGGTGAAGACTGCAGGAATTTCCAAATATAAGATCAAAATACTGGAGGCTAATGCATGTTGGACTTGAGTAAGAAGTGAAACCTTAATGCGAGTGGTCAAAACAGGAGCTGCAACTCTTTAAGATAAATATGGCTTTAGCCAGTTCTTAACCTATCTGTGACCCATTTGATTAGGAAATCAAACAAAACTTCTAGAAATTTAGTATGAGTTCAGTGCATGTCAGAAGACAAAAGAGAAGATTAAAAGTGTCTTCCATGATGGGGGCATTGATGACTATAATTTCTGTTTGCTTAATCTTAGCTCTTCCAGACATGTGAAGGTTTTTAAAAAGGAGGTGAGAAAATAATAGATTGTTGGTGGTGTTTTTTCAAATTTTATTTATTTATTTATTTATTTATTCATTTTTTATTGTTGTTGTTGTTGTTTTTAACCATAGAACTCCTGGCTAGTTCCTTCATAGACTGTTGAATATTTGTATGATATGTTATACTGAGGATACAAACAGCAAGTTGAATGTAAACAAAAATGCTGTGTAATAGTCTGACAACATCCCAAGTAGACCAGGAGCTGGAACTTCAAAGTTAAGACTGGATGGTGCAAGTCATATATAAGTATATCATCAGATGCTGTGCTAACAGATGGACTAAAAATATAAGTTTTCTGAAAGAAAAAAACCATCATGTACCATTCAGTATGAAATGCGTGGTATAATGCAGCTAGATTTAATGCAGCTAGAGGAAGGATCTGTTTGCTTTGTTTATCCTGTGTTTGATGCAAAATGATTCCCAGTTTAAAAACAGAGAAGATAAAAATTTACTTTTATTTAAAGTTTTATTTGTTCGGGAAGTCACTTCCTGAATACATCTAGATGGCAGTCCTTTTGTCACTTAGAAAATGTGCTCATTGTGTCCACCTAGACAAATACTCCACATCCATTGGTTTTTCTCTTATTAGGCAGAAAGTATGAGATGATATGCTTAACTGTATAAGAAGCTACTAGCAAATAAATAAATAAATATTACTATGCTGATATGTTTAAAGCTCATTTTACCTTGCTACCATGAATGCATAAATTAAAACCTAGCACCAAACAACTCAGTACAGCACAGTGTTTTGCCAGTTTAATGCTGAATTTTTATAATAGCAGTAGAGTTAGAGTATGTTAAAATGTGACAAATAGGCAAAACTATACACACTGCCACACTGACATTATTGAATTCTGCCAAATGTTTATTTTCTTTTCAACTTGAGTTTTTGGAACAGATGTCAAACTGGGGTGTCACAAACAAGTGCAGCTAAATCCTTCCTAGAGGCTGGAATTAAGTATGTAAGGAGCTGCTGCTTCCATATGTTAATCAGAATTGTGTCAAGTCTGCCAACACAGGGGAACAGTCAAACTACCAAACCAAAAGGGACAGAAGTCTCAGGCCTGTGACATACTATCCAAAACTATTAGATGTGAGAATCTGTGACAGTTGTCTGCCCAGTCATCTGTTCTGGAGAGCACCCTGGTTTATGCCATGTACTACCCAAAACTTTGTCTCAAGGAAAGCAATTCTAGCTTTTGCAACTTGCTCTTTTTTGACTTGATTTGTTAAAAATATATATATGCTTTCTCTATGAAACCAACACATGCCTGACTTAGTAAAATTTATGGTTCAGCTTTATATTCAAGAGACATTACTGTTGAAATCAAGGAACAGTTTACCCTGGTGTGTATAGCTTCTGGTAGTTTTTCTGAGCTCAGCTGGTTTGACATGGTAACTTTCTGGTCCTAATATGAAGGCCTAGAATCTGTTTTAGGGGCAAGCAATGAAAACTACTACCAATAAAGAGCTTCTCTATTTCCATGTGAAATGTCAGTCATGCATGCTCCTTTGTTAACAAGAATTAAAACTTTATGGATTGCCTCAGTCACCTGAACTTAGGTGGCATGTACCATATTGGGTACCTCAGGGTATCCTGTTTGCTGTTCAATTACTATTTCAAAAATGCTTGGATTCCCTGCTGGTTCACATATCTCAGGCCCGTCTTGGTATCCCCAGCTGGCAACTGAAATCCATGTTTAGGCAGTGAATTCAGGCTCCGTTGATGTAGGATTTGCCTCTTTGGTACAGGCATGGAACATATTTATAGTTTATAATATATTGTACCTGCACTGAATTCTTAAGAGTTCGGAGTCTTCAAAGGATTTGTATTTTCCCTTCTTCAAAGAGGAAGTTATATATCTACAAATAAAATTCCTGTACCAAAAGTAATCATTGTAGCCCAAAATATTTCCACGGGGAAGTACAATTTCTTATCTCTACAGAATATTTCTTATATTACTAAAAAAGCAAAACAGGAGGTGAGGCAGTGTCAAGTAAGAAGTACCACATATGTTCTCCTTAGACTGTGCAATCCTTGCTTGGTGGGTCCATCTGTATGAAATGTAAATTCACTAAGCAGCTCATCTTAAAAATTCCTTCCCATTAAGTTTAAGCTGATGAATTAGCACGTGGCAAGGTGATGGATTTCTTAAAGAGACAGTTATGAGTTACAGTGAATCACAATCTAGGCAACGAACCTAGATTGAAGTTGGAGCAGGTGGTTAGCTTTGTGAGGAGAGAGACTCCCCGCTCAGCATGGCTTGATGTGATACCAGGATTATGACTTTTGTTATAACCTCAAACCTGCTGCCACATGATCATGTGTTTGTGCCTAGAGTTTGTCTTAATATTATTTGAGTATATTATTTGAACATGTTCTAACATGAACATGCAGGGTAGAATCAACATTTTTTTTTTGTCAGATTGTTTGCTTAACCAAGGAGAAAGGATGTTTCATGTTACTCACGATAATGACTAACACAGACACTCAGATAGTGAACTAGAGATCAATTTCCTTAGCTGAAAACCCTGTCATAGTGTCACACAAAGGGGAAACATCTCAAGTGTAATACTGAAGTACTCACTTGATCCCTCAGTGATTGTGCTGTTTATGGAGCTCCCTCCAGTTGAACTGCATTTTTTGCTGTCTTTGAACTGTTTCCGTCTTCTGGCCCACTGGTCTATTGCATCTTCCTGGGAACTGTCACTTGCCCTGGTATCTTTCTTCAAAGGTAACTTTCTGGTTTTATCCATTTCTGATTTCAAGTCTAAGTTATAACCAGATGTTGTTTGTGAGAAATATGTGAGATAACTTGTATAGGTAATTTTACTGTTTAATATTTCCACATTCTAAATACGAGAATATATATAACCAATATATAAATGAAAATACCAAATAATAGTGAAAATATTCAGAAAGTATATATTTTAGACTAACTGAGGCCTTTATGCAGCAAGAACTCTAGCTAAATACCTACATAGCCCTTGAACATCACTATTTTAATGCAGAAACTTGTGAATTGCTCATGGTTCTTATTTAACATCATACATTTTTGAAGTGGCCAATAGGTAGATATATAAACTCCTGTTTGAACACCAGTAATCTTGTAAGATATGCATGAAGATTTTCCTTGTTTAGATTTCATTCCAGTTAAGGCAGAATAAACTTACTTCTTGTATTATATGTCAGATAAAGTAGCAATGGTAAAACAGATCTTGTGTTCTGTTCTGTTCTGAAAATGTGACTGTAACCACTGGAAAGGGCACATAGGCCCCAGCCTCCACAGGCTCCCTGGAAGAATGTGTAGGTGCACTCATGGCTGTACAGCCTTTTTTTAGCTTTAACTAGATCTTCATCACAGACACATGTAACTGAGCAAGGGCATTCCAGGGCACCATTCCAGACCAGTATTCCAGACCATTGTTGAGAGTTACGAAACCTATCTCACTGCTCT
Organism: Prinia subflava; assembly: GCF_021018805.1. Lineage (NCBI taxonomy): Eukaryota > Metazoa > Chordata > Aves > Passeriformes > Cisticolidae > Prinia > Prinia subflava. Next base: position 43,665,861 of record NC_086283.1, on the reverse strand, counting down.
TGCAGTGCCCTTTATAGGGGTCTTGTCCTCTCTGATACAATCATGAAGTCCCCAGAACACCAAGAGACTTCTACATCACCTTTCCCCCATCTTCTTTACCACAGTGGCATCTCTTCTCCTCTGTTCTAGATGTTCTCACTCTTTGCTAAAAAATGACACATTTACTTTCCAGTGTCACTGGATTATTAAACTCTGTAAGTGCCATACTGTCCAATGTCTTGGCAAAGTAGGCTGGTATTCTCAAACTAAAAGTAGATTTTAATTCATATTAATAAGCTGTAATATTCGTGCTGGATGTACATTTATTCATTTAAGGTAGGACCTCCACAGCATTGCTAGAAATGAAGGAAAATCAAAATATGACCCTGGACAAAAAGAGGCCCAAAGAGAGATGACAAGTATGAGAAAGAACACACACAGATAATTCTTAGCAAGGGGTAAAAGGGAAGAGAGAATAAAGGAAGAGAAAATAAAATAAAAATGGAAGACATAGATACACCTCACTTCTGTGCTGTGTCCTTAACCATTTAGGTCCAATGTCCAAGAAGCCAAGGATTTTGGCAGTTTTCCTTTAGTATCTTAATTCTATACCTTGTTCTATAGAGATTTCCATTTCATCAATTCTCTATTTATTTCATATATTGATAATGAGATACTGGTATTGAGATATTGGTCTATATAGTATATCTATATAGTGTATATAGACTTTAGTTTTTTAAATTTCTATTACCAATGCAAAACAAGACAACCATGGAGGTCATACCAGTCCTTTTTGCAGGTATTGTGAACTAAACAATTTTTAAAAAACTTCATCTGCTTTGAACTAGGATTCTATAAGACATTTTCCATAAGAAAATGTATATTTTTCAACAGAATAAACCTCTTAACCTCCAAATCTGCAGGAAATGTCTTCTGGAGAGTTAAATCTGAGATATATTTGCATATAACCTGGTTAATATTAAAAAAAAAAAACCCAAAATGTTTGGAGTGATATTTAAACAACACATACACACATACGTGTGTACATATTCATCATGTAAAAGGCTCACATTGTGCAATGTCCCAGGATGGCTTAAAATTTTTATAGTTCAAAACACTCATTTCAAATGACAAGTTATGGATACAGGTAGATGAATTATAAAAAGGATTTTGTAAAGAGATTTTGTAAAATATGAGTTATAAAAATTAAGCCTTTTTCATATGCAGTTTTTTCAAACATATAAAAGAGAGGAGAAAAGCAGGTTAAAGGATCTTTATGGTCATTCTATGAAAATGTTCAGCCAGAATTAAGACCGAGATGTACTTAGTATTTATATATATTCAGTATTCATATTGATCACATAGATTTGAAAGCCAGATTTATGTGGTTTTAAACACTGACTTGTGCTCTGAGTTCATATCACATGCCATCTGCTTTTACTATTACTTTCTGCAATGCTATTTGCTTCTCTCATTAGTTGTATAGGATGGGTGGGCAGTTTTATGTAGGAAAATAGCGTCTTGATCAAAGCTGCATGAATTTATTATTGAAGTTTTTTAAAATTTATGTTTCTTGGCTCTACAAGATGGTTCCTAGAATCCTCAGCAGAATAACTGCATATTATAACTCCATGGCCAAACATATACCATAACAACATCATTGTAAACCTTTAATATACATTTATTTTCCATGAAAACAGATGTCACAAAAGCTCCTGTGCAAAAGGTGTGTGATATTAACTTGAAAAGTCTTGTAGCACCTACCTTTCTGACTAATCTGTTTTACTGATGACAAGATATCTGTATTCTCATAATAGTCTTCTTTCATTTCAGAATTTGACTCAATTTCTTCAGAGTTGGACTGGACTAACAGAAGAGGTTGATTTGCTCCAGGCTCTCTCCTTAAACTGTCATCAATTGACTGCTTACTGCAAAAGTTCTCCAATCTTTGCCTAACGTTTGAATGTTCTGTGAAATTCTCTTTCTTTTCCATGCATACTGAAGAGGTAGATAATACAGAAGCCTGTGCTGAATTATTATAGCAATCAGATTCAACAAGGACATCTCCAGATATGTCCTGTACCTTGGAAAGGCTTTCCAACGCTTTATTCGTGCCATGCTCTTTGTGATCTAACAACAAGGATGACAGCAAGGATTTTTCTTGTACGGTGCAGGTAAAGTTAGGTTCTTTCTTTACAGCAGAGCCAAAACATCCCGGTATCAATGTCGTGTTGCCCTGGGAAAGCCTTCCTTCTACTTCTCCAGTTACCACTGGAGGGTCGTTCAATACTGACTCTCTTCTTTTATTTGTTACCTCAGACTCTGCATAATGAGGATGAAAATCCAACTGTAAATCTGAACTTTGTTTTGGGATGCTTTCAATAGATGCATAATTAGTAATTTCTTTGTCCTTAAGGAATTCACCTGAAGGGCTTATAGAAAGTGGAGAGGCTTGCATCAGGCAAGTTTTGTTTTGCCATTCAACATGCTTTTCTATAGAGTTGTATTCTGATTTCTCTTTATCTAAAGCTTCAGTAGACTCAGAGCCTTCCTCCCACATGGATAGGTTTCCCAGAGGCTCTTCATGGCCATTTTCTTTTTTTTCGTGTATAGTATCACTGGAATGAAGACTCTCCATTAATGTTTCTTCTGTTCCTTCATCTTGCCCCACACAGTCTGCACAGTCATTCAGTAAACAAGTGCCATCTAGACAGCCATCTTCTTCAGGCTCAGATGGATAAATGGTAATATTATGATCAAACAATGTGAAAGCATACTGATATGAAGACTTAAGACTTCTCAAATTTCTCAGCGAGGAGGACAAGTCAGGACACTTGCAAAGCTCTGTCAAAGAAGAGGTCAAGCCAGGACACTTACAAAACTCTTTATATTTGGTAGGAATATATAAATTCCTGTTATGGGTATCTCCTGCTTTGGTCTCCTTAAGCAATACATTTAAGGATGGCAGTGAGTAAAAGCCAGAATCCCTTCTAGGGTGAACAGGTGATGGTACCTCGAGGGTAGTATCTGGGAAAGACTTTCTTCTTGCTGTTCTTGGCCCTGTGTCTCTGTGTTTGTCACAGTTACTTCTTTCTTGACCTGATACGTTGCTTTTACTAACACATTCTTTCCCACTGTTTGGGTTATGCAAGGTATTAATAGCTACAAGACAATTAGTATTACTTATTTTTGAGAAAAGCATTTTGTCCTTTGAAAAATCTTCCTTTTCATTGATGTGGTCTTCATAGTCCTCTGTGTTAAGTTTACAGAAATAATTTTCTTCCCCCCAAATGCTCAAGGCTGTACTGAGACCGTCAGATTCCTTTCTGCTATTAACAGGGTACAAAGATACACCTTCTGTGATTGTATCCAGGTGCAGTTTGTCACAGTCAGCAAATTCTTTTGGTGGAGGGAGAAGTGTATATCCATCTGGGAATGTATAATCTGTTTTTTCATGAAAGCTAAATGATGACTCACAGTCTGTGTTACACAATGTCTCCGTTACAGAATAATCTGTTTCACTCCAATATGTATCTTCCTGTTCCCTGTTGAGTGGTTGGCTCTGTGCCTGCTCAGCAGCTTTGAGGTTAACCTTCAGATTTTTCTTTCTGCTGGTATATTCCACCTGAATGTCTTTTGTTTCAATGTTCATTTCCAGGGAGGCACTTTCATTGATGGCAGTTTGAATTTTATGTTTAGAGGATCCCTTGTATTTCCCCCTGTGTTCTTCTGAATGGTCAATTGAAGGGCACTGGTACTTTGAACATTCTGAACACTGACTTTTCTGGCTTTTTCTTTCATGACGTTTCTTGTTCTTTGAACTTTTCCTTTTTTCATCCACAACTTTTGTTCCAGAATCAAACAAAGAAATATTCTTAATTTCTACTTTCACATTAAAAGAGCCATATTTTACTTCTGCAGAAATTTTTCCAGTGGCCAAACTAACAGAGTCTGAAGAATCTGGCTTGCCCCACAGTGTAATTTTTCCTTTGGATGAGCCCTCTGACTCACCAAAAGTTACTGTAGCTAGAATTTCATCTTGCTGAGCTGAGAATGTTTTAGGAGGGCAGTTCTTTTCCTTCTTCCCTTCTTTTTTACTGTGTGATACATTATCAAGGTCTCTATCTTCAGAAGCATCTGAGCTACGCTGATTCTTGTTTTCATGACCTTTTCCATCTTCTTCAGCACTCTTTACATCCAGTGGCTCTGTGAAGTGAGACAGAGTCTCATGTGCTTTATTTTCAAGGCTTCCTACACTTTGCTGGCATTTACAAATGGGTGACAACTGTGTATCTAATTTAAGGTAAAAAAAAAAAAAATTCCCATGGTTTGGTAAGCAGTATCATAAATGCGTGATGAGCTTTGAGACAATTTTCATAGAAAAAGCCTACAGTATCTTTAATATTTTCCACATTATTTTTTTTAATTTCAGTATTAAATTGTTTTGTCATAGTTATCTGATAAGTAATGTAGAGTCAGATAAGCAGGGTGGACCACATTAATTCACTTTGATTTGAGAAATTCAATATATTTGCGCTTTTTTTTTTTTTTTAATAAATTTTAGCTTTTGTTAGGGGATAAGGTATTCTATTTGCTTATAATAAGAGTTACATTATAAATTATATTACTCCCCCCAGTATTTACCTTGTTCCTGTGAACACACTGGGTCAATCAACATCCCACTGCCTGCTTGCAGTTTGGGTAAATTCTATGGAAGTTGGCTTTTATAATCCTTTTACAGATTGGCAAACAAAGGGATTAATTAATAAGATCACAATCACACAGCAGGTCAGTGGCACATTGCCAGATGTGAGTCACAGCTACCTGAGCTAAGAATAAAATAATGTTTCCTGGCTGTACTAGGCAAGATTTCATGGCATTCACACAATGACACAAAATTCTGTCTTCAGTTTTTTTAGAACAGGTCGTGCATTACAGGACATAATATAAACATATCAGTTTAATAATGACAACTACCTAAACAGGATTAGAACAAGCTATTAAACTAAGACAACACTGAAATTTACACCAAGAATGATGACATTTTGAGGCAATCAGACAACAAAATATTTGGAAAGCCTTTGCTAGAAACAGCCAGAATAGCAGTTTAACTAAAATAAAAGAACTAGCCTCACCAAGACATTACCTATATGTACCCACACTTAAGTGTAAATATTTCCAACCTGACAAACAGCTTTGGGCACCAGGTGAATTTCTGTCTTGATGAGTAAATTAAGAATAGCCATATATGTTTCCATTGATTTTACTTTATATTAAATATTTCTGTAAACTTACATTCTCTGGAATCAGAGCTCTTTCTGCTCTTGCAGCTTTTTCTTTTTTTTCTACTCATTTCTAAGAACCAAGGGCATCTGTGTCATCTGTGTTTTCTGTTTGGGAGGGAAAACATTGGATAATGAGAAAGCTTCTCTGGGATGGTTTTGCCCTCTCTAACTCTCAGGTTTTCTAACTTGTTTTATTATAACTTGTTTATATAACTTGTTATAATAAAAACCAGAAAAGTTCTAGAGCAGGTACTAGCTTATATAACAATAATAATGCACATATTTCTTCTGTTGGTTATTTAGGAACAACTCTTGAAGATTTTCAAATAATAGCTTAAAATCAAGATCTCATGGTCTCAGTTATAGGGCCTGAACAAATACCCTTTAAAGTCTGTGGAAGCCTTGAGCGGTGGGCGACCTTTTACAGTCTATGATTTTATCTGATTCAGATTTTTAGAGATTAATACTTTGTTTTAAGCATTGATTTAAATTCAATCTTATTTATATGTGTAATAAAATATGTAATAATAATTTATTTCTTCTCTTGAAAAGAAACTCACTTTGAAGTGAGAAGTATTTAAGCACCTAATACATCATAGGCATGGTCTTTAGGAAATCAATATGGGTTATTCAGAAAAATCAACTAATTACAAATGTTATTAGTCATAATAGTCTTTTGATGTTTGTTTATCAGAAGATGCAAAACATCATTGCAGAAGGAGTGTGACTGAATTTTTAAAGCCACAAACTTACTCGGTATAATGAGAATATATGAATTTCATTATAAGAATGAAGCTTTTAAAATAATTGACATTTTAAGACGCATGTTACATGTCACTGTATGCCATGATACATAGCTAGCCAAACAACTGGGAAGAAATTTTTTCAAAACACAGTCTCTTCTACTTCTGAAAAATTTTAAATTTGTGTCAGGCCTGAATGACTGAATACACCAGTGTACATTCATTAGCTGGCTGCAAAATGCACGCAATTCTCCTCTGTCTTTTTGGAAGATACTAGAGAGAGACTGTGAAAATTGTGTACTTATTTCACAGCAGATACTTTGGAATGTTTACACTCTCAGTTTCAGTATGAAGATATACCTCTACTTTTTCCAGAGGTCTTTTAATCAAAGCTTGACAGGCAGCCAAATCCACCAACTGAGCTCTGTTCTCAGTAGGAAGAATGAGCTTAAAATCAAATACAAGGCTTTAAAGGACACAGAGGTGAGAATTAGGACTGGTACTATTTGTAGTGTAGGGCATGAGGGAGTGTCCATCAGTTCCAGATAAAAATCAATATTCTCTTAAAGAGTTACATATGCAAGTATGCCGTGAGTAGCAACCTCATATTTGAGGTGTCATTTGTAAGATTTGCAGACTGATGCACATATTCATGAATTTAGGAACTAAGAGAACCCTATGTGATGTTACGGTTGAGGTTTCAGTTATATTTCATTAAGATTCAAATAAGAAAATGTTTTTATTTCTATGAATTCCCTCATTTCAGCCTAAGGATGATGCTACACACTCAACTCCTTCCGTTCACCTTCTTGACCTTCATGGTTGTGTTTCCAAAATACTAGCATTTGCTATACTACTTTTAATCATTCCTCAGAATTCCATTTTCATGGGTTTTGCCCCCTTTCTGTAGTCAGTAGTGAAATGGTTAACCTCAATACAGGAAATGTGATTTCCAGTTGTCACTGCTAAAATGCTGTTAAAAACTATCTGCAGATCAAAACCAGCTGCCTGTTCTACTTTAGTTTCTCTTTACATTTGATGGTTACTTTTACACTTGTATGCACCACAGAATATTTTTAAACAATTTTTTAATTTTACTGAATGCAACATTAGGCCAGAGACACATTTTTACACAAAGTGCTTGAGGCTTATTTTTAGGAAAGAATAACAGGCATATCTGTAATCAGTTAGCAGCAGATTTGAATTATGACAACTTTGTGGATAAGGTTTGCTTAGCTGACGATAGATTGAAGAATAAAAAGTACCTAAACTACCAGAAAGAACCACTGCAAGAAAGATGCTTGAATATTAAGGAGGTAGAAAGGATTGTAGATCAGTTATAAAGAAAATCATATTCATTTCAGTTTCTCCTCATTGTTGAAATGTCCAGTTTTGCCAGGTTTTGTAATGGTAGAATATCAATCAACTTTGCAGAAGGAATTCCGTAGCTGAGATGATCAGTAGTTCTACTACTATTCAAATTTATGTGTATTTGGTGTCATGGGACACTCTGAAAGTACTGAAGGTATGTAGTGCTAATTCTCTGCATGACAAGGGCTTGGGAAATGATGTGATATCTTCTGAAATTTAAAACTCTGAGCAAGCAGCTGTGAAATCATCAGTAGAAATAGCCACAGATCACGCTTGGTTTATAGAGGTAGGATTACAGATTTTGCTTTATTGTTGAAGATGAGATTTGCAATATAGGTTAACAGGATGATTAGGTTGTATTTTTTTAATAATTTCTGTAATTAGTAATAAGTAGATCAAACCTATAATGACTATTTGCACTGTTCACTTGTGATTAATGTTACCAGCTCTTATGTTTTTATGATTAATTAATTAATAGCTCTTGGCTATTAATTATTTACATACTTTTATTGTACCTGCAGTGTGTTAAGTTGTTGATACCTTAAATTTCAAAAAAAAAACCCCAACATTGGAAACAACTTCATGGTGCAAACAGTTTTGCTGCCCAGATTATATTTACATATGTTAATTCATCCTTTCTTCTATAAGGTCTACCATATCAGGAGAGGCACCAGTTCTTTGTTTTTAATTTATCTTATCAATGCATTGTTTTTATCTATTCTTGTTTCAGTGGTTCTGCAGCTGAGATGATAAGAGAATTAGGAATCTCATCACCTTCCATCCTACTCATGAGTAGACTATTGACTTGAGCAAAGATTAGTTGTATGCATCAGGACTGCATGGTAAGACCTCACCTTAGGAACTGTTTTGTCCACTGCTGCAGACTAGATGAACACAAGCCAAATTAGCTTAGCTGAGAATAGAGGCATTCAGCATTTGCCTGGATGGAAGCCAATGTCCACTGACATAGTTTCTTACATGATAGGTTATTCTTACTACATAGATTAGTACTTGGGTTAGCTCAGAATAACAACATCCTGATTTTGAGCAAAAGATCACTTTAGAAATGTTTGTATATGTATCACACTATAAATACAGGTAAAGCTCTGTCTAGAATGCATTTATTTTCATTGCTGATAACATCTGTAATGTTGTTTCCTTCAGGTTAATGCAGATGATGACAAGCTCTCTGACAATGAAGCAAAAAAAATAACCCCACTTCTGTAATGAATGCTTTCCTCTTTTTCCTGCATCATTTGAGTGACACAGGAAATGTTGCTTTAAAAACACTGACTGGAAGTAAATTTGGAAATACAGGAGTTATTTAACTTTATGTTTACATATTTATATTGTGGAAATTTCATGTGAAAATATGTGTTCTTTTGTTTTCTAAACAACGTTAGTGAACCTATTGTCAGAAAAGACAAAAGAAAAAAAAGAAAGGAAAATATGGAGAATATATTTGCTAATTCTGAATTGGAATGGTGTGATGACACAATAAATTTGTAAAATATTTTAAGTTCTTTCAGGGTAATGTAAATTATCCTTTTAGACTCTAAGTCTCTTTCTTATAATTCAGTATCCTATGCTGTACAAGGTTTTGCTATGAATATATTCAATGGCACCTCACTGAATACTTCCCTACTGAATTCTACAGTGCTCACAGAATTTAGAACAATGATGTCACAGCATACAAAAAAAAAAGCCTTTCTCAAACAAGAATATTTTACTTCTCCTTCCTTCTGTGTTTCAACACTAAACCCTTCTGATCTGCTTCCTCCCTTTGGATACAGAATCTTACTTTTTGTCCCCATATCCCTAGATGAACTTAATTACACTGAATTTCATTCTCATTTATTTCACAATTAATGAGAATGTCTCTTTGTATTTCACAATATGCTTCTATTCCATACTAAACACTGCTTTGGTTTTGCTCCCCAAGTTACCAGCTATGTGTGGTCTAGTCTCTTATGGCTTAGTTCCCCTCCTCTAATTACTAAAGTTTGAATTTTCCATGTGGATCATACAATGGCTTAGGCTGGAAGGGAGCTTAAAGATGACTTCATCCCAATATTCCTGCCATGGACATGGACACCTTCCACTAGACCAGGTTGCTCAAACCTCCATCTAGCTTGGCCTTGAACACCTCCAGGGACGGGGCATCCCCAGCTTCTTTGACTGACCTGTTTCAGTGCCCCACAGTGAATTAACCGATACAGTTAAAACCATGGAAACTCTACACCGAATTATCCAAAGCCACCTGAGATTCTCAAACATGTCTAGGCAAATGCTAAAATTTACTACTTGATTTCTTTTTATTCTCCATACTGACGGTGGTTTGTGGCATATTCCATACTTTAGATTTCATACGCTGGGGTAGATGCCCCACAGATAATTTACAATGTCATTAGAATGAGTTGGATAGGAGAGTCTTGAGTTCAACAGAGAGCAGGCAAAAATGTTCATCCTTGATTTACCTTTTACTTATCTCATTGAAGTACATCATATTGAAGTACCTTCTAGTTTTGCCTTTTTCTCTTTATCAAGCTTCCACTAGAATTTTATTTGAAAAATTTCTGAACAGACATTTCTGAAGTACTGCAAAACATATTTCATGTCAAAGAATGCTTTTTATGTCAAACACATACAAAATGTGTCATCAAAAATGCTGGTATTAGCAGTGGTTCTCACTCTCTGCCTCAGCTGAAATTGATCCTATTTTCACTTGTTTATAGTTTCATCTATGTATTTTCCTGAAAAGACAGGTCTTTAAAAAGGTATCTGCAAAATGTCTAGAAAAGAAGCAGGCAGCCATTTACAGGGCCGGTAACAGTGTCATACAGCACTTTGCAAAATCAATAAAAACGTGAACTCTACGCCTGCAAATAATCAGGTTCCAGTCAAATGGAATTCAGTGGATATAAGGCAGTATCCACTTAGCTCTGAGAACAGAGCATCCAAATGAAACACAGAAAAAACATGGGTCAGTGAAATCAATCTGCAACAGGTGTTGTACTGGGACCCACTGACCAACCATTTTATTTCATGAATTGTACTGTGGCACTTTTACTGAGTACACCAAATCAGACCACAAAAAGATTGCTAACACAAGTCACTATTTCTTCAGTCCTGATTCAGAAGGAAGGTTACTGTCTAAGCAACTAGGAATATCACATATGCCATAAATCAGCATTTTTAGGAAACCACATCCCCATGTAATTAGATTTTGCATTATTTTTGACTTTTCCACAAGCAGAAATGGATACAATATGAAGCATTGAACAGATTTTGACCAGTCTTTTGAAAAGAAATAATAGGTATATTATTCTTTCCAATATATTAAAGCTGTCCCTATACAGGTAGGGTACACTTCACTTCAGATTTAGAAAATGCTACTACAATAGCAGTCAGTCAAATGTTTTCAAGATTATTTTAATTTAGCACTGAGAATGCAAATGTCAGAAAAATTGTAGTGAACTACAGATTAGCAATCATGGGCTGTATATATACAGGCACTTTTTAAGGGAGACATGAAGTCACAGGTTTCAGCTCTTAAATTCTGCAAAATCATATATAAAACTCATTTCCCGTAAAGCTTCTGTCTCCTTATGACATAATTTTGCTTTTCAGTTAATTTTTTTGAGCTTTTGCAACAATAATAATAAAGACAAGCATGTATTTTAGACGTTGGAGATACTTAATTTCTGCACCAATATTTTTCATTTTTTTCTTCATTTAAAAATGTGGACTGCCTTACAATGCAATAGACTAGTAGGTAGCCTCTGTGCTGTAAATGGTCCATAAAACATTCCATTATAATTTTAACACAGTTATCAAATAACGAATATTTCAACTTTACTACAATGGATGTTCATGTTCATGTTCACTTATTATCATGTAAGCAAAAACATATTTATAAATAGAGAACAGAATTTGCTGTGCATGACATCTTTTCTACTGCATAAAATAACTTTTCCTCATCAAAAGCAGTGAAAATGAGTTTTAAAAATCACATAAAATGACATTTCTGTTTAGTGTTGGACTTCTGCTATTCCCATTTTAGAACCCAAAGGAAAATCTCCTAAACTGAGTATCAGCTGGATTAGCCTGTTCATGTTAGTTTGTCATTCTGATATTTAGAGTGCTATCTATGGACTTCATGCTTTGTCAGTACCAAAAATGACAGCAGGTATGGCAAATAACCTCCAGATGTGATGCAGCAATTTATCATGAAATTAATAGAAATCTCACTACAACATATACTAACAATAGCAACTATAACAAACATTTCCAATACTTAAATGTAGTTTCTACAGTCAAAGATGTTACTGTCAGTTAATTCTATAACTCCTTCTCAGTCTCTGAATTACTCCAATTTATTTGAGCTTCAGAACTGCTCATACATCTTAACAGAAATCAGGTTTCAAAGTGTTTGCTTATACTTGAAACTGAGCCCATCAAAAAACTCCTGCAGAGTAGTTGTACACTATAAAAATTTTCTTTGAAAATGAGGTAGTTTTTTATTTTCAAAATGTCTGGGACTATAAAATATAAATTACAATTATAAATGAAATTCCATCATTCATAGAATGCAATAAGGGCAAAATCCATCACTCTAACATCTAGGATTTGATTTCTGGTGTCTAAAATGGGAAAACTAAGACACCATATTTTCTGACCATGCCATTTCCAGGGTCACTTTCTCCAGACTAGCAACTTACACAAAATAAGTAAGGAGTAATTTAGATTTAGAATGACAGAAGAATTCTAGATGCTTATTTCATACACTCTTTTTGAGCTTTGGTGGAGGTCTTGAGAAAATGCCTACACTTCTTAACTGAGTATTAGAATGCTAGAATGCTTCTCTCCTTAGAAAGAAATAAGGACATATTTTACCAAAGCTAGCTTAGTTTGCAGGATGATGAAATAGTAGGAGGAAAAAAATTACTATCCAAGGTTATTTCAGTGCTGAAAAATGAAAATGTAAGCTTCTCTACTCAACAACATGTAATATTCCTTCTTGACTACTAATTCTCTAGTCTTACCACTACAGTTCTCCATATTCCAATGTGAAATATCGGTTGCAGAAAGACAATACTTCTAACAAATGGAAGTTCATTCATACAGGCTTTAATTTCCAAAATTATATACCATTAAGTTTATAGTACTTATATGATAAAATAAGATAACCTATAGTCTTAGGAATCAAATATCCATCTTAAAAATCATTTAGGAAAACAGTAATATTTTCTCACTGTGAAAAACATCTGCAGAATTCCCATATTTAATAAAAGCTATGATGAATTGTAACTATTAGTACCTACAGAATACTACCTAGAAGAATCTAATTTAAAGAAAAAAGCTTATACCTACCATTGCCACGAGCCAATATTCATTTTCCTCAGATGCCTGCTGTTATGCACTGTCTGTGAACAGTTTGCTTTTCTAAGCTCATGAAGGATAGGTTGGCTATCTTGCTAAGGCTTAATAGGATAACAAGTTCAAATTTTTTTTAGACTTACCCCCTTCTGTACCGTCAAACCCAGTCAGCAATGATATGCAGTACATACATATCCTTCAAATCACTGAAGAAATAAAGGAGTACCAGTTATTTAACTCTTTACAGCTAAAACAGATAATAAAAATAACAACTAAACTACCCAGTGGATACAAAAGGTCAGCTTTGTCTGAAAAGTCTTAATCAATCAGATTACCTAATTAAAATTAAAGATAAAAGAGGGAGCAATGTCCACAGTCTTGTTCCACTTCTTTTTCTATTTCTGTCTGCTAAGCTCAGAATCTGATTAGTATATTTAATTCCAAGAAGCATCATGACTAGTCTACCTTTAATCAGCCTGTTGACATCCACCCGTTTTTCCCTCACATGTTGCAGACTTCAACATAATCATTTACTGACTTGCCAATGCTCCTATCAAAAACATAATGTTCAAAATATAGAATCAAAACTGGAATGATTCTACTTTTCACATGTTTACATATATCCAGAAAAAAATGAGTTAAAAAAAGTATGTTTATTGGGATAAATGCAAAGTTTGTAAAAGTATCTTAACTAGTATTATACTTCTATAAAAGGTCATTACATTGCATGAGATTCATTAGAAGTATCAATTTTGGTTTGTGTTCAAAGACCTAATTATCCTTTTATGCTTTATTAAGCTACTATATCTATTATCTGTAAGTTATTATAAAAATAGGTAAAATACGAAGTATTTTCGAATTACATAGTGAAGAGAAGGTGGTTCTCTTTAGTACATAGGCAAACTGTATCTCCAGAATTTTCTCCCTTGTACATCTGGTAACACGAGTACTCTCTTTGATCTGTTACTATTGTACAAGCAACAGAGAAAAGAGAGATCATTATTCACAGCGCAGGAAAAAACCCCACTCTTTTTAGTTTTTTAAGTAACACTATTCTCTCAACGTACCGCATTAACTTTGTGCCAAGAAACAGCCTGCTTCCAAAGCTGCTGCTGTCTTTTGGATAAGTCAAACTACTGAGATCTTCTGGAGGTGTTGCCCAGACAATACTCCAGTCAGAACCACTACACTCTGTACAATTGCTTCTAAATTTAATTTGGCACTTTCCTACACTGTTGTTGTTGCCAGATAACCACGATTTGACAATTCTATGTAAACTGCAAACAGTAACTGTCCTTCAGAAAATGTATAGGCATTTTCAAATTACTATTCAAACCTTGACCTACAAACAGGGCAAATTGAACAACAAAAAGCCACAAAAAAATCTTTCCTCAAATACATTATATTTTTGTAAGTAGTTTTCTTAAACAAGTGAGATTTGTCTTCTTCCCTGCAAATGGTTCCTCTATTGGTGAGGGAAAAAGGAAATGAAAGCTTCAAAAGCCTTTTCAAAAGCCTGGTTTATATTTTGAAAATGTATAAAGACTAAAAATCATTGACACACTGAGGTTATTAGACATGAAAGATGATTACAATATTATTCTCAAAATCAGAGATTATTTAAGTGTTGCTCCCTTTGCCATACGATTCTTTTTCTGTTTTTCTTCATGCAGGAAAGTGAAAATTTTCAATAGCATTGTAATTGCAGATATATACCATTACACAGATTCTCAAAAAAGAATTAGCAGATTAATAACATCAGTTTTGGTTAGGGATACTGTGTTTGGAGTTTCACTGTTAGACGCACATCTCTATGGCAACTCACCATAACTTTCTACACAAAATACTAGTATTCCAATGGGTCTTAGTCATGTAGCTTTAGTTCTCTCAAGTGATAAACTACCTAATTTTATGCTACCTGTATTTGCTCTATGCTTTACTCCCTCTTCCACCTGCTCCTTTGTTGTTCATGTCTCTGAATGTAATCACCACAGTACTAGTTGAAACTTCCTTTCATTTCTGAGCTTCTGTCACTTTTTGCATACTTTCCAATACTCTCCTTCACTCTATGAGCAACCTGCAACTGATTAATGCCATTGTTACCATGCAGTCCTGCTGGTACACGTGGCCTACAACAGCTTTCCACAACTCTCCTTCTCCGTAAAAGAAAATTTTAAGGGAAACGGTGTATTGTTTCCTTTTTCTTGCCAAACAACTCAAGAGACAATCTGATTGTCTTTATTTGTAGGTATGGCTGAAACAAGGGAGAGAATGAAGCATCATAATATGTCAAATAGTCCAAGTCTGTCAGGAATGCTTCTTGCTTTAAAGTTTCTTAGGTATTGCCTTACAAAAAAACCATGAAAATTGCTGAGCATAGAGTGACATGGATGGGGAAAAAAATGAACCAATCAGGATTTTACTACAGTTTTACTGATTCCAGGCTGCAGTGGATTTTGGAAAAAATATAACACCATTCAGTGTTAAAAAGAATTTAAATTACTCCAAAGAAACAACTCATATAATAATAAGTTTACATTTGTCAGTATAATTGCATTTTCCTCAGGTTATTTGCATTTCTTTTCATATCACTGCAATGACTGCAGAATGACAGACTATGAACTGTTACATAATGGAATTAATAATAAAACAGTATACTTTCCTTTTTAGAATATCAACATTATCATAAGTAACTTGATAAAGTAAGGCACAAACCTGAACAGCAGCATTAAAAATACATAAATAAATATTTTAATTAACATATTGCTATCCCAGTCTTATAGAGGCAGTTAATAAACTTCTTTCAAGTGTAAGATTCTTAACAGCAGATACAACCTTAGCATCTTTATTTCCCTAAAGAACTTTCTGCATATTTTGAATATGCCTAGTTCTTCCTTATTCATTACTCTATAGTTTCATTTCTAATTATCAGAGAATGAAATTACTTATTTTCTAGCATCAATATGTACATTGTTCTCTTGTAAAACCACTAATACTTAGGATTTGGGGGTGGTTCTCCAACACCATTTTCAAAAACAAAGTACCGTGTTATACCTTTCAATTCAGGCTGACATACAATTGGGTAAGTGCAGGCTAAGTCAGAATGGACAATTAAATGCTCTGCTTTTACTCATCCATTAATATACATTAAAATGAATTTGTAATGTAAAAGATACGAAATACCACATATTCACTATTTACATATGATATTAACTTTAAAATAACCATAGTTGGTAAGGCTTTCAGCACTGAATGTAGATTTTTGTGACAGGTCAAATTTAAAGAATGGAGATAGGCAAAAATGAGAATGAAATAATTAAGGCCAAATAGGAGGATGTAAGTAGAGAATTCAAACAGCATGCAAGGTCAGACAGCCCTCTTTGTAATGCTGTGACTCCTTCCAGTAGGGGAAGACCAAATCAAACATAGGAAGTATAAGAGCAAAAGGTATAATAATTTCATTCTAAAACAAAAAACACAGCCTGTACTCAACAAGGTACCAATTCCACTTATTTGTTGCTTGCTTGCTTGGGATAATTACTGGCTTTTGTCCAAATCTCATTCAGGTCTGAAAACACCTACAAAGGTTTGCACAGTTTAGCTCTAGAACCAATGTGAAGGCTCAGAAAATCACTTGGTTACACATTCACTAGACAAACAGTTCTAATTTATTCCAAATTAAGCATTCAATAGAAGAAGCAACTTAAAGAAATCCATTTCTTGAATTAAAGATTAGCATTCATTCCAATCCAATGTTTTATCAACTGGTGTGCAATAGCTCGACTTGGTGGTACAAAGAAAGAACGCTGGTTTCCTTTAATGAGAACTTCCATGACCTGCAATAAAAAGATATTTTTTTATTTTTAGAAGACAGCATTATAAACCATATAGAATCTAACACTGTATTAATGCAGAAATTATCTTCCTATAATGATCCATCAGTCTACCATTGCTATACCTATCGAAGAGCTACTAAAAGATTCTCCAAGGTAAATGCAGAGGAAGTCCCACATTGTGTGAATGATGACATTTTTGAGCTTAATGTACCCCAAAGGATACCGTCTTCCAAACAGAACTGTGGAGACTGCCAGCATACTATTTCAGGTTTTTGTGGAGCCTTTTTATGGGAAGGACCACCAGATGGTGCTCTACACTGTGACAAAAGTAATTCTTTCAATTTTTACATTTAGTGCCAAACAAGATGTGTTTTGTTGGTCTTCTGAAGCAGTTGCAAGTATAATGCAAATACACTTTAGTATATCTTTGAAGTATATTTATTTCCAGCTGCCAATCTGCAGGTGATTAGCTGTATTCAGAACTGATGGTCATTTAAAATAATTCTCTCAGCGTTAACAGAGATTGTAGGTGACTAACTCTGCCTTCAAGGTGACTTACAGTCAAAACACTTGGAACTGCTAGGCAGATGTCCACTGTTATTAAAAGCTTAGCTCCCAAGCTGCCTATGGGAAAACCCTGTGAAAACCAAGTTGTGCAAGCAATCTTTCCCTCTACACATGAACTGAAATACTTCTGTGGAAGTCTTTTCTGTAACTCTTTTATTTGACTATATTTTGACTACTGATGGAAGCTAAGTGTAGGATTTCTTATTAATGCACAGTAATCTGCATTAAATACCAGCGCATTAAAATAGTACTGCATGAAAAAAGATGGTCAATTTAATGAATTCCCAGAGTCCATACTTTAGCTTCCACCATCACACTGGTAGCATGCTTGTTTGGAGAAACTGTGATGAATAATGCTATTTAATACTACTTCTGCATGAAAATCACAGGCTTGCTATGGAAATGGGTTAAAATAACCTGGCTATCTTACAGAAGGGAAAGGTGAAGAGTAAACTGGCAAAGTCATAAAATGAGCTTGCAAGTAACTCAGACATTACTGTGAATATCTGTCTTTCTCTGATTGTGCCTAACCTACAATCACAATATAATGCAACTGTAGTATGATAAAATGAAGAGTACACATTTGACTTGATGGAAAAGCAAGTGTCTGTTGTATGCCAGAACCAATACAGTCACAGACTAATCAATAGAAGAAGAAAATGAAATTGAACTCTACCTCTTCTCTAGTGAACCAGCGGGCATCCTCTATTTCATTCTTGTCAACTTTAATTTCTGTGGACACTGCAACAGCTAAGCAGCCAATCATTAGGGAGGAGGGCATTGGCCACGGCTGACAAGAGATGTACTGAACATGGGCAACTTTGACTCCAGCCTCCTCCTCTACTTCTCTTCGAACAGCATCTTCTATGGTTTCGCCTAATCAAAAATGGCAAACAACAAGCAGCTCATAAAAATACTCCAAGCAATGATCACACGCTGTGCTTTGAACTGACTCAAAAGATTTGAAACTGCCCAAGGCAATTATCTACAAAGATCTAGTTCAGAGATCAGGGCAAAGTCCTCAGCACAAGACACAAAAGTCTAACAAGGTAAATCAGCCACCTAATAAGGTAAAAACGCAAAATGGAACGTTGAAAATAAAGTGTAGTAATTTCTCCATAATAATACTTATTTCGTGAATTGATAATTCATCATACACACAAATCATTATCTATACCTAAAATGTCAAAAATTAGGTAGAAAATATATAATTCCTATAATTATTCTTGAAACATTGATCT
This sequence comes from Prinia subflava, assembly GCF_021018805.1. Taxonomy (NCBI): domain Eukaryota; kingdom Metazoa; phylum Chordata; class Aves; order Passeriformes; family Cisticolidae; genus Prinia; species Prinia subflava. The sequence goes on along the minus strand of NC_086283.1, from coordinate 43,647,460 downwards.
GTTAATTTGTAACTAGCTCCATGTTAATTTCTGGATTTTCCGTATGATAGCATGTAGTACAGCATGTACTACAACTTGAAAAATCAGCATTTGGAATTACAACAGTAAGAAAGCATATTAGAATACTTGCTCACATTTCTGCATTGTATTATTCTCTTTGCCTGACTCATTCTTCATAGTCCTAACACATGCAGACAATACTGTAAATTGAAACTTCAATGGAAATCTCTGCTTCCAAATCCATAGAAAACTGTGGATGCCTGTGTGTGGAACACTGATGGTCACTGGCCTACATATGCACACATGTACTTTGCTGTAACCACGCATTGCAGGTTCATTAAAAGACACAGTCCAACCATCAGAAATAAATATCTTGACTTCTTCCAAATGATACCTGAATAAACATGCTGTCACTGTACATCAACCTGCACACATTTATTGAATATATTTATTCACTATAATTTCACTGTTGATAAAGATCTATTCCCAATATAAGAATGTTTTGCAAGTTGTTCTGCAGGTACTTGTAATTGTAACTACTTTCAACTACTATTGCTTGACATAAGTATTGAAATATCTCTTCATCTTTCTTTCAGAATTATGTAATTTCTACTCATCTTCCACAGAATCAATGAGGCTGTAAACACAGAAGTATATCCTTAACTTCATGTGAAGTTTAACTTAGACTGTAACTCTTACTTTTCCTATGCTAAAATCCTTTACCAAGTATCACCAGCCAAAGTAACATGTTTTAAAATGATTTTTTAAATTTAAGTAGTGATTTAAGGCTACATGATATGAAAACTATTTTTTTATTTACTCAGGTTGCTTTTTGCCTTTTTTTTTATAAATCAGCAGCTGCAAAGTACAGAATAAGCATATTTATTATAACAACTCATCTATCAGGAAGCAAAAAACTTCAATTTGAGCTAACACAAAATATATTTCTCTGTAATTGTAAAGATATAATTCTCTTATTGAGAAAACACATTTGATATAGGAAAATGAAATTACTTACCAGGTTCTACAAATCCAGCAAGGCAGGTAAACATTCCGGGGGGAAATCTCTTCTGCCTACCTAAAAGGCAGTGGTTCCCATCTGGATGGATGACTTGCATTATCACAACAGGATCTGAAAAGGACACGACATGAATATATTTCAACATCTGAGGGACTTAAATGCAATAAAAACTTCCAGTCTATTCCATACCAATGCATATAAAGACAAAATTTATATTGAGATCATAATTGTGTGCATGCCCAGAGTAAGCTGTTATTTCATTTCACTTTGAGATTTCTCTCCCAAAGAGATGCAAGATACCTCTTAACTTGTTTGTGCAACACATATACTTAGTAGAAGCAGTTTACTAACCAAGGCTTGAAATGCAGGACAGAAATTTCCTGTAGCCAAAGCACACCATCTACTAAGAGTATCAGCAGTTCTAACCTAGCTATGCATCCAGTATACACCAACAGTTTTTACACCAAATTCAGTTATTAGCACCTTCTCTTCACCATGGAGGTCTGCAGAATGTATTTTTGACTAACACCAAATAACTAGACACTTTGCTGACAATGTAAATACTGACTAAATACTGATTACTTTCCACCTTTGACTTTGTTTACTCTTTGCTGTCAGTTTCTCATATAATGTTGCACTTTGACAAATTTTCTCACTTCTGGTCATCGTATCTGTCTTTTTATTTCTACTTTACTATTTTCTCTTATTGGTTTAAGCAACCCTATTACATTCATGATCTTTTTCCCTTTTTATTGTCATCTGGTTTTAAGTAAAAAGTACAATGTGACCCTTTTGTACTGCCGATATCTCATTTATACTGTTGGAATTCCTAATTGATATTACTTGATGAAAGAAGGTTTGCGTTGTCACAGCAATTCTGACTAGTGCAAGAAAGAGAAGCCAGAACTACTTAATCCTAAACAGAGCTGAGACACACATAGCCTGTGGAGACACAAGCATGGAAGACCTACGACAGAAGTAAGCAGCTGAAATAACTAGAAATAAATTAGAAATAAACTGATTTACATTCATATAATATAAGCAAGCCACTTTTGAATGAGTAATCTCACCAACTCTTGGATATGATGTGTTGTGAACTCCTTGGAGACTGGGACAATCTTCTTTTAAGCAAGTTTTCTTGTAACCTCCTTCTTCAATCTTGGTTGAACTCCCACATGTTGGGCAGAATCGGTAGCGGCTGTGCCATGCTAGAACAGATCTTGCCTGGGCTATTACTCCTTCAAAACAATACATTGAAAATGCACAAAATCAAATACTAATTCATACTAAGCTTTTAACACCACAGAAAAATCACGTAATGAAGTTTAACACATAAAAAAATCAAAGTCAGAGTGTGGTTTGAATCATAATCGTGGCTATAGGTGAACTTGAGCAGTATGAGTTATGCAGACCTTTTTCTTTGCAGCACAGCAAATGCAATAGAACATGGTATTAAAGAGCTACTGGGCAATTTACACATATTCAGAAACAAATTCACCCAGATCAATATACTGTTTCTCACAAAAGTCACTTTGTGTAGGCAAACTGCCAAAATTACATGTATCAAGTCTTTCCTAGACGACCATTTTAGGGCTACTGCAGGTATTGACATAATAATGCATTGTTCCATTTGAACTTAAGGTTCAAGGCAAGCTTTCCCTTTATTCTTATGCAAAAATGAAACTGCTACAACAGCAGTCATTAACAACATTTTTTGTTAATGTCCTTACTAACACTAATTCACTTTGGCATCCTGACTTTTCAACACTTCTTTGTCAAATGAGTATCCAACCCACTCTTATAAAGGAATTAGGTTCTCATTTCTTGTTATTAATAATTTCATAATAATTAATTTTAATTGTTAATTTCATTACTGAAAACTCGGTATTGACAGATTTTTTCCCTTTTTTGTGTTTATAATGTTCATGCATGAATATTTGAATAGCACTGTTTAAACTCCATGATGATCAATAGTTTTACAGTCTAATATTGTCATAGCAGAAATTATTGCTTTGCAAATGCACATGTTCTTACATACAAAGTTCTTCATAAAACCATTGCCAGGCTTTAAAATCAAAACATTTTTAAAGCCACTGAATACATGATTTCTTTGCAGTGGTTTGTCTTTTGTTTGAATTATATCTCAGGAAATACCAAAGTGTACCTTTCTGATTATACGTTTTGTACTTGCTGCATTTTATGCATCTTACCAGCTTCTTTTTCAGGTAACTGCAGTAGTGCTGGCATTGGCGGGTGAAGGAAGTAACAGTCCTCATGCTTCTGCTTAAATTTTTCAGCAGAATCAGAATCTATGCTAAGAGCAAACCAAGCAACTAACCCATCTTCATCTTCTTGCAGAACTCTTCCATTGCAAGCAGCCATCATGTTCACGTCAAACTCAAGTTCAACTCCAAGAAAAATCAAGGTACATTCTTCAGTTTGGTTCATGTACTGTTCTACATCCTTGTGGCACAGCCTACAAAGCTTTACTTCTGGTTGGTGTGAGCTCTCTCTTCCTCCTCCCAAAGTAACTAAGGGACTTAGATTTGAGAAGAGGATGTATACTGTAGCTGGATGGCTTTGTTTTTTACTTAGCCACTTGGAATCTGTTCTTTTATCACTCCTTCTGTCCAGAAGCGTCATGCCAAAATAATTTTCATATTCTTTCACATCATTTGACAAAAAACTAGGTTTCTGATCACCTTTCACATTAGCCAACAAATTTGCTATGTGTTTGTACCCCCAAAATTTAGCAATGTCCAGAGCTGTCTGCCTTGATTTATTAACGATGGATCTGTCACACCTAAAGAAACAGAAAAGAGCTGAGGTTACCAAAGTAAATATGTTTAGAAAGGGTCCTGATGCTGCCTTATTCTTATTTACTGCATATACATCTGACACTATTAAGGTACAAAAACTTCTAGACACTCTGTCTATACTGGGATAACATTTAGGCAAAAATATTTAGCATCATGATGACAAAATATAATTATATTTATTTTTCTTTTGCCAAGGCTATAGTTCACATTTTTGTTGATCCTTTCCAGATTATCATTCACCAGAATTCATGAAGTAGTAAAAAGGCAATGAATTAATTAAAATTCCACACATTGTATCATTAAAAAAGGGCTCACAAACAGAGTTTTGAATGGCAGGCTACAGGTCTGTTCCTCACAACCAGTAATCAAAACGGAGGGAAGCAAAAAAAAAAAAAAAAAAAAAAAAAAAAAAAAAAAAAAAAAAAAAAAAAAAGCGCAGCCTAACAAGCATTACTTTCTAGACACTACTGGAAACAGCAACAAAACATTTACAACAAAATATTTTATTGAGATTAATTGGCTTGTTCAGCCTGGAGAAAAGAAGACTGAGGAGAGACCTCACTGGGGTCTCCAAAATCCTCATGAGGGAAAGCAGTGGTGTAGGTACTGATCTTTTCACTCTGGTGGCTAGTCACAGGACATGAAGCCAGAGTTCAAGGAGTGTTTAGACAACGCCCTCAGGCATTTGGGCACACAGTGGAATTCTTGGATGTCCTGCGCAGCTGCAGGAGTTGATCCTTCTGGGTCCTTTCTAACTCAGGATATTTGACGATTTACCAAAAAATTAGAATCAAGAATATAGCCTCTGCTTAGTGACAGAAGCTGGTTCCTGTAGGGATCTTTTAGTTACTCAGATGTCTATAAAGTGAAACAGATAAGTGAATGTTATAATCTAATCTTAGAAATTTAAGAAAAAGAAACCCAAATTTTAAATAAGTTGAGGTTGATTGGGAGGTCAAAACAACACAATTAAATTATTTGTTAATCTTAAATTGGTAAGTGAAACAGAAATGTCACTGTAAACTACAAATTACATAATAAATACTAGACTCATCAGTTTTTAAAACCAGAAGATGCCAGTAATCTTAATGTTGCTGATACACAGGTAACCATACCACAGGCAAGATCATTTTGAGATTTTATATTCAACTCAGTAGTTTTTGAGGGAATTTGAGTACAGCTTAGAAAACTACTCAAAAGTTAAATTACAAGGTTTTGCTGCTAAAGCAACTCCTCTCGTGACTCAAGGGAATGGTATGAAGCACTCTGAGGGGAGGTTTAGGTTGGCTATCAGGAAAATGTTCTTCACCCAGAGGGTGGCTGGGTACTGGTACAGCTTCCCCAGGGCAGTGCTCACAGCACCGAGTCTGACAGAGTTCCAGAAGTGTTTGGAAAATGCTCTCAGGCACATGGTGTGATTCTGGGAGATGCTGCTGTGCAGGACTATGAACTGGACTTAATCCTTGTGGGTCCCTTTCAACTTGGGATATTCTACGATTCTACAATTCAGTGATAAAAAACAACTGACTAGATTTCTAGAATTATTCTCTGTAATGTTATGAAATACTATCTTTATAGACAATTATATTTATATAACCAGCAACTGCAATTGTCAAAATAATTATTCTAACCGTTAACTAATAGGAGAGCAATGAGGCCACAGCATCATTTTGCAAGCTATATTCAATTGCCTAAGAGAGCAACCATGAAAAGGACATTTAAAAGTGATATTCACTTTTTTCAGATGAAAAGCATAACTTTAAAACTATTATCCTATTTGCCAACTGATAAATTCCCCAGCATGTCAAAAGATTCCTCAATACACAAAATCTGGAATACTTAAATCAGTACTGGAATGTACTGATTATGGTAGAAACCAGTGGTTCATCTAACACCCCAGACTGAGCCCCATCAGAGGCTACAGGTCTTGGCTGTAAAAGAAAAAAAAATCAAAACCGAGTGGGATGATTACTGGAGGCTGAGGAATGTTATGCCTGAAGTTACTCATTAACTACCGAATGAACTAAACTAGCTTTTTTCTGTAATTAGGAGTTCAGAAAGGAACAGCTTGGTCTTAATTAACATTAAACTCAGTTAAACACATTTGATTCTAACTTAGTTCTAAAACTTTTTTCCATTTGAAATAACTTCGGAAAAGGTGAGTCTGTCATGTCCTACTGAAGAGTCAGCCAGCATTTTACATTAAAAAATATTCAAGTGGATTACATATCAAGTTTAGAGAAAAAAATTCAAGTGGATCAAATACACCCAATTTATATTTAGTACAGTGGTTGAAATTAGGGTGCAAACTTTGTTCTATTGTGTCGGCCTCTGTAAAAAGTGACAACACAAGCTCGAATATTAAAGGAGCAACTTTAGAGATATTTATGACTTTTAGACTTTCTTGGCAAACATGAAAAGCATGACGCAACAGCAGATCCCAGTTATAAACTGACACAGAATACATTTTCTGTGAATTTCAGAGAATTCTGCCACTGTCTGAATGGTAAATTTACTTCTGAGACAAAACTGATAGGGATAAAAAAGGGGAGAAGGGTGTGCAAGATAGAGCTCTTGAATGGGGTCTACTACAGAGCTTACCCTTCCTGAAGAAGAACCTGCACCACGCCGAGGTGCCCGTTCCTGGCCCCGTACATGAGGGCTGTCCAGCCGTTCGCCGCGGCCGCGTTGAGCAGCGCCGGGCAGCGCCGCAGCAGCGCCCGCAGCGCGCCCGCGTCCCCGGCAGCGGCCAAGCCGTGCAGCTGCGAAACCAGCTCCTCATGCAGCTTCTTCTCAAAGCCCGTCATCGTGCCAACTGAGGGAAAAGAAAAATGCCTGTGGGCACACCCACCACTTCTAAAACTATTTAAGTAAAAGACCGAGATTTAATGCTGTACAGAAAATCAGTATTACTACCGAATATACAGACACAGCAAACTGTGTCCGTGATTGGTGTTATATTGTTATTCCAAATCAAATCTTCGTCCTACCCATCTCCTAACATAGTGAAGCTTTACCTTAACAAATCAAAACCAGTTTTAAAGAGGCTTAAGGACCACAAGATTTCACTACGGAAATGTAAATTCTGAGTGTAAAAAAACCACTCCGTGGTTTCTAAACCAAACGCACACACAGAAGCGCATAGACACAGACACACACATTGCTGCCAGGACTGCTGCGCAACACAGCGACAGCTTCTGTTCCTCGGGGCCCGCTGCACTCCCTTCCCCAGGACCGCCACCCGGCCCCAGCAGCGGGGCCCCGTTACCGTGCGCGGCCCCGTTACCGTGCGCGGCCCCGTTACCGTGCGCGGCCTCCGCGGGCAGCCAGGCCCCGTGCGCGCTCCCGCCGCGCCCGGCAGCGCCGCCGGAGAAGCCCCGCCCCGGCGCGAGACCGGGGGAGACGGAGCGGGGCCGAGCGGGGCCGAGCGGGGCCGAGCGGGGCCGAGCGGGGCCGAGCGGGGCCGAGCGGGGCCGAGCGGGGCCGAGCGGGGCCGAGCGGGGCCGAGCGGGGCCGAGCGGGGGGCCGAGCGGGGCCGAGCGGGGCCGAGCGGGGGGCCGAGCGGGGCCGAGCGGACTTCCCCGCCTGGCCCTTGAGGTGGGCGGCGCGCCTCAGACGCTGCGTGTTCCTGGGGAGAATCGCCGGTCGTTCCCTGAGCGCCGCTGCTGGCGGGGCCGGGTCGATGCACAGGGTTAAAGGGCAAACAGCCATTTTGTCCGCGGGGCGGGAATCTCGGCGTTATAGGGAAGCGATCAGATTGATTTTTGGCATTGCTTCACTGCGCTAGCAAAAGACAAGGGTCGGTGGCAACAGATGGCGAAGGTAGTTGTGAAGAAGGTGGAGCAAATTGACACGGCAGGGGAGAAGAGTTAGCGGGGAAATAGGAACGATGTAATGAGCCAGAAGTGTGTCCTGCCTCATGTCAGGAAAATTCCACAAACCCCACAAATTTATGTCCAAAAAGAGGAGTCCTTCAAGTTTTTTTTCGAGTAAAGGGGGAGACTCTACTGGGGCGCATGCCCTCGGGATTTTCTCTCTCTCTCGGTTTCTGGGGACGCAGCCTCATTTTATCCCAAATTCTCAGGCACATGTTGCTCTCTTCTTTTCCCCATTGCTGAGGTACTGGGAAGATACAGCCTTCCCAAACCACCTGCCACTTGTTACCCCTTGAACCTAATGTCATTTTACCCCAAAATTTAGAAGTTTAGGCTTGTGCAGACCCTTGTCTCTCTCAGGAGCCAGGCCTGCCTGGGCTCTGCAACAAACCTGCTGCCCAAAGTTAGTAGAGAGGTTGAGGCCCATTTCAAAGATGTTAACACCCATACCTTCACCCATTCAAATTGCGTAAAGGTATTAGCTTTCATCTCACTAAGGAAAACATTGTAAAACTGAGGCTATGTTAGTCCTATAGAAAGGAACAGGGGACTGTTGTCCTAGTGCCTTTGCATCCGGAGACTGCTAAAAAAAAAAAAAATAAAATAGGGGCATAGCTTTTCAAAGGTCAAAATAAAAGTTTTGTACTGTATAGGATAATCCTGCAACACAGATTGCAGTTATTCCAATAGCCTAAAGTTAGAATGCAAAGGTTAGGCTAAATCCAGTTCTTCCATCAGTGTTACATTACCGGTTTTCCCACTTGGATTTGTATTAAACGTGAATAACTAACTCATATGAATCTTTGTTTTAATGTTTTATTTGAGATACTCACTGTTGTATTCAAATAATAAAACGATTGGTCATCAGCTTGCTTTTTAATGTGGCTCTCAGAAGGTCCATCAAGTTTCTGTTTTAGCAATAGAACTTTAGCTTGAGATATCCACATATATAAAAATATGTATATACAGAGGTATATGTATATATCTATGTAACCTGTTACTCAAGGGCAGTGTCATTTAGGATTCAAGAGCATTGCAGAAGTTTAGTAATGTATGAACAGGAATAAATAATACAAGGAAGTAGGTATTATGTCTTGCTGATGGTAGGATACTCTCACTCTGTCCTGACATTATGTCAGCAGTTCCCAAGGTCCATGATTTTAAGTACGTCTGGTGGAATTAGTGCCATCTTCCAGTGCATCCTTGCAAAAGCAACTTAGTATCCTTTGTTTAAATACCGGTAATGATAACAAATTGTATGTGACTTTAAAATTGTAACATAGCAACTTGTGAGTTTGAAAATATTTTGTTTCTACTAACAGATGTAGTTACTTTGCTGGTTAAAAGGTTAGAAATTCTTGCAGATATGTAGATTTCCATTTAATAGTCACTGAGCTGAATTTTCTAAGAGCAGTTTAATGTTTCTTTAGAATGGAAATGTGTAATAGTAACTTGCTTTAAAAGCTGTTTTTAGCTTTGGTGTAGTCAAGAGATAAGTAAAACTCATTGATAAGGTCAAAGTGGTGCTGGATTTAGCTGTGCCATGGTTCTTGAATTTTGTAGAGAATAAAGCCTGTACTGGCCAGTATTCATTAGACTTGACTGAGTCTGTTAGCTCTTCAGTAGTGGGGAGCACGGTTGTAAAGGTGTATTTGCAAGGCTTCAGGAGTCTGAGGTTGCCAGTGTGAGAATGGAAATGAATGCAGAATCACTAATTTACTCTGATCCTGAAAGAGGGTATGGTGGCTTCATCTATCTAATGATAGTCTTTTCAAAATGCTTGCTGCTTGCTGCTTGCTGTGGACAGCAGTCAGGGAATATCTAGGGCCTGATTCATTCAGTGCTGCAGCCTTTACAAAAAAATTGCATGTGCTGTAAAGAATATACCTACATGCCATTGGGAGCACTGCAGTGGTTGGGCAAAATAATTGTTGGAGTGCCTGCAAGAAGTGAGAAGACTGCTTCTGTCTGGTCTGAGTTAACTTCTAAATCTCTTTATTTGGGCTAATAAACTGTGCTGAAGTGGATGTCTGAAAAGACCCCAATAGCTCTCATTTAGGTTAATAGAATTAGTAAAAATAATGTAAAATTCCATTTTTTTTATATTTCTATTATCTAGATTCTTTAGAGTGAGACTCTGGATTATTCTCATTTTAGTGTTGGGGCTAGGTTACACACAAGGATTATTTTTAACACTATTTTTAATTCTTTTCAGTAAAACAGTAACAGTATGACAGAAGGTTTGTTAGTTCTTCATTTGGGCTTGCAGTTCATTCTTAACCTCTCAATTCCACCCATGTTTCATGAAGGCTCTGTTTTTCAGAGTTGATGTGCTGGGTAAAGTTTAAAAGAAGCTCTGATTTTAAGTTGCTGAAATTAAGTTTTAAGTTCAATGGTATTGAAGGTCCCAGGCTCCTGGGTCAAATCCTGGCTAGCTCTAGGCCCCAGTGTGTTACCCTGATAACGGCCCAAAGGCAAAAGGCAGAGGTGCTCTTCCTCTTCAGGACCACAGTCCCACTGTTTTATTGCAGAACTCACCTCCCCAGCAGCAAAGAAAGAAAGAGCTAGAGCCACATGTTTTAGAGGTTTTATGCCCAGGGAAAAGAGGGCAGGGAGAGGAGGAGAAATTTTAACCAATGGGAAATGACCCCGGGAAAGGCAGGGGGCATAGGGAGGAATTGAATAGGGGATACCAAAACCCACAGAGGGGGTCTGGAACATACCACGTACAAAATATAACAAAACTACTTCTTTTGTGTGCAAATATAACAAATCATCCAGTGTAATACAAAAATGAACTAGCTACTTAGTGCACTGCAACAAATGGAAGTGAAAAAAGTAAGACACTGGATGTGTGAATGTGTTGTCAAATATTTAAGTTTATGTACATAAACTAAAGTGATTAGTGATTAGTGCATTATAATAGACTATACTTTTCGCACTTCTTAGTTTCAAAATAAAATTTTGGTGCACATGTGATTTGTCCTAAGGATTTAAGGTTGTTATGAGGGAAGCAAAAATCAGTATTATCTGGCACTTCAGCATTGTGTAATAAACTCCAACTTCTTTGGAGTTGTAAACAAGAACTTTGGGACAATACAACTAGTGTCTTTCCTAAGCATCTCTGATTAAGTTTCAAGCAATCCTCAGTGGAAAACAATTGGGCAAATGCTAAAGGGCCTGATCCAAAGCAACCATTGGTCTAAATATGAGTTTCTTGGTATTGAAGAGATGGAATCCTTTTGATGGGAGTTTTTACTTTCTTGTAGGAAAGAGCTGTAACAAAGCTGTATGACAGTATTTAGTATTATCTTGGTTTGGAAAGACAGGTCTCTGTCAGGTAAAGCTGGAGCTCCCCTTGGAATAGAGAATGTAAACCCCCTCCCTCCAAATTATTATAATTTTGTAATTAGGGGCTTTCAGGCTAAAATATGGGACTAGGAATAACAGGTTTTTTACTAGGAATATTAAAAATACAAATGTAGTAATAAAAAAAAAAAAACCAAAACAAAAAAAAACAAACAAGCAAAGAAACAGAAGTCCTAGAAAACCATGATGGAGTCAGGAATAGGACCTGACACTCTGTTGACCAGGGTGTTGGAAGCAGTCCAGATAAATCCTCCTGGAGTAACAGATGTTCTGTGGAGTAGAGATGATCCTGTAGAAAAGGGTCCAGTGCTAGCGAGATGGGTCCAGTCTTCCTTTGAGAATCCAGTGGAAAAGTGAGTGCTTGGTGTTCCTACACCTCAGTTCTTATCTGGGTAGGGAAGGGTTGGCTCTTCCCCACTGGGTTGATCCCCAATGGGATGATGTAATGTGTCATGTCATTGGTGAGCCTTAATGGCCCATTAACAGAAGATATCCCCCAGAGGGTGGACAGTGGTGAAAGAGGTAAGAAACACTGCCCCACCTGGTTTTAAAAGATGGTATATTATCAGAAGGCATCTGCCCCCTCACCTCTGGAGTTACAAGAGATAAAGAAAAAAAATCTCCGCAAATGCTTTCAACAGATGAAATAGAATACTTTTTTTTTTTTTTGGTTACATAACCCAAGACAATTATTTAAAAAATCTGTTTACACATATCAGTTAATTTCAGTTTAAAACCCCCAAATACTGTTTTTAATACTAACTCTGGACCTCAGCAATATAGAGGATAGGTAGAATAGGAATTCTTTCAACTCAAAGTGCTTTCAGTCAGCTGAACAGGAAGTTTCTTTCAGCTGTGGAATGTACTGAAATACATGCTGTGTTTGACAAGAAAAAAAGGCATGTAGCAGGACCAGTCTGCTCAGAACATGTTCCTGAAAAGTGAATGGTTGTCATATGATGGTTATGAAACAAATTTTCCCCAAGCAACTCATGTGAGGGTGGGAGGTGATGAGTGCTGAAACTTAATAAATGTGCCTGAATTAAATTTGTGAGGACAGTATGCACAGTATGGAGATCTGGCGGGCAGAAGCACAAACCACTTACTTTTTCAGCAGGTGACTTTTCAGAAGGGACCACTGCTATGAAAGGTCCCAACTGCTATGAAAGGTCTTCCTCTGTGAGACTGAATGCCTGACCACTGCCCCATTTTCCTGTTCTGCGCCTTGCTTAACTTGCTTAATCTTGATTCATTGGGGAAAGATGAAGGCACTAAAAATGTAGCTGTTCAATGACCTAGCCCAAAGTGCAGTCCAAATGGGGAATTCTAGAGTAGTAATCTGCTGGAGTCTCCAGAACCAGAAAAACTGTGAAGGCTACAAGAAAAGTAGTGTGTCTAGAGTGGGGATGAGGCAATATTATTATAGTATGGGTAAGATTATTGTATGTGCTTTGTGACTGATGAAGATTTTCAAGTTGTTCTCCAATCTTGTGTTTTTTTGGTTTTTTCCCTATTCTAATTTGGGTCTATTTGTTAAGCACTTGTGTTTAACTAATTGCTTATGAATTTGGAAGCATGGCTCCCTGAGTTCTAGACAGGTTAATTTAGTTTCTCAAATTTCTCAGGTGATGGCTGAGTTGATATTTGAATTGTTTAATAAGGGTTGATTAGTAAAAGTGGTTTCAATAATCTCTTAGTGTCTGGCTTGCAAGTACTTCCTCATGATCAGTGAACTCATATTTGCAACAAATTTGCATTGAAATAGCTATTACTTTTCCTTTTCTGTGGGCACTCTGACACCCAGAGTTGGCATTAAAAATATCAGATAGCATTTTTTTTTCCAAACTGAAGTTATATGATACCTGCAGATTATTTTTTAATTATAATTATCTTCATGCAGATTGTTTCAAGTTCAAAGGATGACTTCCCTTAAATTAAAGTGTATTTTAAAACTAGGAAACTAGTTTTACTTATTTTGGAAAAAAAAAGAGAGACTTTCAATATATCTGTGGAAAACAGTGGATTCAATACAGGGATAAAGATTTAGATCTTCAAAGCAGGTTTCATAAAACTGTTCCTTCTCTGGGCTAATTCTTTGTTTCTATAATTTAACCTTCTATCTCCTGTGACCTCTGGTCCTGCTCAAGTGAGCTTGTTCACTCACACCAATGCCACCCAGTATATTCTTCTAAACACTGTTCCTGCCTGTGACAGGAGTGGCCCCTTCTTGCTCTGTAGCTTGTGCTGGGATCTCCCTCTTTACTGGAGTCTCTGATGCCACAGGCCAGGGACACCCACATTCCCAGGTTTATTCTGGTGGCTGGCACCACTTTCCATTCACACATAGGCACATGCAGGTCCCGCCAGGTACCTGGCACTGAGTTCTTGCAGCATGCACATGCATAGGACAGTGCAGTTATGTAGAGAGGAGGATAAGAGAATTTTTAATAAGAGGATGCAAGAAGATGAGACAGACTGTGGCCCTCAGGCACAAGATTAAGTTGGATGAATGTACTGAGTGGCACTACTTTAGAGACAGCTGGACCCCTTTGTATCATTTTGTCTATCTTATCTCTGTTCCTCCTTGCTCTGTCTTCCCCTGCTTGTCTCTCCACAGCTCTATTGATTCCCTCACACCACATAGTTCAGGGCCCCTGGGTTTGCAGAACAACCAGAGGACCCCTGGGTTTGCAGACTGATGAACTGAAAACTCCGGGTGAGTTTTCGTCACAGTGGTGACTGTAGTTGCTAGACAGCTCAGCAGCTGTTGTGACTGGCAAGGTTAGTTTACTGTCAGTGTTGATATGTTTAGTCAGGTGTGTGTCAGTATATTTTGCTTCCTGACTTGCCACTTGTTCCTTTGGTTTGCCATCTGACCAAGTTTCCAATCAAGATAACCTTGCTGGAATAAACATACCTGTGCCCTCACAGGCCCCCTCATCAATTCAAGTGGCTGACCAGACCTGGTTGTCATTACCACCTTCCTTATCATTTGGTGGTCAGGTTTGTGTCCTTGTGTGTTCCTGTGCATGGCTTTTCTCATTTGCTGCACTGAAAAAGTTCCTTGACCAGATATCCTTAAAAATACTGACATTCATTTCTACATACCCTTACTGTAGCCATGGTGGAACACCTTGTATCTGCCAGCTTATGCTATTTGTCTGTTTCCTGGATCTACTTATGTCTGCAGCCTTGATTCCTATGACAGATTTTATAGTGCTCATTACACTGCTTTCTCTTTCTCATTATTCATCATCTTACACAACTTCTATAATTTTGTCCCACCCAATCACAATTATGTCTTCAGTATTGCTATATCCAGGCTGCTGTTGTTCAGTTGTCATCTCCTATTCTTTTATTTCTCTCAAGATAGTTTGGCACACTTTCAGGCTGGTGTTTGCTCAATTTTTAAAGTCCAAGATGTCTATGACTTTTTTGGCAGTGATTAAAAACATATTTCATAGTGCTAAAGATTGCAAGAGTTCTTCCTTAGACCTGCTTTCAATAATTTGCAGAATACTTTGGAGGTGGCATTCATAGTTACTATCAGTCAATTATATTTTCTAGAAAGAGTTTTAAAAAAATTGGGTTTTTTCAAAATCATTGACTTCAAACACCTGCAGCATTTTTAGCAAGGAACTCCACAGGTTAATTGCAAATTGTTTGGGAAAAAACCATGCTTTTTTCACCCAGTATTGTTTTTACTTTGAACCTGCCATCTAGTATGCTCTTTTGATTCTTACTGTATTGGAATAGAGTGAGAAGTCATTTTTCACCTATTTCATGTCACTTGTAGTACAAGTCTTCCATATTCTCCTCTGTCTTTTCTCCAAATGAAACAGTTGAACCCAATTATTGCTATCACCATAAGACTGCTTATTGTACTCTTTTCTTAACACATGCAATTTATATTCCCATACTATCTTAACGTTGCAAATGTCCTTGTTCTGTCAGCCCAGTCCCTCTGCTATCTATCTACACTTCCTTGTCAGTATAGGGGCAGTCATATAGCTAAGGGATTCTTTATAGTCAGCACAGTGGGAAGAAGAAAGAATTCCCATAAAAAGTATCTTGTGGCTTGACTTTACATGAATGTCATGTGCCCACCAAACTCACTCTGTCACTCTCCTTGTCAGGTGGACAGAGGAAACAATATACAATGGAAGGTTTCATGGGGTGAGATAAAAACAGGTACAGATTGCTCAATGGTTGCTGTCATGGGTAAAACAAACTTAGAGAAATTTATTTAATTTATTACCCATCTAACTAGAGTAGGATAATGAGAAGTAACCCCAAATCTGAAAAATAGCTTTCTCCCATCCCTCCCTGCCTAATTTCTTAGCTTTATTGTACCTCTCTACTCCTATCCCTAGCAGTGCAAGTAAGGCAGTAATGAGAGTTGTGGTCTCTGCTGCTACATCTTCCCCAGGGGAGGAAATATTTCCCCTGCTCCATGTACTTCTTCAGTATGAGTCCTTCCCACAGGCTGCAGTTATTCATGGACTGCTCCAGCATGGGTTTCTTCCATGGTCTGCAGTCCAGGAGTGTAGTTCTCCAGCCCAGGGCCCCTTTTGTTGCGATGTGTTTTATGATGTGAGAGTTCATTCCCATTAATGGTTTTTCCTTGGACCACCCTGCCCCAGATTTGGGTCAGTCCTCCCTTTTCCCCAGATCCCCAGAACCTTCTACACCCCTCCCCAGAGACATGTCCATCAACGAAAGGGGTTTTACCCCATCAGGGGAATTTCAGACAAAGGCGTCAAATGATAGGAGAAAAACAAAGGAAACTCCCCCTGCTAGAAGAACACTGGCTCACCTGAATGCCCCTCTACCTGAATTATCTCCTCCTTTGCCCCCTTCTTGGTGGGTTCCTTACCCCTTACTCCCACTCCTTCCCTGAATAAAAGGGACCACAGACCTCATGATCAGGGTCTGTGGGGGCTGTTTGACTGGTTCAAAGCCCATGCTGGGGCTCAAATAAACTTTGGACTAAGAAAGTCCCCCCACAGTCTGGCTCCTGCTCCTTCACCTCGTCCAGTTGCTCGGCAAGTAAACATCAGGGAAAGTGGTCTCCTTTTCCCAGCTCCCTGAGGGTCTGCCTCTACAGCCACTGTTCTCAGTCTGGACAAGTCAGGACCTGGACCAACACGTGGTACAGGTGTAGCCGATCTCAGCCCCTGGGCCAAGAGAGGTATCTCTGCAAAGCAGCTGCAGCAGCTGTCTCTCTGTGGTATCAGCTGGGACTCGGCAGCGTGTAGGAGTCCTGTTCCACACCCTCTGGGGTCACAAGTCCTGCCCACAAACCTGCTCCAGGCTGGGCACCTCTCTTCACAGGGCCAGAGGTCCAGCTAGGTACTGCTTGTCTTCCCACAAGATCATAGCCTCACTCAGACATCCACCTGCTCTGGCAAAGGGTTGTTCTTGGGCTGAAGGTGGATCTGTGCTCCACCATGGTCCACCATGGGCTGCAGGGGCACACCTGCCCCCCCATGGGCTGCACCTTGGACTGCAGATGGAATCCAACTTCAGAGCATGAAGAATTTCTACCCTTCCTTCTCCTGAACTGTCCTGGGTATCTGCAGAACTGCTCCTCTCACATGTGCTTACTCTTCTCTCTGGCTGCAATTGCTTTGGTGCTGTAATTTTTTCACCTTCTTAACTCAGGTATCCCAGAGGTACTACCACTGTCACTGATGTGCTCAGCCTTGACCAGTGGTGGGTCTGTCTTGAAGCTGGCTGGCACCAGCTCTGTTGGATAGTTTCTCACAGAAACTACTACTTACAGACTACTTTTTAATGGAAACCACCCCTGTAGTCTCCTTGCTACAAATACCTTGCTATGGAAATCCACGGCAGAAACAAGTCCTCAGTTTGAATCTTCACATCTGCCCCAAAAGTTTGTCAGTGCTTTTTATCCCACAGTCTGCTCTCTTCATTTTAGTAACTTAGCGATGAACTTTTTTTCCTGGAATTCAGCCTTCAAGACCAGGCACTGGAAAGGAACATTTTTCTTCCAACACAATATTCTGAGCAGCAGTATAAGGCAACCATTTATGATAGCATGGCTTACTTTCTACCCCTGAAATTTAGTAGGAGAATTAGGATGATGTTACATGCTTAAACAGATAAACATATAATTAAATAAATTTATAAACTCCCCCACAAACATACATCTCATCTCATCTCTCTCTTTCTCTCTCTCTTGCTTTCTCTATATATAAACTTAAAAAACATAAGTATGTGCATGTGCCAAGTTTCAATTTCAGAAATAAAATTATTCTTTAATTTGTTTGCACTTTTGTCTGTACAGAAACCTAAGCTAGTTCCAAAAAGAGTTGCAAAGGAAATGTAGCAACCTGTCTTCCATTGTTTAATAGTCCTCTCTGATTAAATTCACGGAAGCCTATTGCTACCATAGAGCTGAAGGCCTAACTTAAATAACAAAATCCCACAAGAACTTACTAAGTCTGTTTTCTAAAGAATAAAACTTATTTCTTTAACATCTCCTGAATTCCTGTGCTAGGTTTGTTGGCTTAAAAATTAAACAACATGATTTAATAAATTTTAAATTAAATTATTTACTCTTTAATTTTTCATTATGTGAAAACATCTTAAGAAACACATACAGAATCTTAAACAAACAGTTCCATAAAGCAGGCAGAAAGTCTTGCTTCTTTACTGTGGTTATTCTGTGCATTTAAGAAAGCATCAGAAGAAGACAACTATGCATCAGCTGCCAACAGAAACTGAAGCAATGAGTGATGTTTAAAATGGTCAAAAAAAAAATCAATGTTATTTGTATATCTTTCTTATAGATAGAGTGAAATTTGGTGTAGAAACTCAGTAGTTTAAAACTACTGAGCAAGAAACAAAATTAAGATGAACAGCAGGTGGCAGTGCTATCAAGTGCAGTGGTTCTGATGAGCATAATCGGCTCGTGTTCCTATGCTGTCAGCTCTGCTGCAAAGGTAAGTTAAATACCACAAAATCAGCTATGGCTTGTGCTTTTGGGGTAAACAATAATGAGATATTAGCCAAATTCGAACAAATCTCTTGTTTCAAGTGGTTTCTTCGTCTGCAAACAGGAAATCAAATTAATAAGAAAGGTTGTATTTTTTTCTATAAAATGACAAGCTAATTCTGTGCTTCCTTCTAGATGAGATTGCAAGTGATTATATGCAGTTTATATAAGAATACATACAGAAAATCAACAAAAAAAATTTGACAAAATAAGTTTGGTTGTAAAATTTCAGACATGCAAACACTTCAGTCCATAATTCTGCTGTCTTAATTACTGACTATTATATCTTTGCTAATGCAATGCTCTTTGTCAAAGCTGATGAATCTGTTGATATTTTATAGAGTATTTTAAAAAACATTACTGAAACAGTTTCTCTTAAAGACTGTATTTTAACATCCTCTCATATAATTGTGCTAAGTTACATTTATGCATTTCATTACAGAACAAGTTGCCAATTTTTTTACTTAATTGACCTTTGGTGGAATTTACTGTTATTTGTGACAGCTTAAACATCTGCCAATGGTTAGCATCTTGCAAGGAGCTACACAGCTGGAAATTACATCACTGAGGTTCAGTGTGCTTGTGCTTTTTCTATTAGCCTAAAAAATCATTCCAGCAATAGAGAATGCCAGGATCCCACGTGCAGAGAGCCAGTTACTGCTGATGATTGTCCCCAGGGACACTTCTCAAGCACTGTTGTGAGGTTCCTCTATGAGTCTCCTCAATGTTGGTGGAGAGCCCTCACTGTGCTTCTTAAAAGACAAGTTGCTAAAAAAAAAGAGGGTAATCTAAATGGAGGTTAGAATGTTATCTTTAGGACTTACAGGCCATTTTATGAGATCGGTGCAGTCTATGGATGTTGATACAAACTTTTTTGAGTGTAGTATGATTGTAAAAAGTGATTTGGGTCATATTGTTTCTGGTATGTCTGATCATGACTTCCCAATGCTTTCAACTGTATGGACTACAACCTGCCTTAATTACACTTCACCTAGTAAGCGGAATAAGGTTGAAGAAATTCAGAAGAAAGATGTAACACAAAAACTTTGTGTCTAAAATGTGTTCTTTCAAGATTTTCATAGGATGTCCGCTGATCCTTAATATTCTATTTTGAATTCAAAGTGCTGAAGTTTTCAATAGATGACAGATTAATATAGCTAGCATTAGAAGTTTAAGGGGCTCTAGAAGTTGCATAATTTAAGGAAGAAGAAAAAAGAATCAAGAAGAAAAAAGAATCAAGAATCAAAAAAGAATTATAATTTTTTCAGTAAAACTTTACCTGCAGGAACATAAGGCATTATCAACTCTGATTTTAGTAATCTAGGTATTAAAGAACAGCTCTTTTCAAATCACTGCAAAGAATTGATTTGTGCACATTTCAGGCAAGGCTGCTTTCTTTGGATTTTTGCTACTGAATTTGCATTGCAGTTAAACCATCTTTTCTATATAATTAAATCTATATTGGCTGCTTCCCTGAGCTGAAACTGCATTTAAAAGTCAGAAATAGAAATTAAAAATATTTTTTTAATAAAAAGATACTGAGATACTCTTTTCTTGCATGAAATATAGCAAGTGAGAATGCAGGGTGCTCTGTGTTTTGATTTAAGCTATTACAGTTGTTTTGACTAAATTTCTGAAGACAAATTGATGTTGTCTTTAAGGCATTTCAACGTTTTCACAGAAATACTAAATTTATTTCACCAATTTATTTAGTGTATTTTCAGCAGGTGGAGAGTGTACTTATACTACTTGCTAGGTATTCCTGGGCTTTTAAAATAGCTGACTCTGTAGTAAACTCTTTATTGTAGCAGTAAAGCCCACCTGAGAGCCAGGTTAAGCTGCCTGGTTATGAGCAAGGCTTCAGTTAGACTGCTTGTGCCTGAAGCAGCTGATGTAGAATGGTAGTGTGACCCATGAACAGGGCATGTGTGATAGTGCTGTGCTATTCTATGCATATTGCAATATATATTAGAAGTGTTGTTTGGCATCTATGGAAGATTTTACATTTTAGTATGGTTTTTTTGTGTCTAAGGAGTCACAGCAACACTTAGTGTATATGAATCAGTGGGGGAAAAAAACCCAATTAATCTTGTGATTTTGTCTGAGTGCTGAAAAATCAGGGAAGATGTTACAAACATGAATAACTGGTCCGAGAACCTTGGTCCCTAGAGGTTTCTCATGAGACATGAGAGAGTACAAACCAGTGGATCACTCAGATTTCTGAAGAGCTTAAAGCAAACAAAAATATTATCCAATAGAAAAGATATTTGTGTTTAAACAAATAGTTTTTTCATTGTACATGTTAGTTTAATCTTATAACAAAATATATGGTTTGCAATAGAGAAGCTAAGGAGTGTACATGTGTCTATGTGTAAGGTAATGACACCAGGAACATGTGTGTGTGCACAATACAGAAAAACTGAATTTTTTTTCTCATCCTATGAAGTAAGCAAAATAGGCTGAAAGACAGCAAACCAATGTGTGTAGGTTTTGTCTGTTTATATACACAGATGTATGATATGTATTTGTTCTGGATATATATATTAGTTATAAATTTTCCATCTGAACTTTAAAGTCACTATCTCAAATACATACAGAACCTGTGCAGGATCTGATTTTGGGTGTGATTTGCTCTTTCTTTGCAAATACCAAATATTTTTCATTTTTAAAAGGTCAGTTTAGGTGATTCTTTAATAGAAATCAGACACAGTATTTGCCAGGGAAAGCTCTTCCTTATCATGAAAATGGAGTGCCAAAAGATGGAGAGAAAAATTATCAGGATAAAATCAAGTAAATATAACCTATGAATATTCACATAATCTCCAGTTAGACTTAAAAGACTATGAGGCATAAAGATATTTAATCAGGTGTTTGCATTGAATACAAGAAGACTGTGGAAGAAGTTCCACAGGTGAGGTGTTTGGTTAAAAAAAACCCAAAGAAAATGAAACCAAAAAACCCTGTAAGCATTTTTTACAAAACATGTTTATTTTACGGTAAAGAAGGTATTTCAGATGAATAATAGACACTGGAACTAGAAATCAAGGTATGAAGGCTCAAAATGCTGTAACACACATAAAAGCAGCTTATCTTTATGACCATAACATGTACAATTAAAACTGATAATTTTAATGTACTTATAGACATAACACTATAAGGTTGAAACAATAGCTCTAATAGTGTTAATACATGCAGTGTTTGCTAAAGCATTTTTTTGAGCGATATCCTACAAGGCAAATTAATTCTGTCCTTATCACCAAAATAATTTGCTCCTTTTTATTTAACACTATTCAGTATAGCATATCTGTTTAACCGTGATCTATCTGTAAATTAGTAAGGACTTCTAAGAACAATTGTTACTTATACAAGAGGATTGGGCCTCTTTCTGTAGGTTCTATGTAAGTGCTTGAGTCAGAATACATTCGTTTAGTGGTTATACTTTTTAGTTATTGTAAGGACAATGTTTTAATCAATTATTATGGGAATTCAAAACGAAGAATGTAGTTAACTCTATTTTTGGAAACAGTTCAAGTGCTACTTGCTGTTGCATGAAATACAACTGCATGCAGTTCATGATACAGATTGTCTGATAAACTGGTAATAGCATAAAAAAGACACCCTTGTTTCGTCAAAGTCAGCAAAATCTTTTCTTATGGGAGATGTGCCAAGCATGCAGCTCTCTGTTAACCCATTTTAAATACACAGACCTCTAAAACTAGGCCTTTATGTCCTGTTAGTATAACTTAACAACATAACATGGCTGTTTGCAGTGTTTACTAGAAGTTTATTGGATATTAGTTTCTCTATGTTTTGTTAGGATGGTTTATAGAAGTTGCAGAATTCTACCATCTCAGAGAGCATCTGTCTGACAAAGGCGCTCTGCAGACCAGCTGCTCCTTTTCTGTGTATATCCCGTGTTGGTATCCCTTAACCTTCTGTAAGACATCTACTAGTCTCTGGGGCTTAGGGTAAGCATGTATTTGCTCAGAATACTTTCATCTGTTTGGGATCACTAATTTGAGTTTTGCTTTTATTGCCATTATCTCATCCAGAATCTTGAATTTGCTTACAAATATTTTAAGGTATAATCATTGCTTGTTTGTTTCCCTATTTTATGGTTAGGATTAGTCCTTGCCTCCTGAGTTTAAATTATTTTTGCTTCTTTTCTTTAACTTCTGACCCTCCTGGTTATTATTACTTTGTGTTCTAGTCACACCAGAAAATCCAGACAAAATCATATACAGTATTGTGCAAACTACATTAAAATTGTGCTAAACTAGGGGCTATTGCAGTATGTCAGTAGCAGTTGGAAAGGGCTTAGATTCCAGGTATTTAAGAGAGGCATTTATTGCTTATGGGTAAGTAAGTATCTTGTTGATGTAGGGATGGGATGAGTGACCTTGGTTACAACAGAATTACCATGAAAATTTATACAACCTGCACAGTCATTGGTGCATTGTGAAATCCATTTAAAATTTATATAAATAAACTAAATAAAACTCAGCTGTTGTGTGTCATGAAAACAAAGCTGAAATCCCTGAGAAAATGAGGAAAAGTGCATGTAATAATGCATCTGTCGTACATTGACAGTAAAGCTGAGAAAGAGTTGGAATATTAAATGAATGGTTTGTCGGGGAGTTTTTTGCCACTAGAGGGTACACAATGCACAGGAATAGCCTAAAGCTGTGCAAAATCTTTCACTAATTGAACCAGAGCCCAGAAGGACATGTCTGAGGAACCTTCTATGTTTAGCATCTTGGGGACCATTCAAAGGTTCCTAGAGCATTTTGCTGAGTGAGTCTACAGGTGTCTGTGTTTTGCATGGTTTTAATGATTGCTTTCTTTACTTAAGTCCTCTGAAGAACAAATTGTCACTGTTTATTCCTGCAAACCTAAAATATGCTTTAAATTCTTTTTAATAGCACTAGAAGAAAATAAGAATTTAATTTAATGTAATAGTTTTAAATAGTGCTGCCTTCTGTACTCTAAACTTGGTAAGCATTCCCATGCTTAAATATGACTAACCACTAAATGTTTGGAGTTTATCTCTAAAGTTTCCATAAGAATCTTTTACCTAAGTATTGGAGCTCAAGTATTGCAGATCTGCAGGAAGTATTGGTTCAGTGAAAAATATAAGAGCAGTAACAGGTAATGCATCATAATGGTGCATAAAATACACTTTTTAAAAAAAATTACTATGTAGTTTCAATTATTCAGTATAGTTATTCTGCTCTCTGGGGTGTATTCCTCATTCCTGCTTTGTGTCCAAGTACATGTTATGTGGTTTTGCCCTTTCAATGTGGTTGCTTTTCTGAACTTAATTTTGAGTGCCAGAACCATATTTAAGAAAAAATTAGGACCAAAGTGGTCTAAAATACTAAGGGATTTTTAATCTTTACACTGGTAGATATGATACATTTCAGGTAGCCTTTAATACTTGGTTTTCTGTTTTTCAACTGATTAATGGGTCTCTGGTTGAAGCAAGACATATGCCCGGAACCAGGAGGAAGGTCTGTGAAAAGTATGGCTACATGGAGTGCTCATTTTCTTATGGATTCTTCAGAGACCAAAATCCTTGGCCTGGGGACATCAGCTGTAGAGGATCTCATCCATCAGAACAACAGTATGAGGGTGGCAATAACTAGCTGTGGGCTGAGATAATTTCTGTGCTCTCTCTTCTTCAGTGTTGTCGAGGAGGATAATTGTGAGGAGACTGTGATCAAATGGGTTGTGCACACACAAGTTGTATTTGTATTTTCCCTTTTACTGCCTCAGTCCAAGGACAGGTCCATTTTCTCCCTATATCTTGGCAGCCTTGCTTTCCTGGAAGCAGCAGTCAGGGCTGCCTTCTGGTAGTGTCTTTTGTAAAAAGAAAGGAAATAGGAATAGGAATAGGAAAAAAAAAAAGGGAAGGAAAAAAGACTACTCCAACTAAACTGGGTTATACAGTCTGATAGTTCAGTGAAGGTAAAGATCATTCCTTTCCCTCGCACTCCATCCTCTGTGTAGTTAAATTCCAGACCATCTGGTACTATGAATATTTCTACTTTTAACCTTCACAGAGATCTCTGAGCAGCAGGGAAGAGTTAAGTGGTCATGGAATTGGTCCACGTCCTCACCATTTTGCTTAAAAGCTTACTGTACCTAACACAGTTTTATGTAGTGTCCGAATTCTGAGCTAAAACACCTCTTCCAGGTCTAAAAGAGCAATTAATTTCATAGATCATGGTTCTGCAACCATTCTTTGGAGAATACCAACTCCTGTTAGCCAGTGCCACATGTGGTGGGTTTTTTGATATGGAATAGAGCTCTGAGCAGACTACATTTGGTTCATATAAAACTTTAAGACATAGTTTCATATGGCTTTCATCACTATCATCTTATGATGCATTTTAATTTATCTTATGGAGTTGAAAGGCTCTCTGTGCCCTTATCTGCCAATAATCTTCAGTCATTCAGGACTCTTGTTTCAGATTGTTCAAAATACTCTATAAACAGCTGTAGGTATCAACTACAGCTCTGGAAGAAAAAAAAAAGTCCAAACAATACTAGGTGCATAAAAATCCTACATTAAACTGCTAATGATCTACACCATTTTATCATGAGAACAAAGCAAATGTTGGGAAAGTGTAGAGACAAGGAAGATGAAAGCAGGAGACACATTTTCAGCATGTTAGAAAAAAATGATTGAAGAAGATTCAAGAACATTCTTCACTTCTATGCTTTACTTCCTGTTCGGAGGGTAGAGGGAGAAAGTACTTTTGTTTCCTTCTAAACAGAGGCAGAGCTGGTCCCTTTTTTTTTTTAATCTTTTTTAATTTTTTTTTTATGTCAAGATTTGCATTGAAGTGTTTTAGGAGGCACAAAGTAGCAGGAAAACAGAAAAAAGCTGCCAACAAAATGGTTTAGAAGAAAGGGGGGATGCAGTAAAACCCCTTTCACATGTACACTTGTACACTTACTTTTTTCCCCAGTCCTTCTTTCTTCTGCTCACACCTACATCACACTCTGTCTTTTGCTTACTCATGCCATGCTGATTCACCATCACGCTGTGCACTGGCTCACACACTGACAGACCTTCAGAAAATTGTCAAAGGAGCTGAGTCAGAATTGTGAACTAGAGAGGTCATTCTTCTGATCTTGATGTTGTGTGGCTGTTGAAGCTGAAAGAGGAGGGGAAAGGGTTCTTCCAAGGAATGAACTGTACTGTGATTATGGAGCTGATTAGGCTTTAGCGGTCTCTCAGCTGTGTTTCTAAGGTGCCATGATCTGGCATTGCAATAGTATGAGGTGTAAATGGCATACAATCTTCAGAATTTCAAAAGCTATAGTAAGTAAAATACATAAATTAAATGTGGTAAGCTATGCAATTCTGTACCCTCTATTCTATACTCTTTCTCAATAACTTTCAAATCAGAGAGTCAAGAAAAGGAAGAATCTGAAGACAGAATGAAAGGAGGGTTCTATGTAGCTTTATTTGTTGTGTGGTCCATCAACACCATTGTGAGGCTGTTATATATTAGAGTAGATCAAAATGCAGCATGAGCAAAGGTGTCATACACTTTTTTCTTCTGCGCTTTGCTTCACAAAGAGTACTGTGCCCATGAGAAAGCATACCCCATAGTTTAGCCAAAGGTTTGTTTTTACAAAAAATATAAAATGTACCTTTTTTTTCCTCTCTGTAAGAAAAGATTAGATGCTTCAGGAGGTTTTTGCCCAATCTAGGCATGGAACAAAATTGAAAGTAGTTGTAAATTAGGCCTTTAGGATATCCTTTAAAATGGCCACTGCCTGTTTTGTGGATTACAGTGGTACTGCAAAGTGTCTGCAGGATGACTGAGAATTGTAAACTGTGATTCTAGATTTGTAGGATATACCATGCTTTTGATATACTGGGGACAGTTTGTCAGACTGTTTTTGCTTTTTTACGGAAATGGGATGGTGTTTTGAGCATACTGCTTGAGACTAATGGGGTTTTTACTCAATGCAGATCAGGATGTTTCAAGAATGTCATCTGTTGCCCTCCAGTATTTTGCAAATGTAGTTGATTCCATAATTAGCTGTGCCAAATGTATGCTTACTGAACCTGGTTTTTTGAAATGCTTGCCAGAGGCACATCATTTATCATACCTTTTATAAACACACAGATATTGACACGTGCTAGCAATTTAAGCTAGCATTTGCAAGTTCATGGTGTAACAGTTAAATTACTAGTGCAATAATTGTACTAAGGGGTCCCAGAATGTAATAGCAGCAAAGTCTATGGCTAATTAATTTTGGTAACATGAAAAGAACATCTGGCCAAACAAGCATAGTCTAGATTAAATCCAAATTTTTGCTTTTTTAAGGCTATGCCTTCTGCAGAGAACCATGTGTTTCCTGACCCCTTCTAGATAAATATATGTCTTTCCTTAAGTCATTTAATATCTGACTTTGTCAGATCCCAAACAATCTACAACTGGCTAATACAAAGTGCTGAGCACAGGGTAGAAAAAGACCCCAAATATTATTTTATTAAGACCTTTCAATCAGCTATTGTATTTCACATCAGAGGATAAGACATTCTGCTGGTGGCTGAAGTGAAACTGTTATAATCTTTGTCAAACTATGGCAATGTTGTTAGAATTAATTAGCTGACCGTTCTTAACTTTTTGAGATTCTTAAGTTAGCTGCCGTAGAAGTGAAATAATTGCTTTATGCTTTCAAGAAATTTTGGTCATAGTAAATGAATAAGGGATTATCGCAAATCATTATGCAGAAAATCCGTAAAATCATGACTGAAATAGAGGAATTTGCAAATATAATATAATAAATATCGTATCATTTCTTATCATCATGACAATTATTCTCAAGATGAAATATTGTAGGTTTTTGGCATTAAACAGTTAAACATGACAACAGAGTTGAAGGTTTACCTAGGGGAAAAAATTGTCCCATTTTTGCTGAACCCATCTGCTATCGATTTTATTTGAAAATGTAAATATTGCAAAGTTTATTAAAACTGGATCATTCCTATGACTATTAATGTCATTTTTGTTAAGAATGCATATGTCAGAGTATGTAATTTCCATTATGATTATTGAGAAGAGGCAGATGAATATTTTTTTGCTTGTTCTGCCTTCACAAAACCTGCTTTTGCCTTAAAGTAATCATTGCCCAGTTGTTACAGGACAATTTAACATAATATTGTTATAAACAATTTAAATGAGCTCTGTGTTAATAGTGGAGCCTGTAATAGAGCCAATCTTTCCTCATGCCTACTCTATCATGTTTTCTGGAGGGAGACTACCTTTTGCAAGCACAGTCTTCATAGCCTCACTGAAAATACTAATTGCAGTCTCCTCTGCAGTGTGCAATGGGAGTTAGGCACATGAGAACAGGCTTTATTGTTCGGACTTGCCTCCAGAAGGGAAAGCTGCTTGTAACCATTCATCTTTTATCTTTCCAGAAGAAAAGCCTGTAAAGTTCCCATGCTGTGATTGTGACACTCACTCCTCATGCCTCACCTCCTAGATCTCGGACACAGATTGGCTGGAACACTTTCCCTGCACAGATCCACAATATGTTTCTGGCTCCTGTAACAAGCCAAAGGATGGTCATGATGGTTTGTTTTGATTTCAAAGTGCAAAAAGAGGCAATGAGGACTTAGTTCAAGTAAAATCAATTGTATCTTTATTGATACACACAATTATGTGATAGAAGAGAAGGGAAAGAAAGAGAGAGAGAAAAGAGGAAAAGGGGAGTCATAGCTACCGACTGCAAGCGTGAGTCCTCATGACGCTGGAAACCGAAGTAGACCACCCTCGTAGCCCTTGTGGCGCACCAATAGACCATCATGTCTGCCAGGGAGATCTCAGAGAGTCTCCTCTCTGGGGGTGACTATTATAGTTCTTTTTCGAGGCGAAGGGCAACACGCCAGGAAGGGGGAGAGAAGAGATCTCGTGGGCACTGCAAGTGTTTCTCTACAATGCAGGAGCAAGGTGGCCCGAGCCTTGCAGTCAGTACAGTACAGCCAGTTAGAGCAAACACCCCTCCACAAACACAGCCCAGGAACCGTAACAGTGTCCATTCTTCATCTCTGAGAAGGGCGTTTCGGTCTAAAGGGTGCACCTGCAGGGAGAGGCCCTGGATCCCACCTTAATCAGGCCAGAACTTCTGTGCTGTGGCTCAGGGTCCGTGGGGGTCTCAGCCTCTGACAATCGTGAGGGACCTTCAGATCGACTGTTACAGCTCCTGACTGTTTTTGACGAGAGCACTACCAGGTTATTTCAATGCAGCCAGGCCTGTGTCTTTTGGAGAGTCATCCAGGCTCAGAGAAGGTTGATTGAAGTTACATTTCAAGGCACTGGGCTGGCCGTGCGGTTGCTGTTCATCAGTTGTCCTGCCTAGCATGAAGGCATACCCATCATGTAACTGCACATATGTTCATATCTGTCCTGTGGCTGTAGAACACCACAGGCCTTTTCTGCAGCTTTCCTACCTGGTCAAATAATTGCATTCTTGTAATCAGCATTCAGATAAGTTGGAAAGCCTTGTCACGCAGGGGTTAGAACTCAAAAACAGAGTATGTTAAAGTTGAAAAGAGCTTTAAAATATACTTTGGAGTTTTTTGTCTTTGGAACGACAAGTGTGCTGAATTGCTGTCAGGTGTAAATGGTTATAATTTGTGAGTACAAAGAAATGCAAGCAAGTTCGTTGACTCATTGCAGTTGTGAGACAAGCAATAATTTTAGTTAGATTGTAATGAAAATAAAGTGTTGTGTTGACCTTGCTTCTCCCCTGGCAAATTAATTACCTGATTAATCAAAAGGGATAAAAAATTCCTTTATATTTGCATTCCTTTTTGTCAAGTGATATGGACTTTTCCCTCACATGTACAAAAAAATGAAACCAACTAATAATAAAACCACTGAGCATACTTAGCCATAAAAGGAATCTTTTAAAACCAGAATTTAGAGGGTGGATTCTGCACACAAAACAATCAGAATAACAGAATGGAGGTGATCCAAACACATCTGGTTTGTTCCTTCTCATTTCTGAGGACCTTGAGGCAGGCTTATGCTCTTTGATACAAATGAACAAAATATGATTTTTTTTAAATCTTTAGATAGGTTTTCCTGTGCATGTTTTTGTCTATAGAGGCCTATTTCTATCCAGGAGAAGCAGGTGGAGAGATGTATCTTTGCTCTGATTCACACACTCATTGTGTCTTCCAGAGAGGGTGATAAGAGAATATCCTCTAGGAGAAAAGGCAAAATTCAGAACATCTGTAGAAGAACTGTTTCTATACATTCTAGACTGCAATTGATCTAATACTCTATATCTAATTATTTATTCTAAAGAGAGTGTTATGTCTATAATCTCTCTCCCCCCTTTCTGAAGGGAGTTGCAGAAGAAAGACTGGGAATTGAAGAGAAAATTAAATACTTCATACTCACAGACCCTTTCATAATCATAGTTTTTATTATATGCTGGCCAAATATTTAAACACATCTTCAGTCCAAGAAATTTCTAAATGGTAGAAAGGCTACCCCAAAGCTACTAAGTGGTTATTACCATTACGGTAAAGAACTATTTGATTTATTTTGTTTTCTGTTATACTTTCAGATACATTTCAGACATGTGATCCTTTTTGTTTGGAGTCTCATCCATACTTCATTAAATCTGATCAACTTGCACTTGAATAATTCTGGACATTTTTTGCATTGATATATATCAGTGGGGTGTAAGAAAGAGGACTCAAAAAGCTTCTTTGGGGCATTAAGTACAGACCTCTACTGTCACATCTGAGCATATAGTAGAATCGTGCTCATTAGCTTATCAAACTGTGATTTAAACCCAAACTTATTTATTCTCCTTCATCTACAGAATTTGACTCTTCTGAAGGTCAGAGAGTAGGAACTGGATAATCTGTCCTTTTATCTCATTTGAAAGATGTGCTACATGTAAAATCACTCTTAGAATATATATGTTTCCACAGATAGCTCTATAAGATTTGCTTAAGAATTTTAAAAATTATTTTGTAAAATTTGCCAGTTTTCTGATTTTTTTTGGATTGTGTATATAACAGTTTTTTCTAACATGGAAATAACTGTGGCTTTTTCTTTCCCTATGCTGACCTCTGATTCACTGATGCACCTTCTCCCATAGGAATTTAAAGCACTGCCAACAAAAGATGCTTTGCCATGTGTTGAATCTGTCAAGCTTTTAACTAGTTTCTCCTCAGGTGTCCATTGAAGATGAAGCAGGTTTTGAACAAATGTGTCTTGAGGCCTGTTTGTTAGCTAATTTTTCATCTGGATTTCCAGGTGCACCAGCAACCTGAGCAAGGAAAAAAGAAGGTGATTTTCAAGACAAATTCTCACTGAAATAGAATAACCAATGCAGTGTTTGCTATTTGTCTTTTGAGATAAATTGCTTTGACCAGTTACCTTCACCTGTTGCTTTGTTATCTCTGTGTTTGTTTAAGTCACCAGCAGTACAAAATTTGTCTGGAAATACAAGCAGATATCTTTAAAGCACATTTTTCTTGTAATTCTTAGAAATTTAAGCCATGACTGCTATTTCTGCAATAGGGAATTCTAATTTTGAAACAGTCTTGGGACAAAAGTAATTCATAACATTGTCAATGTCTAATAAACTTATAGGTAGTGATGTTTCATTATGAGTTAATAAAGTAATCAAATAATCTGTCTCCCATGCTGCCAGTGAGTGGCTGCACAACAACCTGGAGAGAGCATGGCCTGCAGAGGTCATCCAGACTGGCCAAAGAGACATTCCATACCTCAGAATGCCATACTCAGTACCGAAAGTTCTGGTTGCTGCCTGAGGACACTCTAGGCATCCAGGTGCAGATAGTGAGCAATTGCATTGGCCATTAGTTTGACTTCTTGGTTTCAATCCCTCTCTTTCATTATTATATTAATTTATTATTCTTCATTATTATTATCATGTGGATTTTTAGTTTTGGGTTTTTTTACTTTTTCCAATTCTCCTCCCTATCCAGTGTTGGTTGGTGAAGGGAGCGGAGTGAGTGAGTGGCTGCACGATAATTAATTGCCCGTTGGGTCTTTAACTCCTAATTAAAGAAACACACCTACTAATGCCTCTGGGTGCTGTTCTTTCTCAGTATTATTAAATCAACATTTTCCTTACAAGTGCCCATTAAACACAGTAAGAGAAAATTCTTGCTAAAGAATTCCTGCAAATCTCCCACAAAGGATTAAAGTCCAGGAAAGACTTAATATGAGAGGTTTAAGTGATAGGTGTTAAAACTTTTACCCTTCTGCTTTGTAGTATTGTGCATATGTGTTTTCTTACATGCATCCTCAGACATGTAAGTTTTCTTTTTTTTTTTTTTCACTGAAAGTCTTCAGAGGTTTCTTCTTTGCTGTTTATTATAATGTGAACATCTTTGAGTAGGGTAGTCAGATAATTTGGCCTTCTTGTTCTTTCATCTCAGAATTCTAAAATGTCTAGTGACTTCACTGAGAGTGATATTTTTTCTTTTTTCATTTAAATGTTTGTCTTTTTGTGTGAATATTAGGAATGTATTGTTTAATAACTGTCCTGTATCTAAAAGTTCTAATCACCTATATTCCATGGGGTTGAGCATGTTGTTTTCTTCATGGTGTTACACCTCCATTAAAATCATGAGTCTTGAAGTAACAAGATCTCACTCTGACCAGAACAGAATTTGATATGTAGGAAATTTTTCACTGCTGCTTCTCAAGTGGTATGTAACCTAGACAGTTTGTGGTGGTGATTTCTCTCCTGGGCTTCCTACTGCATATTACACAAAGGCTGAAATTTGGCATTGAAAGAAAACACTTATTTGCCTCTCAGACAAGCTAGCAGGTAACTTCTCCTAGTGTTTTCACTTTAATGAGCTTTATGCTTCAAGTTCTTGTGAATTTTGTTTTCCTTTTTTCAGAAAATAACCCCAAAAAACCCACCAACCAACCAACCAACAACCAAACAACCACACAAAGCAAATGAAAAAGAAACAACCAAAAAACCCCACCACAAGTGAGATTTTTTGCACATCCAAAACCAAGTCAGAAAAGGAGAAGCAAACCGGTTTCAAGGATGCTGTATCACAAAGCTGTTCAGGAAATCTTTTTTTCAATTGGAGATCTTCTATCGTGAAGCAACAATTTTGCTTTTGAGGTCAAGAAATGTTAAAGAAGAGATTACATTAATCTAGGTCTTAGTGAAGTGAGACAGCTTCAGATTGAATTAATGTGTACACAGATAATGTGGTGCACTTCCTTCTTGATAATGAAAATGAGTGAAAATAAGAAGAAATTTGAGAAACAGTTCAGAAAGGAATCAACTATTTAAATATGTGTCTACGTGCTTCTGCTAGGCAGGGAAATATTTTTTTTTCCAGATATCTAACTGTTGCTCTTCTAATACTTCATAGCCTTTTGACTCGGATGTAGTCAGATTATGGTTCAGAACACCCTAAATTAAAAATAATAGCAAAATGTATGTCTTACAGAACATTTACAGCTCTAAAGGTAATGATTACAGTGTGCTTCTTCTAGCTTTAAATATTGATAATGGAAATCTCATGTAAAGATAATAAAGGTTCTGTGTAATTTTGAAGAGTGATGTAAACTGTATAATCAATTCAATAAGATGTTTGCAATAAATTTATTTAATAAAAAAATAAAATGAAAAATAGTTTGAATAAATGAAAAATCGTTTGAATTCTCCTGTATGGTACATTTGTGCTTTGTCTGGACTTACAGATGTTGGCAGTAAAATTCAATTATATGTGGGTGACAAATTATGTATTCCTGTTATTGATTTCATATTTGTATCTTAGTGTACAGTTCTTGATTCTTGCCTCTCTGATGGCTTTGATGGTAGCAAGGCTCTTTACTGCTATCACTGTGTGTGACACACCTCCAACACAAGGCTGGGAGAAACTGGTGGTTTTACAATGCAAATCCACTCTGCTATTCACAGAGTCCAAGATGAAATGAATACACTTTTTCAGACCATCACCTAGGGAGCCTACACTGAAGACATACCTTTACCTCTGTGTAAAGGTCCAATGGAGTGCATTATAATTCCTAACAAATGTGTGACACACATTTCTTGCTCTTTTCCTTAATCTTACAATCTTGAAATAGCAAAACCTCTTGCAGAGACAATAAGAAATGTGTTAGTTTTGTAACTAATGTTCCAGTAGATTTAATGGCACATACGATAAGTTTTGAAAACTGCCTGAACTCTATTTAAATTATATAAATCACATGCTAATATAAAAAGCATTTATTGAATTTTTTAATAATATAGCTACAGTCCAATATATATCATGGAATAAGTAGTTTCTGAGTTGGAAAAAAACAATATTCACAGAAAATATGACATAAATTAAGGAGAATAAGTGTGTTTCTGCAATTAATCTCACTTCCCCTGGTTGGGGGCCTTGACAAATTCAGCCTAGTAGCATTCTCTCTCCATTCTGATTACATTTCTGTTGTAACAAGCACTTCAATACTTAAACAATTCATTAAAAAGAAAAAAAATCTAAAAATTAGACAGATATACCTTCTTAATAGCTTTCTGATATCTGTTGCAGTGTAGTCAAGAAAGTACAGAGAGCCATTTAAAACTGATCAAGTCCACAAAGGAAATTTTGGTGGGCTGACCTCTGTGTGATGCTGACACCCACCCAGCCACTCTTGTAGTAGCTTCTTCTCCCCAGACTGGTGTAAGAAAATAAGATGAAAAAGCCCACAAGTAAGGACAAAATAAGGACAGGGAGATCATTCACCAATTACCATCATGGACAAATCAGACTCAACTTAGGACAAAATAATTTTATTGCCACTTAAAATAAAGTCAAATTGTGAGAAACAAAAATAGACAAAAAACTGCTTCCTGAACTCCGTTTGTCTCAGGCTGATGATTGTGGCAGTTCACTAGTAATAATGTGAAATATGAAAAGTTTCTCAAAGGTATTAACTCTACTTGTGTCCTGTGAATAACATGCTAATAAGAAAACTATTCCATTCACTGCTTCATTCCCGACTTCTCAAGGAACAAGTGTTGTGGTCAGCCCACAACAGATCATCTCTGATGCCTCGTCCTCCTCACTCTTGTTTATTACGGTTCGCTATGTTTGGTCTATTTGTCTTGATAAGCCAAGGACAGTAGGTACTGATTGACTGTACAGTTGTACTTTAGGGTAGTGGATAACTGATAAACATATCATTTTATTTACTCATTTATTGGCCATGATGGCATCCAGTAGTTCATCATGCAAGTGTTGGCTACAAATACCTCTTTAATTCTTTCTATTTTGCTTTGAAACAACTGGACTTAAAATCATATTTTGTGTTTCAGTGACACTCTTTGCACCAATATGACTGTAAGTATATTGTTATCTGGCAAGTACTTTATTTTCAAAGGTTTATAGGTTAGTCATTAATACAACATCTAAGGAAATTTATTATTCACATCTTGAATGTAGTAATAGAATATTTTTCCCAAGAAAAAAGGCAACATTTTCATTAAAGATCTTGAAACCTCCTAAATCATTATTGAAATTTTGTATGTTAAGATGCAAGACTGAGCCATATTACAAAGATAACAGCAAAAAGAGTTAAACATGCTTAACTTGTATTTCAAGAAAAAATATCAACATGCAGTTACAAAACAAAGATCTGGATTCATTCTTTTTTCCCCTGAATTGCTCTGTGGTTTTCTTACTGCACCAGGGACAGATCCTCAGCACCTGTAAACTGACTTATCTCTGATGTCAAGAAATCTGTGAAAGCTTGTAGTAGTGAGGATAGGCTGCTGCTCTGTTTCTACATATTTGCTCTGTCTTTCCTGATGTGTTCCTCGGTCTCACAGAGAATGGAGAGGAAATGCTAAGCATTCCAGGTCACTTGAAACTAGCACTACTGGCAGTATTCTTTTTTTAGAAATGCTGTCTAATTAAATAACCATTATGTATAGCTTCTAGCACTTCAAACCATTTTTTTTACTAGCACTGAGAAATTATCTGTAATGTTTTATAATCCATACATTGAGTAAACAGCACTAGTAT
Organism: Prinia subflava; assembly: GCF_021018805.1. NCBI lineage: Eukaryota > Metazoa > Chordata > Aves > Passeriformes > Cisticolidae > Prinia > Prinia subflava. Next base: position 43,612,284 of record NC_086283.1, on the reverse strand, counting down.
ACCAGTGACTCCTCAGGATGAGTCAGTTGTAAACACAAGCTGAAACTCTCAGAATTCATGTGTAGAATTAAAGGAAACCATTTAGTTCTAGGAAAAAAAATACTGTTTTTGTATGCCTTAATTCCAGGATTTTTTTCCCCGTGTTTTTGTGAATAACCTTGTTTTCACCGCTTTGCTGTGTCCAGATGCTGAAAAACAATTTCATATTTACTGACTCATGAAAATGCCTATTAACTTCTCCATAATCTAGATCTGATCATAAAACTGACTTATCAAACAAGTGAAGATGACTTTTGAGGTATCTGTGTAGTCCTTAGTGGCTATTTGCCGTATCACAGAGCCAGAATACCAGATAACTTCTGTCAGGCCCTGCACAGGAGAGGTCCAGGTCAAGAACAGCAGGGGTATTATGGATTGGAACTGAAATGTATTCACAGAGCTCTGCAAGGGAATTTGTGTGGAATCTGCTAGTACCATGTTTGGCATCCTTAACCAATGTTATCAATTCCTTACTTGAACAAATACAGTAGAAATTCATTCCAAGCCTCAGAAAATCTCTATCAACCCACCAAAGAGAAGAGCAACTTAAATCCAAGAGCCAAGCTGAAGACCTAGGTTTCACATTCAAAAGCAGAGAGGCTAGTGAAAACGAGGTAAAGAAAATGATCTATATATTGAACATGCTGTCTATAGCTTTTCCAGTTGGAGTTTTTCCTCTCAGTAGTGGGTGGGGTTGAATTCAAAAAGTGAAACTAAGAGTGTAGGTGTAAAAAATGCAGGTATGTTCTGCATCTTCATTGGTGCTTGGAGAAATAAGACTTGCAAATAAATTTTTGGATGGTTTGCCTAATACGTTGTATGTATTTTGAACATGTTACATGTATCTTGGGCTTTTTTTTTTTTTTTTTTTTTTTTTTTTTTTTTTTTTTTTTAAATATAGTCCTGTGCTGGTTTTAGCATTAATTGATGTTTGGTGAGGAGGGAAGACACCACCAACAGAAATTATTTTTTTAAGAGAAGCTGCTAGCAGTTTCCTCTGTGCCTGACAAAACCAAAAACCAACCAGTGGCTAGATCAATTAATAAAAAAACAGCTCAAATCCTTCTTTTAAAACTCATTGAAAGATGAATTATTTGAGAGGATTACACAATACTGTGAAAATTATAAAGATATTTAGAACTTTAGGTGCAGCACTGTTAGAGTGTAATATGCATCTTAAATTGCTAAAACTACCTTGGAAAAGAAAGACATGAAGATAAAAGTGTCTCTGTCATTCTTCCACCTCTCCTTGAAGACTGCACCAGGAGCACTGTGAGCTCTATTTTGTTTTTCGGAACAGTGGCCAATATCCAGAATATGAAAGAAAATTTGAAGATTGCTGTGGTGTAATAAGTCATTTTACACAAATTTCATGTTTTTATGTGATGTGCTTTTATATTGTCATGTCAGTCAGTCATGGAAAACTGAAGTTCACTTCTGCTATCCTCTTTAGGGAGGCTTTTGATTTCTCACATTTATATGAATGACGACACACATTTATCTTCCATCTTAGTTAAAGACAGTAGTGCATCTTAGAGGATTTTTTTCATTCTTTTACACAGATAAAGATATGCTAGCAAGGGCAGAATTGAGAACTTGGAGTAGAAAATGCCTAGACAGAATTATTCTGAAGAGACACTACAATGTAAATAAACTTCTTCATTTGCACATGTAAATGGGTACAATAATTAAAAATTTTTGAAATGTTAGTGCCATGCAATGAAAGGTAAGTACAACTAAAACTTAATGTAAAATATTCCAGTTCTATGGAATTATAAACTCTGATGATAATAGAGAGTATAGTTCTTGTTAACTGGCAATTTTCCTAGACAGAAAAAGAATGGATATGTTTGTATTTGGTTTTGTGTTTGTTATTTTTTTATAGATGTGTGCTCTTTTTAAATTGGAATGAGCAGTTTTTTATACTTAGTGAAGGAGAGGCTTAATACTAATTCAAGGCCTCTGAGAAAGTAAGTTTCACTTTCAGGTGCCTCTTCACAGCACTACTTTGTGGTAGTATGTATGAAAGTAAGTTACTAATGCCAGGCCTGCGAGAGGCTTGTGCATTTATGAAACCCATTTATAATGGGCCTTGCTAGCTCTTCAATATAACAAACCTTTTGCTCAGAAAAAATTTAGATATTGTGAATAATTGCAGCCCAGGTAGAAGAGGAGAATGAATTCATGGCCTTGAAGGCAATGGTCCAAGAGCTGTGGAAATATTTAGAGGTGCAAGATGAAGAGTGAAGCTGATGTTGAGATGTTGAGAATGCTTTGAAATGGATACCAGTAATTCCTGAAATTTACAGACAGGGACATGTAGATCAATCTATGTTTTTTGTAATTCCCTGTATTTTTCATTATGTTATTGTGGATGATTCTGGGACATTTCAAGTTGTTACACATTTAAAAAAAAAGAAAAAGAAGAGAAAATACAGCAGTGGATGATTGCAGTTACTGCAGAAATTGTTAAGTTTTAAACTGAGATTTTTGACACATGCTTGTGTCGTGGTTGCGGGGGAGGTGAATTTTTTCCAGGGGGATGTGGGCAGTCCAATCAGTAATCAGCTTTTCTGCTGGCACCTGGATTGGTCACTCGGAGGTTTGGACACGCCTCTGAGGACACAAAGAGTTAAAAGCAGGACCCCAAGGGAGTTCGGCCTCTTTTCAGATCCCGGTTTCAGCAGAGAGACGTCTCCGGCCTCCTTCCCCTGCCCAGCCACGAGGCTGGGTGGGGGAGGGGAAACACGTGGTCGGGCTCAGGTAAGCCGGAGCCCCCGGGGGGAGAAGAGAGTGGACAGGACTGGAACTGAGCTGCCCCGTCCAGGATGGAGGGGTGGAAAACTGTGGAAGTGCCTTCTGTGTGTGCTCACCCCCCTTCCCACCCCCAAACTCCGGGAGAAGTTGCCCAGCCAGGTGGGGGTTGCTGAGCCTGGGAGTGCCTCAGCCTGCAGCACCCTGCCGGGAGATAGAAACTGTTACCCCTTGCTGGGCAGAAAGAAACTTTTCTTAGACATTGATTCTCATGACTGGTGGTTTCGGAGAGAGGGAAGCGGCCTGAGACTGAGATGATAAAGCATGATTGGAAGGAACCCAATGGAAGAATGAGAGGAGTAGCTTTCTGAGCTGGACTTTTCTTGCATAATGTCAGCCATGGACTGAACTTAAGTCTCTTTTGAACATAAACTGCATTTTTGGGTGGATGCAGCTGCCCCTGCTTTTGCTACAGTGACTGGCACTTGAAGAGTGGAGCGAGCAGAGACGAGAGGGGGAGGGTGAGGTGACACCCTCTGCCCTCAGGGCAGACCTGCTCCTGGAACCCCGGCCCCTGGGTAAAAAGGGGAGAGCTCAGCATGCAGCATCCTTAAAAAGCCCTGTATGCAGCTTCAGACTATGGACAGCGGTGAGAGCGCTGGACATAGGAAAAAGAGAGTGTCACCCTGGCAGACTTCTCCAGGCGGTGCCACGGGTGACACGGAAACACATAAGGGGTGGACCTGTGTTTTCTGAGGAACAGTCTGTGGTGCGAGAGAGACTCCTCTCTCCCTTGCTGACTTGAAGATTAGTTTGTTTTTGAGTGGTGATTGTTTGATCTAAAACCCAAAGTTTTGGTCTGTGAAGAGTGATGTGTGGGGAGGTAGAAACTGGGAGAAGAAATGTTCTAAGAAGTTTTTATTTCTGTCTCTGTGTGTGTCTAAGAGCATTTCTGTCCCTGTTCTTATGTAATGTAATAAAGTTTTGGTGTTTTTTTTTGTTTTCAAGATTTAAGCCTGCTCTGCTCTGTTCCTGATCACATCCCACAGTAGCTGTTAGGGAAAAAACATATTCATGGGTGCATTAACATCTGGCCAGTGCCAACCCATGACAGCTTGCTAAGTATATTTGGAGAAAAATAACCAGCTTGGCTTTCACACTTATCTTGAAACTGGAAGATTTTTCCCTGGGTATATTTTTCGACTGCTGATAAGACATACTTCTAAATGTTTACCTTGTGTTCTACACCATTTTTGTCTGAAAACAAATAGCAAAATATGGTAGTATATAACGCAAGATACATGCAAAAACTCAGTAAGTGCCAGATGACGCTACACGTTCCCATCTTTATGAGTGTAAGTCAAGATATTTGTGCAGTTTAACGGAAAGAGCAGTTAGATAGAACTGTGCATAAGAGTAAGGAAAAAGAGAAAATACAGACTTTGTGACTGTGGTACAGAGGTTAGGTGAGAGAAGGATCTGAGGATGATAGTAGACTTTCATGAAATACCACTAAAAATTCCAGGCTGCTTTGACAGGTATATAAAATATAACATGGAACTCTTGTGTGTAACTCTGAATGTGAGGAAGTTCAAAACAGGAAAAAAGAGTAAATGGATGACATTAGGAGTGACATTTTTACATCACGCTTCAGCCTAAGGACTGAAAAACCCCAACCCAAACGCTTTAAAAAACAGACTGTTTTTTTCTGCCTTGCATACTGTAGACATGATTTCTTATTTTTGAGTTTTCTTTCATTTAGAAAGCATTGTGCTAATGGGTCACTTGGAAAAGCCAAACAAAAACCTTGAACTGACAAAAACCTTGAACAGATGAGACACTACTCAGTCAACTGAGTAATAAGGATTTAGATCCTATTTTGAAAATACATATTTACTTTGGACAGTATATTTGGACAGTATAAAAGTGTCTAAAATGTATATATAGCTGATAAAACATAATGTGGGGGAAAAACCCTCATTACATTTTATCAGCTATATATACATTTTAGACACTTTTAAGAGTACATGAAATGGCTCTTTTTTACTAATAAAAAGGTCTCAAATCTAATGAGTGCATGCAAAAGGAAATATTTTAATGCATTCAAGTGACAGTAAAACATTATTTTCTGCCACCTAGAATAACTCCTCTAATATTTTATGTATGACTGATTTATTTACAGTCACTAATCTCCAGAAGTTCAGCTTTTATTGTAGAGTTTTAGAACTATGTCACTATTCACTTTGAACATTTTGGTAACCTCTGTGTTGCTGTATGAATCTATAAAGTTAATTAAGATAGAGACACTAAGATTACAAGTATCTTTGGTTGTTGCTTTAAATAAGTAAGTTGTAGATAGAAACAGAGTTAGTCTGAATTTGGGTGCCATTTGTGGCAGTGTGTTAATTTATTTGGTTATGCTTTATATATTTTTGTACTTGTCTGGTTCTCTGTATCCCACCCCCCTGATTGTTCCTTTGTCTAACTCACATGACTCCTGTCTGCACCTGCACCTGTTATGCGGCACACGGTTAGCTGTCTGTTATTTTTTCCTGCCTTGGTGAAATCCCTCCTACTCTCTCCTGATTAGTTCAAGTTATGTTCTCCCTCCCCCAGGTCCCCTAGCAACTGGCCCTGGTTGGGCAGCAGTGACTGACCACTCCCTTTTTCCTCCCCCGACTCGCCCCTGACAAAAACCCACTGCACTCTCCTCCCCCGGAACAATCCTGGGCTGAGGAGGTGTTTGTAATAAACCCTCTGTTTGTCTAGAATTTGTTTCCTCCTTTCTTTCCACTGCCTGTCGAATTACCATCGCTCACACGAGCCCCTTTAGGACAAGAACCCACAGGAGTCAGCCCTGCCTGCATTGCGTGCAGGCTGACCCTTGCCGACGTCTGTCACTGCTCTGGGCTAGCTGGTGACAGAGCCCGTCGGCTCTCAGTGAGCATCCCGACAACCATTCATGGGAATAGGGCTTAAATTCTTTTCTCTAAAAAACAGGTTGACCAATTTTGTTGACCTTAGTGGTATATAAATCAGTGTCCAAATAGATTGTTCTAATTTCTCTGAAGTCTTTTAAGGAGTTAAAAACCCATCAAAAGTTATTTAGGAGTACTGACTTTTCATAATTTTAAACCTTGGAATTCTGTCTCTGAGAATGCAAATTATAAATGGCACTGGCTATTGAATTAGCCTAAGAGAATGGGTTTTAATCATTGGAGACAGGATTGACAAGGCTTCAGATTCAGAGAAATATAGGGAAAGCAAACCTTTAGTCAGAATCTGAGCAGTTTATGAATTACCTATGCAGTTTTTTGGAATTACAAAGCACTGATTTTTCATGACTTGGGTTTTCTTCTACTTCTAAGCAAGTAGATTTGCATCACAAGGACAAATTCTAGGCCATTACTGTAATTTGCAAAGACAATCAATTACCTACTGCTTCCATCTGCATCTTTGACTTCATTTTCAAAAAAAAAAAGAACAGAATGAATATTTGCATCTTCATTTTTTTAAAAATCTATTCCTACACTGGGAGAAAAAAGGATAAAAGTTACATACATCCTTAGATCAGAATAAGACTTGCAAACTCAGAGTCTCTACCAACAGAAATCAATGTACAAAAGTCATGAAGAAGAGGAACCTTAGGTAAGTAGTGTAAATAGATAAATGTTATCAGTAAAAATTTTGGGATCTTTGTGTGTAGTGAACCAAAGAAATAAGAGCCTGGAGAGAAAATCTGGAACATGAAGCCTGTGAGTTTCAATGAGGATATGAGATAAGATGGGTGGATGTAGGCTGAAGATATTTGTGTCATGGTTGTGTCTATGCAAGTGGCTCTAAGTGTCCCATTAATACTTCCTGGTGGTGGCCCATGTTCGTCTGGACTAATACAGAATCGGAATGCTTCTTGGCATGAATTTGGCCCATGCCATCCAAGGCCCTCCCTAGTACCTCCATGGGTATGATTTGGCAGTTAAAATGCTCTCAATTACTAGAATAGATAAGGCTGTGCTGCTTTGGCATGCTCCCTCTGTCATGTCTCTACAAACATCCCAGCAGGCCTTCTGCCATTCCCCGGGGCCTGCCAGATGCACCTGTGGCATCATGCTCTACAAATGGCCTTCTTGTGAAGGGCTGCAGTGTAATTTGCAGATTTTTCACAGTCTGGGAGCAAAATGCAGAGTCATGGTATTGAGGAGGCCAGGAGATGACCACCCTCTTTATAATTTGCAAGAAACTAAGTGAGAAATGAAGTTCAGGTCTGGCTAGATCCTTCTTCTTCATCCATCACTGCCTGTCTCAAGACTGGCTTGCCTCCCTTTCCAAGACTGATGATCAGACACTTACACACACTAAGTTAGGGCAGGATACATGTGTGCTTGCACCTTTTTGTGGGGTTGGGATCTTCAGCTGGGAGGCCTTCCCAGACCCTGCCATGGGGCATGGTTTTAGGATGTTTTCTCCTCCAGAGGACTATTCTAGGCCAGGGTATAGAAACTGAGAGAGGACCTTATCCTTTCTTCTCGTTTTATCATTAATATCATGTAGCCTTGTGGCACAGTCTACCTCTTCCATTCAGAGTAAAAATTGTGTTCTTTACTGTTAAGTAGTTCTATTTTGGGATCTGATCAATGGAGACACTATCTGAGTTTCTGGAACAGACAACATTCTGGATTGTGATTTATGGGAGGGGGAGGATGTTAACAGAGCCTTAAATAATTCTCCCTTGGGAATTTTTGCATTGCTGACAGCATCAGATAAGACAATTTCTTTTAGAAAACATCCACAGGAGGGCCCCATCTCCTGGCTGGTATGAAGATTTTTTCCTATTTAAGTGGATAGCAAAGAAAGCTGGAGAATGCAAGGCGTCTAATTGAAAATCAGGAGTGACAAGGCTGTAGCAAAGTTACATTCTTGATGTATAGCAGCAGTATTTGATAACAGTGCACCAAACAGAGGTGACAAACCTTGATAAGGCGTGGCATAGGGCATGTTATTATTTGCACATAGGGTATACTGATGTGTGGCTTCTCTGAGAAGCTGAGGGGAGTTTGACACCTATAGTGCTGAAGAGATGTGTGTCTGAGTGTCCTAGTTTAAGCCAAGGACAGGTTTAATTTTTCACTGCAGATGAGACGGGCTGGAGCCTGGAGCTGTGTGATGTGTTTAGGCTGTTTTTCTTTACCATGTACATCATCTATTAGGTGTGGAAGTAGGAAATGGGAGAGGAGTCTCTCAGAAGGGGGCGTGACCTCAGGTGGAAGAGAAAGGTGGTGCACAGTGGGCATTTTGTTTCTTTTCTGGGGGAGCAAATGATGAATAAAGTGGTGTACAGGTGCCAGCTGTGATCCTGTCACATCACTTCAGACTCAGCAGGCATTTTGTATGTGATCACTCTCTTTTATATGTTGTTGTTAGTAATATTGTTGATGCTACTGTTTGTTTTCTGTAAATTGTTAACCCCAAAATTCTGCCCTTTGTTTGTGTCATTGAGGGGGTGGGGGAGGGAGAGTGGCTGCATGGGGCTCAATTTCTAGCTTGCTTCAAACAACAAAACTGAGTAAAAAGACTGAGGTGTATTTATTGTAGATCTGTTTCCAACTGAATTTGTTGTTTTGCGAGAGAACGTTCAGTAGTGTACATAGGGGCTGTTCCATATTAGTAGGTCATTGTGACTAGCAACCATTCTTTCTATTTATAATTAACAGCTGTAAGACTTGAGCTCTTTGCTCTTTTACTGTCTTAGAAGTCAAGCTCACTGCTGAACTCCACTGTAAAGGTCTCTGTGCTTTTGTTTATGTTTCTGGTAGAAAAGTTGTCCCTTTGTAACTTTGCAACTTTGCAGAGTGCAGCAGACTGTAGTCATCACATTTGGGAAAGTGGTGTCTGTCCCTTGTACCTTGTCTTGGTTTGGAATAACAGGGGAAACTGGAGTTTCCCTTGGAATGAAGAATGTAAAAACCCTGTCATGGGTTTTCACTGGCCAGATGTTAATGCACCCGTGAGTATATGTTTTTCTTAGCAACTACTGTGGGATGTGATCAGGAACAGAGCAGAGCAGGCTCAAAACTTGAAAACAGAAGACAAAAACTTTATTACATTACATAAGAACAGAAATAGGAAAGAAAAAAACACAACACCTTAAACACACACACAAAAGAAAAACAGCAATGAAAACTTCCCAGAGCATTTCTTCTCCTCCCCCTAATTTTCACCCCTTACATGTTGCCCTCCATGGACCAAAACCTTGGGTTTAAAATCAAACAATCACCACTCAAAAACCTAATCTTCAATTCAGCAAGGGAGAGAGGAGTCTTTCTCACACCACAGACTGCTCTTCAGAAAACACAGGTCCACCTTTTATGTGTGTTTGTGTCACTCGTGGCACCACCTGGCTGCCGTGGTGACACTCTCTTTTCCATGTCCAGTGCTCTCACCACTTTCCATAGGCCAAAGCTGCATACAGGGCTCTTTTTAAGGATGCTTGCATGCTGGGCTCTCCCCATTTTTCCCCTGGGGCTGAGGGTTTCTTCTCTGAGGGCAGAGGGCACCACTACACCCTCCTCTTCTCCTCTCTGTTCACTTCACTGCAGCAAGTCAAGCTAGGCTACATCCACCCCAAAATGCAGTTTATGTTCAAAAGAGTCTCAAGTTCAGTCTACGGCTAACATTATGCAAGAAAAGTCCAGCCTAAAAAGCTACTCTTCTTCAGCCCTGCCCATCTGGGATTCTTTTCATCTTCCTTTATCATCTCGGTCCCAAGCTGTCTCTCTCTCTCTTCTGAAACCATAGCCATGAGAAGTGATGTCTGGGAAAAGTTTCTTTCTGCCTCAGAAAGGGTTAACAGTTCCTGGCTCCCGGCAGGGCTGCAGGCTCAGGCACTCCCTGCCTCAGCAGCTCCCACTTGCAGCTGGGCATCTTCTGGGGGGATGGGGGGGAGGGGAGAGGAGAAGAAGGAAGGCACCTCCACAGTTTTCCACCCCTCCATCCTGGATGGGGCCAGCTCAGCTCAAAGCTTGTTCACTCTCTTCCCCCTGGGGCTCCAGCTCACCTCAGCTCAGCCGTGTGGTTCTCCTCTAGCTCGGCCACGTGGTTCCCCTCCCCAACCCAGCCTTGAAAGCCGGGCAGGGGAGGTGTTGCCCTGCTGAAACCGGAACCCAAAAGAGGCAGACCCTCTGGCAGTCCCCGCTTTAAACCCCTTGTGTCCGCGGAGGTGTGTCCAACCTCTCAGTGGCTACTCCAAGTGCCAGCATAAAACCTAACCGCTGATTGGTTTGCTCACAACTCCCTGAAAAATTCACCTCCCCCTCAAACTGAGACAAACTCTTCCCTCCAAATTATTATAATTTTGCAATTAGGAGCTTTCAGGCTAAAACATGGGAGTAAGAATAACCATTCTTTACTAGGAATACTAAAAATGCAAATGCAGTAATACAAAAAACAAACAAACAAACAAACAGCATCCCCAAACAAGCAAGGAAACAAACAAAAGTCCTAGAAAACCCTGATGGAGTCAGGAATACAGCCTGACACCCTGTCGGCCAGGGTGTTGGAAGCAGTCCAAATAAGTCTTCCTGGTGTGACAGATGTGGTTCTGTTGAAGTAGAGATGATCCTGTAGACAGGTTCAGTGGTGGTGAGATGAGTCCGGTCTTCCCCTGAGAATCCAGTGAAAAAGAGGATGTCGGGGGTCCCTGTGTCCCCATTTTTATCTGGGTAGGGAATGGTTGGCTCCTCCCCACTGGGTGATGCATCTCACAATGCGATGATGTAACGTGTCACGTCATTGGTGAACCTTGATGGCCCATTAACAGAAAATATTCCCCAGAGCGTGGACAAAGTTGATGAAAGAGACAAGAAACACTGCCCCACCTGGTTTTGACAGATGGTCTATTGTCAGAAGGTATCCACCCTCCTCCCCCTGGAGTTACAAAAGATAAAGAAAAAGAAACCATCTCCCAACTGCTTTCTACAGATCAAATAGAATACACTTGTTGTTGTTGTTTTGGTTTATTTTTGGTTACATAAGGTTACATAACCCAAGACATACCTACCACTTGAAGTTCTTTTGCGGTTCTTTGTTGGTTATGTTGGCTGTAATTCCTCTATCATATAGGGGGTTATAGATGTCAGGGCAGTAGGAACTGAGGCCCAGTGTTTGCTACTAATGCAACATAGATAAGTGTGCTGCTGGGAGGTTAGAGACAGACTAGGGACTGTATTTGACATAATTTCTTTGAAGAGTTTTTTGGGAGGGGTTACAGTGGTATGTTTGAGACAGGCAAGTAACAAGCAGATTGTATGCTGAAGGGTGAAATATAGAATCATAGCTTACTGCTGGACTTCAGAACATTGATGAAATGAAGTATGAATCCAACACAAAAGAGCTCTGAGGCAAAGAAAAAGAAGGTCTCCTGTCTTGTGTACTTGTTTGTTGTCTACAAAGTACATTTGAATCATAAAACAATCAAACAGCCTGCAGCAGACAGGGCTTTACATTTCTCTGTGAATTTAATTTTGTTCATGGTAGGTAATCCTTATTGAGTAAACAATGTCTAGTGAAACTTTTCACATGCATATTTGTAGTAACCTGCTTAATTTGAATGCCCAGTGATTTAGGAAACAGAAATTTTTCATCAACAACTCAAACTGTATAAACCTATAAATCAGTGATTTTTAAAGTTGTGATCATATTTAGATAAAGCAATAGATGAATTAAGACAGATGTATTACTTGACTTCATTGATGATAAGAACGTAAGTTTCATAGGTAGTACAACTGAAAATGAGGATCAGTGCTTAAGCTAGCAAATAGTTAATTTGAGGTTAAGGTGACTAAGAATGGTGAGGTACTATAACAGATTGCCTGAAGAAGCTGTGGATGCCTTATCCCTGGAAGTGTTCCAGGCCAGGTTGGATGGGGCTTTGAGCATCCTGCTCTAGTGACTGGGTGATTGGGACTAGATCTTTAAGGTTCCTTTCAACCCAAACCATTCTATGATTTTATGGTTAGGTGCTGTCAGTTTTTATATATTAAAAATCAGGGAATGGGTATTAATATCCTGGCTAGATTTCTTTAATATTAAACAAATGGTAATATTGATTTCTATTTTACCTAAGAAAAGAATTCAGGGAGTTTAAAATATGAATCTACACTTAAAAATCTAGCAAAATAATTCATGGGGGCACCTATACATTGTTTAGCTAACATCTGTGTACGTTCCAAGTAAACTTGCAGTTTCTAAGGGGCTATCCATTCCTACGTAGTTGTTTCCCACAAATATTTTTCCTTCTTTAGTCTTTGAAGCCCAAACTGTATTTTCAAAAGCAAGAAGTCTTATTTATTTCAGGATTATGCAAACGGAAATTAATCCCAACACGGGGTTAGGAGATAAATCTGCAAACTGTTCTAAGAGATGATTAAGAGTCTATCTACCGAATTTGCCAATGTCACTAGTTTAGGAGTAGCTACAAGCACACTGGAATATGAAATGAAATTCAAAGTAATTCTAAAAATTGAGCTCTTCCCTCAAGAAGTCAAGAAGCTTCAGTTCTCAGGAAAAGATGGAACAGCTTGAAGATGTTTAGCTTAAAGGTAAATAGAATGGTGAATAGAGCTGAAAGTCTTCAAGTACTGCAAAGGCCCTTTCCGAAGAATAATGTGTTCTTTTTGATGAGAGGGAACAGCAGGAATTAAGACTTTATTAAAAGACTTAAAAGTGGGAATTTTTTTTTCTAACAATAAAAATCTGTAAGGACCAATCTGTAAGGATCAGATATAAAGATCCCACAATGATGAACTTAGGGGATGTCCTGTGTTAATGTAGTCTTAACATTGTGATTTTGAGTGGAGTGTTCCCTGATGCAAATGGCAATGAATTATTTTCCCCTACTATGATCTGTGAAGAAGCCAACACTGAGTAGTGAAATCCTCTCCTACTTGCATTCTCCATAGCTCTTTTAGCTTATCTGTCAGCTGTATTGCTGGTTCACTTGGCATTCTTTTGCATACCTCAGCAAGAAGCTGTGATGAAATATAAGGAAACATTCCTTTTAGCTGATATAATCAATTATGTGTTGTATATTTGAAAGCATGCCCAGAGATAAAATGACAAGCTAATTTTAAGGATTGTATTGTCACCTCCAGGTACTTGATTTTGGCAGTGGAAATTCTTTTCTTTCAAAACCTGTGAACCTTCAGAGCCATTAATTCCTGAAGCAGTTACACAGACCTTGGTGAGCTTTAGGAATTATATTACATTCTTGTTTTTGTTAATGTAGCAGGGAAGGTAATGCAGTCTTTCAGATAATTATGCGGTTTGATTGCCTTGAAAATGTCTGGTGCAATGTATCTATGTGTTTAGTTTTCTTGTCATCTTGTGTTTTTTGAAGGTGCTCAGGGTGGGTTGCTCTAGGGTAAAACACCAGATGTGCTGAATTTCTGTTACTTTCTTGCAACTTGCCGTCATGAAAATGGATATATTTTTGTTCAGCATGTGAATATTTTCACCTCAGCTTGACATTTTGTCTTTTTTACTGCAGTAATTTTGTTACAAGTGATATTTTTCCCACCTCTGGGCTCTTTAATATCAATATTCATATCATAGGGAAGATGATGGGATTTTCTCTGATATTCAGCAGAATGTCCATTCTGAACTTCTTAGACTTCTTAGGGAAGTTCAACCTCAGGGAACTTAACAAAAGAAAAGAGAAAACCCTGGAAGTTCAGTGAGCCATTAACAAGTGTCATAAATAGATCTGCAATGCAACAATTGCCGTATCTCATTGCATCCTAGCCATCTTAGTGTATCCTGCTCGTGTACCTTTCTGAAACAACAAATTTTGGGTGTCAGTGGAGTTGGAGAGATGTAAGATGTATCTCTGACATGGTGAGATACTGTCTGGCTGTGAAGGTAGTTTTAAAAGCACATAGAAATTGCTGGCTACTGTTACTAGAGGGAAACTGCTACAGCAACAAATTAATTCAAAGAATGCTTCTCCTGAGTATGTCAGAACTATATTGTCCTGACTCACAGTACTTCTCCCCTCCTTTTGGATTAATTCCCTCACCCATTAATATTGTAAACATATTAATACCTTGAATTACAATAGTGTGCATAAGGTAAAGTGCAAGAGTGTGCCTGGTAGAAATCTGTTTTGAATGTGTGTCTGTCAATAAAGTGGATCTATCCTAGTGCACTGTTAATGAACCTAGCAAAGAAAGATAAAGAAAGGGAAAATGTAGCCATTTTATATATGGACACATATACTGGAACTAATATCAAGAGCCTAAGTGCTAGTGCTGTCATAATAAACAACTAAAAATAAACCTATCAGTTGTCAGGATTACCAACAAGGAAGGATGCAGAAGCTCCTTTATTAAGGTTAGTCTAAAGTGCAACTAGTAACTCATTGTCTTTCAGTCAAGCACCAGTTTCTCCTAGGTCTTTGCCCAGACTTCCTGTCTCAGACATGACAAGAACCCAAAAATCAGCCTCTGTTTCAGTCTATGGATGTGTGGAGAGTTAGCTCTGGCTAAGGGCCATGCTCCCAACCTCTCTCTCACTTTCCTGTCTCTGAGAAACTAGGATGAGAAAAATTACAGATTGAGATAAAGACAGACAGATCATTTAACAATTATTGGTGCAGACAAACCAGACTTGACTTGGAAAGAATTACTTCAGTGTACTCACAATTCAACAGGTTCAGGTAGTGGGAAACAAGAAGACAAATTTTAACGTATTGTGTCTCCCTTTTCGCACATTCAACTTCACTCCTTCACTCACCAACAACTCTACCCATCCCCTCTCATGGCACAGGAGCAGGGGCTGAGGATGAGATGGGAGGATGTATTCTGGAGGTGGCAGTTTCTCTCTGCTACTGCTCCTCATACATTTTCTCTGCTCCAGGGTGGGTTACTTCAGGAAACAAATCTATTCTACCATTGTCTGCGCCACGAACTGTGGGAAAATCTCATCTCTGTGATGAAGTACCGCCTCCCTTTCTTTTTTCTCTGACATGCCGATCCTAGCTTTTCCTCCCCTCTGCCATCCATGATCTTTTTCCTCTGTCTTAAAAACACTTTCACAGAGGCACCAACGTCTTGGCCCTGCAGTGGGTTTATTGCAGTCAGCTGGAATTGTCTGTGTCCAGCACAAAGCAGCTCCAGCCTCTTCTCACAGAGGTTGCCTCTGCAGCAACACTCTTTGCCAGTACCAAAACCTTGCTATTTATGCCTAATGTAGGATGTAATGGTCTTTTTTTATCTGTGTATCTGTGTAGCTGTACACATGTAATTAAAATTGAATTTTTTCTTATTACATAAATTCCAGTCTTTAGTACTGAATATAACTAAGGATTTCAGAGTAACCAACCTTTCACATGAGAATGAATCTTTGCTTTTGTGTTCCACTTGTTATTTGTGCAGCTGACTAAGTTCACATTTTTCTGCAGAGTGTGTAAGTCTCCCAAGGGTTTTCTCATCTGCTTCTTAGAAAACCACCACTATAAAACTGCCCAGTGATTTCTCAGGCAATGCAAGACTGCATATATATCATACTGGAAGAATCAAAGGTATGGATGGAAATACATTATTGATTAACTAACCTTCCTGTCCTAAGCTTCTGCTCTTGGTCTGTGTGTTACTCAGTTCCATGATGCTGAAATTTGTTTGCAGACAGCTGCCCTTATGTTGTCACTGTTAAGAAAAAAAAGAAGAAAGGGAAAAATGCCTCAGCTCAATTCTTGGCGTTGCATCTCCAGCTTTTTCTACAGGTACGTGGGCAGGCAGCAGGATGCTTTTCTGCAATGCTGACAAATACCATTACTGTGTTATATGCAACTCTTTCCATATGGGAACCTTCCTCAGTAGCAGACAGCTGCAGCAAATGTCCCAGTGCTGCAGGTTAGTGGAGCACCACATGTCCATATGTTACCTGAATGTTGTTGTCCTTGTGTGGTGTAGAACAAGTGAACATCAACATACTGAACGAGCAGCACACAGCATCAAACCATGTCAGATCATTCTATGATCAGTTCAAATAAAAGTTGTCAAAGACTCTGACACATGATTTGCTTTTTTATGTGTTCAGTTCTTGGTGGAAAATAGTACCATGCAGAGCCCAGGAGCTATATGCACTACAGGGCTTTATGCTATTTTTTTTTTCATGCTTATGAAAGAAAAGGCTTCTTTTCTACCTGTAGGTTGCAGTAGTACTGTAAATTGCATTACTGTAATGATGACAGAAAACATCCTATCAAAAAGGAATTTGAAATATTTCTGTTTGTAAAGACTTGTGCTTTATATACCCTGAGTGAAGAAAGCTGAGTAGTATTTAATAACTTGCAGTATTTTTAAAACCTATCTCTTTTTTTCTCTTCTTTTTTTTTTCTCCAGCAGAACTACAACAAAACACATATGAGAACTGTGTATAAATAGTGCAGAATTTGACCCGAGGTAAATTGGCCCAGCACAATGGAGATATATTTGAATGTCATTTCTTTCAAAAATAACTAATCAGAAAGACATTAAACTTAGACGTGTTTTGAACAAGAGATATAATATGACAATCAATGCAAATATAGTTTCAAGAAAACAGAATGGTGACACTGGACTGAGAATTCTGGATTCAGTCTTTCTGTGCTGCTCAAACATGGAAAGACAAGCATTCCACAGATGTGAGTTGTTATCATTACTGCCCTCAGTGTTTGAAAGCAATAGTCAGATAGGGATGAAGCTTCAATTTATTTGAAGATGTGGTGGATGGCAAGGATAGAGAGACTGAGAACAAGACAGTAGACATTATGTCATTCTTACTGAAGGATTTAGGCTGTCTCTGTCTTGTTATTATCTTGCCATAGCCTGGCTCATGGTTGGTTTACTACAAATATTAGCTGCTGGAGTTAGTTGTTACGCTCAACACTGGTACCCATGCAAAACAAGGAGTTACATATCTTGAAATTTTAATTTTGTCAGCTGAAATGAATTTAAACTGTGTTGTGAAGTAGAGTGATTATTCTTAATAATATGCTGCATCTCAAATTCCCACATAAAGGATAATTTATTAGGTATGTAGCCCTCTGTAAATAGTCATTATCTAATGGCACAAAATTTTACAATAGCTATATTTTTCCACCACTTACTTAGATGATAGTACTTTTGGTGATTTAAAATGTATGCTGTCGTGTTAATTGGATGCTGCTGATAAAGGCCAAGAAACTATCAATATATATTGAAAAGTGACTGTAAGTAATGGTAATGGTAACTGGATTTGTCACTTAGCAAGGAAAACCAATAATGGAGTAAAGGTACAATCAACCTGTTGCTGCATGTTTTTGAACTGAGCTAATTGATACAAAATAGACTGATCACAAATGCAAATATGGGAGATGGAATGATTTGTGTAAAATGTGTTGTCATCAAAAATGTTATTTCCTAAAATATTACCTGAACTTTACAGCATGTTAATTTCTAAAAAGTTGCTGTGAAAATAAATAACTATATTAGGATAAGTATAAGACATGAACACCAGTATGTAAATCCTCCCGCTGGAGTTTGACATGTACAATATTTCCTTCTGCTAATAAAGAGGAAGATTCATCCAACTCTTAGAAAACTACTAACCTTACTATAATCCCCTTGACTAAAGATAATATTTTCATTAACTATTACAGTATCTTTACAGAGCCACAAATACCATTGAATATATACAGCAATTCAATGCAATAACATTAAGTTACTGTGCTACAGTGGTGGAAGAAAACAGTTATGGGTATTCTGTTTACTCCATTTTCCCAAAATTCTGTATCTGGGTTTCAAGCCCATTCAGGAAAAATGCCTGAAAAGATAAGATATGAAGATGGTAATTGGGAAAAAGCTGAAAAAAGACTTATTCTCCCAGTCTTCAGTGTCTTCATTCTTTGAGTCCCGTTCAGCTTTTTATCACAGTTACTTAGCTTTAAAGTGGAAGTCTGATCACCAAAAGATATGACATGCTTTTTATTTTGAAATAGTGTATGCAGTTTAGCCACTTGAACACTGAACTGGAAACTTTGCACTCATTAAGCATTAGATTCTATCTATCAGCTAAAAATCAGTTGATTGTTAGGTGGAGGTATATTTTGCTGTCTATGTTTTCTGTGAATATGTTTCTTGTTTAGCTGTTTAAGCTCAGAGAAACAGAATGGAATAATTTCAGCTGAGAGAATCTCCAACTACATTTATAGGAATATTTCTGTTAACATGGCTTTGCAACACAGAACTTAGCTTTTAAAAGAGCTTTTGCTTTTCTGCTTTGCTTTTTAAAGCATTTTGAATTATGATAGCAGTGGCCCTAACTGAGAGATATTAGAGGGAACTTGTATTTAAGATTTCTGGGAATCTTTTTTCTTATTTCATGGCTTTTTTGAGTGGCTGTCAACAGCTAATAGTATTATTGGAGAAGTTGACCAAGGACATTTAGAATGATTTGCAGTGTGGTCTATTGTGAAGTTCTAGCTGTTTCTTTATTAATAGGAAGTTAACAGAAAGGCTGTGACTTATATCTGCTTAATTCTACTTATGCTATTAAAGTGGGAGCCCTCACACATTTGCACTTTCAGTGGTTTTGCTAGCAAGGAAATTGTGTTGAACGGGCTTTGGCTGGTGTATAGCTGTTGATCTGTGAACTGAGGTAACACTAAGGCTAATGTGGAACTGACCTGTAAAGGAACTACCAGTCTTTGTAGCAGTAATGTTAAATATAAACAAAAAGGAATGAATTTCATTGCTACTGATGTTAACAGTGCAGATCAAGACTGAAGATAACTCCTTCCTGAGAATGATGACTTTTGCTCTGCCAAAAAGAGACCGGTAGTGTACTGACTAACCTGAAATTATGTGTGCATATGTGATATCACATGTGTGGGTTCTGTGTTAAATGCATTTGGAGTAGAATAAACTTTAAAGAATGATAGATTTTTCTCTGTTCATATGTTTTTGTTCTCTCAGAGAATTTTGTTGTGTAAAAACTAACACACTTTACTCCACATCTGGCACCACCTTACTGAGATGAAAGCACAAGTTTTACATCTGGTACATCTATTTTAAATGTCAATTCTCTAATTAATCTCTTCTCTCGTTGTTTTTAAAATAACCTTCAGTGACTTCTGATTTCAAAGATAGGAGTAGTGATTGAAAGTCAGTTCTTGCTGTGATATTTTTGTCCTTCAAAACTGTCTGTCTCAACAGAGAAAAGCTTTTCCTGATATTGCTTTCAAACATGTTGTCGTGGTTGAGAGGGAGGTGAATTTTCCAGGAAGTTGTGGGCAAACCAATCAGTGGTCAGGTTTTATGCTGGCACTTGGAGTAGCCACTGGGAGGTTTAGACATGCCTCTGAGAACACAAGGGGTTAAAAGCAAGGACTCCCAGAAGGTCTGCCTCTTTTGGGTTCCAGTTTCATCAAAGAAACATCTCCTCCTCCCCTGCCCAGTTTACTAAGCTGGGTAGGGGAGGGGAACCACGTGGCTGGGCTGAAGTAAGCTGGAGCTCTGGGGGGCAAGAGAGTGAACAGGACTGGAGCTGAGCTGGCCCCATCCAGGATGGAGGGGTGGAAAACTGTGGAGGTGCCTTCTGTCCCGTCCCCCCCCTGCCCACTTCCCCAAGGAGAGAGACTGCTGCTGAGCCCGGGACCCTGCTGGGAGCCAAGAACTGTTAACCCTTTCTTGGCAGAAGGAAACTTTTTCCCAGACATTGATTCTCATGGCTAGTAGTTTCAGAAGAGAAAGAGAGACAGCCTAAGACCGAGATGATAAAGCAGGATGAGAAGAACCCTAGATGGGCAAAGATTGAAGAAGAGTGGCTTCTGAGCTGGACTTTTCTTGCATAATGTTAGCCACAGACTGAACCCAAGTCTCTTTTGAACATAAACTGCATTTGGGTGGATGCAGCTGCCCTGCTTTTGCTACAGTGACTGGCACTTGAAGAGTGGAGTGAGCAGAGAAGAGAGGGGGAGGGTGAGGTGGCGCCCTCTGCCCTCAGGGGAGACCTGCTCTTGGAACCTTGGCCCCTGGGGAAAAAGGGGGAGAGCTCAGCATGCAAGCATCCTTAAAAGAGCCCTGTATGCAGCTTCAGCCTATGGACAGCGGTGAGAGCGCTGGACATAGGAAAAAGAGAGAGTCACCCTGACAGACTTCTCCAGGCAGTGCCACAGGTGACATAGAAACACATAAGGGGTGGACCTGTGTTTTCTGAGGAACAGTCTGTGGTGCGAGAGAGACTCTCCCTTGCTGAATTGAAGATTAGTTTTTTTTTAGTAGTGATTGATTTAAAACCCAAAGTTTTAGTCTATGGGTGGGGGAAAAGAAGAAATGTTCTAGGAAAGTTTCGTTTCTGTTTGTGTGTGTGTTTAGAGTTTTCCTTTCTATTTCTGTTCTTATGTAATGTCATAAAGTTTTGTTCTCTGTTTTCAAGTTTTAAGCCTGCTCTACTCTGTTCTTGACCACATCTCACAGTAGCTCATTAAAAAAAACATACACTCATAGGTGCATTAACATCTGGCCAGTGCTAACCCATGACACATGTAGACTGGAAAACCTTGAAAAAGAGATCTCATGGACCTTATCTCACCTTTAGGTTTTCAGAATTTTACTAGAAAATATTTTCTTGTAATTAAATGCTTGACACCTGATGCTCTCTAGTTATACCTGTTAGCTTATTTCCAAGTCTTTCCTTAGGCTCAATTTTGCCACCTTCAGATATATTACAGGTAATTGATTAATTTAGATTCAGTGGTACCAGCCCTTCTGGACTTGGTCTGGGAGAGATATTTGCAGAAATTTTGAACTACAGTCTGTATTGCAAATTTTACATATAAAGTTACTTGAATTGAGTAAATGAGTTGGCAGAAGTCCCCTCCATTCCACTACTCTCATAATTTTTCTAGGTAAATTGTCTGAAATATATCAGAGAAGAAGTAGACACAGTCAGCACAATGGGAAAAGAAATCTTATTCACTCAGGAGTGGCCTACATTTGAAGACCTTGGCAAGCAATGACTCTAATTTATAAACACAACTGTTTTTATTTGAAGAGCCTTTCAAAATAAAAATCTTAAGAAGACATTTGTAGACCTTTGCTACATGTGCATCAGTGGTGACAGAGCTAGTGTTTACTGTGGTCTTCTATGTGTTTACAGCATTAAGCAAAAGGATGTATTGGCAATTTGATTTTCTGCATAATAGGCAGACAATGCAAAACGCAAAGCTGGGATATTGTGGTAGGAATGCTCAATGTCACAAAAGCTATTGACTTTTCCCACCTGGCTTGCAGGCTTTTGGAGAGAAATAACATATGCCATATTGTGAAATGTGGCCTTAATGAAAACACAGGCATCATGTTGTAACTAATGTAAAAATAGATGCAGTGACAAGCTACTTAAGAACACATCATAATGTTTTGTTTGTTAGTAACAGATTTGCCTTTGGCAATGTTATTAGGAAGAATGTAGATATTTAATTTCCAGTCTAAGAAAAAATAGAAAATGTTCTTAATGTGCACTGGTGTTTAGTTTAAATAACAATGTCAATATTTTTGTTTAAAGAAAATATTGGCATGTTTTTGTTTTGATTTTTCTTTTTCCTTGTGGATTTCACTAAAGAATTTAGTGTTCTTTATTTGATTTTGACTTCTAAAGACTTCTATAGAAGCATTTCTTTCAGATCTCAACTGCACTCTGGTTGCAGAAATGTTTTGCAAAATATATGAAAAAAGAGAAAAGAGAGAATAAAAATGAAATCCTTCATTAAAGTGCTAATGAAATTAGTCAAGAATCTTCTAAAACCTTGAAGTAATAGGGAATTAAACCTTAAATCCACAAAGCCTTGAGAACATGAATAATATAGTTATCCAAATTATTGTAAATGTGATTGTTTATCATGGTAATTCCATGAAGAATAACCCAAATCTCTTCTGTTTTTGATGATGAAACACAGAGGAAAAAAATGGTGTTCTGATCACTGTGCCAGTAGCCAGAAGGTAATCCTTCTTTCCTTTGATTTGAACTTGGTTTAGAATCTGGAAAACGTATGTTACTTAAACAATGAAAAACCCCAACATGTCAAGTTGCCAACCTTTTTTCCTTTGCCAGCTGTTTTGTACTAAGCAAGTACATCAGTGGCATTGCTTTCTATAGAAAAGTTTCAGAATGTTGTCATGAATCCACCAGAATCCTTATTTTTGTACATACCAAGAAAAACATTGGATACACCCTGTGTCGAAGAAAATACGTTCTAAAGCTTCTTATTATTGGTCACTGCCTGTGAGCTATGAAAACTCGGATGACATAACAATTCACAGTCTGCTCTTCCTCTTTATTATGCCATGTAAATGAATTATGTAGTGTCAAACTAGTGCATGCCCAGTGAGGTATAAGTCAATCTTCCATGACGAAGTGGGAATGATATGAAACCATTTACAGAGGTAGTAGACTTCAGATCAGTATCTTCCTGATCTGAAGATGAATTTTTGTTAGATTTCATGTTATAGCCACATGAGGTGCTTGTATTCTGCCTCCATGCCATTCAGAAGACACATTTTTATGTATAGCCATTGTCTTTCATTTAGGCCTCTGCTACACAAGAATGTGAGGTCCATGCAGAGTCTGAATGAGAGGGGCTGGCACAAAAATGTGAACAAATACAATGTGCATTGCATGAACAAAATGTCTAAGCCTATGTCCTGACCTGCTTAGACTCTCTATAAGCAGTCAAGCATCTCTTCTCATAAATAATGGCAATTTCTAAGCACATTTTTGGCATACAATTTAAACACACTTTTTGTAGCAGTAATATAATGCAACATGTATCATATGTAGTAATAAAGCTAAAAAAGACCACTGTATTCATAACTTAAATGGTCATTTTGAAAGGTTAACACAAGAGCTGCTTTGCTGCCTGTGATCAATACAAAAGAGATTTCAAGTAATTAAAATCTCTGATGTGGACATTCCTTATTTGGTGCCTGTCAGAAAAGAAAAAAAAGAGTGCCATTAGACAGGAGATAAATATTGACAAAACAATCCCTGCTCCTAGAAGTTCTAATCTGCATGTGGAATTATTGGTGCACAAGTCTTTCCTGGTAAATTAATTAAGAACAAAGCATTGCTGTGAATTCACAAGTTGATAAGGGAAGAGAAAAACAGGATACAGGACACTATTTTCACATGAACAATAGATGAGAAATAGCTGTTAGGTCATACTAGATGTACATATCTGATGCCTAGATACATCAGTTGAATGTATGTAAAAATATTGTTAATATGCATGGATTCATGTTATGTATGTTTGTAAAAATAGATGCTCATAAATTTTTAAATGTCCTCATTATAAAATAAAAGGACCTTTAAAACATAACTGTTTGAGGTTTTTTGAATTTGTTGTAAAGCTACACTTTCTCATAAGTCCTTTTGGTTACTGATAAATGGTGATTAATATTTTGTTATTGATACCCAAAATGACCTGAGCATGGATCTTTCTGTAAAGAAAATCTTTCTGTGGTTAGTAGGAGAGAGTAGTTTCATTAAAAGGTTAAGAACTGTCATTGACGTGTCTCTAGATTAAGGAACAAGGAAGGTTAGTTCAGGAGTGATACAGGCTCCTTAGGAATGAGAAGAGGAAAGTGAGGAGAATGATTTGCCCTTTATGTGAGACAGAAGTTGGAGTGCATGGAGCTGGGTCCAGGAATGGGTAAGGAGCCAGATGGAACCTTGCGGATGGATGAAGGTCAGCAAGGGAACCAGCATGGTTGCTGCTGTTATGGATATTTGCTACAGATCTCCTGAGCAGGAAGAAGTAGTAGCTGAGGCCTTCTTCAGATGACTGGAAGAAACATCACATTTACAGGCCTTGGTCATTATGGGAGACTTCAGCCACGCTGGTATCTTTTGGAGAGACAAAACAAAGGGGTTCAAGCAGTCTTGGAGATTTTTTAGAGCATGTTGATGATGGATGTTTTAGAATCCAAGAAGGCAGGATGCTCTGCTGGTCCTGCTACTTATGAGCAAGGAAAACCAGTCATGGATGTGAAAGCCCAGGGCAGCCTTGGCTACAGTGACCATAAGATTGTGGGTTCATGATCTTAAAAAGGGAGGGAAGGCACAAAGCCAAACAACAGCTCTGTGCTTCAGGAGACTAGACTTTGGCCTCTTCAGGGATATGCCTGGAAGAATCCCATGGTATACATCTTTGGAGAGAATGAGTCTGGAAAAACTAAAAGCTAGTCCTGTACCTCCAGTCCTTGAGAAGGTGATAGAAAAATTTCTTCTTAAACCATTTGCATGGTGATAATACTAAGTGAAAGCAAAGATATAGTGCTGTAAGGCACTTCTAAACAACAAGATTAGTATGATTTATTTCCCCCTTCCCCCATCAGAGCCTTACAGGTAGTGTCCTTACTGATTTTAATTTGGATGCTCTAGGACCCTTTCTAAAATATTCTGGAGAAGATAGTAGCATGGCTTAACTAAAACCTAGTGACCCTGTTAACCTTTGTCATCCCAGTCACATAGCAGCTACTCATTCACAGGTCAAAGGGAAAATGATTTGGGTCCTCAATAGTAAAAGTGTATGCTAGCCTTCTTTTTATGTTTTCTCCAGTCTTTCTCTATGAGATAGATGTGTGTATCTTGCAAAACTACTTCAGCTGTCTTTTTGTCTGTTCTGTACTTCTGGCAAGCAACATTTCCTCCCCCCCGTATCTAAGTATGGGAACATTTTTGCACTGGGGGGACATGGTGGGGAGAATTGAGGTTTTTAATATGATTTGTATTAACCTAATATAAATGTGACTCTGCGGATGTATTTCTGACTCAATTATGACAAGTCCCTCTAATTTCTCATGCTTTACTGGTACAAGTATTAACAATGACAGTAGGTGTGACTACACTGGGATTTCTAGTATTCATTGTTATTGAAAGAGGGTCAAAAGTGAAACTTTGCCCCATTTGACTATGATCTTATTGTTGTCACAGGTGCTTCAGAGAGGTGTTAAAAGAATGGAGAGGGACAAAAAATAAAACAGGTGATATGTTCTTGAACCCTTGACTTTCAGCAGCTGCATTTTAAAGGCTGTCATTCCATTTTGCTGCTACGTCTGTGCAGCTTTTCTATTATATGTGCAAACACAATCTGATTAGAATTTTTTATAAGCTAGTCTTGTCTGCTTTTATTACTGACATCACCTTCAGATGAGGGGCCACCACAGCCATTAAATCAAGAATATTTAGCTATAATTTGTAATAAATGTCAGCAGGGCTGAATTGAAGCCAGCAGGAAATGTTCCGGGCAGAAAACACACTGACATTCATTCATGCAAATCTGTACCACTAGTACAATTAATCATAAAGAGGGAGGGTAGAACATACATTGCATTTATATTACTGTTTTGGCCAATTGCGATTCATCATGAAAATGAGAGCCATAATAGGTAAGCAATGGCCTAGTGACAAAGAGCCACATTCAGAGTATAATTAGGTTGAGTGTAACTTCCAAGCTGTCTTAGTTTGAAAGACAGGTGTCTGCCAAGGATGGCAGGAACCTCCCTTGGAATGGAGAATATGACTTCTTTTCCTCTGAATCATTATAACTTTGATATTTAGGCGCTTTCAGGCAAAGATATGGGAAAAGGAATAGCAGTGCTTTACTAGTATGTATATGGATAACAAGGTAAACAAACAACAACAATGGCAGCAACAATGAACAAAAACCCAGCAAACCCAACAGACAAAAACCCAGCAAACCCAACAGACAAAATCCCAGCAAACCCAATAAACAAAACCCCAGCAAGCCCAACACCGTCTCCTCCCGCTCTGGCAGGCTCTCCCCCGGTGCAGTTCCGCTCACAGCTGGCAGGGGCGCTGGTGGCTCCCGGCGGGCAGGGATGGGCTCTGGAGTCAGCAAATTCCCCTCTGCCTCTGGGCAGTAGCTCCACCATCCTTCTCTGAAGCTGAGAGAGCAAGAAGAAAACTCGGAGCTGCACTCAACCCCATTTTCCCAGTTCCAAATCCAGGTGGTATCTCTGCCCTTCCCAGAGAAACCTCCAGGTAATGGGTGAGTAGCCAGCTGCAACACTCCCCTGAGCTGTGACAACTTCTTTTGCCTCGCTTAAGTACGTAGTCATTATGGTCTTCTGGCAACATATGGGAGAAAATTCCTTAAGAGAAGGAAAAAAAAAAAAGAAAAAAATCCTGACTTCCAACACAAGATATTTAAAACTCTTTGAATTACAATGCATCAGTGTAAAAGAACTGTAGGTCCTCAAATTTTATCAGATTTAAATGTAAAATTTCAATCAGATTTTGAAAAATAGGCAACTTTTTTGTATTTTTTTCTTTACTGTGTCTTTTCACAATGTGAAAAGGTCTTTTCTTAATAGTATTTTGCTAGGAATTTTCTGAAGGTAAAATACATAAAGCCTTTTTAACTTCAGTATTCTATCCTCTAGGAAACTCTATTCAGAATCTAAGATTCCATGGTTCCATTCCATTTTTACAAGAACAGGTTTCTTTGATAGGTGTCTTACTGGAGCACAGAAATGTTTTGCAAGACCGTGGGTGGAGACCACCACAAGATTTACATTGATAAAAACCCAGGAGGTGTCAGGAAAGTTTGAGGTCCAGAAGTTGCTAGGAGGCCAGACTACCTTTCACTGATTTTGAGTCTGTAGCCTGCAGAGCTGACATGAACAGGTATTGCTTCATGAGCCCAGCTATTTAGTATAATTAGACCAATGCGGACTAGGAATTGGATTCTGTTGAATTAGGCTCTTAAAATTTTGCTCGTGAAAAATATAAACAAAGCACTCCCTTCTCCAGTACTATGCTTTGCAGATTCAAATAGAGAAAACAAACTTAATTGGAAATATGTTAAATACTTAGCATTGTAAACGTGCAAAATAATATGTATTTTTTGTAATTGTATTCTTTTGCACTTCAATAAAAGTAAATGAAAACTAATGTTAGATCTAGATAGCACTAGATCAGGATCTGGTGGAGAGCCTACAGGTATGTTATAGTAGTAAAAAAAACATTTAAGCCTATTTAAATGTATCCTGGTGCAATATTTGTGGGAAATTACACACTTGAATAATCAGTAAAGCTGTAATTACTATTTTCTTGTATAAGATGTAGTCCTCTGCATCAAGCCCTGAGGAAAATTATAATGTGAATCTGTAAGTGGTAAAACTCAGAAAAAAAATGTATTTATTATTTTTCAAATGTGAATAACCAGAGGATGGAAACATATGCTTTCTTATCGCCTTCTATTATTGTGATGTAAAAAGAAAACTCTTAAATTTGTCCTTGAAGAGATTAAAAAATAAGTCAGCTGACTAGAGCTGACATAGAAATGTTAGCTGAATTTAGAGACAATAACTATTCTCCCATTTCTGCAGTTGTAGGATTTAAACAATGAGTTAGAGAGAGCATGAAGCTGGAGTATTATTATAAAATAAAAATAAAAAGCTTTCATATGGTGTTCTCTGAGCCAAATATATTTTTTAGAGTACTGAATTTCCTGAAGTGCCAAGAAATTAAATGCAAAAAAAAAAATTCCTAATAAATTTTCTTCTCTCACCGTTTATAATCCTTATGTAAGGTGTTATCTTGCAGACTGGGGGAATATGTAAACAAAAACACCTAAGCGCCAGAAGAATGGTTTCTCCAGGGTTATGCTTTTAGTTGCTGAAGTTGGACAGAAGACCTGATTTGGGCAAAAGGAAACGAATGTTTCTTGTAAAATGAAACACAGCTTCACTTCATGTGATTCATCAATTCCCACAGCTTGGCTCATACTGCTCTGTTATCATTATCATGTTATTCTTACTGAGAAAAAAAAAATTGTAGTTAAAAGTCACTGATCTTTTCTCAGCCCAAAATGTTTTTGCCTTCTATGCTGTAAGTCTTAATCAGTTTAAGTGTATTTGAATCCTGTCTACACTATGCATTAGTGTAAAGCATATCTGGTGGTGTTAAATGTTCTGTTTAGAGGTATCACTCTAAATAAAATCAGGTATCACTCATTATAAATTATCATCCAGTAATACTGAGTCATAAGTTGCAAGGAGGCAGAAATGACTTAACAAAGACATTAATCAGTACTTAGCTCCCTGAACATGTAGCTTTGTGACTAATAATATAAAGGGAAAATAAATACATACCAGTTTTCCCATGACTCCTTGTACAATGGTAAGAAAAATGCATTTCTTATCCCATAACTATGGCTGTACAAAGTGCTACTTTGTAAAAGAGCCTCTGGTGTATAAGAAGGCCAGGTGACAGTTCAGTGTCCCTCAGCGCATTTTTGCTCCAGAGCACTAGAAGATGAGATAAATCCAATTAATTTTGTATATCGTGGACTGCATGAAGTAGGATCAAATAAATACATGTGGTACAGTGTAAAGGGACTGAGCATTAGAGCCATAACAAAGAAAAAACATGCCTAATCATTTTATTTCTTATTTCATTGCTTCAAGGTTACACACTGCCTTGGTAAGGAAATGCTTTATCTTCCCATCTTGCTTAATATTACTAAATAGTGTGAATATTTTATTTCAGAACTTCTTTGTAATTTTTAGAAACTAAAGTTTCCAGTAAAGTAATAGAACAACTAAAATTAACTACTATAAGAAATTGTCTCTTCTGAGATGGCTTGTGTTCTGATATTGTTGGTAAATTCTTCCACTGAATCCATTATGCAACTGTGGCCCACAAAAAATTTGAAAAGTAGTAAACAGCTAATAGGGAAAATATATGGCTTCTAGTTTAATGATAGTGGTGCTGTCAGTCTTCAAAAGCCATAGAATACCCAGTGTTACTTGGTCAAAATTATTTTCTGTATATTTTACTCTGTGCACTTGTTTAAAGATGTAATAATCTACTTTCAGTATTAAACAATACTAAGCTTTGTGATTATGTTGCCTCTCTATGATGACCTCGATCAAATATAGAAATTATTCTTTTCTAATATGGCCAATTAACAATTAATAAACTGAAATGTAAAAAGTAATTGTAAAAGCAACGGTCTTTCTGTGTATGAGAAAGTGAACAAAATAACAAACCTGTGACTGAACAGATTTAACATCTATTTTTCCAGAAAATTTGTGTGTTAACATACAAGTTTGTATGCCAACTTGCAAATTTTGAGTGCTTGTTGAGAACTATAAGAAGATTAAAAATGGAGATATGAGCTACACTGATATAATTGTATAGTTTTAGGATATATCTCTCTAACCCTTTTATAGTGAAATCCTAAAATAGCTGAGGACATTTTAAATGTTTTGGTTTATTTCTTTAAAATTACATATGTTAGTATTGTATGAGGGTCCTTCAATGAATAGAATGGTGGAAAGGTTTGTTGATTTGTCACACAGAGGATGATATACTTCTCAGTTGGTTGATACGGACTCAAGTAGCTTCTAGATTTGAATTGCAGGATGCTTTCTATCTTTTAGCTGAGTAATAAAACTGTGTTCATGATAACTTTTGGCCATTTCATGGTACATTTTACAAGAGTAGGTTTATGCATTTCATTGTCCTTGGGTAGATTCCAACTGCAGTAAT
Source organism: Prinia subflava (assembly GCF_021018805.1). Classification (NCBI taxonomy): domain Eukaryota; kingdom Metazoa; phylum Chordata; class Aves; order Passeriformes; family Cisticolidae; genus Prinia; species Prinia subflava. The sequence continues at coordinate 43,582,899 of NC_086283.1, read as the reverse complement.
TAGATTATGCCTTTATAAGTTACTTTTGGAGTATCAAGTAAAAGCTTTCTTTGCTTTCCTGAGGTGGACTCAAAATTGTAATTGCTTGTTTTGGATTTTTTTAGTGTTGCATGGTGTCTGCTTGGGGGAAGGAGAGTATGTAGTTTCAAGATCTTTTTGACAAGTCAGTGTATTGAATCAAAGTAAGATCGACAGTAAGGCTGAGCATATCTGCAATTGTGTTGCAAACACGCATGTCTTGCAGAACATGGGCATCTGCTTCAGTTAAAACAAGTCCATGAGTGGAAATGCTAGCTTGTGCTATAAATCACACAGAGGATGCTGGAAATAACCCACAGAGCAGTGACATGACACAGAGAAGACATCCTTTTGATATGTGTCTAGTTCAGTTGATGGCATATTCTGGGCAAGAAATATATACTGAGATTTGGCCTCCAGTATGACACTAAGACTGTTCTTGCAAAATCATCATTTTACAAACCTAGAGAAATAACTGTCTGAAGGATAGGTGAATTCCTCCCATTTGCATACAGCTAGTAATGTTTTTTCCTAAGGATTTTAAGAAAACTTTTCACTGTATCACCCACTGAAATGTAACTTTTCTATGTTTTACAGATCTATTATAGTCCTGTGCTGCGTTACTGCAGTGTATTTATTTTTCCTCTGAAGCTTGCATGTTTGTCATACAATTTTCAAAAGTGTCCTTAATTTTTTATTAGGTCCTGTGCAGAATAAAGGGTGTGCTAAAATGGATATATGCGCATGATAAGATTCCAAACAAGTTGATCCATTGATGTACACTAGCACAGAAAAACTACCTGTGTAAGCACGTCTATGCTTTTTGCTTCAGCATAAAAGGATGGATATATTCATATTTTTAAGTGCAATGTAATATAGAGACATCCAAGGTACAAAATCAGTTTGCTGCATCACACAGCATAACATTAGGCAGAGATACAATTTTGAATGTCAAAGGAGTTTTCTTAGTAGGATTTTAAACTTTCCTGTATTGGAATAAATGCATTAATATCTAAGCAGCCTACCATCAATATGTTAAATATTTAACTGTGCTTATCAGGACATGCATATAATATCTTTTCTTTCTGGTGTATTCTAAATGCTACTAAGCTCTTGAAATGTGCAAGTGTCTCTGATGATACTCTGTGGATATTCTGATTCTTTCTCATGCACAGCTGATAACTGATGGAGAACAGCTGTTGAAGATGTTTTTCTGAAACTTAATATGTTTTTCATGCTGTATTATCAATTCTTTAAAGTGAGTAAAGTCTTATGAAGTTTTTGGAAATTCTGACAATCATTTTAGTGCTTTAGCAAGTTCTGGCACTTGTGGTTTTATGTGCTTGACTGCTCAGCTACCTGAGGACTAAAATATCATATTGCTATAATCATAATAATTTAAGGATGTAACGTCTGGGACTACCTGTACCTACAGGAGGTGAAATCTGATTGGTTATCAGATGTTTTGAATATTTCTGTGGTGTTTAAATTCTGCAGTGAACTTGTTTTCCCATCATCTCCTGATGAACATTCTATCTGGCAGCTTAAAATGCCTTGTAGTTTGGTATCTCTACTTCTGCTGGTACCACCTTGAAACTTCTAATAACCTTTTGAGCAACACTCTGTTTTGCCCAGTAGTAAAAATACCTTTACATCTTAAGATGTAAGTTAAATGTGAAGGAAGGATGATTAAGACTTCAAAACTGGAAGCAAAGTGAATGGTAGGTCACAATCCTTCCCTTATGAACTCATTTTACAATTAAGGTACTGTAAAATAGCTGTGAACAAACCTCTCTGCAATAAATTATTAAACACTAGATAGTGGACTAATATGCCAAGAACTGAAGACTCAGTATCTTAGAAGTTATTCTCAGTCCCCCGGAAGGTGGAAGGGAAGCTTTGATGAGAAAAGGAACCACTAGACTTAGATTTCCAACCAAGACTGACAAAACTTTTATGGTTTTCAGGCAGCCAGCTATCTCTGAAGAGGATTTAAATGGGGACCAAAAGAATCAATAACACCTGATGGCTACTTATCCTGTAAAAATGTGCAAGTATTCTGGGGTTTTTTGGTTGTCATTTTGTGTGTGTGTGTTTTGGTTTTGGGGTTTGTTGTTGTTTTAATAAATGTAGCTTAATAGAAATAAGGGGTTTTGTTCATATTTCCTTATTGTGATGTGATTTTCTGCACTGCTTACTCTCTGAAAGTCATGAAATTATCAGGTAATTCTTCCTGGAATAATTTAAAAATCCCAGCTGCAGAGATTTTTATAAAGATCTACCACAATAGACAGCCAAGGTTACCTAGCTCCAGTGCCTGAACTTACAAGTGACAGCTTTCACGAGTTTGCTTGTGCTTGGCAGTACTGAACATTTATTTTCATTCTCTCTTATTCTCACTTTTAGAATTTCAGTAAATATGAGCACAGGTAGGTTAGTCCTAGGCCCCACCTGCTCAGTTACAGAGTCACTTCCTGGACCTAAGTGTTCAGTTGCTAAAAGTCAAAAGCATCACTGAGAGAACTATAGACTTTGATCTGGAGGCCTGCATTTGTGTTTTTGAAATGACAATAGATGCCTATAATGATAAAGGAAATAATGCAAATTAGAAGCCCTAAGAGCTTCAGAACGTTGAAGATAAATGTAGGGACCTTTAATTTGTCTTCTGAGTGACTGAGAAGTCAGAGAGCAGAAGTATTTGTGTATTCTGAACTTTTAGTTTTGACTTCATCAAAAAACAAATGGTAGATGTGAGGTGTCTGTCCTTCATGTCTAATGAAAATCCAATGTAAGTTATACAATCTGCAAGAAATTTATTTAGTGGTAAGTATAAAGAAGACAAGAAGAAATCCACAGAAAATATTTTTATAGACTTCATCTTAACGTGATGTAAGTGCTTACAGAAAACTCTGTTCAAAGAACATTTTTTGACCTATTGGAGTCCTCCAGGTTTCAGTTCTTGGCTTCTTCTTTTTGTCATTGCGTATTTATGATATTGATCCACTCTTCTGAAATGCAAAGGGTCATCTCTCTGGGGGTGGAGCAATTATTAATAAGTCAAATAAATATTTACACAGGCTTTTGTATCAAAATCCTGTGTGAGCTGGATAAGAGACAAGATCGTGATAAACTGGACAGAGTTTAGATTCTGTGTTTTAAATTCAAACACAGAAATCTTAGATGTTTGGTGTAAAACTCTGCATGTTTTCTTTTTGATTAATCCTTTGGTTTTTGTTGTAGATTTAAAATAACTTGGGTTATAATTGTGTGGACTATGAAAATCTATTATTATACAGAAGACAGAGTTAGCAGAATATGTATATAGGTAGGAAAATTTTCTGCAAATAGACTTGCTTTAATTTTGCAACCAAGGCAAAAGTTGCAGAGTGTTTTACTGCATTTTATTGACTATTTTAGGCTGAGATATTTCAATGATAACATACTTGTCAGCTTCCATTCTTGTAATTTACATGTTTGAGATGGAACAATTTACAACAGAATAGAGGATGGTCTTATTTTTTACAAAACAAAAAGAGTTTCAGAGGGAAAAAAGAAGACTCTGTTAAGGCCTGATCTTAGAAATACAGAACACAGGAGCAGTGAACCCTTTTCTTCTTTCAATGTCCTTACTTAGGTACTAGATGCACTCTATTTCTTAACTTGGGCAAGAGTTCAGGTGGATCTACTACTAAGATCCTACAAGTGAGAAAAGCAGTACTTGGCTGTGCTGCAGAGAGTTTGTAAAAATTTAATGATTTTCAAAACAGAAATGATTCCTAGTATTCCTAGTGGGTCTAAAAGGTTGTAGACTACCTCTTACATGGTATGATGCCTAAAATACACAGCTACTATACACACCTATAAAATGAACACCTATATATTTACACTATGCAAAGTCAGTGTACAAAAAAGGGAATCAAGTTTATGTGTGTGTCTTGTAACTGACCTGTCATTTGAAAATAATAAGTTCTTTGCAGAAAATATTCCATCTTATCATGGGTTTCTGTATACTGAAATCTGTGCTTCCCTGAAGGAGAGTCAAAAGTGACACTGGCTTCAAGATCTCAAGAGGAACATAAAATAAAACATTAAAAAGTGCAGATCCAAGGAGATAGAGGAAAATGGGAAAGAAAGAATTACCTGTCAATGCATTAGAAGCATATTTTTTCTCTTTGTTTTTAGTTTATTATTGCTTGATAGCCCACAAACACTCTAATTTTCAGAATCTGTAATGAGTGATAACCTGCGAAGACAATATCCTATACCTTTTGGAGATCAGATAAAATTCTCCAAGTATAGAAAATTTCATTTTAGTGCTGTTGAGGTTCGGCCAATTTACACCCATATTGTGCATAATCATTACTACCAAGATTTAGCAATTTTTTTGAAGTAATAGTCCTTCCTTGTCCTCTGCTTTGCATACTAATAACATCCTTGAATTTTGGACTCCTTTTCAGTCCCTACGGAGGGATTGTGCGTTCTCATCCATTTGATTTTTCTCAAGCTATGTATTTTCTGAACAATTATGCATATAATGGGACCTGTTGTCTTATCTCAGCAGTTTTTATCCAGTATACCTCATGTCTGATTTCATCAGACCCACCTTGTTAATAACCTTAAGCAACCCTTCTTGGTTAGAAGAGATTGTGGCTGCCCAATGGGGACAATCTGTCCCCTTTTATGATGCTATTATCTGTTGTTGTTTGAAAAGTATGTTGGAGATGCTAGATGTATTTTTAACACATACAATACACTTAAAGAAATGCACACCCACGTAGTATAATTCATTTACCCACTCAGACAGTTGCAAGCAGATGTTTCCCTTTGGACTCACAGGTTTAGCTAAACGCGGTTAATATCTTGGGACTACACTGTGTAATTCGAATTAGTTGTATCTCATTCTGTACTGTAGTTTTTATCCCTTTGATTTGAATCATGCCTTGTATCTAAATCTAAACACAAATTATAATGGATAAGTATAATACTTCAAAATATTGACCTTGCTATGTTAGTAAGAGAGCACAATAACTTTCTCACTGATATAATTGCATTACTGATTGTTACCAATACAAAATCTTCAAGAACGTTGAATATAAATTTGTTGCTGCCTTGTTGTTTAAAGATCTTCCCATTACTGATGTCATGAGCAACATCAGTATCCACATTCAAGACAAGTTGATATGACTTCTTTAAGTCAAGTGAGGAAGCAGACATCTAGGGGTTCTGCCTTTTGTGCGGAATCAGTTTGGAGATTCAGAACACCACATTGCAGATCCTCATGGTTTCTGTATCCTAAGCAACATATAGTCAAATATAAAATGGAACAGATTGTGTAGGGCTTTAGAAGTATTTCATGTGAGTTTCACTCTTTCAAGGATTTAGTCCATTAAATTCTCATTTTCAGGAATTTCCACATGTGCCTATGTGTTCTGTTTATTTGCTTAAAGGAAAAACCAACAAAGCACAACAGCAAACCCCAGGATCTTCTTTTTAATTTCATGAATGTATCTCTAAACCCCAAACTTAATTCTTTGTGGAAGTACATATTTTTCCTTCAGCTTCATGTCCATGGCTAGTTTTTGAACATTATACAGGTCATTGTTATCAAGGAGCTTTTGTAGTCTAGGAAAAAAGATAGTTTTGAGGGCTGTGTTTCCAAGTTGTGCTTGCTGGAACAGAGATGGATTTTTGGCACATTAGTTCTCACAGCTTCCTTATCCCTGAGTGTTACACATTTCAGATTTTGTCCATATGTGTAGACTCCTTTGTAGGCCTTGCGTCAGTGGCAATCAGATGTCTTTGATCTGTCCTGTATCTGTTCAGTCTCCTTGCCATTCTGCAATATGGTGCCTTGTTCCCTGCTAAAAGAATGGCAAGAGCTAGTGGACAATTTGGCTGCAGGCTGCTTTTGCCATCTGTTCATTCCTTTGAAAATTAAGCACTCTGACCGTAGACATTGGTACTATTGCACCTGGGAACCTAGGTAAATGTCTGAATTTTTATTCACTGCTGAAGAAAAATTTCTGAATGGAAGTAGGTAGATGTTTAACATAAGCTTATTAGTCAATAATCTGATTTTAAGCATGAACAGCTGACAGCTTCAAGGCTACTGATTTTAATTTATTTTGCTGACCAGTATTTGAGACATATATAACACTGAGATTAATTCCTCTTGTTCATTGGAACGGCATCCTCATTTACCACAATTGCCTGAAAAAATCCAGGCTTTATCAGGGAGAGAGTGTTCTGCAACAAGTTGCACTGCTTTATTTTTTTTAATTTAAAAATTTACAAATAAAAGTTAACAAGTGAACTGAAGTAATATTGTTCAAACCAAACTAATCTGGAAATATTAGGTGAGCTCTACAAATTAGTCTTGTAAAACTATTAATGTTAGTAGCAAAATATAACATAAAAGTTAAAATCACATAGTTACACTACATAAAACTAGTGTGAGAGCAATTGTTCCTTCTTTTCTTTGCTGCTGTTTGATAAAGAAAATAATAAATAAAAGTGATGCAATGTCATAGTGACTTTTCAAAAATGCTTTTGATATGTTTTCTCAGAAATACTTAAAAGAAGATGAAAGCCCAGAAATATGGGGCAAAACTGGGAAAAAAAGGAAAAAAAAAGAAAAAAGAAAAAGAAAAGAAAAGAAAAGAAAAGAAAAGAAAAGAAAAGAAAAGAAAAGAAAAGAAAAGAAAAGAAAAGAAAAGAAAAGAAAAGAAAAGAAAAGAAAAGAAAAGAAAAGAAAAGAAAAGAAAAGAAAAGAAAAGAAAAGAAAAGAAAAGAAAAGAAAAGAAAAGAAAAGAAAAGAAAAGAAAAGAAAAGAAAAGAAAAGGAAAAGAAAAGAAAAGAAAAGAAAAGAAAAGAAAAGAAAAGAAAAGAAAAGAAAAGAAAAGAAAAGAAAAAAGAAAAGAAAAGAAAAGAAAAGAAAAGAAAAGAAAAGAAAAGAAAAGAAAAGAAAAGAAAAGAAAAGAAAAGAAAAGAAAAGAAAAGAAAAGAAAAGAAAAGAAAAGAAAAGAAAAGAAAAGAAAAGAAAAGAAAAGAAAAGAAAAGAAAAGAAAAAGGAAAAGAAAAGAAAAGAAAAGAAAAGAAAAGAAAAGAAAAGAAAAGAAAAGAAAAGAAAAGAAAAGAAAAGAAAAGAAAAGAAAAGAAAAGAAAAGAAAAGAAAAGAAAAGAAAAGAAAAGAAAAGAAAAGAAAAGAAAAGAAAAGAAAAGAGAAAAGAGAAGAGAAAAGAAAAGAAAAGAAAAGAAAAGAAAAGAAAAGAAAAGAAAAGAAAAGAAAAGAAAAGAAAAGAAAAGAAAAGAAAAGAAAAGAAAAGAAAAGAAAAGAAAAGAAAAGAAAAGAAAAGAAAAGAAAAGAAAAGAAAAGAAAAGAGAAAAGAGAAGAGAAGAGAAAAGAAAAGAAAAGAAGAGAAAAGAAAAGAAAAGAAAAGAAAAGAAAAGAAAAGAAAAGAAAAGAAAAGAAAAGAAAAGAAAAGAAAAGAAAAGAAAAGAAAAGAAAAGAAAAGAAAAGAAAAGAAAAGAAAAGAAAAGAAAAGAAAAGAAAAGAAAAGAAAAGAAAAGAAAAGAGAATGGGCACGGGAGACAACAGGATATTCCTTTTATTTAATAGATGTGTGTGCTTTAAAGAAGAAATTGGACAGTGAATTTTTTTACTTTGCCATGTTGAGCTGTTTTAATTAGTGAAAATAATAGTAGACTGAGAGAATGACACATCTAACATATTATTGAACCTCTGTGCACATGTGCTAAGAGTATATGTGATGAATTTGTGGTATAAAGAAATTTACTCTGCTCTGTGCTTAACCTTTTTAATACTGCCAGAAAGATACTTTAGAAATCTTCCCTGAGAGGATACCAAATAAACAGCTTTGAAATGCATAATGCCAAATGTGAGTAGCAACAGCTATATGTAAATTGAAAAGAGAAAGAGTTAGCAGGAAACTGACTAACTGATGTATTTGGAGCTGATGGCATTTTATTGAAGAATAAAAGAAAAAAATCCAATTACTTTACACCAAGAAAATCAGTGAAACTCTAGACCTGTATTTTAAGGAAAAAGAAAAAAGAATTTTTTAAAAAGAATTTTGTTTAAAGAATTTTGCACAAATTTTGCTAATTTTGATTGCTAGCATTTTGCAAGTGTCCTGCCTGGAGAGTGAACTAATTTTGCCATGGAAATAAACGTGATATATTTTAGCTGTTGAAAGAAAATGTCATTAGGCTATATTTATGAGGTAAATTTATTCCATAGAGAACTAGCCAAGATGAGGTATCAAAGGAATCCCTTTTCTATTTTGTAGACTGCAAAATAATTGGCAGAATTCTTTTGCGCTTCCTCTGCTTAATGTTTAACACTATAGGTCAAGTTTCTCCAGCTGAAAATGCTGTATTTAGGATTAGTATTTAGGATTATCTAATATAGTCAGTGACATGATAAATCAATTGCATAAGGAAATTGGGAAGATATGTTTTTGGGTATTTATTTCCCCAGACTTCTGTTTCACCTTTCCTCTGCTCTCTCCTTCTCCAAAGTAAACTCCCACTCCTCGTTTATATGGGAAATTCTGTGGGGTTTATGATACATACAAAAGTTAGAAATAGCTACCAAATCTTAACACACATAGTCTATCATTCTGCCAGCGTACCTCATTTTTGGCAGCACTTTTTTTTGTGCATTGTTCAACTTACTTCCGTAAGTTCTAAACAATGTAGGTTCTACCAGACTCTCTAGGAGACCAAGCCCGCATTTAGTAGATCTTGTAATTTGCAAGAGTGAGATACGTCCACAAGAGATTAAAATGGCCTCTGATCTTACCTCCTTTCAGACTATTTGTCATCCCCATCTGTCTGCTATGGCTTTCTTTCAGTATCTTAAAAGAGCATTGAAATTAACAGATGAGTGGCACTATGAAGAAATCCAGTGTAGGAAAGGATGCACTGAAAGAGGCAAAAGATCAACTATGTTTTAGGCTCTTACTGATTTGATTGACTTGACCCAGAATTTTTGATGTTTTCTTCAGCAAGCTCTTTGACATCCTGGTGGTAGTTGTAGCTAAACCAGCTAGCTAGATGAAACACAAGTCATAACATTGAGACATGTTTCTATAACAACAGATGGAGTACCACCTATGAATGGATCCATGGCAGGTTGTCTAGGGAAAGTGCACTGATTTTCCAGCTTTTTGAATTGCCAGTGCATCTCAGTAATTGCTAAGAGAAAAAGACTCTTGATATAGAAATTGTATTAAAGATTAACTCTTCATGGACAATGAGATTTGAAATTCTGAACATGCAAAACTGTTTTACAGTGTTGTATTATTGACATGGTCCTGACACAGAGGCCTACATGTTCTGATTATTGTGCAGATCTAGGGAAAAGGACATTCATTGTGCCATAAAAGAAAGGGTGTAGTGTGTTGACAGAGACTGACAGGATACAAAATAGTTAAGGGTGATAATAGATCCCAGTTTTTTGTTTCCAGATCATTGTCTTTGCCTTAAATGTGTATGGTGGTACAGAGAAGAATGGTGAAAATGTAAGAGATATGTAAATTTATGGGTATCTGTAATTCACATGCATTCTAATTTAACAAATTTACACTAATGGCTGAATAAATTTCTGTTATTCTGATATGGATTTTGAGAAAGAAAAGTAAACAGTTACTTTTAAAAAAAATGGAGATTTTTAAACTTTTCCCAAGATCTGTAACTGAGACTAGCTTTTTGAAAAAGATAATGAAATATGTATGATAGACAGAAGTAAGAAATTTAAGGTTTGGAACTATTTCCTGCAGTTTGCATTTTTTGAACTTCAGAGCTTGGGGGACCTCAACAACGAGCCACCTGCGGAAGGAAAAAATGAGAGAGTATTTGTGTTCATAAATTACATTTCACTAAACTTTGAGACTAAACACAGATGTTTGCTGCAATAGTAACATTCACAATTAGTGAAATATCACAGATTTAACTGCAGTTTTCCAGGTTATGCTGTAGCTTAGCTCCTTAACTTTTCATTTGAAATCTACTTTGACTACCTAAAGTACAGAAAGATTTTTTTTGGTGTTGTGTATATTTTCAGAAAACTAAAGTTGTTCAGTGGTAAAAAAACCAACAAAACAAATGACAATAAGCACAAGCACAAAATAGCCTGCCTAATTTTACTGCCTCAATACAGATTTTTCATAGCCATACTTAAGAGTTGGCAAAATTTCTTAGTGTTGTCTAGAAAAGGGCAACTTGTACTTTCAGCTACTGTTTTGAAGTCAAAGACTGTAAGTGCCAAGAGCTCTAATTCACTGCTGAAAAAGTGCTTCAGTACTTTGAATAAAGATGAGACAAAACAACTGTACATTTTTGGGGACTCTCCAGACTGCAACCAAGTCTGACAGAACTTGTGTAGAAGCCAATAGCGAGCAAATGAAACTTTTCCTGCTCTGCATTGTGTATGTTGAGCTGTTTTGATCTCATTGCTCAGACATTTAAATGTTCTTTCTTCTGTTAACACCTTTCTAGTCTTGCTTTGTCTCTGAAACTAGACAGAGGCAATGTTTTCTTCCTTAAACTGTGAAATTCCTATTGCACATTTGGGAACACTAATCTAAGCAAAAGCAGAATTAGTTATATATTTCAAACTGGGATACCTCTTATGAATGAAGGAGGAGCAGAGAACTCTGTGGGTTGTCATTTGGAATCCCATGTTTAGAGAGTTCTGAGACAAATGCAGATAGGAAAATAAGAGTTAAAATAATATACTAAGCCAATTTACCTTCATAAATTTTTCTGTAAATGTTTGAAGTAATTTGGCTAAGTTTTTAAGGGTTTTCAAGAACAATCCATGTAGTCATTGTGGACATGGACATTGTGGTCCCACACAGAAAGTTGTCCCAGGATCTATCGTTATGTATTCAGCATGGCTGAAATAACAGTATACTCCAATCTTCTTGGAGGGCATGTATCAATGTTTATTAAAAGGCACATCCTTTTTATCCACTGTTCCAGTACAATTGGACATGATTGGTCATTCAGACCAACATTTTTTCATAAACATCTTTGCAAGTAAACAAGTTGGAAAAATCAGCAGGTGCAGAGATTAGCAATTGTTTGGAATGTCTTCCTGCAGAGCAACGCCTGGGAAAGTCAATCTGACTTGCTTTCCCACAGGTTCTGCTGCTGCCTGATGCCTAAAAATTTATTTTTGACCAAGCTGTCAGTATCCACAAGGATCATACTCTATAAGAAGTGCAGTCTGTCTAATTGAGGTCAATGCATTTGGGAGTTGTGTAACTTTTGCTAGTAGCAGTTTTTTATCTATTTGCTTGTGTATGTTGGGGAAAATGAAAAGTTTGACAAGAAAGTTTCACAGATATGTAAGTTTAGCAGAACTTTCTGACTGTGGAACCTGAAAGAATAGTGATAGAAGCAAGTTTTTGATATAGAAGAATAAAGGATGTCTAAAGTTAGAATTGCTGAGCCAGTTGTTACTGGACAATTAAGAAAACAAAGGTTAAGTCAAGTTGGAGAGAGATTTTATGGCTAGAGCAAAGGATATGTTGACCACAAACAAAGACGTTTTTACCAAGCAGAAATAAGTTTTAGAAAAGATGCCATAGGCAAATAAAAACCATGATTTTACCAACTAGAAACAAAGTCTAAGAAATTCCCCTGAAAGAAAACAGAAAAACAACCTTAAGCTTACACTGTAACATAACATGGTAATGATAGTATTTATCATAGGCTAGAGATAAATGTAAAGGTATTGTGTATGATGCTGATTGGTTTTTATGTATTAAGATCTCAGTAAAGAGAACTATATAATGCATTGCAACCAGAACTAATGTGGCTTCAGGCTTGCCTATAAGCTGTAGCTGGCAGCTTTAGGTGTGGCTCTGTTACCCACCACCCAACAAATGCTGTAACATTGTCTGTGCACTAAACAGCCTCTTGAGAGCCGCCTGTTGTCCCACATCTCTCATTCAGGCTCTTGGTGTTTAAATACTGGGTTTCTGAAGATTTGGGATACCCTTAAATTCCAAGTATTCATTTACATTTATTTCAATAACAGCTTAAAATATAATATTACTTTAACAGTAATAGACTTGAGGGCTGATAAAAAATGCATATGCAGAAATATATGTCATGGTCATTTGTAAATATTTGAATATGTATGCAAAGAACAATTTTTCATTTCCAAAGTGTAATATTTTATCTTTGTCTCTCTCTAGATTACGCATTTCTCTGCTACACTAACATTGAGTGAGTTGTAAATGAAATATGTGAAGACAGGAAGAAGACTGGCAGTTTGGCCTCTTAATGACTTGCTGAGTATTTTCCTCTGCCAAATCCATCATCACTTGCACTGCCAGGTCTCCACAGGGAGAGATATTGCTAAGACTTTCGAAGCTGTTGCTGGTCAGCTGGTGACTTTCTAAAGGTCCATGTTGTTGTCACTGCTGCAGCCTTCTCACTTCAAGCATACATAAACTTTGAAGAGCAATCTAAGCTCTTTCTTCTTTTTCTCTTCAAGGTAAATACTTTCACTGGCAAATGAGAAAGAAACAGTCCAGGCATTGTCTGAGTAGCAGAGGCATCAACAGAGTGCTCGTACTGTTAGTTTTTATTGGTACTTTTATTGATGTCCTAACTCCACTGGGAGGAAGAATTGAAATACAATATAATAAGTACCAGAAGAAGAAAAGCTGTCAAATCCAATAAAGGCAGGTAATTGGTAGTGAAGTGAACTCAACTGATACTTTATAGAAAGTGTCAGGAAAATGAGAAGATGTAAGGGCCAAAAGTGTGCAGCTATATTAGAAAAAGACCTTCAAAATGATCTCTTAACCTGTGCATCAGCATATTGAATCATTATGTACAATATGCATTGTTCTAGCAGGGTGTTCCGAGGAAAACATTGTTGAATCATCTGCATGGTTACACCTTTTTGTTTAACTGTTAAGATGTGAAAGGAAGTGATGCTTCTATTAAAATAGTCCCTTGTCATGAAAATAACCTGTATTAATAAACAGATCATTTCGTTGATGATATGAGTGACAAATCAGGGCAATTTAACATTTTAAAACTAATGTTTTATTAGATTAATTCGTTAATAATATACTTTGTCCTAGTGGTCAGTTCTTACAAATCATACATAAGTGGTACATATATAAAGCTGTTAGTCTTTAGCAGTCATCTTCTAAAAGACCTACGGGTATACAAGACCAGAGATTTGCTGCAATATAATTACTACTGATAGCTATGGTCCTGAGGGTTTCTTAGTTGCAAATGTCAAATTAGTCATCCCTGACAGGACTTTCATGAGAAAAGTGGTTTTATCATCTTCTGTATTATTCCTTGCTTGAAGCTGTGATTCTTATGCTGCTAAACGGTTTCCATGAAGGGGGTTCTTCTCTGCTCCTGATGTTGCCCACATTATATAATTTTTTCTAGGTATTTGTGTGTCCTGTGCATTTGGGAAGCTGACCTGCCAATTTGCAGTTCCTTGTGCCTCTTCTGTCTGGTAACTTTTTTGTTCCTTGGATGCTGCCTGTTTTAAACTTCAACCACCTTTCTCTGGTTCACTGATGATCACATTGTTATATATGTGATATACATATGAGGTTGTGTCTGGTTATACTATCTTAGTATCACAAAATAATTGTGTGCTATTCCTAATGACACCAGTATAGAACACCTATATCAAGTTAGTAGCCAGTTGAAGCTCATGCATGAACAGAGTCAAAAGATGAGTTTCATGTGAAAACAGATTTTGAAGATGTGAGGAGTTGAACTCCTTGGATACAAGACCAAATTCAAAGATCGTAAGGAAAGATGGAACAAGAGGTAAGAGGACCTGGGGAATTATTCTATATTAGAAGCAGAACTGCAGCTGATATTCCAGAATTGTGATGCACAGTAGTTGATGAGGCTCAACATGTATCACATTGGCAGTGTAACAGAAGTGAGAAAGCAAATTTTCTCTCTGCATGCACAATCACTCATCTCTACTATTTTCATGACATGCTATACTGTACTTTCTTATGCAGCCCATATATGATCTGATCCATCAATAAAGGATGATGATTTCTGGAGAAATTATAACATATCAATGTATTCATTGGTCACTTCTGCCTGATGTTTGCCATAATAACTCCGTTTTAATGGTGTGTTCACACCATTTCCATTTGCCCCAGAACAGTGTGGCACAGATGGCCAGAACCTATCACATTTTAGGAGCAGACTGGTACTTTCCTGCTACTAAATGTGAAATATGTCCAGATATTGTAACTACTTTTGCAGTATCATAAAACAAAAACACTATTTCTATCCCTACAGAGGACATAAAGACACTGCTTTAGTGGCTATATTTGCAGTGGTAGTTAGTCATCCCTAGATACCTACAAGAAATGTGCTTGTTATGCTACATCAGGTTTTCTGTTTAAAACTATTTTTATGTAAATGCTTTTATTTCATACAGCCACAGCTAAAATGAAGCAGCAGTGTGTGGACATAAAACATAGTGTACAGCTCTGCCATCCTTAATTCAGCCTGTGTTGCTGGCCAGAAAATGTCTGGGAAAATTAGCTTTGGCAAACAAATGGTTACATGGGGTAGGCCAGTTCTTGGCATAGAATTATCAACAACTTTATACATTAAGTAAAAGCTCTAACGATGTTGCCTGGGCATTTTCATTTAAAAAAAGGGTGGAAGAGTATCAATGCTGATGAAGTTGGGCTTTTTTTTTTAAATACATGGATATTCTTTCTGAAGTACTGAGTTAACCTTCTTTGTTATTTGCCTCCACACTCACCCACTTCACGATCTTAGTCTGTGCATTGGCAACAGAGAGTTATCAATGGAAGGAGGATTTTTTTTCCCCATTTGATTACAATCCATTAATATTTTTTCTTGGAAAATCCAAATATTTTTTGGATTAGTTTAAAAAAAGTGAGAGTATTTTTTTCTCAAATTGAACCTTAGATAAAAAGGCTTTCACAGCTTTGAAATACTCATAGGCATAATAGTACGTTTGCTGCAAGTCTTGTGACATAAGGCAGATTTTGCAGCTGTCTCTTTCTGCAAAAGGGTAGCTAGCATGCTAGCCTTCTGACACATGCTTTATATATTCTTTGACTGAGAAGGAAGAGTGCCTCAATTGATTACATTGTTTTAGTAAGTCGAGTTTGTTAATCTCAGAAAAATACTAGCAGACCTTTTCTCCCGTTTTTTTCTTTGTCTCTTCCTTTTACATTTTATTTCATTTTAGTTTTACTTATTCAGTGCAAAGTCAAGATTTGTGTTAACAGTCACTGTGACAACAGCTTCCTCTAAAAACCAGCAACATGCTCAAAACTGCAAATTCCTTTAAATTATCTTTCTGGAGATACATTCCTGGCACAGATAGAGAAGTAGTTCTGTTTTTTGAAACATTCAGTTTTTCAAGAAAGTATGTTTTGTAAAAAAAATCAAGAGATCGGCCCAATATTTTCATCCCATCTGGTAAACATAAAAAGCAACAAATGAAGAATTCTCCCCCCTCCCCTGCTTTAATATGTTGACCAAAACTGTCTTGGTTAATGTCTTTTGAAGAATATTTTGTCTTTTCCATTTGGACCTGTGCTACTGAAATAAATAAATAAATAAACACATACATACAATATAAATATATCAATCTATTCTAATGATATATATCTATATATCTATATTTCTATATTTCTATATAGATATATAGATATATGGATATAAAATTGACATGTATTTCAAATAATGTGATGTATCTCATTTTTCAGGAGATGCAGAAATTGATGTTTTCTTTCCCTTTGCTTGATGGATTAAATGATATGAAAATAGGGGAATATAAAAGAGAAATCTGAGCCTGTAAAATTAGTCTGCAAAGCTGGTAAGAAAAACTCCAACTTCTTCCCAAATAATGGCATACAGTCTAATGTTGTGAAGTTTTGTTAACAGCTTTGTGCGGCCTGAGATACATGTTTAGGCATGGAGAGATTGAAAGCCTGCTATTTTCACAGCAATCAGGACTAGGAACTTAGAAGTGAGGAACATATGGCTCAGTATGCAGGATGAATAAATGAATATCGGAATAGATATCCTTACTTTAATGAATTCTATAGCTGTTTTTAAAACAAATTTTGCCCTTTTGACATCTCTTGATCATGATAATATTGGACTCTTGGGTTCACTTGTGAAGGCATAGAATAGGCAGAAGAAATAAGACCCTTCAAAAATATTTCCCTTTTTTTAATCCGCTGTATGAAGCTATGTAAGAGCTTATCACTTTTTTTTTTTTTTTTTTGTGTGACTCATATAACATCTTCACAGATTTCCTCTATATAAGCAATGTAGTCAGACTATACCAATGTTGAGAAAATCTTTATATCATCTTTATACATAAATGAAAGCTCTTACTTAGTTATGCTGCTAAAGGTATTGCAAAGCAACGAAGATAAGTAGCACACTGCTCACTGCCAGCTTCCACTACATTTTTCACACACTCCACTTAATTGTATTATGTCACTATATAAAAATTGCTTATCCAAGCCATAAGCTACACTTCCAAGCCAGACTTTCACAAGCAGAAGAAATGTTTGCATACAATTATCTACTAAGAATCCCTTTTACTGCAAACGAATACTCAAACTGCTGCTAGCTCAGCAGGTAGATAAGCAGAGCTCTAGGGCTTCACATACTTCCCATTAGCAGACTTTCTTAGGGACAAAGAGGTGATATGTCTTTTCCCTTTCTGGTATGAAGAAAATATTGACTGCCTCTGTTCTTTTTCACTTGTGTGTTTTGACTCAAGCTCTAGATTAATTTATAGCTTCAATTTGTAAAGCTTTTCTTTCTTTCATAAGATGTCTCTGTGTCTTTTGTAAATTTTTTTTGTTCCATACCATATAGATCTCACTTAACCTCAGTTTCTCTGCATCTACCCCTATCGTTTATTATGCTTGCTTTCCTCTTCATTATTCTCTTCCTTTTTCTTTCATTGCCCTACCCAGTTCTCTCAAGTGAACCTCTTTCCTCATTTGGTACACTTTTTAATCTGTACAACCTTTTCACCACTGTTTAACCTCATCCCAAGATATGAAACCAAAATGATAGATGATCTTCTAGCCTGTTCTCATTATTGGTGTTTGGTTTGAGTATGTTCTATGTAATACCAAATTTCATATGGTACATGCTGCATTTTTAACTGAAACACTCCTGCTTTTTTTGTGTTCAATACAATAAACTTTTTTCTTAAAGTGACAGAACTAGAATAGAGAGAGTATTGCAAAACAGAATAGAGAGAGTATTGCAAATAGAATGAGAGTATTGCATTATTTTTAGTTTACTCATCTGTTTTTAAATGCTGTTATGAATGGATATAAACAAATACAATGACAAAATTTTCTCCCCCATCCATGCTGTAAGGTTGCCTTTCTGTACATTCTCCTGTGACTTCTAATTAAAGTACACAGCTGCTGGCAGGTGTGTAATAGGAAATGTTAAATGTGTTGCTTAAATATTCATTCTTTCTTGTGTTAAAAATTGAATGGATTTGAAAATGCACTAGTGTGAAAATGCCATGCAAAATGTGTATTCTATAAAAGTCTTAATAGGCAATCCTCATTTTCCTTCAGGGGACAAAAGAAAATACTATTTGAAATGTTTAGTTTTACTTGCATGAAATATTGACTTCTGCTGAGAAGCAAGAAAAAACTGCTTCAAGTTTCAAAAATTTAAATCTCATCAATCTATTTGCTATCAGCCTGTGAATAGACCAACAAACTCTAATTGATGTGATGGACTCATAAAAGTATAATAATGAGTAATCACAGCTGTTTAACATCAAAGATTAATCCCTGAAATAACCAAATTAAACAGTATAGTTTGTTTACATCAGTTTGGCAAATATCTTTCATTAGTGTGTTTCTGAAACTCAGAATGAAGGCCAATTTAACTTCCATTAGGTTCTGTTTTGCTTGGGTCTCTAAATGTCTAAACGGTTGTACTGTATGGTCATGGAGAAATCTAGATGAAGGAAACCCTGCGTGGTTTTGTCTTGCTGGCTTTGTCTTGTCATAGACCAGGATCCCACTCTCCAGTACTCTACAGTTGTCTTTGCTGGCTGACTTGAATATGATGAAAGTGATGTGCTTGCAAAATTCTGCTGAGGTTCAACAGAACTCTGAATTAGGTGTTTTCTAGCTTTTCCAGCAAGTTTTAACTGTTTCTTGTCCATTTTCAAAAACTATTTCTAATTCCTGCAACTATTGTTTATATAGTATTCATATCTTCCTGGTAATTGTACCCTCCTTTTTAGAGAGCAATCCTCTTCTATGCCCAGACACTTGCTGTTTCAGTTTTAATTTTCTCCTCCCTACCTACTTTTCTTCATGGTTGTTTTTATGGTTGCCCTGAGTCATGAAACTTGAGATTTCATGATTTCTGCATTAAGTATTTGACAATTTATTGCTTTTTACAGAATTTATTAAATCACTTTTTTTTTTGTATTATTTTCCTCCCCCTGTGAGGAAGGACTAAGCAAAGAAAAGTAAAAGAGGGAATACTGATTTAGATATGAAAATGTTTGTGACTGCTCATGGAATAATAATTTGGACCCAGTCTATGACATACTCCCCCTTACCTCCCACTTTCCCCTGAAATCTCTTCTCTAATAATCCTCGGGAGTTTAGAGTGTGTAATAAGGAAGGTAGAAGCTAATTATTAGTTGTTTATGTGTACTACATTAAATTCTGAAATTTTAGACATTCTGTCATTAAGCTATTTTGCTGCTACCGAGGACTTTCAGGAGGTAGGATGGAATGGCAGGCACAGAAGGGGTCACATAAACAATTTTAAAACATTAGGAGAAACCATGACAGATGGTAACTTATCTCCAGTTCCATTACTGAACTATGTTTCTTACTGAGCTAAATTCTCACAATGAGTAATATGAGGTCCATGTGACTTGGCAGAGAAAATGTGTAGCAACAGAATGTGCAACATTAAATTGAAATAGCTATTGATAAAAACTTGTTTTCATGGGTATTACTATCTGATCAGGCTTCTTTTTTTGCAAGTCTGGAGACCAGCAGCTAACCGCTAAGATGAAAACACCCTCTCTGTATGCTTTACCTTGGTACTGCATGATAACTGATATTGCCTGAGCTTCTTCATGCAGAAAGCAAGGAGAATCATTTAATAACATGGATTCTAGAATCACTTCAGAGGTAGCAGGAACAGTACCTGATCCATTTCTAAGCAGCAGGGTCTGAGGAATAAATGGGAAGTTCTGGCTCTGGGGTCCAAAAATTTCCAGTTGGAATTGCTTTTCCTCTGCAACTTGGTGATTTCTTATCTGGATTCTTGGCACAATGGTTCACAGACACCCGCTGCTTGCTAAGGGACTTCTGCTCTTGGGTCTTTGTTATGTGCTTGCATCAGTGATTCTGAAAGGCCTGAGGACTTTTACTCATTGTCTTACCTTCAGCTTTGTTAATGATAAGGATTTTCTTTGTCTTTTGCCCCCATTTCTTAGCCTTTGTGAGCAGCAAAGTTTAAAAACTATAAGGCCACATGTACAAAGTATACAAAATGGATTTAAAATGTCCTTGTGAATAATCAAGGAATTCTGTGTAGCTATCTTAAAGAAACTCAAAAAAACCAGCAAACCAAATCTGCCATAACAATGCGTTTGCTCTTCATTGCACTTCATGTTTTTGACACTATACAAGATCGTGTTAACTGATGATCTATCATCATGCCATGCTTTAAATCATTAGTGGTTTTTGCTTGAAGACCTTTTGGAAGTCTGTGGTGGGGGGGGGACACAAGGGGACATGTTGTAAAAGAAAGTCAGATATAGAGCATGTGGCACACACCTCATTATAGTTTTTTGCAATGTTGTCCTTGAAATTACAATGTTAAATTAAGCTCATTAAGACCTGTTAATATGATTACAATCTGTGCTCAGATAATGGAAACTCCTTGTTCTTAGGAGACTTACATTGTATACATGGACAAAGTTTTTCAAATTTGTACCCTTTTTTCTTGTGTTTTTAGACATAGAAAACTCTACTCTTTCCACAAATCTTTGTTCATCAAATGTTCTGTAGACTTGTCTTGGTTTGAGAGACAAGTGTCCTCTAGGGAGGGGCAGAGCATGCCTCGGAAATGGAGAATTCAAATCTCCTCCCTCTAATTTATTCTAATTTAAAAAATTAAATGGGCTTTCAGGCAGAGGTATGGGGGTAGGAATAACAGTTCTTTACTGGTATGCATAACAAGGCAAACAAACAGCAACAACTACAGCATTAATAATAAACAGAACCAGGAACCTCGAAGGCTTTCTTTCACAAAGCCTGGGGCAGTTTGATCTCGGTGCCCCTGCAGGACTCCGGGAGGCCAAGCTGGAATGGTGGAAGGTCCCGGGCTGGTGGATGAGATCAGAAGCTCTGCAGTGGTAACTGGAATGGCAGAGATGTCCCAGTAGGGCAGGGGCAGTGTGAGGCCACAGAGTAGCAGAAAGCCTCAAAGCAGTGCTGAGGAAGCCACAACGGCAGGACAGGGCTGGCCCAGCAGGGCAGGAGGAGGCGAGCTCAGAGTTCTGGGGCACGCGAGCAGATGGTGGTCGATTTCCCAGGACGGGGTGGTGACAGTGAATTCCTCTCGCAGCAAGCAACAGCCTGGCCGTCCTACCTCCGAGAGGGAGATGCTGAGAGCAGGAGAGTGAAGCTCCCCCCAGCCCTGTCCTTTACCTGACCCAAAACTCGTGTTCTCTCCCTGCTCCGAGAGAACCTCCTAAAAAATCTCTAAGAAGTGTAGCCAGGTGATACAACTCATCCCCTTAGGTCCCTTTTTTCTGCTTAAGTACCTACAAGTACCCAATATCTAGTTTTCTAGCAACTTATGGGAAGAATTTTGTAAGTAAAAAAAGAACAAATCTAACCCTCAACAAGACTTCATCAGCAGAATGTTGGGGTGGGGTGGGGGGGGAAGTTGGAGGGGGATGGGACGTAGAAATAATTAAAAGGATAGTGTGTCAGTTGAGGAATCTGGGAAGATAAATTATATAATCTATATTCTGCATATTCTCTTTCTTTTTGTGAAAGAAATGGTTTCTGTTCTGTACTTTTTCATTACTTGTAGTGTACCATAAAGGTCTTTCTCCATTTGTGATCTCATTGAAATACTTTCTTGAGGCACAGATTTGGTCCAGGCTTTCATATGCATTAGTGACAGAAGGTCCAAATCACTCTCTGGTGCACTCTGCTTAGCTACCTTTCTGCCTACAGAATCTGGAATTTGAAATTATATGTTGCTATGGTCAGCTAAACTTGTGCTTTTCAAATTTTCTGCAATATTTCCAGGAGATACCTGCAAAGGCTTAGGTCAAGCATTTAAACATTCATTCTTTTTTACTTTATCAGGACACTTAATTGTCCTGAGTTCAACCTGGACAGTGAGAGAGTGGAAAATAGGGTTGTAAACTGCTCTTGTCCATGTTTTTGCCACGGGATGTGGAATATACAAGTAGAGATCTGAAAACAAGCTCAAATGCGCAAAAATTCATGTTAAGTGCTGACTGTCCACTTTTCATATAGACCAAGAGGTCTACATTTATTTTAAAAGTGTTGCATAATACAGAGTGTATAATCACCTTGCAAAACATAATTTAGTTAGAAGTTAAATTTGGGATGACTGGTTTTGATTACAGAGATGTAGGAAGTTGGACTGTTCTGAGTCCATTACAAAAAACTATACTAGCTGTGAGTCTGAGCCTCATGTGTTTTTAGTCCTGATGAGAGGACTAATATATAAATTAATAGCCTAGGAGGTTAATGATTTATTTAAACCTCAAGGTTCGAATGTGGAGAATACTTTGTGAAAAAGGCTCTCATCAAGGCTCTTATAAGGGTCCATAAACCACATTAGAAATTAAAACAAACCAAACCAAACAGACAGTAGTGGAGAGATGAATCCTTACTAACACCAACTAACAGGACTATTTTATATTCATCTCAATGATGTTGAAACACTTTGTTCATTGATTTTTTAAAATAACTCTTGAGCAGGTATGTGGATGGGGAGGGAAGTGAAGTGTTGCAAATTCTTACCAATTTCAGACACAATCTTGGTGGCAACTGAGTCCTGTAGTTCTGAGCTTATAAGGAGTGGAGGACACCTGGCAAAAAAAAAGTGGATGTATAATGCCCATGCTGAATCTTTCATATTTTATGTACTTCTGAAATGCTGCTATTTCTAACAAGAAGAATTTGGTCTTGTTTCTAATTTACCTCTATACTGCACAGGGAAGTCTGATGGAACTCTGAGCTGGAAAGAATTCCTGTTTTTTCAGCTGAAGCTGTGAAAGTAGTCATTATTGCAGAAAATACGTAGTGTGTAATGAATTAGATATGGATATACTTCTGTTAAATGTGTTTATCTGGGTTTCCTTTTTTTTATTTTTGGCTTTTTATAAAGATCAGTATCTCTAAAGATTATATTCTAGACAACTCACTATATGATGCACTAAATTATATCAAATTTAGTATAGAACTGAAAAAAGATTGAATTATTATTAAATTGTCTTTCACCTGGATTCTTTTTGGGCTTTAGCATGGAAATTAGAAGCAGGGTAGCAATAGGATTGAGTAACAGATGCTTGCAGAGTCTGACAGATTTAATTGAAATAGATTTAAAAATGAAGGCATTGAAGAAAAGTAAATAGCTCAAGAGAAATTTTTTGAAACACTTCATTAGCAGTGGCCTTTTACCTAAAAGGTAAGGAAATACGTACATATTTCCTTGAAATATTAAAAAAAACTTGAGTGAAAGTTAAAATGCAATTTCTTAATTAACTGGAGTTAAATTCAAAACTGCCGTTTAACATCATATAATTTAATTGATATGTTGAATAGTCAGGAAAAAGGTGTGCATGGAAGTCACTTTTCTTCCAATGCTCAGGATGCAAACTTTGAAGATTCCAATGTGATATTGGTTAAGTGTAGGCAAAACTGATTCTGATGTGTGTATTCATACTGGGTTGACTCAGCATGAAGGGCATTGTTCAGATACTGTTCGACCAAAGAGATCACTTTGTTAGCTCAGGATTTGAATAAGAAAAATTTGCCTGAAATATGTAAAATTTTGTGTTACAGTGTTTCTCTGCAGTATTTATATTTGTATGAAGTAATGTAGTGCTTTGAAGTGTCTTAATAAAGGATATATAAAATCTTTTCTAAGATTTTGTGCTTGGTAGTACAGAGTATTTTGAGTGTCGTGGACTTATTTATGTTGTGTAGTCAGCAATTAGGTGCCCTGAGCCTGTTGCTTTCTTATTAGTTATGTGTGGCCACTGAGTTCCTGGGCAAACCATCCTTAGGAAATTTTCATTTATGAGAAGAGTTGTGGTTTTATTTTCAGCATGGTCTGAATGAATTTAGCTGCATGGGTCCCATTAATGTTAATAAGTGTTGTGCATCTAAATGACTGCATTTTACTGAAAATTTACCTCTTAGTATGCTTAGAGTAGAACAGGATATATTTGAAAGCATCCTTCCTTGAA
Source organism: Prinia subflava (assembly GCF_021018805.1). NCBI lineage: Eukaryota > Metazoa > Chordata > Aves > Passeriformes > Cisticolidae > Prinia > Prinia subflava. The sequence continues at coordinate 43,559,306 of NC_086283.1, read as the reverse complement.
ATAACCTGAAAATCTAGTGAATGTGGGGGTAATGGGTAGGCATTCAGAACTACAAATGAAAAAGGAACTGTAAGGAGCCACAGAAAAAAAAACTAACCAAAAAAACCCCAAAAAACCACCAAGAAATGCAAAGGAGATCTAACAGCTGTAAAGTCAAACAGAACATGTTGGAAGCAAACAAGGACTTTAAAAGCTTAGCAAACCAGATTACAGAAGAATCACAAAACTACATTTAATAGAGCTGACTATTAAACTGTAGCATTGTGTCTCAAATCACCTCCTAAACCCCAGAAATATCTTCTGTAGATGCTGATAGTTTCTCGGGTTGGTTTTCCTGAGATATATTAAGAATCTTTTTTCCTTTGAATGCCCATGCCAGAAGCAGAAGAAAAAGTTGGAGTTTGCCAGCTCAGGTTTCTCAAGATTTTTTGTTATTTCTTATCTCTCAGTTCTTCCAGCGTCTTGCCAAGGTCCTTGCTGCGGCAAGAGCACAAGGCAACTCCTCCCTGGTCAGGAGGGCTTGGACCTTTTGTAGCCTTTCTCTGACCCACCCATCAGCCACAACGCATTTTTTATTTACAGTTGATTACCAATACCTACTACCTATGTTAGACATGTTACTTCTATTCTAAACCAATCCCTTGTGAACCACCACAGCAGAAGATGAAGGACGAGAACAAGAAGGAAGAAGGACAGGGCCACACTCTGACTCGTCCTTCTTGCCTTCCCTGACTCCATTCTTAAAACCCCAAATTCCACATTTGCACCCTGTGATAAACTAACTACTATTTATATCAAACTCTTGGAGTCTGTAGTTCTTCATGCAATGTTGGTAATTTTTTCCATTGCCTGAGATCAAAGACAGTGTTGTTTTGGGCTCTGTGCCAGGGTCCCAGACGCCCCTGCCAGGGTCCCAGACCCTCCTGCCAGGGTCTCGGATCATCCAGGGCAGCCAAATAGATGGCCTGGACTCTGACAATAGTTGTCGATCATGGTATGTCGAAATTTATGCAGGTACTTCTATGCTTTCACCCCAAAGTAAATCTTAGGACATCAGATTGATCTTCTTGAATTTTCATGTTGGGACATCTAAATCTATACTTTCTTTTTTTCTTGACACAGAGATCTTGCATTTGACTATGTCATCCTGCTGCAATGCTCACAATTGATGCCTTATAAACTTTGCAGTATAGTCTTGCAATGACCTGATCTCTCAGTAAACTGACATGTCTAATCTCTCTGACCTGTGGGGGAAGAGATGAAGAAAGAGGAAAGCATGCTATCTTTATTTCCTCACATTTTCACAGTGGGGTGATGCTTTTGATCATCTGCCCAAGATGGAGTAGAGATTCTATAGCATAGAGCAGGCTTTGACCTGGCAGAACTGAACAGTTGAAGAGCTGCCAAATGAGAAGCAAATTGCCAAGAGGTTTATGGGAACAATTTTCTCAGCTAGGTTAACCTTTAAAAAAAGCCACACATTATACTAATTTTCTCTGAGTAACTGGTATGTAAGATTATAATCAGAATGATTTGATGGATAAAACCCCTCCCTCATTAATATTTGATAACTAGTATTCCAAGAAAAAAAAGCTTAATTTTGTTGAACATATTGAAATATTCCTAAAGATAGAAATTTTTAGGTACATGGTGAATTACTGTATGCGCTCATGGTTTTAATTGTGCTGCTGCTAATCAAAGCTGCTGTGTAACAATCTTTAAGCTACTATGGGTGCCCAGTATTGCTGTAGTGCTGCACCACATTCTGTTAAGTACCTTCTTTAAAATAAAATAAAATAGCCCAGAATATTCTTGGTGACCTGTATTTGTTTGAATTAATTTATTTGACATTTTCAGTTTGCAACTCAAGAAAAATGTTCTGGGATCTCATTAAGAAGTTGTGACAATTGCTTTGTCATCTGTCTATTGTTTCTGGTGGATGAACGCTAATACAATTTTAACTCTCCCCTTTAGATCTATTCTTCCTCTTCCTTCCTCCCTTGTCATCTGTATACTTGTATTTATAGATGAGTAAAGCTTCTATGAGTGACAGAATTATCTTATGAATAAAAAATACACACAATTCTGTGGTTTACGAGGTGGAGTTAGGTACTTCAAAGATTATGTTACATACTTTCCTTCTGCGAATGTACTAGGCTGGTACTAGAAGGTTACTTACTTCACAGCCGGGATGGGGGAAGTTTTGGTGCTGATTTGTCTGATCTCTGTTGTGGCTTAGATTCAGAATTTTACCTAAAATGCAAAATATTAGTCTGGGGACAAATTTAAATAAAATGCATTAAAAAAAAAAAAAAAAAAAAAAAAAAAAAAAAAGGTAATAAATCATTGCAGAGACTCGAGTGAATGCTGTTTCTGTAAAGATTAATTTACCCTGGAAAAATATCAGGCTAGAATTTTTGAACATTCCAGACTTGGTGAAATTTCTTTTTTTTTTTTTTTCTATTTTCTCTATTTTTTAGGTATCTTAAGCACTTTTTGTTCGGAAACTAAGCAATAGCTTTCCTGTCTAAGTGTCTTGTCTCTGAGTTGCACATAAGGTTTGTCTGAAGACTGTAATATATCTGTTATATACACTGTATTGTTCAATCATCTATATAGGGGATTAAATTTCCTCCTGAAATACTTTATACACTGAAGCATGTAGATTCATTACCGTTTTATTTATTGTAGATGACTTAGTCAACAGTATATGCTATTTTTATTCATGAATGTTAAATCATTTTTGTATTTTACAATTTTCAGTAATATCTGATGGTATCAAGGACCACAAATTATTTATATGTTATATTGTCATAATCCACAATTTATGCATTTTGAGTGTGTAGCCTTTCCAAACAGAGCACATGGTTTAATCCCAGCCAACAATGAAGTTTAGTGCAGCTGCTCTCACTCCTCTCTCCTCCAGCCCAGGTTGGAAGAGAAGGAGAATCAACAAAAGCTAAAGCCTGGGCATTGAAATACAAATGGCCTAATCATAGAAAGAAAATAAAATATTATAATAATAGCAACAATAAAAATAATAAAGAAAAGGAGAGAGGAATAGACCTCAAGACAAAAAAAATGATGCATAATGGAGTTGTTCACCCACTGACTGATGCCCAGCTGGTCCCTACATATGTTTTGGTTAAGACTCTACAACATTTACAAATGCCAAATACTATCAGATGTTTTAAGAAAACATATTTCTGTGACATACCAATTGTTGATAGTTCTGTTGATAAAAAATAGTGGAGTCCAATGAACAGAAACCTAACCAGTGTGAATAGTATGTAGAGTGAACAGCTCAAAGCCTACCTACAAATTTAGCTATTTATGCGTGGCAAATACAGCTAGCACCTGTGAATAATAGGTATACATTAAGAAAACTAGGATAAATTTCATTGATTTTTATGTATATTCCAATGTGTAAAGTATATTCAGAATACATGGTAATCAAAATCTTAAATACTATTATTCATTCCAGAAACTTAAATTTCAGAGCACTTTTGATCTAACTGGAATGATCAGAAAACCACATCTTGTGTTCAATAAAAACAATGCAAATTTAATTTATCAAATGCTTACAACAAGATGTTGAGAGACCTATTCCAGACAATTTTATATTAAATATAAATATTTTTGAATGTCAGTATCTTCAGATATACCCATCAATTCTATACACAAGCAGCTAACTAGGACATTTTGTGTGAAATCATGTGTTCAGACCTGGTGTTATTCTGACAATTTCAAGACCTTTTAAATCTCTTGTATCACACTGTAGGAGTAAAATCAAATTATCAACATCAATATAAAATACATTTGAATAGTTTAGCAGCCACAATGAAAGAAATGTCAAATTAAAGATTTTCAAAGCTAAACACTGTGATTATGTTTGTCAATTATTGAGTACTGTGGTTTAAATAAAGTCCAATGCCTCTGCAGGCTGAGGAGAGAGGATAAGAATCCTGTTTTAAGTCCCTTATCCTGGTCAGACAAATCACACATCCCTTTCATCCATAATAACAGGTAACAAAATTGTAAGAAAATCAAATATTCATTAATTCTGGTGAAGTAGCAAGAAGCCTATAGCATCAAAAAAATCTCAGAACCCATAACTATATTTTATCTCAAGCTATGATCTTAGACTAGGTGAAATGAGGCTATTTACTGAATATCCACAGAGACTGTAAATGACTGGAAATGGTGGAGATACTATCAGTTCTCCCATTTTCCTACAGCTTTCTAAAACTTGTAGGAAATCCTGCATGCAAAGCACGCCTTGATGTAAAACTACTTTTCTTATATCTCTGGGGTGAAAATGAATACCCTGTTATGTTATTATTCACGTGTTCACAAGGACCTAATTCATGCCCCTTTTTCCCATTAGAAAAACTAAGCCTGTCTTCTTCTTTCCCATATGGTGGCAGATATTTGACTTCATGTGCAAGGTCTCACCTCCTTGGCTATCACTGTGCAGATTGTCCTGCTATTGTAGTGACACAGTGAGCATTCTTGTGTTTCCCTTCCTCTCCCCATTTTTCTCTATTTTCTTAATTTACAATTTACAGAATAAAAAGATTTTCAGTTTCTTCTGCCCATTATGCTCTCTAAATATGAGAAACACCATATTCAGCTGTCTGTGGTCTATCAAACAGGCCTTGGAGACCTGATCAAATGCATACTGCTTGGAACAAAATGCAGTGAGCACCACAAAGCAGTCCTGCATCCCTGCAAGTGTGCCTGAGGGCATTATTATTACTGCTGCCTCCTGCAGACTGAAATCCTTGAGGCAACACTTCTTTTGTGTCTCCCCTCTATTTTTCAGCACCTATAGTAATCCCAATTTAACCCTTAATTAGCTAATTGTAGTGGTGTTGGGGTTTAGGATTCTTTCTTTTGTTTCTTTTCTCAAAATTTTTTCCCCCATATCTGTTGCTAGGAGACAATAGTGAGTGGGTTCTTAAGAGAGCCAAAAGAAGTGGCCACAGCTCAGGGGAAGGGTCCAGCTGTCTCCTCTCTGTATTTACCTGGGGGTTTCTCATGGAGGAGCAGAGACGTGAGAACTGGGCTGGGGAAAAGGGAGCTGGGTGCAGCTCCTTGTTCTCTTGCACTCTTGGCATTCGGAGGGGGTAGGAGGTGCTGCAGCTGTGGGAAGAACCCACCATCACTGCAGGATTCCATCTCCTGCTGCCTTTCTCCACCATTAGTGGAGCTCTAAGAGTGGCCTTTGCACTGGGACCTCATTAACTCCCTACCTCACCAAACAAAGGACCCTTCACATTCTGCTGGGGTGCCTCAGGGGAAACCCTGGGATCTCCCAGCCCTTTCTGCCTCCCAGGGAGCCTCTCCTTGCCCTGTTTAGGAGCCAGGCTGCTGCTGCCAGCCCTCCTGTGCCTCTGCCACTGCTCTGGGGCTTTTTGCTGCACTGAGGCCCTGCAGCCCCTGCCTGCCTGTCCCGCTTCCAGCTACAGCTGAGGAGTTTCTGATACATCTCCTGTACTACTCCGGGACTTTGCTCCTCCCTGCCGGTCCAGCTTCCTGCTTCCAAGGGTCCTGCTGGGGCATGGAGACCGACCGGCCTTGGGGATTTGAAAAGCAAAACCCTTTGTCCACCCCATCCCCTCAGGGCCTGTCCACCATTTCCGCAGCTCCCCGCGCCTGCCCACAGCGCCCCCTGCAGGCGCGGGGGAATCACCGCACCCGCCCTGCCCGCCGGGCGCCACCAGCGCCCCTGCCGGCTGTGAGCGGAACTGCACCCAACGGGAAAGCGCTTCGAGAGCGGGAAGAGACTGTGTTGGGTTTGCTGGTTTAGTCTTTCGTTTGTTTGTTGTTATTGCCATTGTTGTTGTTTGTTTGTCTTGTTATCCATATAAATACTAGTAAAGCAGTCTTATTTCTTTTCTGATATCTTTGCCTGAAAGCCCCTTATTTTCAAAGTTATAATAATTTGGAGGGAAGGGGGTTGTGTTGTCCATTCCAAGGGAGGTTCTCTTTGTCTTTCAAACTAAGAAAAGCGGCTATCTCAAAAGGCAAACTGGAAATTAAACACACAGAAATTTGTGTATGGGAATAGACCAGGGTGATTTTTTTTTTCCCTGCTGCTGGCTTGTACCAGATTTTATAGAGAAGAGCATCGGAGTACACAAAAATTTTGTTCACTACCATTATATTCTCTGGAGAATAACAATTTGATTGCTAATTAGTTTTATAGTACAAAAAGCAGTTAAGTGCTGCTGCTACTGAGATGGACTTGGTGCTGAAATGAAGATGAAACCTATTGTGTGGTATTTTCATCTGGTTCAAATGAAAAAGTGGGAAATGAAAAGGCAAAAAAAATGGGAACAGTTCTTTCCTCTACAAATCTTAAAGCCCAGATACCTTCCACGAGTAACAAATAAACTACTGGAGAACACTTGAGAAAGAGTATGGCTGAATCAATGGAAGTTACAGACTCACAGAAGACTGTATCAATATACAATGATGAGAATTGCAATCTAATAAGCCATAAGAATGTCTTTATTTGAAGTTTTCAGTTTCTTTGACTTTGAAGTGCAATTTTCTGTTTATAATTGAATTTAAAATGTGTTGGCATTACTGACAATCTCATTAAGAGTTCAAGAAGTTCTAATCTGCAAAAGTTGTCTTTCTGGATGAACTACCTGATGAACTTCTCATGAAGCTTTCTGGCTTTTCCTGTCCTCAAATATGACCCAAGTGTCTTGCAGAAACAATCACAGAAGAAATATTTGTATGTGTTATGAATAATTCATTAACTGTATTGTAAGGATATTTGCATGTTTTTTAAGAGGACAATACTAATGCCCACAGATCTCCTGGAATATCTCCACCTTTCTGTACTTCTCTTTTAAAGCCATACAGCTGAATGGGGGATTTTTTATGTGTGGATCTTCTCTAGATGAGACACAATCTCTTATGAGGGGTGGTGGTTTGTTTTGTAAAGTAGTGCTGTTTTCTGGTGTGTGAGTAAACTCCTTCAGTCAAAAACTCCTTCAGTGGTGTAATATCATTCCAAGTTCTCCCAAGTCTGCCTAAGCCTTTAACTCTGAATTACTATTGTTCCGTCACTTTCTTACTCCTCAGCATCACCTATGTAGAGGATTTAATTATTTATTACTTTAAATTAATATTGTGTTCTGTTAAGTATCTACATGACACGTTCTAGTCTATCTGCCAAGACTAGTGCCTCAGGTATCTGCTTTCTGAAATTGACAAAAAATATGCCTAAGCATAAATAGTCATTAGCAACCCAAATCCATAATAAAAGCTACAGAGGCATAAGGATAAAAAAAGATCATACATTCACCAGTTTGCAGTTATTATTTTGTCTCCTGTTCTGCTGACAAACCAGATGCGTTTTTAGCCCAAGAGACTAGAAGATGCACGAAATTCGTGTCTATGAGAGGAAAAATTCTAGCTTTTTATTATCTTCCATTCTTCGTGCATGTTATTTTTTAATTGACTCTTCTAAAATTCCCGATTACTTTTCTGTATTTCTGCATCTGCTGTCTCCCTGTGAAACATGGGTCCTTACTCATGGACAGATGGGGAAATATTTTTTATGATAATAGTGGGGTTTTTTTCACTCCCCAGTTCTCAGGTTTGGGTAGATTACTTTTAAATTTTTCGAAGGTGTGCCTCTAGATAAAAACATAATATTCTACACGATTCTGGAAAGGATTTATAGATTTATGACTTTTTAAATTTTAGAGTAAGGAAACTTTTATTTTCTCATGGAGTCCATCTTGTTTCTTCTTAACTAGAATGCATTAAATACAATTAAATAGATGCACTAAAGCTTCTTTTTTTCAGTTAACACTGTGTCCTAGGGTAACTTTATGATGCTTGTATCCCCAGTTATCTGTTCTGTTTACGCTGGATGTTAAGTTCTGCACTCTAAGACTGCTTCTGAGAACTAAGGCGGAGAGTTAATTTTCAGAAAATGCACTCACCCTCCTGCATTCCCTCTCACAGACAGTGTTGTCTGCAGCATGGACAGTGGGAGACAGCTCTCCTGTGCTTTTTAAGGTTGTTTTTACCAAGCTGAAGCAGAGAATTTCCCCAAACTGTGGCTTTTCTTTTTCTTAGAACTAATCAGCCTGTTCCTGACTGAAAACTGAGAAAAACAGAAAAACACTGGGAGCTCACATCTGTGGCCCATTGAGGCCTGAGATGCTGCATTCCAGTGCTGGAGGGACTGATAGGAGACTGAGGGAGCAGAGCTACACTCCACGGCAAGGGCTTTCTGAATTTACCATCTCTTCAGAACGGCGAGAGGTTTCATTGTGTAATGTTATTCTGGTTTAATGCTTGTGAATACTTTGTTGGTTAATTAAACAAATTTTTTTCCACTTTACTCCAAGGAACTCTTTTCTCAAACCAGTTAGAGGAGGGGCCCCTTGAATCTGCTTTCTAGAGAGATCCCTTTGGAAGTTTCTTCCCAAATTTGCCTCAAACCATGACAGACTGGTATAATCTCTTTCTTGCTATGCCTTCATGAGTTTGCTTAATTTATACATGTGAAAGCATATTTTAAAAAAGGTCACTCTTGTTGTCATATTGAGTAACAATTTAGAAGTAGCAAATATTTACTAGAAATTATCTTCCTGATCAGGGACATCATGGAGTCCATTTATCATTTAAATGTTATGCAAGTCCTCAAAAATAGACTTAAATCTTGCAAATATTTTATGCATGAAGGTGAATTCCTACATTTTGAGTGTATATCTGAAATTAACACCTCTTTTCAACACATCATAGGGAGACTGAGGGTTCAAGCTTCAGTCTGTGAAATATATCTGTAAGCCTCCAGGTTTTCCCAGTTTTGTGGAGTCTTATGAATGGTTAAGGATCAAAAATTTATAGTAGTTGATAATTTTGATTAATCCATTTGGACATTCTGTCTGATGAGAATGAGTGGAGTCCCTCCTTAGGGTCCAAAAAAGAGTCTTGACGTTTGCATGCACAGAAGTAACACTGACATCAGCACAAACCCCCCTGCCCCAAACCCACCCACCTCCCCAACAAACAATTAAAAAGAAATCCAGCGTCCCCCCCCAAGTCTTCTAGGCTGGAGTGAAGTCACTGATTAGTGTCTGTCCAGAAGGTAAATGACAATGAAACATGATACACAGAAGAATTAAAGTAGCTGTTAATTTTAGCTCTCTACGGGTTTTAGTTATGAGAAAGAACTTAATTAACTTCTGTAGAAGTACAGGGTGGAGAAGAACAGCTGTTCTCCTGGTCTGTTGGGATTCAGAATGAAACTTTCATAATGTTAGAGTAGAACATTAGGGAATTTTAAGCAGAAGAGAAGGCTAAAAGAATTAAGGGCTGTACAGTGATTAGTACCTTCTTGGATACTATAAATGTCTTGCCACAGGGTAGCAGGAAACTCCAAAAGGATATGCTGTCAACATATAAGCCAAAATCTTACTTGTAATAGACTTTATTCCACATTTGCTTTCAGTCGAAAAGACAGTGAAAACTTGGTTTATCCTCCAGAGAGAAAATAAACTAAGTCTCAAAGCTGTTCTGTCTTCCAGTGATTGGTAACAGGTCACTGAAATAAGTCTTTGTATGTCCCAGTAAATGGGCTGTCAGGATTGGGGAATGTCTAGCACACATTTGTCTGGGAACAGAATTATAAGCATGTGAAAGGCTTCTTCCACATTCAAAATGAGAGAGCAGAAATCATTCTGTAGAAAAACCTCTGCTACTTGCAGGTTTATGTTGTTTTCCTGACAGGCTTCGACAACACTTTCATCTGAAAGAGAAAAAAAATACTCTCTGAGAAGTGGACTGAGAGTAAAGCTATCAGAGAGTGCCTTCCAAAAGCCAGTTCAGATAAAATTCTAATATTAACCATTTAGGAAGGGAATTATTCTATTACAATATAGCCGTAAAAACACTATTAGCAACTGGTTGTGAGAAAGATAAGATGGGACATTTGAAATTGACATTTTAAGATTTGTGATCTTGCCTATGACAGATTAAATCTGTTAGAAATACTTTCATGATGCCACACGAAGAGGTAGTTCAAGCATCCGTTTTTGGAAGTGCTAGCATAAGCATCACAAAATATTTTGGTCATTAAAACTCAAATAACATGTGAAAGTCTGGGTCCAGGCATCTCAGAGAAGTTAATGCTATAGCTGAAATGCTGGTCTTTGTCAGTGACCTGAAACCCATGGTAGCACAAGGTCTGAAATTAGGTGTTCAAATTTTGAACACCTTTGAAACTGAAGTGTGTGGTGTGAACATCACTTAAAGCTTGTCTCTGTACTGGCTACAATATTTTTCTGTTTTCACAGCAGCAAGGCTTGCACAGTTAAAAAAAGGACATAGTCCATATTTTTTGTGTTAATGAGGGTCATTGCAAAGCATTGTCAGAAACCTATGTAAGACATTCAGAGCACAAAGGTTTTCAGGCCATTTCCATATTGCATGTCCTTGAAACTTTTACTTTTATTCCCGGGAAGGCTGACAGAAAGACAGAACCAGGAGAGCCCTGCAACAAGGAGTCAGTGACTGTAGATAGCAAATTTGCCCTTAGATCCAGCCTCAGTCAATCTGAGGCTTAGCCAAGGAATCCAAACGCACTGGACAGGTACTCTTCCAACATACAATTTTATAATAATTGAAAAAAAAAAAAGATCAGAAGTTAAAATGATACTTTTTGGGTCCCTGATGGTAACTTTAAATACATAATGCCAGTCTATTTTGTTTTTAAGAATCAGATCCAAAGAGAACTGTCTTAAAGGAAAGATGTTGATTAAGAAAACCAAACCAAACAAAAAAATCTGGGAAGGTAGTTGAAGCAGTTTGCATTAAAATTCTTTAAACTGGAAAAAGTTTACTTGATCCCCAGGTTTCCTCACTCAAAGTAATAGCAGTCTTTGAATTAAAACTTCATTCTTCAAGCCTAGGTTTAAACTGGGAGCCAAGCAGTAGTGCTAACTGGGTGTTGCCGTGAGATGTACCTTGTACTGCACAAAGACTTAAAAACAAAAAGCAACAAAACAAATAAGAACCCTTAAAAACTTTTAATAATTTGATAGCCTTGTAAATGCTTTCTATAGACATTAACTTTTAGGACTTTAGCATTTATTTTCTCATAACAAGGGTGAATCGATTATTGAATGGTCGAATGCACGCAGTACATATTGATCTGTTCATGCTTACCAGCTTTCTCCCAGCAGGCACCTTGCTGCCTGTAACATATTTTAAATAGGATTACTACTCATTAAATTACAGTGACCTGGAGCAATGGTCAACAAAACTGAAATTGCCTCAGTTCATCATGTTTTGGTTCACTGCCATTAAATTTCAGTGGCTGTGTTTCCCTAGAGTAAATAGACCTGAAGAACAGATGTGGTTGAATGCTTCAACTTGTATTTAATCAAGTAAACCTAAAAAATTCATACCTATATTTGGAAGTTAGGGCAGTGTAAAAAGGGATTTGTTGTAGTTTTAGAGAATTTTAATACTTGTTTGAGATTAAAATGTAACAATCTTTGGCTGATGTGATACACAGCCACACCCTGATACACTGGCTTTTGCATACAGGGGACTTTATTTAATTTATTTTGATTTAAAGAACTGTGGGCCTGGTAATTAAATCAGGCTAGGATCGTCCTCTTAGACTGTTTGGACACATTTGAGTCTTCTAGTTTTAGACATGAACACAGAAAAGGAACATAGAAGTCTACTTCATTACACGGGCACCAGATCAAACAGTACATAGTAATTTTTCATATTGAGTGATGGAATTGGAAGTTGCCATCTACTGTTTTCCAATTAATTTAAATTTAAATTATCTCTAAATGTGTCAGGAATAAAATCATTGCCTAATTTTTAGGATATTTTAAAGCCAAACGGAAACTTGAAGCTATTAGCAAAGACAGTGTCACTGTTACCCTTCATAACAGGAAGACATTGGGATGAAACCTGGGAAATACCAGAATCACATTTTCTTTCAAACTGAGCTGAGAAGGCATCTGGATCTTCCATATAAGAGCAAAACATTCTAAATGCTAAGGTAAAGAGAATTATTAAAAATTTTTCTCATATAGTGTATGATGATATTCTGTGTACTACACTGCAATTACCATAATTATCTTTCTGGCAAAAGTAGATTTTATCAATATTTAAACTATTAATTTATTTAGAGGAAAGGGGAAGAGGGAGGAGGGTGGAAGAGGGATGGGGAAAAGGAAAGGAAAGGAAAGGAAAGGAAAGGAAAGGAAAGGAAAGGAAAGGAAAGGAAAGGAAAGGAAAGGAAAGGAAAGGAAAGGAAAGGAAAGGAAAGGAAAGGAAAGGAAAGGAAAGGAAAGGAAAGGAAAGGAAAGGAAAGGAAAGGAAAGGAAAGGAAAGGAAAGGAAAGGAAAGGAAAGGAAAGGAAAGGAAAGGAAAGGAAAGGAAAGGAAAGGAAAGGAAAGGAAAGGAAAGGAAAGGAAAGGAAAGGAAAGGAAAGGAAAGGAAAGGAAAGGAAAGGAAAGGAAAGGAAAGGAAAGGAAAGGAAAGGAAAGGAAAGGAGAAAGAGAAGGAAAAGAAAAAAAAAAGAAAAACAAAGAAGAAAAGAGAAAAGAGAGAGAGATAAAGAGAGAAAAAAAGAGAGAAAGAAAAGAAAATTTTATAGCAATGCCTCTTTTAATAAATATCTTTCATGCAAGTACATTGTATTCCATATTGCCTTTAGGCTTTTGTCTAAGATTTGCCAGCCACTACTGTAGCATTAACTAAGTGGCTTTTGCAACTATTTCTAAAATGCTTTGAAATACAAATTGCAGTAATACCAAATATTTCTTAGTTTTAATGGAAACTACATTAAATTTACCCAAACACATATTTCAGACTGTTTTTACTGTGTGTGAGAGTGTTGCAATGACAGAGCCTACACCAGAAGAATGTATGAGGATTGCAGGGTGGACATTAGTCTCCTTGCAGACACATTTTCACCTGCTTGTATGGTATGCATCCATGCCTTGATGGCAGTAAAACTGGCATTTTGCCTTATATTAAATTATTATTTCAACAGGTGAAGTATGTTTTTGTCAGTTTGCCCTTTTAGATGATGCTGAGTGTTTTGTAATGAATTCTTTCAAATTTTACACTTCAAAATTGCTCTGGCTTTCACTGCCATTATTTAGCCTGACTAGTCTGATCCCATGTGTCATGGGTATTGAACACATAATCCTATTTGTTGCATCTAACGAGAAGGTTTGTGGTGCATGGAATGATTTGCCCAGTGAGACTGAATTCAAACTAATTAGCTACTGTTACTCTCCACTAGACAGGCTGTTTGCAAAAACAAGATGTGAGTCTACACAATTTCCAGTCTACATTGCACACATTCCAAGGAGGGGTGCTATTTGATGATGCACAGCAGTATTTCGTAACCGATGATGTCTTGGTTTTAATTTTTACTTCTGCTTTGTTACTTAGCTTGAAGGCTATTTTAAATAGATATTTTATAAAGTTGTTTAAAGCTCTGATTTTAATAACAGCAAACAGTTAACGGAATTTCACCTTCTGTCTGCTTATTGCCTGTTTTCTGCTTCTGTAGATTCTTTTCTGTTAGCTAGAGTGAAGCCTGAGGTTTTTTTCTCCATGCAGGCTCTAAATATGTATCTTCTTCTGCCCTATGTATCTTAATTTTTCATCAGCAATATTGTGTCATTTACAAATAAGTAATTCGACCTAAGTGCAAAAGTTTGAGATTTACAGTTTGAAAAACACTGAATGCAAAGTTATGAAGTAGTGCATATATTTATTTAAACTAACAGAAAAATAAAGACATAAAGTGACTGCTTAAGTGGGTAAGTACAAAATAATGGAAGTACAAAATAATTTTTATACTCTTGAGGCAGATAATTTCCAGTTGCAGTTGACTATCTTTTTACATATTTGTATGTGCCACAAGGGTACAAATTTTGCAGTAACAAAGAGAAGACAGCAGAAAATTATAAACACCTATAAGTATGCCTTAAAATAATATCTTACAGCTTTTGGCTTTTAATTTCATTGGAGAATGTTCCCATCTAGCCAAGGGAAATTCTCCTTTGAGTGGCAAATGTGGGATTAAACATTTTTGTCTATTGAATGTATGTACATTCTGTCATAATTCAACTCCTCAGACATTATGCTTATAACCAGGCCTGTGTTTTAAAAGCTGGCCAAAAGAATGAATAGTGGTGTTGGTGCCTCCTTTTGTATAATCTCTGTAATTTGGTTATCATATAGGAAGCTTTCTCTCTTCTTATGAGAAACTCTGATATTTACAGTTCCCGTAAGTGTCACAACCACTAAAATATTTGAAAGTATGTCTGCATACTTTCCTGTGTCTACAGGAGATTTAAAGTTCTTTGAACAATAGAGATAGACACCTTCTGTTAAAACAGCTTGCTTATAATGGACAAAGACATTCTGAAATTAGAAAATCTGAAATCTAGGAAACTTTGGCCTCCCCAGTTTCGTATGTGATTGTTGTTTAGACACATTACTTTTCAGCGTATTGACATGATTGTTTCGGCATCCTAGACAAAGTGTTTGCAATTTTGGATTTAATTTTGGGACACTTGATGTCCTATGCACTATAAAGAGGGTGCAGAAACATAATACAATGTCATGGATTTTGCTTTAAGCCATAGGGCTTGCAAGTTAGGTGTTATGGAATCTAAGATACAAGTGTAGGTCTTTCCCTGAACTTAACCTGAACTACTTTTCTTTGTGTTGAAATTACTGCTGTGACAGCAACTGATATGTAGCAATATCTTGCAAAGAATTCAAAACAAAGATTCAGCACTAAATAAAAGAATTTGGCTAAAACCTTGTAAACGTGAGGATAGGGAAGTTACATTGAGAATACGTGCTGTGAGTTATTTCAAAAGTGCCATTTATATCTTTGTTTTTTGTTTTTGCAAAATAGCACTAAGCTGAAGGTACTTTTGCTACTTCCTATACTGATTTCTAAGATGCCTCTCTCACTATTTTTTTTTGAGGGAGCTTAACATGCCATTTCTTAGGTTTCAGTGAAACACTGAAGCACAGACAGTAAATCAAATCTGTGATTGACCCCTTGTTCTGGCTGATAGTTACGTGACACACTGATTCTCAGTTTTGCTGCTGTCTATAAAGCTTCCTTTCTCCATTACATGTTGGTGGATTTCTTTTCTTTGGATTTTCTTTTGCCTGAGGGTTGGGAGATGCCACCCAGCTTGTTGTTTTAAGAGAGTTTCTAGGTCCTACTGGCATCTTCATTCATCCTGGAAAGGATGTTTTTGCTCATATTTTAGAGTTAGAGTGGCTGCTTTTTTTTATTAAACACAGATTTTGAGAAAATTAGATCAGATACTACGTATTACAGAGGTAATCCCTTGACATATCTCTCCACATAAGCACTGCAGCATTAATTGTATCCTGTTAGCGTAGTGATTACTAAATTATGGCACTTTTCTCAGTGCTCATAAACTGTTTAGTGGATGACATTATTTCACTTTCATCTTTTCCTCTGAGTCCCACTATTCTGGATGAGATTTTTAAAAATTATATAGTTTTTCATTTTTTTGTTGTTGCAAAATACATGTGTGTAGAAATGAAAACATTTAAAAACTAATCACCAGTTTTGATGCCTCTTCTATCTCAAAATAATAACAATAACAACAACAGCAGCAACAACAACTCCTACCCCCACCAGTTTTGATATGGATAAAATCTGCTTTTAACATGTTGAACAATAATCAGAATTAAACCAACTTGGTTTGTCCAATATAAATTTTCCTTCTAGCCTTGTGTTTCAATTTAACATCAATGGATATTTTCACTCTTTCTCTATGTTTTTTCTTGGCACTTGAGAGAAGCTTGTTGTAGAACAGAACAGCATTTGAGTCTCTTTGCTACAGTGACATCAATCCTCTCAAAGAAAACAATGGCAGAGAACATCTCCAGTTACCAAAAATCATGTGCTTATACTTTTAAACTGCAGGGAAGGTATGTGTTCTCTTTACTAGTCAGCATTCTTACACATCCTTGAGGCTACTCTTCAAGAGATAGCATAATCCAGGACCCATTCCTGGATGTTTGCACATAGTCCCTCTGCACTGAAAGCTTGGTGGGTTTTGACACTATGCACATTAGCTATTATGTGCCAGTTGTCCTAAAGTCAGAGGACACTTGCAGACAACTTTAGTTTAATTGTATTTCAACTGGTCAATTGTGTTACACAAAAAATTCTGTTAGCACACAGAAATCTGTGTGCCTTATTTCTAGATTTAGTGTTCAACAATTTTCTGAGTGAGGGTTCCTGAAAGCCAAACTATTTCTGACTCAAAATTTTTTAAAATGTAGTGTAAAGAATATATAGCCTGACCAAAAAAAAATAAAAAAAAAAAAAAAAAAAAAAAAAAAAAAAAAAAAATTTACTGGTTTTCCAGCTTTTTTTAAAAACTGTAATATAAATCCCCAAATCAATAGGTAGTTTCTGGCTAAACAAAAGGTGAAGAGAGTCATGTAGCAAACAACATGATGCTATTGCTAATCCACATTTCCGGGTAAGCTTTTGACCTTTTCATCAAAGACTTTTAGAGTCCTTTTAACTGATTATGGGGTAATAAAAATTTTGAGAATTAAATAGTTCTTTTTCAAAGGACATATTCAAATGTCTCAGTGGTAGTTAGTGTTCTGCTGGCAGAAATCTACTAGAAAAAAAAGCTAAGGAGCCAACAGTTTAAGAATGCTACTAAACCTAACATCCTTTCTGTGTTTTAAAGCAGAGCTAACGAAGAAATGTCCTAGTAAGTATATTGAATGTAGTCTAATATAAGATTCCTTTAAAATTCTGACCTGTATGGATTTCTTTAAGCCTTTAAGGTCAATGCTTTTCATATCAATTACTCTCTATAGCAAGTAATTTTTTTTATTCTGGTTATTTACTACTGTCATGATAACTCTTTGACCAGTGTTTGTTCCTAAATTAAAAATTGTGCCATTAACCTATGAAAAGTAATTAAAATATTGTTGGCAGAACACACTTAGGGTCCACATGGGATTTTCCAGCCCAGGAAAGGAAAGTGCTGACAGAACTCTGCTTACATATACTTTAATCCGGAAAGTTACTGCTTGAAGATAGGTTGCATGTATGGTGCATTAGTACTGTAAAAACACTAGATTATGTGGATTTCTTCTGAAGCAGTGGATGTATTCATATTTACAGGAAAAAGTATCAGATATATTTTCCAAGTGCTTCTCAGCCAAAGCTGACATAGAGTTAGTATGATAAAGATCTTGTGCACTTTGCCCTTGGAGTCACTGTCTTGGTGCAGAGTAACTATGATTAGAAAAACCGGTCAGTGGATTTCAGGACACATCATATTGTCATCTCTAGTGTCAGGGTAGATGTTTTTTCTAAGATCCCTTTTTTGTGCATGGAATTTGGGTGTATCATTTTGTTATCAAGGGCTCTAAATAATGATGGCTGATGCATGAGAGAGTTTTTTGAGCTCATTTTCAGTAGTGTCATCTAAGATTTTTAGAAAATGAAGATTGATGGATACGTTCTAATACTAAAATATGTGCATCTTCTAAATGCAGTTCTCTTACATGGGAAAGATCTTTAATTGTTCCTGAATTTACCAGAAAATAATAGCTTCACATTTGGAATCTTCAGAGACTTAATTTAGGGTATGTATGAGATGAGGCAGTAATATGTGAGGCACTTTTGGTCAGGATTTGTTGTCACCATAGCAGCCAAAGTACTGAAGAAACTAAGAAAAATTAAAAGATTGTATGTAAAATTAAAAGGCTGTATATAATAATAGTCATAGTTAAAAATACATAAATACTTAGAAACCTCAGTTTTGAGAGCACTGAGCAAGAAAGGGGGGTTCTGCAGCTGAATCTGTTGTTTTTGTCAGTTTGGGTGAAAACACATACTCACTGGTGTTCTCTGACCAATGGCAGCTGAATTTTCTTAGAGTAACAAATTCCTAAATGCACAATTTCAAAGTGATATCCAGCAAAGGCCAGGATGGCACTTCAAAAACCCTTTTTACTTTTCCACCAGAAAACCCACTCCTGTGTTGACTCTATTCCATGGGCCACTGCTCCTCACAAGAACATGGTGCTGGTTAGCTCTCCACAAACTAGAGGTTCCTTCATGGCATTTTCATTTTTATTGCTCTGGGGTGGCATTCTCCACAGGTGTGTTGATTTTGATGAATGAATTTTTGTGTCAGGATTTTCCTGAATGCCAGCCATGATGCCCCTGCAAAGCCCTAGAACTGTACACTGATGTCTGCATTGCATCAATGCACACCACAAATGTTCTACATACCAAGTGTGAAGTCATGTTTGTAAAATCAATCAAAGAACAAAGAAGCTCAAAAAAATCAGGGGAGAGAGGTAGGGGATGTGTGTGAGTGTGTGTGATGTTGTTTATATCGACATTAATCTGTCCCAGGAAAGACATAATTTTGCTTACTCTCTGCGTGCTGAAGTGGTAGAAAAAATTAGGAAGTTTATGCAAGCCTTCACTATATGACTGGCAAAAATGGAAGAAGCAAGACACTACACTGATTTACACACATTAAACACCAAAACTTGAAGTAGCATTTGTCACAGTCTCTGAGACTCTACCTGACGTCCTGAAAGACTATATCCACATCTTCAACATTATCTTCAGAAAAGGTCTTTCTTTCACAGTTCTTAAATACCATGACAACCAATGGGTTCTGTACATCTGGTTTATTCCAAATGGCTGTTCAGTACAAGTTTTCCCTCACCTGATTTTAGCTCTCAAAAGCATATCAGCTCCATTGCAGTTCTCTATGTGCACAGAGACAGTCAGCTTCACCACGGTTTTCACGTCAGGCCTGCTTGGGAATATGCTCTGATGCCTGGACCACCTGCTCCCCCATCTTCTTTACCACTGTTAGTGTTTGTGAGGCTGTTTCTTACATACTGTTTTCCTTATTCCTCTCTCATCCTCTGCTGTGTGGCATTTTGTTGGGGGTTAGATTTGGTTTTTTTTTCTTCTCACAGAATTTTTTCCCATAAGTTTCCAAGAAGCCTTGATGACTACTTAGTCAGAACAAAAGGAGTGCTTGAGGGATATGGCAGCACGAAGCTACACCTATTGTTTATGAGTCCCTGGGAGTGTCCCTCAGAGGGGAGAGATGATGAGCTTTGGGAAAGGCAAAAAGACAGATCTGGGGGAGGGGGAGGCACTCTTGCTCTCAGCGCCGAGGAGGACGGTCAGGCTGCCCTCTGCCTCTGCCTCGTCCTAGGAAATCTACAATCATCTGCTGTGTACCCGGGAATCCTGAGCTCGCTTTCTCCAGCCTCCCCCCACCGCCGCTGCTTCTTGGGAGCTTTGAGGTTCCCCTGCTACTCTGTAGCCCTGCCCTGCCCAGCCCTGCCGGGACACCCCTGCTGCTCCAGCTGCCAGCGCAGAGCTCCTCATCTCATCCACCCGCCCGGGACTTTCCTTCCTTCCAGTTCGGCCTCTCGGAGCCCTGCAGGGGCGCCGAGATCAAACTGCTCTGGGCTTTTGTAAAAGAAAGCCCTCAAGGTTCTTGGTTCTGTTTATTATTGATGCTGTAGTTGTTGTTTGTTTGTCGTTTTGTCATATATACTAGTAAAGAACTGTTATTCCTACCCCCACACCTCTGTCTGAAAGCTCCTTTAATTTTTTTAATTTGGAATAATTTGGAGGGAGGGGATTTGAATTCTCCATCTCTAGGGAGGTCCTGCCCCTTCCTAGCAGATATCTGTCTTTCAAACCAAGACACATTTTTATGCTCTTTATAAAATACAGTCTCCGACCTCCCATCCCATTAGGTGGCTGTATTGGAGTCCTCTGGGACTGTTTCTGGAGCTGCCCAAGCTTTTCCTTACAAAACCGACTCCTGCAGTCCTACACTGCCAGGGCCTGAGCACTTTTACACAGTAAGGCTAAATAAAGTGATCATCCAGTGCCCAAGATAATGTCAAGAGAGATCACCTCTGGAAATGACATTAGTGAGCCCTTTTACAGCTAGTTTCAGTGTGGAAGTCAAGGACTGAATGGGAATATTGATTTACCTATCTATGCTTGAACTGAATCCTGCAGGTACTTTTTGTTTATCAGTAAAAGTTGTTGGTAAAGCTGAGCACAGGCAAAGGTGATATCAGAGTCTTGCATCACCTCACTCTCTAGGGAAAATTTGGTCATTCAAGTTATTAGGGTACTTCACATGAAAAGTCACACGCAACAGTAATATCTGTTAGATAACGATGTTGTTCTCAGAGGAGACTTGCATCTTGTTCCTTCTGAGGGTGAAAATAAGCTGTTTGAAAGTTGGGCCTTTTATCCTAAGCCAGTCATCTTGTTGCAGGAAAAAAAGTCTACTTCAAGGGTCTTACATTCTGTCGCAGGGTAGAAATCTTAGAGAGAGGTGACATGGCAGATAGATGATTTAGATCATGCACACTAACCTTTTGAGAGCCAAAATCAGGTGAGGGAAAACTTGTACTGAACAGCCATTTGGAATAAACCAGATGTACAGAACCCATTGGTTGTCATGGTATTTAAGAACTGTGGAAGAAAGACCTTTTCTGAAGATAATGTTGAAGTTGTGGATATAGTCTTTCAGGACGTCAGGTAGAGTCTCAGAGACTGTGACAAATGCATAAACTTCCTAATTTTTTCTACCACTTCAGCACACAGAGAGCAAGCAAAATTGTCTTTCCTGGGACAGATTAATGTCGATATAAACAACAACATCACACACACTCACACAATGCTGTGGCTTTGTCTCTGTAAGGATGATGTCTTATGGATGTCACCTTTCCTCATCTATTTCCATATTAATTTCTGTAATAAAATCTTGAAGGGTATTTTATTGAAAATTTCTGTCTACACAGACTGGCTATAAATACTTATGATTAATAATGGATAAAACATACAGTTTCATCATTAATCTACACTTTTAAGAGAGTTTGTAAGTGTGAACAGTATTTAGTATTCTTTTGTATGAAGTGAGCACAAATAAGCTAGATAAGCATTATATAATATATTTAACATGTGATACTAAAGTGATTTTGAGCAATTTTTCATGCTCTCGAGAGACCAAGCTTCTTATAATGTAATTTAGATTTTTACAGGGTTAAATTTGTGTGATTATTTCAGTCACTTTGTACCTTGTACCACACACATAAGTGTGTGCATATGTGTGGAGGTGCGTGTGTGAAAATAAGGCAGTGGTAAATTCTCAACTCTCTTAGAGGGAGAAAAAAAAAATTAGTTTCCAGAGCAGAAAGAATAGAATAGAGGAGTAATTAATTAATTAATTAATTAAAAAATCATAGTTTTTTTCTGTAGACAAAACTATCACAAAAGGTTAATTTAGAATATCTACTGTTACAAAACCTGAGTTTCAGAGCCTGAAAAAGAAATAGCAAAATCCTATTTCTTTCTTATTTCAATAGTTTCAAAATGTGCCTAATGAAACATTTAAATCAAATCCTGGTTTCCTGGTTTCTCAGTTATTAAACTGTTCTTATCTTAACACATGCTTTTTACTTATTTAATTTACACTCAGGGTCTGGGAGAAGTGGGTGAGTGTCTGCATGGTGCTTAATTGTTGGCTGGGGACAAAGATCAAATTAGCATTTACTGAATAGGAAATACTGCAATAGGAAAAATGGAAATACACTGAAAAAAATTAAACTATAGTAATGCTTTACACACAGACTCCACGTTTTCTACCTTATTTTGTAAACACACACAAGCTTGTAACCCAAATCCTCCCTCTCCTCTGACAAAGTTTTTTAACGATGCAATACATTTATCATGTGATTTAAGCATTCCCATTTCTCATGAGAATATCTGAGCATTCTGTTATATTGCATAAGTATTAGAGCAATATATTTCCAGGTATTCCCAGATAATCTTCTGCAATTTCTTTCCCTAGTTTTGGTTTTTTAGATCCTTCACACAGTTTTTGGGGCTAAGCAAAAAATACTTGCCTAATACTTTTTCCTAATATCCAGCCTACATTTCCCATGGCACAGCTTAAGGCTGTGTCCTCTCCGTCTGCTGCCTGGAGAAAGAGACCAACCCCCACTTGACTGCAACCATCTTTCAGGCAGTTGTACAGAGTGATGAGGTCACCTCTGAACCTCCTTTTCTCCAGGCTAAACACCCCCAGCTCCCTCAGTCGTTCCTCACAGGGTTTGTGCTCCCAGCCCCCCATCAGCCTCGTTGCCTCCTCTGGATGCGCTCAAGTGTCCCAATGTCCTTCCTGAGGGGGCAGAACTGGACACGGCACTTGAGGTGTGGCCTCACCAGTGCCAAGTGCAGGGGAAGAATGACCTCCCTGCTCCTGCTGGCCACACCTTTCCTGATACAGCCCAGAATGCCTTTGGCCCTCTTGGCCACCAGGGCACACTGCCCTGGTGTTCAGCATGTTCATATTCAGCTGGGCTCTCTGTCAGTACCCCCAAGTCCTTCTCTGCCTGGGCACTGTCCAGCCACACCATTGCCAGCCTGTAGCGTTGCAGGGGGTTTTGTGGCCAAAATGCAGGACTTGGCACTTGGACTTATTAAACTTCATCCCACTGGACTCTGCCCATCCATCCAACCATTCCAGGTCTCTCTGCAGAGCCCTCCTGCCTTCCAAGAGATCGACACATGATCCCAGCTTAGTGTTGTCTGCAAATTTACTAATGGAGACTCAATCTCTCATCCATGTCATCAGTGAAGATATTGAATAAAACAGGCCCCAGTGTTAGCGTAGGAAAACATATAACCACACGAAGGCGATCATATGCGGTTCTTTATTTGAGCGCGCGGGACACAGGGGCATACAGTGCCCAAATCTTGTGCCCGAGAATACAGAGTCGATTTGTGATTGTTATAGTTTAAATTATACACATGTTAACTAACCTCCACCCCTAGATACTGATTATCCTATTCCTTAGTTACTATCTTAAATCATACCTACGCTTCTATTCTGATCCACACTTGATTTGGTTAAAACAATGCTTCTCAATTATCCCCAGAGTTGCAGTCACACTTGGTTCGGTCATTACAATAGCATGGAGCTGTTTGCAGAAGCTGATGCTTGTTCCAAAGCCGAGCTGCGTCAAGTTCCAGTTGTACATTCTCTACTTTCCTCCCCCCACACATACCTTGACTTAACCCCGTAGTTAACTTATACAGAAATTATATTTTTTAACCCTCCACCATCACCAGCACAGATCCTTGAGGAACACCACTGGTGTCTGGCCCCCAGCTGGATGCAGCACCATTCACCATCACTCTCTGGTCCTGCCATCCAGCCAGTTCCTAACCCAGCAAAGAGTGCTCCTGTCCAAGCCTGGGCTGCCAGCTTTTCCAGGAGTATGCTGTGGGAGACAGTGTCAAAGGCCCTGCTGAAGTCCAAATAGACAACATCCACAGCCTTTTCTGCATCCACCAGGCGGGTCACCTGGTCATAAAAGGAGATCAGGTTGGTCAAACACGACCTACCCCTCCTAAACCCGTGCTGCCTGGGTCTGATACCCTGGCCTTCCTCTGAGTGCTGCATGATGGCACTCAGTATAAACTGTTCCACTACCTAAAGTCCATATGCCATAAAGATTTTCTTTAGTCTAAATTGCATTTTGATAGAACAACTCTAGAAATGCTTTATTCAACATTGTTAATATTGTTTCTATACAGAATGACAATTGGTGGGTATAGATGCAAGTCCAAACTGATGATGATGATGATGTAGTTAAAAGTTATGCTATCAAACAAAACCTGTAAAAGTTAATCAAGCTATAGCCAATAAGTGCTACATGAAAGGGGAAAAAAGAGGAAGTAAGGGAGAACTGGGTGGACAGTAGGTCTGTGCATTGTGAAGAATTTTGAGATTTCCATAGCTAGTTTAATTTCAGCTGGGACCTGAATCATAAGAGACTGAAAATCTATCTGCAATCTGGGAGACCACATCACTTAAGGAGATAAAAATATTTTGAAAGGGCATTCTGCTTTCCAATATTTGAGACATTACTTGGTCTCCTTGTCACAAGGCAAAATTGGTGAATCCCTGCCTTTATGGTAATCTGTGTCTAAAGCCCAAGAATATCCTGGACTTCTAGACCATGTCACCAGCATCTGGAAATTGGATTGCCTCAGGTGTCAGCTGTCTGTAAAGACAGGAAGCTCACACGGCAGTTAGGAAGCAGTGAAATCCCAATGTTTGAGGCAGCTACCAGGTTTCTGGTGGTCAAACAGCAGATTGCTTTGGAAAATTGCTCCAGATGAAGGAATTTGGATGCTATGTAGGTATGAAGATTACTGAATATTACCACACCACCCAACCACTTTCTAGAACAGCACAGTAAATAGTCAGAGGCCTTGCCAGTGGTGAATAAATAGGAAGGCAAGTAGAGGGTTTGCTTTGGCAAATGTACCTATATTCTGGCTGATGCAAAATATAAGCATGTTTATCAAAGATGATTTCATAGGGGAAGAGGTATCTCAGTGGATGGATAAATGCCAATATGCTTTTAGGAATTTTCTTAATCAGCTTTGGAAAAAGAAAACTAGAACTAGTGTAGAGAAAGTTCAAAAATCCCCAAGAATTACAAAAATTATCTGATTACAGGTCAAACCTGTAACCTGTCAAAGTTACCTTGTGTCTATTTAGACATAAAAATACTTTTTATAGCATGTTTATTTTTTCAATGATTACCCTAGAAAATCTAATGTTAAGTAATATAAGAGCCATGATGAAAGCACAGGAAGAATAAATTATTAAAAATGGGTAGGTCAGAATTTCTGCACTGTCTTTTCTCACAGTGAGTAAGGCTTCATCTGTTTATGTAGATAAATACACTATCTGGAATTATAGGTGATGAACATTATATTAGACCAGTGCTGTTAAATGTCTTCATCAATGACACAGAAGAAAGGATTGAGTGCATCCTCAGCAAGTCTGCAGACGTCACCAAGCTGAGTGGCGCAGCTGACACTCCTGAAGGACAAGATGCCATCCAGACTGACTTTGAGAAGCTTGAGAAGTGGCCCCTGGGAGTTTCATGAGGACCAACAAAGGCAAATGTAGATCCTGCATATGGACTGGGGAAACCCCTGCTGTCAAAACAGGCTGGAGACTGAAGGGATTGAGAGCAGCTCTGCACAGAAGGACTTGAGGGCACTGGTGGGTGTAAAACTGGACATGAGCAAACAAGGTTCAGGAAAGACACAGACTTTATGGAGAAGGTCCAGAGGAGAGGCACAAAAATAGTCAGAGAGTTGGAGCACATAATCTGTGGAGATACACTGAGAGAATTGGAATTGTTCAGCCTGAAGGAGAGAAGGCTCTGGGAACATCTTACTATGGCCATTCAGAATCAAATATTGTATTGTCAGTATTTGTCAGAAATTTGTCAGGGAACAGACCTCTTAATAAGGCTCATTGCAACAGGACATCAAATTTAAAGAGAGGAGATTCAGAAGAATGTGTGAGGAATTTTTTTTTTTTTTTTTGCAATGAGGATGGTGAAACTTGCACAGGTTGCCCAGAGAGCTGATGGGTACCTGACGATTGGAACATTCAAAGGCAGGCTGTCTGGGGCTCTGAGTAACCTCAGTAGACTGAGTAAGCTCCCTTGCAGAGGGTTTGAAATAGATTAGCTTTCCACCCAAACTATCCTATGATTTTATTATAGGATGGAAAGCACAATCCTATGCTTTGGGGTTTTACACAGTATTTGGTCATTATTGTACTCACGTCCTGTTAAAATATTTTCCTGTATTTCTTTCACGTAGCTAGCTCCTCTTGACCTCAGGGTACTAAATGAGATGAGATGATGACATTATCTTTTGTAGTGCTGTCATAAAGTCAAGTAAAAATTAAATGTAGAACTTAGTTGGAAGCCAGTGAAACCCTTGTCAGTCTTTTCCCTCAGGCTCTGATTCATTAAGAGCAGAATGACATTCAGGAAAATATCAGATTATTGATTTGACTGAAATCAGTAGGATTTATGTTTAAAGTTAAACACATAGTTGGTTCTAGTTTTGCCTTATTACTTTTTTAATCATGTTAATACAATTCAAAAAAGCCTTCTTTCTATCAAAATTCTGGTGTGTATGGATCTTAAAAATCCCACAAAACATCTTCACAAACATCTTTTGCATCTACAGATGCAAGTGCGAAATGATCTTTAATGTGATAAAATTCCAGATCATTTCTCCTTGTTATACCACTCTGCTGTCATTATTTGGCAAGATTCAATGCCCTAATGATTTCTTGAAGTAATGCTCTTCTTCAGCAAGGGTGGTCATCTCATGAAAGAAATCATACTGCATTTACAAGCAGTTTGAATAAGAAAGTTTAAATAGTGCATAAAAATATGTGTAGATAAGGGGACAAAAGGGTCTAATGAACACTTACTGAGAAGTGAACGATCTGCAAAGAGAGAGAGCCTCCCTACTTCCTGCCAGTGTTATGTGGGAGTTCAAGATGCCCAAACATTCAATAACACAGGCTGGTGTTCCAAGAAGAGATCAGTCTGCTGAATCTGGTTGTGTTTGTTTGCATGATAAGTATCGGTGTCATGCTGTCCTTTATCTGGTCTCGGTTATGACTGTGCATATGTTCATGTCAGAGAACTGCTCATAATGCTGGTTTCCTGCTCCAAGACCTGGGTCAACCTATAATTTAAAAAAGCACCATAAAGGAGGCAAAAACTTCCCACCTGAGATATTGGTTAAGTTCACTTTCCCATTTCTATTAACAAGAGTTTTCAGGCTCGACTGCCTAAGAGAAATGTAATCAGGAAAAATATTCTAAGGACAAATGTGATTCCACTGTACATAGATAGGAAAATCTAGTGTTTAAAAATGAACAAAACCAAGCAATTGTTCTGGAAAATAAGGAAAGCAATGAAATATCAAGTAAAATTTTTCTGCCAAAGGTAAACAATTTCTAGATTGGGCAGTTGTTAAATTCATATGAACATTGGAACCTTAAAAGAACACACATTTTCAATTAGTGTTCAGCTCTTAGAACTTGAAACAACTTATATTAAAAGATCATTGTTTCTTATGTGTTATGTGCACAAAAGAACTTGTAGATAATTTGTTCTTCTGACTTTATTAATCAACGCTTATTGCAAATTCTCTTAGTGTTATTTTTCATGGCTAAAAATTCAAATTGTATTATCATCTACCTTTTGACACAATTCCATGACTGCAGTGATAGAAGGGCTTGTCAAACATAATATTGCATGATGCACTTTTAAGGTGTTTTGGCTGACCATTGCAGTGACGTCCTTTAAGTAATAGATTCAAAACTATTAGTAAAGTTATAAGATTTGTAGAAATACATTGACTTTAGGGAAAAAAAAACAGGGGGGGAATATTTGAAAAATGCATTAAAATGATTTCCAGCAATCAGGATGTTCTCCATATTTCCAAAATTAGTGGAAGGTGTAAAACACATAGCATAAATACAATCTTGCAGAGCTTGCACTTCAAAGAAAGCTTTTTGGAAAATAATTGTCAGAAAGAAGTTTTTTATTGAAAAGAAGAATTAACCTAAAAAATCTATATTAACACTTTTAACTGAGCCAGTATATTATCCATAAATGCTTGTAAGGAAAAGTTACTTTTGAGATGACATATCAGGAACTTTGAAATTGTTTTACCTTCTGACTGAGCAGCAAATTTCTGCATCCATGCCTGCATAGGGGCCTTTACTCACTATTTTAATCAATGGCATATGACAGCAATAAGGATGAAAAAGTTCCTGATTCCTGACAGCTGGAGAGATGTGCAGATGAGACACTAAATATAAGACAAAGTGTGTCTTTTTCTGGACTGCTTCCGACATGAATTTTAAGCAGAATTGATGAGTATTCAATATATTACCTAATTGCAACATCTAAACAAAAATTAGACAGTGATAAACCAACAGAATATATGAGATTTTTGTGTGAATTTCTTCAGCAACATATCCTATGTAGCTCAATTTTTTCAGCTGTCAAGTGGGATTCAAAATGTGGCAGGTAACTCTTTTTAAGACACTGGAAACTGGCTTAAGGTTTCTTAATGACAACATAAATGGAACATGACTGGCATCTTTATCTGCATAAAGAAAAAATAAATAAAATGCATTTACAACAACAGGAGACTTGTAAGGGCTATAATTTTGCCACTCTAAAAAAGCAAGATAAAAGCATCTATCACAATTGATATAATTTATTGCTCTTTATGTGTATTATAAGCATGTCTACAGAAGCAGAAGATTTCATAAAAAAGGGGTAATTTCTTAAAAGAAGCCATTTTTATTACCTAGATTAATTTTACTTTTTAAATTGTGCATTGGGCTATTTTTTTTTTAAGTAATCACCTTGAGGATAAAAGTGATTCTGGATGCACTCTGAATTTGAAACTATATTAGCATGAAAAGGATAAAGTTTCACTGAAGAGTTAATGGAAGTAGAGGTACAAGATCCATGGAACCGGTGGGATATGGTTCCAATATTGAGACACAAACTTTTCCTTTGGCTGCACTCAATCCTTATTTTGAAAACTGTGGACTCTTTCCCAGGTTTAAATGTCTGATTCTGTGGTCAGTGCATTAGACAGGAATTTGTTTTGCCGTGCTCAAGCCTTGGAACCACACATTCACATGAGAGAATTTTCTCCTGCATGCTTAGTCTTTTGTGCATAGGAACAGACATTGGGAATAAGATTTCCTATTTGTTGTCCAGGTTCAGGAGAGTCAGACAGACTAGCTTCTCCTATTAGCTCCTCTGCTGTACCTGTCAAAGGATTGACATTCTTAGAATTGCTGCTGACCTCATGAAATTGAGGGTCAGAGATGGGGAAAAGGAAGTGATGGGGCTTCTTGCATACCTGTGCATTTGAATCATGCAAAATTTTATCAAATGACGGCATGTTACTTTTGCAGTACGGGCAGATTCAGCAAGGAGGAAATCTATCTCAGCTGCTGCCTAGGAGCAGTATATGAATCGTGGGTCTGGAAAAGCTGAGCTGCTCTCAATATGAATGACTGAGCAATGCCTGTGTGAGGCAATGAGTACAGCAGGGAGCTGAACCTGGGTTAATCGAAACAGGATACCTGTGGTCTGAGGTACATTAGCCGTGAAGAGTGCAGGAGGATGTGAGGGTGTAAAGACTAGGAGATGTGTAGATAAGGCCTTTGAATGCAGGCTTTTAATAATGTTTGGAGCCTGAAAGCATGCTTAGATGTGTTTATTAGCTAGCTAGATAGTACATGCTGGACACTCAGTAGAAGTCTGACAATGGATAAGATTAAATTATTATATCATTTGGGAAGCAAGAAATGAATATACGGAAAAATAAGCGTGATGCAATTTAAAGAGTGTAAGTGCATTAGGATTGCACATGTATATGGTATTTGATTTTCAGTGTGAGTGTGTCATTGTCCCTTAAGAAATTCAAACGTTTGGGCAGTCAGTCTGACTGTGAATTGAGCTTTGGGGCTAGGCATATCTAGATGAATCAAGTCAATTGGGATCAGAAGTATATTCTAGAGTAATTGAAAGTAGCTGATTAATGAACATTCACATGCTGGCATACCAGCAGCTCTGGAAGCAGCAGCTAATGTGCTTTGGCATTAGGCATTACAGTTCTGAGCTACTGTTTGCATGAACTGAGGGAATCCTCCCTTTTACTGTGTGGGGCTGACCTTTGCTAATACAACAGTGTCCACTGAGAGTAATGACACCAGATTGAAACTGTGACATTCACAAATACTTTGCATCAAAAAAGTTAATTACAGGGATACATTACATGTTAATAAATATAAATACATTACATTTGTTATTAATTAAGTGCAAGGGAAATATTCTTGTGTATGTACCTGATTTAGAGCAGCAAACTGTAAAGAATCCAGCATGTACTACATCCAGGCATCTTTTCATCCATCAAAACAAGCCTCTGAAAACAACAGAAGAATTGTTTTAACAATTGATTAACATATAAACTGTTAATCATATAAAAAAATTTAAAAATCTATTGAAAAAAATATACAAAACCATCAATAGACAAGAAAGAAAAAAACACTTTTGGAAAAACTCAAGAAAAATATAATTTTTCAAAATTCAAGCAAGCTACATTACAGTGAGAACAAGAAGTATAGGAATATGTACATATTCCTTGGTAACGTGTTTTTCATTATGACTATATTCATGGGGAGAGCAAGATTGATCTATACTTACACCAAATTATTTGATCTATTCATACTGATGTGGTCAGAAAAAGGTGAGGGGACAAGTCTGACAGCAAAACAAGAAAAAGATTTTCCTAATTTGTTAACTGCACCTATTAGATATAAAGTTAGACTTATATGGTTCAGTGTCGGAAATTTATGCATGTCAGAAAAGACTGTAGATACTAAATAAAGATGAAAAACCTGAAATTGATAACAATATGGTTACAAATACCTTAGAATATGAAAGAGGAAGATTTGTAATATGAGCAAAAGACATTATTAGCCTATGTTGGAGGAAAATTTTATTGAGAGAGTTATCTAAAAGTATACCCTGTACATTTATGTGTGCTGTGTGCTATGTGAGCAGATCAGACAATCATATAAGAAAATTAGTCAGTTACCTACAGATCATAAAATGAAACTTCTGAGTTGCCTTAATAAAGTACTGAAATGCTGTCTGTAATCTGCATCAGGTGTTTGTGACCTGGTGCTGCCAGAATCTGCATGATCCTTCTGACAGCTGATGGGGAAATTGGTAGAGGGAAACCCTATGCAGAGAAGCTTAGAATTATCTTTTCAGGCTTTAATAACAGGAAGCCTCTCTCAAGTGCCAGCTCATATAATGTGATGGATTATGTGGTTATACTTCATGGTAAAAGAAAAGGGAAAAGAACCACAGTGAATAAATGGCTAGCTGCTAGTAATGGATTGAAAGAATATCTTTACCTCCTAAATTGAAAGAATTAATTGACCCTAAGGGAAACTAAATATTATTAAGCAAAACAGGAGATATGTCAGCTGGAGAAATGGGCTTGGATACTTTTGAAGACTTTCTTTCTAGTGACTTGCAATGTCTTGTCATATAACTGGTTTGGCCTCACAGTAATATATACATTAGAATAATTGAAACGTTTTGGTTGTGTTTTGGTTTTTTTTTTTTTTTTTTTTTTTTTTTTTGTTTTTTTTTGTTTTTTTTGTTTGTTTGTTTGTTTGTTTGTTTGTTTGTTTTTAAATGCTTCTTATTTTACAAAGAAAATAGGAGAATTGAGTTCTGTGATCCCAGTCAGGAAAATTAATTCCATTTCATTTTATGCACTAAGCTGTTCTCATTTCTCATTTAGTAATTTCTGAGAAACTGATTTATCAGTTATTTCCATCAGTGGAATAATTCACAAAACATGTTCTTTAGCTTAGAAGCCCAAGAATTTTCCCATGAAATACCTCAAAATACTTTTAGTGGATCTTCTTGCTTTTAATGGAGGAAGAGTGGAGTCACAAATGAGAAATTATATGGGTATGAATAAGAGAGCAGTTATTTTCTTATAAATCTAGTGCAGAATTAAGTGTATGAGTCTGTTAGGTAAGATGTCACATAACCTAACTAAATCTGAATTTATCCAGAAAAAGAAATGGAGTTTTCACTTCTTTGCTTGGCAGAACTATTCCTAGCCACTGGTATAATTAGATAAGTGCAAATATATAGTAAGTATTATTAACTTGAATTAGAATCTGTGAGATTTATAATCAAAAGCAGAGCAAGGCATGGTGGATGAGCTACTTGACTGAGATTTTGGGAAAGGCTGTTTTAAAGAGGACAAAAGTAAAAAGTTCATAGAATGTTTAAGGTTGGGAGGAATGTGGTCAAGGACACAGTGGGTTGTCATGTCCAACCTCCCTGCTCGAGCAGGGTCCTCCTGGAGTTCATGGCACAGAATTGCATCCAGATAGTTCCTGAATATCTGAAAATGATACACAGAAATAACAAGACTAGTGAAATTCTCCCTGGCGTCATGTAAAGTTGAAACATTGTTCAGCTGAACTGCAATGTGAAAACTACTCTGGAAAGCGAAAATAGTTCAGAATATATATCTAAGTTAAAAGATTAAGATACTGAAAGAACTGTTTTTTCTGTTACCATAAATATGATTCAGAACATCTCTATTTGAACCTAGGGATTTAGCTAATAAATTCTGTCCTTATAGAATAAAAAACCAAATAGTTTCCCTGGGCAATAAGAAACCCATGTTATTTTGTTTGATTTACAAAGCTCTTTTCTGCTTATGGCACTAAATCCACTTTCTTTTTTGAGGTAAAACTCTTAATAGATTCTACAGCAAACATATTTTTATTTGAAGTTATAACCCCTGGCAGGGAAACTGCTTTCCTTATTATTTTTTTTTGAGGACAATTAAAGACACAATACTATCATAGTTCCATAAGAAAATTTCTTTCCTTTCTCTCCCAGTGAGAGTTCTAGTAAAAAACAAAAGACGGCAAAGTAAAATCTACAGTTAATTAAAAAACACTCAATCCCCCAAAAACCAACTCGTTCAGTTTTCCTTGGATTTGGCTTGGTGCATTAAGCTCTTTAAATGATTTAATTTTGGTGGCATCTGTATTGTGATGGGCCCTCTGGAATGACAAAAGATGCATCCAGAGGAGAAACACAAACCTTAAACAGGAAACATCCTCAGAAATCACAATAAATAAAGGATATGTCTCCAAGCTGCATGGTGATCAACTGTCTCATGATAATACAGAATCAAAAGATAAATAAACCATCTTCAGAAATTCCCACATATCATAGTAAGTTATGAGTATTTATTTTGGAGGATTTGGAGATACCGGGAGGAGTTGCAGAGCACATAACAGTCATGTCCACCAAGTCATGAAGGTAGCTGACATATGTGACCCCATCAAAAGAAGAACAGAGATGCTTTCTGAAGAAACAGAGGCTGTCAAGTCTGTCACCTTTCCCCACCCCTTGTCTCTTTCAGTAAAGTAAGATAAAATAGTTTAAAGCAGAAGGTTGCATTTTAAAGAACAGAAACAAAGTTGAACTGGGAACACTGACAAAAAAAGCCAGTGCAGGGGATTTTAATAACTTTAACTCATAGAAAAATGATCTTTTTTGTGCCTCTTTGACTGCCTAACATATAACTTGCTGGTTTTGATAGCAGAGGTTTTAGAATTGCCATGAGAGGAAAATGAGTATCTATTATATGTATCATAATGTGCAATTTTTTTTTTGAGACATGTCAATCTGTAGAGTCTTTTATACAATGTACATCATCATTATCATATCCTAGATGGACTATTATTTTTTTTGTAGAGGGTAAAAGAAGGTGATCAGGAGTGGTCAGCATGGATTCCCTGAAGGCAAATCATGCTCAATCAACCTGATTGCCTTCTACAATGAGACAACCACCTGGATGGATGAAGGGAGAGCAGTGGATGTTGTCTAGGTCTTCATCAAGGCTTTGACACTGTCTCTCACAACCTCCTCACAGGCAAACTCAGGAAGTACGGACTGGATGAGTGAACAGAGAGGTGGATTGACAACTGGCTGAGGGCAGATTCCAGAAGACTCTAGTAAGTGGCACAGGGTCTGGCTGTGCCTGTCAGCAGGGGTGTTCCCCAAGGGTCAGCACTGGCCCCAGTATTGTTTAACTTACTCATCAATGACTTGGATGAAGGGGCAGATGCCTCCCCAGCCCGTTCACTGATGACTCAAAGGAGTGGCTGATACCCCAGAGAGCTGTGCAGCCCTGCAGAAGCACCTCCACAGGTTGGAGAGATGGGCAGAGAAGGACTAGATAAATTTTAATAAAGGCAAGAGCAAGATCTTGCACCCAGGGAAGGACCATCCCCTGGAAGGCTCCAGGACCTGCTGGGGATTGACCTGCTGGAAAGCAGCTCTGCAGGGGACTTGGGAGTCCTGCTGGACAGCAAACTGTCCATGAGTCAGCAGTGCCCTTGTGGCCAAGAGGACAATAATATCCTAGGGTGTTTTAGAAAGAGCATTTCCAGCAGGTCAAGGGAGGTGCCTCTCTGCTCAGTCCTGGTGAGGCACATCTGGAGTGCTGTGTCCAGTTCTGGGCTCCTCAGTACAAAGGACATGGAACTCTCAGAGTGGGTCCAGCAAGGGTATATGAATTCGGATTAAGGGACTGGAGCATTGTTGCAGTGCATTCTTTTCCTCTTTTAGCCTGCTCCCACCTTCCCTTGAGGAATGGTTCTGACCTCATGCCGATTATCCCGGTAAGATACTTCTGCCCAGTTCCACCCCTCATCCATCACCCCAAATCCAGCCCCTTGTTGTGCAAAGTTCCCTTGTGTTTGCTTCCCCACAGGTATATGTTTTCTGAACCCTCCCCTGTGGGATCCCTGTTGGTCACTTGTGATGTCATGTATTGTTCTATTCCACCCCTTGGATGCCCTGGTTGGTTGTGCAATGTATCCCCAGCCCTGTGACACTCCCCTTTAAAAACTGCTGCAATCCTTTGTTCTGTACTGGAGTGTGTTGGACCCCTTTGGAATAAGCCTGTTCTGGAACCTCTCCTCACTCAGCCTCGCGCCCTTCCTTGCTGGGTCTCCGATGTGCTGCCTGCTTGTGGACTCTGCCGTGCCCTCTCTGGAGGTCACAGAGCTACAGCAGAGGGCCACGTCAGAGCATCTCTTTTGGAAGGAAACACTGAGAAAGACAGGCTTGTCTAGCCTCCAGAAGAGATGACTGAGATGGGATCTTATCAATGTCTAAAAGTATTTGAAGGGAGGGTGTCAGAGGATAGAGCAGATTCTATTTGGTGGTGCCCAGCAACAGGACAGGAGGCCATGGGCAGAAACAGGAAGTTCCACCTGAAGAACATGAAGAAGAACTTTAATTTGCAGTGCCTGAGCACCTGGTCAGATTGTCCAGAGGGGATGTGGACTCTCCCTCACTGGAGATATTCCAGAACCTGAATGCAATCCTGTGCAGTTTGTTCTAGGAAGACCCTGTTTCAGCAGAGAAGTCGGACCTGACGGCCTGCAGTGATCCCTTCCAACCTTACCTGTTCTGTAATTCTATGATTCTATTTTGGTGAAGGAAATATATGAACCTGAATAGCTCCTAGCACTGTCCCCTCTGAAAGAAAAAGTGTTTTCCAACAAATGGCCACAAACCCACAGCTTTTATCCATTCCATCTAGCTAGAAACCTATACTAAATAAAAAAGAGATATTTATTGCATTTGAAACTGCAAAGCAATAAACTCCTGTGTGCTCCAGTGAAACAAATAAAAGAGTTGCAATGTAAATGACAGTAGTCTTGATGTGTATTCTAGAATACAAAATTACATCTACCAAAATTGCAGCAAATTGGCACTGATTTGCCTGTCTAAGCTTTGGTTAAAGGATCTGGAGAACAAAAGAAGAAAAGCTGATATTCATACCAGGTTTGAATGAAATATGCTAACAGCATACTGATGTTCCATTTCATACATTTCTCAATGTCTTTTAGTTTTTTTAAAATTTCGTGGTTAGGGATGGGGAGAGAAAAGTAAAATAAATCACCAGGAGCATTTTTTATTTCAAGGTATCAAGCTTGAAAGTGGTAATTTGGAGTTAATGAATAATAATAATACCTAGTTTAATTGGGTTGGTTTTAAACATTATTAGGGAAGGAAATGTATGATATTGTACTGATCAAGACCACAGGTATATCATCAGTTTGTTCTGTTTGTTCTCTCTTCCCTCCTCAGGATGAGACTCCGCAAATACTAATTCCATGTTAGGACCACAAAGGATTTTCTCTCAGTTTTCCGAGTACCAGGCAAAATGCCAGCTGCTATGCTGCATTTTTAAAAATGTATTACTTTCCTGCTAAAAGACATGAATTTTCATTTGGCATTTTGACATCATCAGAATATAAAGACTGCCATGTGAAACAGTCTTCAAGAGTCCATTAGGAAAAAACTATTAAGAGAAATGTAACACAGCAGGACTTTATTCTAGCTTGGTTTTCAAAAGAGAGTTATTTAGATGTTTATTTGTTTAAATTGCCTATTTCTAGGTACTTTAACTGTGCCAAAGATTATTTCATATAAGTCAAACAACCTTGAAAATCACAGTTTGTCACAGACGAAAGAATTCTTTTGGTTACTATGAGTAGATAGAACATTGTACATGAAATAAGAAGTAGGTTGTTTTTGCAGTTCTTACACTATGAATTTCAAGTAATGGAGAAAACTTTTTGTTTGTTTTTAATAAACATCAAGTTTTAATAACACAGCATAGTTTTATAGCCTTGTTGTTGAAAAACTGCTGCTCTCATGAAATTCACTTGCCATCAGAAATTCATAGAAGAATTGATTATCCTGAAGGGATACCACCAGGAATCCTCTGGTATTTTGCATTTTGTTTGTGAGTAGATCTTATTTTTCAAGCATTAATGAAAATATAAAATGATAATAAGAAATATTTGCTCCCGGTCTTTACTAAACAATAAGAATCTTTACAAAATGGGAATACTTCTGCTTACGATGTAAACATATCCTGAAATACTCATAAGTCAATAAAAATAAAGCAAAAATAGTATGGAGAAGACATGCAGCACCAAAAGATAGTGATATAAATGTTGCCATACCTGTAGAAAAGAAATAGTCCTGCTCTGTCACCTACATTACATGGAAATAAAGTGGCTTAGTTTTTGGATACTTGTAAATCTTTTTCAGATGTGCCAGGACCTCTCCAGCTATTGTGATCTATGACAATCTAGGTGCTTAAACTGGAATTGTGCTGGGGCTGTATGCTTTTCTTGATAAAATTTTATGAGGCTCTGGATGTGAGTTGGACTGTACTAAAAACCTGGGCATAAATTGGCCTAAAGTTATTAATAAAACCCCATATTTTTTTCATAATCTTAGTATTTTTTTCCCTCCTTTTTGCTACAGGCCATTCTCAAGATAAAGCAGACCAAAGAGGTTACCATCACGATTTCTGTATAGAGCACTAACATCTGTTTAAGGTTTTTGTGGGTAGACCTCATGTGCACAACAGACTGAATATGTGGAAAGTGCTAGGTAAATGTGAAAATTTATTTTGCAAACAATTTTTCCCATAAAAGCTTTAGTTCTCTTTTGTATGACTTCCCTTGAAAGCATCGTTCAAATGACAAAGGACTTTAAAATATTTGAATTTTGAAGGGTTCTTTTCTCCTCTTTTTAAAAGTATTCTTGAAGCATCAAGTGCATGACAAAGCTTTTGTAGTGAATGATGCTTATTTAACTGTAATGAATGACACCAACGACAATGTTTTATTCACCTTTTGCTTAAAATCGGCAAAAAAAAAAAAATTAGAGGCAACAGAAAAGCTTTTCAAAGGAGTTTTAAAATCAATTTAAAAGGGTCACTTTAAAAGAAAATCTCTTTTAGCTGCCATATGGGGGGCATTTGCTTTTTTCATTCCATGCTTTCCATTGCTTACTCTTAAAGATCTTCCATTTTGCCCCCCACATCCTTAGTAATTGTGTGGGTTGAATGGTCCTCACTTCTCCGTAAAGCTGTTTAATGATCATGATAAAACAGTTATCCTTGAGATTTCCTTGAACCTTGCATCATTGGTTTAACCCAACTTCAGCCAGCAAATGATTACTTGAGAAATGCTAACATTGGCAGTCCAGCTTTCCCCAAAAATATGCTAAGGAAACATGAAAAATTAGAAGTTTACCACAGTTTAAATAATCTGCATCTATCATGCTTAAGTGCATCCATGTCCTCAAGCCCAGAAGAACCAATCATATCACAACCATAAAACATTTTTTAAATAATTTTTTGTCATGCATGTGCAATATTTCAATACTTGAGTTTCTACACCATGTATTGCATTGACAGGTGAACAGAGACCTTTTATTTATGACATTTTACAAAGGGATATTTTGTTAAAAAAAAAAGTGAAGGTGAAGTGACCTAATTCCATAGGAATTTCTGCTTATTGTAGTCCAGAATGATTCACAGAATCTAAATTACTCTAAAAATAACTGTATGTTTATTTTTCTTAGGAATCAAAATAGATTAAAAGGAAATTCATGTGCTTTTCCCAGAAGGCCCCTAAATATTATGAGTTTATTTTGTTCTTATTTGTTGAACATGACAATATGGAAGACTGTGCATCTGTAAAAGATGATAAAACAGAGACAAACATAAATGCATTGTTTGACTCCCTTTTTCTTCTGCCTTAATTTACAAAATTAAATGAGACTTTTTCAATTGAAGTAGAAAACCAATGATGGTTTAATGAAGAGCAATAAATAGTTCTGCCAAGTAGAGTAGTAGTTGAGTACTCTTCACAGCTCTCCTCAGTGCAAGAGAGATATGAAATTCCTGGAGTGGGTCCAGAGCAGAAGATGATTAAGGGACTGAAGCATTTCTCCTGCGAGAAAAGGCTGAAGAAGCGAGGGCTGTGCAGGCTGGAGAACAGATGAGTGAGAGGAGACCTCATCAGTGTATGTGGTTGTCTGAAGGGAGGTGTCAGAGGATGGACGAGGCTCTGGCAGGGTGTTGTCCCAGCAATTGGACAATGGGCACAAACAGATGCACTGGCAGTTCCATGTTTCACTGCAAAGTGACTGAACACTGGAACAGATTGTTCAGGGAGTCTCCCTCCCTGGAGAAATTCCAGAACTGTCTGGACACAATTCTGTGCCATGTGCTCTGGGGTGATCCTGCTGCAGCAGGAAGGTTGTACCAGATAA
Source organism: Prinia subflava (assembly GCF_021018805.1). Taxonomy (NCBI): domain Eukaryota; kingdom Metazoa; phylum Chordata; class Aves; order Passeriformes; family Cisticolidae; genus Prinia; species Prinia subflava. Next base: position 43,520,543 of record NC_086283.1, on the reverse strand, counting down.
CCCACTCTGGTCTCTTCCAACATTCCCCAGTCTGTGATTCTGCAAATCACATTCTAGCATCTGTATAAGTATGAAAAACTATAAGGAAGTTACCCATCCCCTACCATGAAAACTTCTGGCAGCTGTGGTTCTGATTGTAGCTATAAAATAAAATTTGAGAAGTTAGAGACAACTGTCTACACATGGATTACTGTCTGTGTGCAGGCACGGCTCCACATAATGCTTTCTGAGCAAGGAAAGGAGGAAGTAGACATTCTGATTTCCTGAGTTTATACTGTTTTCCTCCATTCTTTGTCAGAGATGAACAATTAGACAATGTTTAGATAGGCAGGAATCCTTTTTATAGTATTTACTCTATTCTAAATGTTCAAACTGGGATAACGAGATTTTTAAGTGGAAAATATTTTTGTATTATTTTCCTAGATCTCTCAATACTTATTGTCTATTTAGAACATATGTCAGTCTTCATTCTCATTCTAATGCTAAAATTCACCTATTTATAAGAATAAATAATTTTAGAGAGGTAGCTAGATAAGTGATTTTTACATTATTTATTGGCAATTATTATTTTAAAAGGAATTTTTTATTCTCAAATATGTCACAGGTATGCCAGTAAAAAATATTCATCTAAGTTACTCTATGGAAACATGAGTCTATTCTCTTCACTACTGATTGAAAATGTGGATCTAAAGCTCTGTAAGAGAATACTAATAGCTCTCTTGGGAGATTACAGTCAGTGAAACATGTGAAACATAGTGGAGGTATGCATTTTTGCATAGATTTTTATACACATATAATGCACAGAGATGTCAACTTTGTTACATTAATATGTGAAGAATAAGAATATGGAAAAGTACAATTCATGGTTAAGTACTTGTTAAAGTGGGCTAAATTATCTACCAGTAACTGGCTGTCACCATTGCAGTATGATTTAATGTGATCCCTTCAGAACTGTTTTCTATGTGACAGAAGTTTGCAGGGAAGTTCAATGATATCTCTAAGAGATTATGCCATCTGAATTATGGATTTGAACAGTGCTACCTTTTACATGACCATAAAAATGATTTTTTTATTTATAGATATTTTATTCCAATGTACATTTCCCCATTATTTTTCACCTAAAACTAGGCAATATATCTACATACTTTTCACATTTTCCTTTGAATCCTTCAGCAAATGCATTTAAAATTAAATGGCACCACTGCTTAAATCAAATGTGAAATAAAGCCATTATTACTGAACTAGCAAAAAAGCTCGTAATAACCATTACTAAGAAACAGAGCCTGGACAGCAGTACAAGGTTTGATTGTCAGGGACGGAAAAGGTTCATACTTTACGTATTGTTATGAAGGAGTTTTGCCCATTATAGCAAAAACTAGATAAAAAAGCTATGGCAGAGAAGCCCACCCCTCCCTGAAGATGCATAACTGGAACTTTGGACTGTGAGAGACGCCACCTAGATAAGATAAAGGGACACTATTGTTCAGTCGTCTCAGGCTGAGGGAAAAGAATGCATCCAGAAGATAACCAAACCCAGCATCTGCACTGAGAATCATCCCTGGCTGGGCTTGGGCTGAGACATAGCCCACAGGGCCCAAGTTTACAAAGGCTCCCCCCCAAAATGAGGTGAGGGAGGAGGTTTCAGGTGCATGGTGTAACCTCTGGTCAAAGGCACTGAGCATCCATTCTCTCTTATACAAACCAGCCCAGCTGTGAAACCCCAACCCTCTGAGGGCACATCCTGGGACATTCATGTGGGAGGGAGCTGAGGGGGTGTGATAATCCATCAAAGACCCCCTGAAGTGCTCCCCAGAGGCCTTGTACCACAGGACTAAATGTGATGCTAAATGATGCACAGACCCAGAGTCTGATGCAGAACCCTGTGTCAAACTGCACCCCCTGCCCCAGGGGAGGTACCTGGGCATTCCCACCTGGCCTGAATGTGTATTAATTAATCCATCAGGTTCTGTGCCTTTGGGGGGACCCTCCACCACCTAGGATACTGGTTGGAGAGGATAATTGGGACACTGGTAGGATAAATGAAATGATGATGTTGTCTCTGTCACTCTCTTTGTGCCCCCTGCCCCCCCTTTTGCTATTTTTTTCTTTTCCTTCCTCTCTCTCTCATACTTACTATTAAATAAAACCCATACTAGTGACTTTGGCATATGGTCTCATTTACACCTTAATTCTTGCAGAAGCATTTCTAGTAACTTTCAAAACCAGACTGTAACATTGGCATGGAGAATGCTGACTTTTCAATAGTTTATTGAAATGCTTTTCTTGAATTCAAGGTCTTGTTTTGGTGGTATCTAGTTTAGAATAGATATAGCTGGCTCTGCACACATTAGTAAAATTTCAGTAATGAAAACTGAATCTGGAAAGACTTTAATTATTTTCATTTGGCTGTTTCTGGTAAGATATAATGGATTTTTTGTTTTGTTTTGCATTTTACTAGTCAGATTGTTGGTGGAGGGTTAAAAAATGTAATTTCTGGATTGAGTAATGTGTAGGGGGAGGAAAGTAGAGAACGTACAACTGGAACTTGACGCAGCTAGCTGGGAACAAGCGTCAGCTTCTGTAAACAGCTCCATGCTATTGTTTTAACCAAATCAAGTGTGGGTCAGGGTAGAAGCGTAGGTATGATTTAAGATAGTAACTAAGGAATAGGATAATCAGTATCTAGGGGTGGGGGTTAGTTAACATGTGTATAATTTAAACTATAAAAATCACGAATCAACTCTGTATCCTTCGGACATCAGATTTAGGTGTATTATCACCCCGGTGTCCCGTGCGCTGGAATAAAGAACCGCATATGATCGCCTTCGTGTAGTTATATGTTTTCCTACGCTAACAAGATCAGGTTATAAAACTCATTCAAATCTCTTTCTATATTTTGCTATTACACAGAGGTTGCTAGTTGTAATTCTGCTGTGTTTTCTCTGTGGTGACAACCGATTACATCTGTTGTCTTACCATGTGTTTCTCTAAGAGTCTTGGACATTGTCAGCTAAAAAATTACAGCAAGCCAAACTTTCTTTTATATCACTGTCCTTGCTCTAGGGTTCAGCTGATAGAAACAGCTAATTGGGCAGTGTAGCATCATAAAGCAGGTATGGCCTATCTTGGAAAGCAGTTAACAAAAATACACAGCTGCTTGTCCAAAGAGATTTTGTCTCTTCCTAAATGAGTCATCAGAAGGAAGATCGAGGTAGACTGGGACATTTCCACTGGAACTTTAAAAATCTCTCTGAATTTTTTTTTCTGTCTTAATGGTGACATTCGGTGCCAGCAGAGTGCAACCATGGTGGCTTTGTATCCTGTACAAATTTGTTGCAAGATGTGGAAAAGTAGAACATGTTCCTTTTTAAAGTACTTTTAAATTTGATTTTAGCTCTTTTTTTTTTTGTAGCAAACATTTAAGGGCATTACAGTGTTCAGTCTTTTGTTAGTTTGTGCAGTAGCTAGCAGGTGAAATTATTTTGCCTTTTTGAAAACCAACGCGGACAGGCAATTCAAGTAGAAAAGTGACACAAAGGAGACAGTTGTACATTTAGATAGCAGTTGTCAGTTCACGTCTTTGCCTTTATTTAAGAACTAATGATTCTTGTCTGTTAGAATTATCCTAATAATGAAAAGCTTTTCTTTTATCTTAAAATAAATAAAATTCTTAATCTTTTGTGACATTGTGTGCATCTTCTTGTGCATTTTCATTGTTGCGGATTTTCTGTTGAGATCCTCAACAGCCAACAGACTTTAGAGGTGCCACGGGGAGAGGGACCATTTTCTCTCCAGCTCTCCCCAAAGTACTGCTCTGTGCAACACTTTTCTCAATCACGCAAGTCTGAGACTTTTCTTTTCACTCTGGACTAGCTTATTTTTGATTCACCACATATTTGTTATCCTTACGATATCTTCATGAAGTGGGTTGGAGGTCTTGGTGATAATGCTGAGCCTGAAGTTCTTATACCTACACAAGGAATAGAAATGTGTAGGTGGGCTCTTTGAAGTGGAATACATCCTCTTTAGGCAACTCGACATGAAGTGGTCCTAAGTGGGAGTTTGTTGTAGATTCAAGCATCAGTGCTCCACCCCAGCAGGCATGTTGGTCTGCAGTGTTCTGTGCCTTGCTCAGCTGTATTGCACTATTACTTTGTCTTCAGGACTGCACTATACTGCCCACAACTCATGATGTGGCTTGGCTGGGTAACCATTAAGGAAGCCTCTTCAGGTGGCACCCACTTGGCTTTAATGGTGATGCCAATTGCATGTGTTTGTCATGAAGCAAAGTGTTTCTGTAGAAACATCATTTTGTTCAAAACAGAAAACATAAATAAAGTTGCTTCTTGCTAAGAAAAGTCTATAAAAACTCAACCGTGGTGCCATTAGGCCTCACTGTGAATTGTAGAGCTGTTCATTGTGTTGTGCCCTTACCAGAGGTCAATCCAATTTCTATCACCTCAAGTTTAGCAACATCAGAACAGATACAAAAATTTATAATGGGCAAGTTGCTCTTGGAAAGTTATAAAACCTTTCTTCACAGTGTTTTTCTTACTGGGATTCAGAAAGATTGTGAGTCTCATTCTGTAAAACAAAAATCCTTCTAGAAAGTGGATTTCTTCATATCTCTCTCCTCCTTGGAATATAAGGTCTGCCAAGTGAAGTTCCATCAAAAAGTAGAAAGGAAAAGCAGCAATCTGAAAAAATGGCAAAAAGAGGAAGAAAAGTTCTTATTAAAAATGAACTGAAGCATGGAAATTTTAAAGATTCTCTCCTGTTCATCTCTCAGCCTTCATTATACATTGGGATACTTTATTGACTAAAATTTTCCAAATCTCTGCCCTAAAACTTTCCTTACATTCCAATCTGTTCTCTTTAGTTGTTGCAAGGTAACATGTTCAAGCATATCAGATGTAGGTATTATATGTTCTCAGATTCTAAGGAAAATATTCAGTCAAAAACGTATTTTGACATGTGGAAGGTATAATAGGATAAAATGTTACCCAGAATGTCTGGAAAGTTGCAGTGCTAGTACACTGCTGCTGTATTTTCTCTATAGTATAAAGTTTTTTTATCTTTCTTTAGTGGCTTACTGTCCAGCTCTTTAGTAAATAAACAGGATTATCTAATATATATATATATATACCAATTTATTCTTTTGACATGAAAAAAACCCACCCAAACTAACCCCTTCCTGATTTTCCTGCTAATATTAGCTCACTTCGGAAGGCTTTGGGAGTGCAAATGTTAATTTTGTAATTAGGTAAGGTAAATAATTTTGGTGTTGGTTACGCAGAAGTTTAAGACCTAGTTTACAATAAGAAAAAAGTAAAACATATTTATAATTATAATCAAGAATTTGAAGCACATGAGAGTGCTCTGTTATATAAAGAGCAAACATATTTTTAATATGGCATAGGAAAAATGACTGATTTGGTCATGTAAAAAGAAATTCCCTACACTGGCTGTAAAAGGCAACATTTCAAACAGAGAAAAACTACTCATAACTAAAGTCTAGAGTGTTCCTCCTTTTAAGGCCTTTAGTATTCAGGAATATTTTTATATTTAGGATCTTGTTTTTCTGAGTGCTTTATTTTTCCTTTTAACAGTCGAGATAAAGTGATAATATCTGAAGTTTAACATAGAAGAGACTACCTACCTATTTTGGTAATATATCAGGAAGGAAAAAAGTGGACTGAATTGTGAGCATAAGTTGGAGTTTTTTCAGATGTTGCAGTAATCCTAGAACTCTTTTGAATATGTGGGTCAAGGACAGGGTAGAATTTTTTCAGTTACACTTTCAAATTTTCTTGTGCTCTGGTTGAGGTACAAAGGAGACAGTGATATCTTAGAAAAGCAGCCTCTAAGAAGTATGTTTAAGATGAAATAGCCTGTCTGACCTTATGTACTACACAGAGATGGAAATAACTATGTTTTCCATCTGAGGTCTGGCAAGTACCTCACTCTCTGCCTGTTTTGCTTTCCTGTAAAAAACTTAATAGCTACTAGTAAACAATATATTTCTTGTGTTTCCTAACCTTAAGAAATTTTATTACATTGACCTTCATTAGTGCATAATTTTATTCAAGAATCAAAATATTTGGATCAATAATCTACTTCTTATTTAGTTTTATATTTTGGAATAAACTAATAAAACTAATAAAACCCTCCTGACACACATACCTATAGATGTTGTCACTATACCTGCATACTTTAGCAAATTTTTAGAGGTTTTTTAACTAGAAAAAGACATTTTACAGGAAATAGAAATTAAATATATTGTGATGTGTTTCTGTATTCTTCCAAAGCTTAGAAAACTCTACACATGTGATGCATATCTTACATTCATGTTCCTCAGGTGGCCAGGAATCTCTGATCTTCTCCCCATTATGGGAGGGATCTTCTGTCCATGTCTTGCAATCTGTCTGCTTGAGTGATAAGGGAAGAGCGGTTGCCAGAGAGGACTGAGGCAAAAAGTTGTTGACTACCCCAGTTTTCTCATCTGTTGCCACCACTTTGCCAGCCTTGTTTATCAGTATGACTTCTCTGACCCTTCTTTCCTGGCTGGCATACTTGTAGAAAAATATAAGATGAATTCACGAACGAATAGCTGATGCGAGGCTCTTGGCCTGCACATTTCTTTCAGGTGATGATAATTTGTGAAGCATGGTTTAATTTCCAGGGCTGAGAGAGATTTTTCAAGTGCTTAAAAAGAAACAGAGTGAAAAAAGATACATCTCCAAAATGACTTGCCTTAAACTGCAAAAATATTTGCTGTGCTAAGTATGCAGGTTAATAAGTCTGTTTTCACCAAGTTAGGGGCAGGATTGGAGGGAAGGAAGTGTCAGACCTGATACCATGGAATTAAATGTGGCCAGGATTTTGCCTTAGGTGTAGTGTGGTCTAAGAAATATTTTGGAAAGTTTCAAGCATGAATCAGGAGATGGTTGTTGAGTCTGTTGGCCAGTTCTGTTTTTAAAAGGTTCCGCAGAGGGAGAGGAGTCCCACTACTACAATTCATTGATATTACAATACAAAAAGTCTGATCTAAAAGATAACGAAAGAAGTAACTTCAAAAAAGTAAAATGAGTCTTGAATCAAGGTGGAATATTCAATATTCAGCTAGGGGAGTTATGTATATCTCTTCTCTGGGTATTGCTAGATTTCTCCTTCTATGCAAAATTCACCATCTCTGGCTCCATAGTACAGATTTTGGTGGAATAGCAAGTGCAGTTAAAAAGAGGAACATTAAAAATTAAATACATAAAGCACAAAATTGAGAATGTTTTTTAATTTCTCAGTTTTAATCACATTGACTTTAGTCCTTATATTAATCTCTAGAATTCAGGAATTGATATTCAAAACCTGATAACCCAATAAAAAGACAGGACATACTTCCTGTACAAGAAAATTCAGAGCCATACTAAGTTTATAATTGAGTTCTGATGTAATTCTTTACCTACTGCAGGCAAAGGGGAATATGGTATTGAGGACTTCTTCATGTCTGCATATAGAATTGTTCCTGTAACTTCCTATGTGCCTGTTTGCAGATTCTGGTCTAGTCAATTCAATCAATAAGTGTGTGCAGGGTTTTTTTTCCTTATTTCATGTAATAGGAACTATTAAATCCCCTAACTCTGCTTTCTTTCAGTGTCTCTGTTTCCTGGAGGGGGTGGGTGAGTGGGTTGTTGTTGGTTTTTTTTTCCGGTTTAGAATCAAGTCAATTTATTTTGATGGGAAGCCTCTTGCTTTCTGTTATTTAAACAGTTCAATTATACTTGACAGGAAAAGAAGGCACACACTTGCTGCACTGCTTCCATTTGATATGCTAAAGTGTACCTACATTAGATTTATGCTGCAGTGAAATGTAAAAACAAGTGGACCAAAAGTAAGTTAATTGACTCAGAAAGCAATAGCAGTTTTGCTACTGCAGTTTGGTGCACAGCAGGGACTAATTTAACCTATTACCTCCAGCTAAAGTAATTTACACTAAACTCCAAAGTTGATAGTCAAAGGGAAGGTACTGTAATTACATACCCTGTGTTAATTTAAACTCCTTATAGAATTTGCCACAGCAAGAGTGACAAATTTTGAGAATATCCACTAACGAGTTTGTATATTAAAAGATGAAATGAAAACATAAAAAATAATATTTGGAACATGAAGCAGATTTAGAAGACCTTTCTCTCTACTCTGTGACCTTTAGAATGACCTGGAACATCTGGCTAATTATTGAAATATTTGTGAAAAGCAGCTATCTGTAACAGGAAGAACAAAAACCTTCAAGGAGGTTTTGGTTTAAAAAGTTATTCAGACAAGCAAAAATCTCTTAGGATCTATGTTAATTAAAAAATAAAAATTGCAAATTTCAAGTCCTGGTCTTGGTAATAATGATAGATTTCACAGGTTAACACGTTGAAAGAAGAAAATAGCACATATAAAGGATATTTTAAAAAGCATATCTGTGTTGCTTAAGCAAATTATTAGCAAAGATCATACATGTTTTCTAAAGAATAAAATTAATACAAATTAACATGTCTTCTAATTTGTGTTTTGCTAATTCCTCACATCACTGCAACATCAATTATAGCTGCCAGGAAATTGCTCTTGACTGCATACAGTAAAGCAGGCTCTCAACTGCTGCACATCTGCTGACTTCAGGGGAATTACTGTGTTCTGTCTCAGCAAAAGATATTCTGTAGGTTGTTTATATTATGAATCAATACAAAGTTTTTAAATAAAAAGAAACAAATGTTAATGAAATTGTTTGCTTCTGCACTTCATTATCTATTTGTCTGTAAGATGGAGGCACCTGATTCTCAAATACCCGTCCATATCTCTTAAATTAAAAAGTAATTGCGCTTTTCTGAAATACAAGAAAGGTCTCTGAAATAATCTATTTTATCAAGATAATTTTACATCTATTCAGAACACTTTGCTTAACTTCCATTTCATGCTTAGTAAGTCTGCAGAATAAAATTATTTTATGTTAAAATGTTTGCTTTCCAAGTCTTTTTATCAGAATAATTAAAATAATAGTGCAATCATTTTCATTTTATAGTTTTTCATCCTGGGGCAGCTCCAAGAACATTTAATTTTTTGGCTGTAGCAAATCAAACAATATAAAATGAAGAAAATATTTTATCAATAACAGTTTATAATCTTCAAATAATATAATTTCCTTAATCTTGTCCTCAGAGATGTAGCTGAAAAATAAAAATAACAAGTAATTAGTGTCCCAAACCCAAGAAATTTTAGAAATGTTGGTTGAATCAATTTGTTTTATGCAGTACAATATAACTATTAGTCTTTCTATATCTACTGACATCATGAAGACAGAGATCACAAGAGCTTGGCTCACTAGCACTTGTGTTATCTCTGCCCCTGGACACAAAACAGTTTGAAAATTTGTGGTCACAAAACAGGTTGCTCGTTTTGCCTCACATCTGCATGCCTTAATTAGGACTTCAGACACACAGTTTTCACACTGGACTGGCAGGAGGAAGAAAAAAACCTTACTAGGGTATTGGAGAATCTCCCAATTGTAATAGAAAGCTCTATGAGTGAAGCTACTGCTTTTGAAAACCAATGAACATGACAAAATAGCCAAGCCAATCTCAATTGCTTTTTCAGCCCTCTGTATTTGAAAGTGTGCGGGAGCTCAGGACTTCTGAAGGACAGAATCAGTATGATTTCAGCAGAAACCATTTGCTGTTTACATCACACTCCAGTTGTAGATTTTAAGACTGCTGTTCACGCCTTCATGCATTTCTTTGTTGGTTGCTCTGCTCTTTTCATGAGACCAGCACGCTTCCCTTGGGGAATTTGATTGGCCACCGTTCCGAGCCTTCATGGCCTCCTTTTTCTCACTCTTGTTGTCTTGGTATTCTTGTTTCTCAGGCTCTTCTTCTTATATTTAGAACAGTTTGTGTCTCTGTAACCTTGATACATTCCAAAGGAGCTGATAATAATAAAGAATACCCACAGGTGGTAGTTTGGCTGGAGCAGTTTACATTCCAAGTTATACAGATAAATTGCTGCAAAAGTGTATTAGGATCTGTCTCACTTATGTTTCTGGTTTGTTCCAAACTGTTTTTTTTCCAAAGGAAGCAAATGTCTGTGTACAGTTTTCTGGAAAATATGTCCATAACACACAGCTTCTCATCTTTTGTGTATTTGTGCTAATCTTTCCAAAGTTTTCAGACAGTTTTCCTCTTTAGAATGGAAGTTTAGACAAATTGGAACTATTGGTGTCACTTCTGGTAATAAATATTCTCCCCCTCCCTATCTTTTCTTTTAAAGATTGGTTTATTCTAGACAGCAACTGGATGAAATTCATTGTCCCTTCAGAGATTGATCCTTTTTTAGAATGCCTTCTCTCTCGGAAAAGAATGATATCTTTTATGTTGAAGTCAAGACACAAGTATGCATATATCTCTTCTTACCTCTTATGTATGACCATGAACTTTTTACTGACTCTTTTTTGTGACCTTTGTTTCAAGGGTGATGTTTTCTCCTTTTCACATGTAGCTAGCCTTACTCTGTTTTCATAATCGATGAAGAAGTTAAATAGAAAAAAAATTGTCCTCAGCCCCCTAAGCAAAGGAAAATGTCATCTCTGTTGTGAGTTCTTCTTCCAGCAGAAAGTAAAAATCACAAATTCTGACTGAGGAATATTAAAAGATTCAGTTTCAGGATAGATGATTTTCTAGGAATTTTCTGAATATGTCTTTGGCGCCTATGTTTTCTTACCTAGAGGAGTTTTACTCCAGCTTAATTGCCCTCCTTGAGCTGTTCCTTGTTTATAAAGGTGCAAGATGGGGCTTTGTGGCCCACAATTTATCTGTATTTTTTTCCTTTTTTCTTTTATATACTATTTTTAACATGAAGCATAAGTGCTGCAAAACTCATAGTTTTATTTATGAACCTGATTGGCATAGACAGCTCAGAGTCCTTTGCAAATGAAAAATTATTTCAAATTAATTCAAAGAAATAATGAGAATTATTTCAAATTCACATTAGAATATTTCTAGACTAAAAAGGAAAAACAAAATCCTCAGGAAATATTTTCTGCTTTTTCTCAACAGATTTACTTCTTCAATTTTTCCTTTTTCAACTCAATCTCAAACCTGCAGGGGATCTATCACATAAATTCTTAATTTTCTGTTTAAATATACAAATATACAAGCATTTGGTTTAGTTGAATGACCTTTGAAATATTTTAATATTGCAAAAGGTACAATATTTTATATCAAGAACATTATTGCTATTGCACTATTGCTTTTTCCTCCTTTGACTTTAACTATGTTTTAATCTCTTAATTTGATTAATTGATGAGACAAGAAGCAAACAAAGCAATGTGAGTTATCCTATGGATCCCTTTATTACTGCATCTGGGTCTTCCTTGACAAGGAGTGAAAAGAAAAAAGCAAGAAGGGAAAGTTAAACACATCTTGTGCTAATGAAACAATGAACAACAGTGATATAATTCCACTGTGGCACTTCTGGCAGGGGATAAGAGTACTAAGTAATGAAACAGAGAATGATGTGAACAAGCAAGAGTATAATGAAAGGAGCATGTAAAGAAGATAAGGGAAATGATCCTATAAATTCAAAATTAAGTTCCTTCTTAAATTTCTGCAAAGGGAGATCCCCATGATGAATACCTGGCAGGGCATTAGCTTTTGCTACTCTCTTTTATCAAAATCTCTAAGGAGAGAGCAATACACTCCTTTTGAAGATTGATTCCAAGCCTTTACATGTATTCATTTATTTGCTTTCTAAGTCTGATCTTTCATGATACTCTTACAGAGTAGAATAAGCTGCAGCAGGGAATTCTGGCTGTTCAGTTTATTTTCTTTTCACAACATTAATAAGCAGTGCATTTAGGAACAGAACAGCTTCTTTTCTGCAGGCCAGATTCTTGCTGCTGTTAAGCAGGCAAAAAGGCTGCCTGCATTTTCTGGAAAAAATAAACAAAGCTGATAGCATGTTCCAGCTCTGTGGCCTCATATTTGTTTAGAGTTTGTTCAACTATTACTTTCAATAGGAACTTGAATATCAGAGCTATTTATACAGAGATTTTTAGTGATCCATTGAAAATTTATGAATTCTGTTCACATTTGCTTCATTTGCAGAGCTGTGTCAGTCCAAAGCATTTCATAGAGACATCTGTTCCTCCTGCCCCCTTGCCCCTATTCCTGTGTGAGATGTCATGTATGCTTGCAGAGGTAAACTTTTCACATTCTATCAGTGAAACTCCTTATCCCATATTAGTATAGGAGACAGATCAGGACCTTGTTAAGATGATTATCTGAAATCTACAGAATTTACATCTAGGGGTGAGATATACTAACAAAAGGGGAATTTTAGAAAATGCACTTGCATAACTCTTCATATCTCATTTGAGAGACATACAACTCAGAAATGATAATCCTTTGAACACAGATCAATTTTCTGTCTCTTCTTTGAAAGGCCCCTAAGCTGTAGAAGCAATGATGCTTTGTAGCTCTGTGTTAATGGTGGGGAACAGAATAATTTGAGACAAGCAGAATAAAGCTAAAAGAATCTGTATTGGGTGGTTGGTTGATTTTTAGGGGCAGATTTGTTTGTTGTTGCTGCTGGCTTTTGTTTTAGTTTGGGATTTTTTTTACCCCTTATATGACCAGGGACTGAGGTGGGAGCAATTGGAAGGGGAGGCATAAAGAGGACAAAATATAGAGCCCTAGATTTTAATTAATACCTCTCATCTATGTGAAAACTTATGGACATGTTACAGTTGTGTGTGTGTCTGTGAGTGTGGAATGAACCAGTCTGAATTGCCTCAGTTTCTGCTCCTTAAAACTGGGATTGTCCTTTAAAAGGCATGGGGAGTTAAGATCTGTTAGTGACTGTGAAGTTATGAAGGCATGGAAAAAAAAGACTTCCCCCTTTTTTTTTTAAAAGGAAAGTTGCAAATGCAAATTCAATAGTTCCACATTTAGTTGGAATCACAGAAAAGTAGGGATGAAAGCAGCCATAAGAGAGAATTTTGAATACCTGGATCACCCATATGCATATTTTGCACTATTTTATTGATTTGATACTGAATGAGTAGGCAGAAGACAAGGCTTTTCAACACTCTAGGGTATCTGGGTGCTCTTTTACAATTTGGTCAGGGTCAATTGAATAAGCACTGTGTTTCAATTGCATAAATACAGTGTCTAGAACGTAGACCACACTTTCCAATGGAATTTACCAATGAGAAATATAAGAACCCCTAATGGTGAAAGATAGACAAATGCTGGTGATGTTCGATTTGTAGAAAATCAGTATGATCAATAGCATAGGTGGCATGATGAAGAGAACCTGAAATCAATCAGAGTTAATTTAGACAGAAAGTCACTCCAGAATGTTGCCAAGACGACATACTCACTAGCCTATACTAGTGACAAATGAAAGAAATCAGTTCAGAAAGAGAGCCAATATACAATATCACTTTTAATTTCCCAATTACCTCCTCCTGAAGAAGGGAAGAATAAAATACACATAAAAAGAAAGAGCCTGAAAATCTGATCAGTAAAAAGTGCAAGGTTTTGTTGTTCCCTTCTTTTTTTATTCTTTTAGTGTATGGTTGGAGTATTGCATTTAATGGTGGCTTGGGCTCTGAGAGAGGGGGAGATATATCAATATAAGCCTGAGGCAGGCAGAGATGAAGTAAGCTTTAAGCACAGGTCTTCAAAGTTGAAAAGCTAATGAATTAAAAACTGCTGCTCTTTCTGCCTTCCTGGTCTGCCTTGTTAATTGCAGAGCTATGCATGATCTATACTTCAAGTGAAGCATGCCGAAGGAAAGTGATTTTGTAAAGCAGGTGACAATAGTTAAAAATTACACTAAAAATAACCCAGTCCTTTTACAATATATTATTTTCAAGTGCCTTTGGACATTATGTTGTATGAAAATTGCTGTTCTAATTGAAGTTGCTATCTCTTCTCATAACAATTGACTTTACAAATCCATTTTCTCCCAGCTGGTAGAAAATGACGGGAAAGAAGAGAAGGCAGCAGCCTCCCACTTTTTGCAGTACAAAACCAGGGAAAGACTGTGGGAGAACTCTCTGAGAATACTGTATGAGAACGCAAAATTGTAAAGAACTTATAGGCATGATCTAGACTATTAAAATACATGATCTAGACTATTAAAATTATTTTTGATGCATAAAAATTCAAGTAGGAAGAGTGTCTAAATACAGCTCTAATGATAGAGGGGCATAATAGCCATTTGGTCATATTTTGCCACATGCTAAGATCCTATTATTGAGAGATGCCTCCACCCAAATCAAGGTGCAAAAGAAGATCACATGCCAAAGTCAGAAGTAGGGTTGTCATTTAATAGTAAATGTCAGGTAGAGAGAGGGAGAAAGAAATAGAAAGGAGTGAGGGGTGATGACGGAGGACACACGATTGACACCAAGAATGGTTTCAAGCATCACTACTTTATTATTTCCCAGTACAGCCTTTTATACCCTTCTCATATGCATAACACCTCTGTGCCCTTTTACCCTTTTGTGATTGGTCAATACGCATCAACATTCCCTGCTTCTCCTTTTCCTTTAATGCTGGTCACCTGTCTTACACAGCTGCAGCTTATCAGGGGCGAGATTGCCTGCAGCGCTCTCTCCATCCTTTTACAATCCACTCTCCACAGGGTGAGAGTGGGATAGGGGAGAGAGACAGATTAAGTGAAGAGAATCATTAGCCATGGATCCAGTTGTGTCCTGATAGTCCCTCTTCAGCCTTTTCAACAGTGGGGATCCTCAAGTAATTGAAAACTATTCATTATTTATATATTTTGGCAAACAAAGAAATTAATGTTTGTTTTTTGCACTGTTCTCTTATTCTGTTGGTTAAATTATTCCCTTGCTTTGAATGCTACTTAGCCTCATGTTCAGTCATTTTTTCTTTTGAGTTGGTGATTCTTTTGAGTCAATAGTTGTAAACTCCCCTTGTCTGAATTCACCCAGTCCAAGCTGATTTCAGCACAGTTACTAGGTTGGTTTTCCTTGTGGTGCATGAATTCTGTCATTATTAGTGATACATCCATATCCCACAACTTTGCTTTCCTCCATCTGTGCCTGAGATAATGGACAAAACACCATTATCTCAAGTTCCTGTCTTGGTGTCTTAACTTACAGTCCAAGTTTCAGGTGGCCAAAGAGGCATATTCAGGGGTGGGAGGTTTGGTGATCCCAGATCCCATCAGTTTCATTACTTAAGAGTATCTTTGTCTGGCCAGAAATATGGGTATGAGCAGTTTCTTTACAGTCTACCACAGTGGTAATTTTTGTCTGGATGTGCACCCAGGGTGTGCTAACCAGATCTTGCTTCCACCAGGCTTCCAGTTAGAACCATCCTGTCCATTCTGTGCTTATTTCTTGGCAAAATCCTTCTGTGGCCTAAACAGTGTTTGAAAAAGGCAACTGTGACCTTTAAGACTTTACAAGACAGTATAGTAATTTTCAAAGTGTTTCCTTGCTAAGGTTATGTGTGGTTGATGTTTCTTACAAAAAAGGTCTTGTGTGATATGTTCTGGGAAAGAGCAATAGTAATCAAAAAGACCTCTGACTTCATTTGTAACCAGAGATGGAACTGGGACAGAGACCTTATCTATACTTATTAATGTGTTGGTGGTTTGAGATACAGACATGGGAGGAAGTTACATGGAAATATGTCTAGGATGGACAGTTTATGACAAAACTTAATGTTTTTGAACAATGTATTGAGATTGTTAGCATTTATTCATTTTTTAAAACAACTACCACAGTTAATTTTTTAATTTTCTCTCCATCAATTTCCTTTCCCCCTCCCCTCCACCTCAAATCCTTTTGTCTTCTTTCTTCTCAGCCACCAAAACTTGCCAATTCATATATTGTGGTCAGACCCTTTTTACTTGAAGAAAGGATCACATTTTCATATACGTGCATGTTTGCTTTTAGATATTTCAGAGGGAAAACTGATAATAAAATCAACTCTCCATACCACTAAGCTAATTTTGTCTGAACTGAATAATGAAAGCTTCTCACTTTGTCTACATACCTTATTTTTCTACATGTGGACATGAGAAACATCATGGCATATCCTGGCACAGCATAGGTATTTGTCTGTAGACAAGAAGTAATATTTGTCTGTAAGACATAAAACATGAAGAAATGGTCTAGTATATGTTCTTCTATATAAATTTAAGTTATATTGTCCTAATATATTTTTGTGATAGGCAAAGCTTTAACAGTAGGTTGCTGAGTGCTCATTTCACATGAAATGGCATGGACTTTTATGATTATCATCATTGGTTTCTGCATGCATGTATTTGAACTAAATAGCATGGTTTAAACTTTAATTTCTAATTTAGTTTTTGAGGGTTTTCAAGTTGCTTTTAGAAAATTAAAGCTCATTTGTTAATAATTCTCTGTCCAATTCCCTGTTCTAAAAAAATGCCCCTTTGTTTAAATATATGATAAAAATATTTAAAAAACATTTCAGGAGTTTTTGAAACACTAGTTCAGATTCCAGGTAGCCATTCACCACCTTTATGGTTCAGATCCCTTCAGAGAGCGTGATAAGCTGTTTAATAATCCATTTGTCAATATATTAGCCAAAGAACTTTTATATATGCCTTGAACTTTTGCAAGGATAGACTGCTGCTTCATCCTTTCCAGCTGAGGAGACTCAGTACTCAAACATACAAGGTTATTAATTTAGTCTATTTTGAAACATTTAACCTTGTTTCTTGGTGGTTTTTTCTTTATGAAGTGCATTAATCCTATGGGCTTGTGAATTTATAGGGTTGCACATACCTGTAACAGAGTGAAATGTCATGTCAGGTATTAAGTTATCATCATCATCATCTATTTGCTAATAATAGATTTCTGCAAAACTGTTCATAACCTTGAAAATACAATTCCGCTTAAATATAAGTGTTTACTATTAAATTTCTTCACATTATTTTCTTCAAAATTTCAATTAAAAGTGATAGATGTGTAAAATACTTTCTTTAGGAATTACAGAGTTAAAACTTCAGATGAGTTGCTGAAGAAAAAGGAACCTTCAGCTCTTAGCAGGCTCTTGGTATTACTGTGGAAGAGCTGTAAATTTCCACTGACTGATGATGTGAGATCATTTGGGGTTTCTGCCTTTTTTTTTTTTTTTAATATTGCAAATCCCTGTAATTTTGTCATAAGGTCAAGGCTCCCAATTGATGTATCATGTCTTCATTGCTCAATGAAGATCACTCCAAAGATTTAAGAACAAATCCTGTAAAGTGGTTTCCTAGTTAACTCAATGTGGAGTTCATATTCCCTGGTGAACTCAAATCTGAAAGATCTTTCTAAGTTTTTTTTTTTGGCAGCCCTTGAGGTGCATTACCTCTTATTTTGCAAAATTTAAATATGTCTGGGGTGGTATATATATCTTTGTTATTTGAAAGCAGAAGTGATAATATTACCTTGGAGAGCTTCCAGTATAAGCTTTGCAAGACTTCAAAGGTTTGAATTAATTTCTTTGCTGGGCTTGGCTTTATGCTGTCTCAAAATATTGGAGAGGTGGTGTCTAAAAGGTAAGTTCTCTCAAATAATAAAAATATGTGGCAGCTGATTCTAGTATCTTCTCTTTGATCCTCCCGTTAGAATGGAAGATTGTATCTATTTAGATGAAATACAAGCACATTTATTTTTAAGCTAAACCAAATTCATTTCAGAGATATTTGAGAGAGAGGTTTAGAGAGAGAGAGAGAGGAAGAGGGAGTGAGCTGAATAACTTAGAAAGTTTTATTTTACTTAGAAAAATAGGAACTGCCTTGGAAAAATACTAAATTTGTGGAGAAGTCTTAATGATATGCTGGGTTGGTTCCTGAGGTGATAGATAGTTCTCATATACTTCATGTGGACTTAGAGACTCTTTTATGTTTGGGAAAAAGTATTCATACCTGCATCAATATTAGGAAAGTTTTGTACTACTTCTAGGCTAGGAAAAAGCTGATAACTTATATCCTGTGTCAGCCCTTTGGTACCATTTGAACCATGAAGATTGTGCTGTGAATTGTTTATACAGTGCTTGTGCTGTGTGAACAGCACTGTTAGCTGTGCTAGGATTTCTTCACACATTATAAACTATCACTAATAATTCCACTAACACTTTTTCTTTGGGAGTCACATGAAAGGGACACCACAAGGACTGTTAAAACTGTTCCAGGGATGGAAAATCTGAATTTACTTTTTCACATGAAAGGAAGACCACAAGGACTGTTAAAACTGTTCCAGGGATGAAAAATCTGAATTTACTTTTTAAAACTTACTGAGCAACAAATATAGAGAAAAAAAGTATGACTAAATGTTAATTATTTTAAATCACATACAGCTCTTTACCAATAACATGTGACATGCTGAAAGAGTATACTATTCATGTGATAAATGTGATATACTCTAGGCATCAGTGAATGTAGCAATGCTATTTGAAAATTATATTGCATTTAAGAACATTATTTAAAAAAAATGGTGGTGTTGTACAGGAGATCTGGAGATTGCAATTTTGTGTATTGTAGATGCAGTGTGTAATAATAACAGTAAGCATGTCTGTATACAATGTATACAAAGGACTGCATTTTCTTATTAAGAGACTGCATTGGATAGAAGGAAGACGATTCCTACAGATCACTATTGTTCACTTCTAGCTGTTTATTCAGCACCCAAGATTATATGGAGACTTTGGTGAAAGCAACACTTGAGATTTCATACATATAGCTTTAAATAATTCCTCCAGGAAATGTTTGAAGCAGTTTTGCAAAGGAAGTATAGCCTGTTTTGTAGACACCAATTTGTTTAAGCAGAGAAGTGTGTGATTTTGCATGACAAGTTCTTGTGAATGTTAAGCTATTTTCCATTCTTCAGAAGTTAATTGTGGTCATCTACATCTATCTGGCAAAAGTTTGCTCCAGATTATTTTCAGCCTATTGCCTATCATATTGATTATTACTGTCTTACTGAATTATGTTTTCCAGATGTGTCTGCTGCCATCTCTTGACCATCTCTTGACCAATCTTGACTTGTAGATTACTTAGTACAAGAGTGTTCCATCTCAGGATCAGGGTGTTGGCATGATGTGGTATTACAAGTACTCCAGTAGTAAAACCAACAGGAAGTCACAATGGAAAAAAATCATATTATAGATAAAGAAAGAAAGTTTATTAATAAGATAGAGTCATGAAGTCCTAGAAATCAAGTCAGAAGGGGCCTGAGGATCTTATTTGTTCCAGCCTCCTGTTATAAACAGAGTTGTGAGACATACTGGGCCTGATTTTTTAATATATCACAGGTTTTACAAATAAATATCTTGTAGCTTCTGAATTTGAGCAATTTTCAGAAACTTCAAATCCCAGAACAGGTTACCATATTAATAGAACAAAATGCCTTGAATATCTGAGGGAAAATTTCCAGTCTTTTAAATAAAATGCCTACAATTATTAAAAAAACAGAAATAGATTCAAATTTTGGGGTTTCTGTTCAAGTCAATAATCCTCCATGTGGTAGAAACCTAACTGTTGTGTGGTATGTGTTATTAAATTTAAAGGCATGCAAAAAGTACCTCTATTCCAGACATAATTGCTGTATGTTTAAAGGGAATTAAAAAAAAATGCTATATTCAAATAAGTACTTAAGATTTTCATACCTTCCAGGTATCTCAGACTGAAAATAAACATGTTATTTTTTGAGAATGTTTTTGCAAAATGCATTGTCTCACGTATATGTGTGTGTGTGCACACACTCTCCCCTCACCTGTGTCTCAGCATTGTAGCTGTTTGTGCGTCTGGTCCCATGTGTGACCTTTACAGTTGTGACAGTGATTAAAGTTTATCAAGTGCCTCTGGTGACTTGAACTGTCAGAAAGCAAAAAGAGCGACTGATGCATTCCTTGGCTTCACCTTCTGGGGAAAAAATCCACCTCCCGAAACCCTTTCCAAATACAGGGCTTTCTAAGCTGTCAAAAGCTTACTTGGGAAACAAATCAAAAAGAGAAAGTGAAAAAAACATATATCGGATTTTTTTTTTCAAAGGAGAGAATCCAGCTTTGTAGGAGTTTATAAGTTGCCTGTTACATGAGAAATTCCCATGTGATAGGTCATTAGACTGCATTTAGGCATTTAAAGACAGTTATTTCAGTCTACTGTTTGGCAAGCTGTCTGTAAACAAATTAATAGGTTTAAGGATAAATATCACCTTGAAAAAACACTAGCAAGTACTGAATCTTACAATTGTGAGTGACTGTTCTGTAGAACAGTTAACTGCAGGGGAAAATATATATTTCCCCAAACCTACACGCTTCAGATCAAAATTCAAAATTTTCTCACTCCTAAGTCAAATCTCCAAGCACCCTGGTGGCTGGAGATTTGAACCTGATTCCAAACATTGCATCTAGGTTGTTTTTGATCTCTTCAGTTTTTGCACAGTGAGCTAGCTTTTTACTCCTACAATTAAGAAGCTGAAACTGCAGAAACATTTTCTGCCTAGCAGTTAAAAGATAGCTTCTGGTCTCTCACTCAGAGTGCCTCCTATGCTGCATCTGCATTTACTTTGACCTTGTATTTGCCTACCTTCACTGTCTGACCCATTGTACTCCATGCCTATAGAAAGGGTTCATCTTTAGCCTGATTTCAGCAATAGAGATCTTTAAGGAAATGAGATAAAAGAAAAAATTAAACTTGTTAATTTTTTAATCAAATTTTGAAACTTAATTTGAATGCCCTGGGACCTTTTAAGGGGGTTTTTAATAAAAAATACTTTAAGTCTGTTATTGCCTTGCTCAAAGTAATAATTGTTACCCTAGAAGAATGTAGATATTTTTCTTTAAAGGACAGGAACAGGAACTGTAAAAGATGAGAAAACCTCAGTCTTAGGGGATAGATGCTTGAAAGTGTGTACTTACGAGAATATTAAAAACAAAGAGATGAAAGCTTCATTGCAAGATATACTTGGAATTATAAGGTAGGTTGCAGTGAACACCTATGTGTGTATGCATGAACAAACACACTTGAAGGCATTGTGGAAGAGACGAGATTCATTTCAGTGCAAAGACCTAGAAATTAGGAAACTAAACTCTTTCATAGTCCAAAATATGTCTCTTAGGCTAGGTATGGGGTCAATGAGGAACAGACAGAAAGCACCTTTGAAAGGCAGAGGTTACATTGCTAGGAATGTGGAGACATATAGAAATTGCTATTAGGTGGATTCCTAAATTAGTGTAGTTTCTGTAAAACAGAGCAACTAGTGCCAAGTGCTTTAGCAGAGTTATATCTATTAAGGAAAGCTGTGCCTGAAGCATGAAGGCTGATCTTTCCATGTTTTTATTCTTGCAAGGAAGCCAATATTCTTTCTTATCATTAAGTTAATGTTCAGATTTCTCCATAACTCAGCTAATTTATGGAAGGTCAAGGAATGTGAAATAGAGTTTTCTGCAGCTGATATTTCTGATTACTGAAGTATGACCTCTGTGTTTATGTTCTGTCCTTGCTCCTTACCTGGCACACAGGAACTGACTTAAAGACTGGCATTTATGCTCTCTAAAAAAGAATGCTTAACATAAGAAAGTAGCTGGAGTTTTAGAAGTGCTCTCAATACATTATTTGAGACAGGGTACATTGGAAACCTGGGATCAGTTGTTTAGCTTGTCTGGGCTTCAGTATGTCATTGTAAAACTGAAGATAGTGTCATTGACACAGAATACTTGGAAGAATATTATGAGACTCATTTAACTAAATATTTAAGAATTTGCACAGTAATTTTTCGACCTAATTGACAGTAGATGAACGCATATTTACACATGATACTGAGTACTGTACCCTCATGAGACCCCACCTGGAGTGCTTGGTCTTGCTCTGGAGGCCCTGACATAAGGAGGATGTGGACATGCCTGAGCAGGAGGAAGCCACAAGGATCATTGGAGGCTGGTGCACCTTGCCTATTAAGACAGGCCTGAGACTTGGGGATGTTCAGCTTGGAGAAGAGAAAGCTCTGAGAAGACCTCATTGTGGTCTTCTGGTACTTAAAGGGAACTCTTAAAAAAGAGGGAGAATTACTTTTTATATAGGATAAGGGGGAACACTTTTAAACTGTATCAGGAGATAGAGTTTAATATTGTATTTGATACTGTATCTTAGATTTAAGGAAAAGTTTCTTTACCCATAGGTTAGTGAGGAGCTGGAAAAGGTTAACCAGAGAAATTGTGAATTCCCCATCCCTGGAAGTCTTCAAGGCCAGACGGGATGGGGCTCTGAACAACCCGGTCTAACGAGTAGCATCTGTGCTCATTGCAGGGGATTTGGAACCAGATGACCTTTCAGATTCCTTTAAACCGAAATTGTTCTGTGATTCTATGCTTTGTTATGCTAAATGAAATTTCCACAGCAACAGAAAATATTAGGGGAAAATTTTGTTAAAAAAGGACACAAGAGCTGCATGACTAAATGCTCCTCTAAGATCTGTTTTTGTAGATAGAAAGGCATATCAGCTTTTCGCCCAGTCATACTCCTTTTCAGACCCGCAGTGCTAAGTAATTTCCATTGTTCAGCCATTCAGATGCCAAGTTCCTGGTGACCTGTTAGACTTCAGCCAAACTAACAATCACAAACAGTCCTCTTTATGAGGAATTAGAGTGAGTATTTTACCTTCCTTGTGAATAGGAAAAAACAGAAATGTTAGTATTGGGTAAAAAAAGGAACGCCAAATTTATATAGAGAAATTACTCTTAAATTTACTCACCCTTGAATTTATATAGAGATGGTTGTTTCATACACATGGAATATATATGACTATAAATAAACAATATATATTAAAAACGATATAAAAACTGTATATGTATTGCTATTTCATAGAATATATTGTGAGGGTATTGATGAGTGAAAGAAAGCATAAAATCAATGATATTAATGACTTCTGGATTTCTAGAAAAGCAGGGTATATGCACATGAAAAATTGAATAAATGGAAGATAAGCCCCAAATATTTCAATTCACACCACTATGTATTATTTTATTCTGCTGAACAATTAGAAGATTTATGAAGTGATATGTGATATGATATATGATTTTATATTATATGATATGACAGATGTGCATATCATATCTGTCTACACTGGGACAGCCCTGCCAGGGCTGGGCATGATGTAGTTCTTTGTGAGTCCTCGATTTGATTGACTACTTGTTGTCCAGATCTTGAGGTTTGTGGATGTGGACATTTGATGGGTTGGTGGCTCCTGTAAAGGGCATGGGAGTAGCCCAGACAGGGTATATCATTTGGGCTTTCCCAGTCCAGAGCTGGCTTTACCACAGACCTTAGCAGACAGGACCTCTGGACTCCCCAGTCAAGGGAATTACAGGCCATGACTTTCTCTTGGTCAGCTTCACTTCTGTTCTGCTGAGTATGAAACCAAAAGGGAGATGCTGGAAGACAGAGGAGTGTTAGCTAATGGTATTTCCATATTAAACAGAGTATCTCTTTGAAATAGTGAAATAAGAGGCTGAAATAAACTGACATGGGAAAAGGGAGAAATCTTAAAAAACAGTGTTAAGATCTTACTCTAAATATTTTCAAGTTATTTGATGCTAACTTGCAAAGAACATAGTTTAATATGTGTCCCATAAACAGCTAAACCGGAATTAAACAGTGAAGAAATCTACTAGTTGCTTTCATTATACATTTGTGTTGTGTGTCTGATTATTGTTTGAGACCTAAGTTTTTTTCCAGGTATTTGGGCATAAATGTGGAAGATAGGAAAATGAAAAGGCTAAATAGTCAGAATAAAGAACTTTAAACATTAGATACAAATATATTGAGCATGGCAAATGAAATCAGATCAGCTGCATGAACATTACAGAGACATTTTATGTTGGTAATGTTCTTTTGAAAGTACTAGACAAGAAGAGAGAGCTTTGAAGCAATCCTTTGAATCCAATTTGAAGGATATGGCTGTTGTGTCAGCTGAATGACAAGTGAAAAGCTATCTCCTATAGGAGTCAAATGCACAAGTGGTACAAATCCAAACACCTTGACAGCAAAAATTAGATGTTACTTGTTTTTGATGTTACTTGTAAATGATTAATGGGCACATTTGAAAGACTGATTTAATTTAACTTTATGTTTCTTTAGGTTAAGTGAAGACACAGTAAAGAAGGATATTTGGAAGACATATTGGATTGGATTTTTTCTGAATCAGGCATTTTTCTAACTTATGATTAGTGTTGTTGATACTGCAATGTTGAATATTTTTAATGACTGTCTATTTAATAACTGCAGATAATATATTTTGTTTGCTAAAGCCATAAAACTGAAGCTTTTTTTCCCTAATACTGTATCTGTTAGAGAAGGAATAGGATTAAGTCTTCCAGAATTTTATCTATAGACTGGTTTTTGTGAAATACAGTTTATCTTTCCCTGTAAGCAAACTAAAATACACAGCAAACTGGGACCACAGTTTGCTTTCTTTACATGTATATTGAAAAATAACCCAAACTTACTTATTTCTGTAAGTAGTTGCCTTCATGTGCAGTGTGGCTTAGTTTTATCAACATGGTAAAACTTTTGTTTCCCATGACAGTGCTTTATAAACCACAAGGACATCAGTAATTACACAGCACAAAAGAGAGTATGATCAAGAGGAGAGGCATAAACCAAGCTACACAGAGTAACTTGGCTGATGGAAAATAACAAATATCATGGGAAATAATCAATAAAACCATAAAAGCATGAACCAAGTTACATGGGGGCCAACACAGGACTATACAAGGAAAACATACATTTGTTTTCCTTACATACACACGATTTAAACTTAAATTTCAGACAAGATTAATGGAAATTTACCTTCACTACTGCACAGCACAGGCTTTGCATATCATACTTTTTCAGTTAGATTGTATATTGACCTAGCTTATATGGATACAAATATACAAAATATTAATGTACAAAGAAAGATGTTTAACAATAGAAGACAGCTAATTATAGTTTTTAACTAAATTATTGTGATCTAATTACAATTAATTTTGATCAGTCTTTGTTTTGGCTTTGGGATTTCTATTATGGATTTCAGTGCTAGGTCAATCAGCTTACCTTAAATTAGCTTTTGCTGACTCTTATTACTACGATCAGTGAAGCAAAGTTGCAAATTTATTTCCTGGGTTGTGGACAGTTACATTAGAACTTTACCCATTTCATAGGAGGTAAGGATGGGAGACGCACCACAGCACCCTCCTTCAAATAAGAGCCCTAATAAAGCAATATTATGTACATAAATATTTTTTTTATATCAGGATAGCTTTCCATCTCTTCACTAGAAGTGGGTAAAGGTATTGGTTCACTTCTTACAACTACATAGTTTGTTCTGCCCATAACAAACAGAAGAGGCAACTGATGCACCAAATAATAGAGCTCAGAACACAACCACAAGTATTGTGGATATTTTAAAATTTCTACATAGAAAAATGTCAGTCCTTCAAGAGGTGTAATTTCTGAATACTAATAAGAATGAAATGCGAAGGTTTTGCCTATTCTAATTCAATGATTCAGAGGAGTGAGAGAGCTATGTGATACAACTGATATTCATAACAGACATCAGTAAGAATAGGAGGCAAATTTCTATCTTTGCTAACCAAGGCTATCTTGGGCCAATCCCTTCAATTTCTTTATATTACAAGATTGTAAAGCTGTCTTAGAACATTTAGGTGGTTCAAAATATCTGTGAGCCGTCTTAGTTTTCCCAAAAAGGACCTGTTTTGCAATATGTACAAATCTGTCTGCCATTTCTGCAATTGTTAATAATTTTTCCAGTAACACTTTGCTTTATGTGGCCTTGACTTGACTCTGAATGTATGCTGCTTGTATATCTGCTGAAGGCAATTTAGCTGTAGGATGGGTTTGCTGGTCTTCTATGATTTAGATTTATTCATAATAGGTCCATGTTGAGAACATAGCTTTGTATTAGTATTTACTGTTACTGTGTTTAATGGAGTTTGCCTTCTACACTTACAGATGTAGCCACCAGATTTATATTGCCTATGCAAGTAAATTGAACAGTTCCACAGTGCTGTACCTTTCAGAGATGGGTTATCTGATGTTATTTTATGTAGCTAAACTTTTACTTTTGACTTACTGGTCATAAAGTCAGAATTCATGAGCAATTCTGACTAAGCTGTAGGTCTTTTATTGCATTTCATTTATCATTAACTGCAAGGCACAGGTACCATCAGCAAAGTCAATATCTTCTGGTATTCTAACCAATCTATTATCCTTACAATTAATATTTCTAGGACAGAAGACTCATGGGAAAATAAAAGAGTTAACCTAAGGAAAATTATGTGAAGACATACCTTTGTTTAACTGCAGTACCGTTGACTAAGCAGAGCTGATTAATTTGCAGTACATTTGATATATTCCTGAAGATTCTAAAAAACATTGGCTTTTTAAAATATAGTAAAATTCAGCTGGTACAGTCTGAAAATTGATGAAATGCAGGAGTGTTAAAATATTTTGTTTAATGATGGTGGATGAAAGCTCCTCATAAATAGGGAGACTGAAACTATCTCCTCATGATCTGTTATTATTGGCACTGGGATTTTGATTAAATTTACATTGTAAAGGAATTTCCTTGGAATGGCAGGACTGAAGACAGTAGGGAATAATACAGCTACTCCAATCATTACATTTAAAATTCCTTTCCAGTCATTGCAGAGATCACTGTTTCCTGCTTCATTCTCCTTGCCTTTATTGCACCTTTCATATTTTGTGTCAAGATGTATTGATGTTTGAGCCAGAAAAATTTGCAGCCATTACTTTCCAGCCCTAATTTTTACCTTTCTGACAATGGCTTTAAGTTTCCCCTACCAAACTTTCAATTTTTTCTGTTATGTACAAGCATTATGCTCAGTTTAAGATAAAAAATACTTGTCTTTCCATTTGCTCTCCAGGACATGATGCAAATATTTTAATGTTAGTCTTCTGTCTCTGATAGAGCTGTGTCCTGGGATGACTGTATGATTCAGTATCCCCATCGTCTGCTTTTTTGTCTAGAAATGGATCCTGTAGCTTTAGGCTAGGCCCAGAGAGACAGGGACGGAGAGAGCAGTAAAGTTTCTTGCCTCTTGTATTCAAAACACAGAGAAATAAGGAGTGCAGTGGTCTCCAATTTCTCAGCTCTGGAGAGATGGAGGAGAGATGGAGGAGAGATGGAGAGTTTTTCCTCTGCTTTTTTCTCTGCTTTTCCTCATTAGCTAAGGCAAGAAAACTTTTCCCAAGACTGTGTCTTCTTCCTCTTAAACTGTTCAGTTTTCCTCTGCTCAGGAGCACCAGAACAATCAGAACAAACCTGCAACTGGTGTCTGAGCCCAGAGAGTCTGAGACACTGAGCAAGGCTGAGACACTCCCACAGAAGGACTTTCTGGATTTGCCATCTCTTCAGAGCAATGAGAGGTTCCACTGTTTAATATTATTCTTTTTTTTCATGTTTGTGAGTATTTTGCTTGTGAAATAAACAGTTTTTTCCACTTTTCTCTGAGGAGATTTTCTCCCGAACCAGTTGGGAAAGGAAAGATGGAGCATGCCTTTTAGAAGAGATATCCTTTCAGGAAGTTCCCTCCCAAGTTTTGTCTCAAACTGGGACAAGCTGTGATAGGAGTGTGTATGAGTTTTGAAGGCTTTTGCCTCCCTTCCCAGGACTATTGATCAATGCAATCTTTCCTTCACAATTTTTATTTTTTTCCTCTTTCATGGTGACCTTCCCCAACATTTTGGTGAATCATTTTAAAGTCACTGTGCTTTGTACAGATCCAGTTTGTTACCAGACATATCAATACTTGTCGTTCTTAATATTAGCTAACATGCTAACAAATTTAAATCCATGAAATTGCCAAGGAAGAAACAACTTAATAAGAGATATTTGAATGTCAGGTAATCGATGTACACTAGAGTGCTTTGCAGAATATTCAGGAAGATTTCCGGTCCCTCTCAGGCAAACGATATCTTTCCTTCATGTAAAATGACTAACATATTTATAAGGAAGGCTGCTCAGCATCAAGGCATAATGCAGCATTAAGAAATTAATTAAAACTGGATAATAGCCTTGCTGAGCATAGTCACAATTGCTTTGTGTGAATATTTATTTATTCTGAGATTGAACTAGTATCATGATATATCATGCAGTGCTTTTTTAAACAGTTTGGGTATAAAATGTTATGGTTTATTGGACTTGTGGCTTAATATTTGGGTTATTTTTTTCAGAGCAAATTCAGGTATCTGATCCTTTAGATTTTTTATTCCTTCTTCTAGATTGTGTTTTAAAATATGGTATATGAAAAGATATACTTCTGTCTAGAAAATGGTGTATCTGATATAATGAATGAATCTTCTATTTAGTACAGAATGCCTGTGTCTATTTACTTTTGCTAAATCAGGATTTCCTCTTTTTTAAATCTTTTTCTGGAATGAAAACAAAATTCAGTAGAAAAGCAATGAGTTTAATTCACTCAAGCTTGTCAGCTTATGTTTTGCTTTGTTGTATTTTTTTGTCAAGATCTTGGACAATTACTGAATTTTTAAAAAGTAATTTCTTATTCCTTGATATCTATGACTTGTAGTAAAAAGTTTTATTATTTTTAGATTTTATATTTGGTTTCAGTTATTTATTTTGTAGTTTTTCTTCTTAAAATCTCTGTGATTTCCTTGTCAGAAGCTGAGACTACACCATCAAAAACAGCTATTTCTGCTATCTAAGTATAGCAGAAATAACTTATTTACAGTTTTTCTATCAATTTCTGTTGTAGAAACTATATATTTATTAATTATGAAACATATATAGAAATCAAAGTTATTTGTAAATGAAAAAAGACAATGTAGAAACAAACCTCCTTCCTGATTGATTTAGTCCTTTCTACTTTTATTACACATGTTCTTAAAGACTATTCAATTTGAATTTAGATGCCTTGATGAGCAAGATACAATTTAAAAAACTTTATAGGAAAATTAAAGACACACTAGTTTTTGGGACAGTGTCAGATGTAAGAAAAACATATATGGAACAAAGAACATGTGCAGAGATGTCTCATGCAAATGTCTTCCATGAAAGATTAAAAAAGATAGTGTTGGAAATATGTTCATGTAAATAACATGAAACATTTTTATTTTGTGAAAATGTCAAAAAACCTGATAATGGAATTAGCTCTTCAAAGCTAAATTTTCCTAAATATATGACAATGTTTAAGAATTTAATTTCATAGTTTAGACTTCCACAATATGAATTATTATGAATTTATGGGAATAAAACCCCCATAAATATGAAACAGCCACGCCATACTTTACCTGAGAATGACATAATTTTCTAGATTAAGGTTGTGTTCAATTCATCTGTATATAATTAGAGAAAGTACTTCAAGTCTTCTAGTTTAGCTTGCATTTTTGCTTTTCTTCAGTAAATTGTCTCCACTGGAAAGAAAGTGGAAATCTCATGATATATAGAAATATTGAATCTTCTGTTGTTTGAGACAACAGATGACACAATGTAAGCTATATTTTAACAAATTTCAAGCATGATAATTGGAATCAGACATTTTTTATTTAATTAAAATTAAAATTTCTTGAAATATGAGTTACATTGTATTTTAAAATATTATGTAAGTGTACTACAAAGAATGTTCTTGTAGCACCTGAGTGACTTTTATTTTTTAACATTCCATTAGAAGTCATGCAAAATAACAAATGTCTTTTCAAAAATAAGTCATTGGGGAAAACAAAATAAGCTATGACTTGTTGTATGATAATCTGAAGAGGAAGACATGGCAATGGTGTCAAGAAAGAAGTATCACGAGCTCCTTTTGCCTCGAAGATTCAGGCTGACATTTTTCTTATTGCTGTTGGTGGTTTTGGTTTGTTGCTCTTTCCACTCACAACTAAGGTTCTAACTTAAAACACAAATCTGATCTGTGTTTTGATCTGCTATTGAAAATATATTCTCAATTTCTCTTGAGGGGAAAGCAAAGTATCCTTGACAAAGAAAGAGCTGTCAAAACTGGCAATAAACACTAATGGTTAATTTAAAGAGACTGTAAACAATAAGAATTACAATTCACAGTGGAAGCATAGGGAGTGAACTACTTCACCAGAATGCAGTTTTGACTTGAAAGTAGTAAGTACAAACAAAAAATAAAGAGCTGCTAAAAGTGCATGTCAGAAAACATTCCCATAATCCAAATTTCCTTAGCTGGTGAAATTGATTTAGTTAGTATGAGACTTGCAGATAAGAACCAGCTTCAAAATGTGTCTTAGATACTAAGGCATTGATGACTTCCATGTTTAACTTTAAATGCTTCCTCTGTTTATAGTGGAATCCACATCCCAGAGTAAAATACCCAAATGCCTTTCTTAGCCACTACATATTCAAGAGCTTTAGCATGTTGTTCTAAAACAATTTAGCATTCAGAGCAGGGAGCTGTCTCAACACTGCAAATAAGAAATATTGAATATATGTTAATGATTGCCACTATCTGCGTCCATTCAGAGTAATCCACCCTTGAAGATGTGTGCCAAATCTGCTTCCTTGAAGTGTGAATCAGACAAACCAGCCCAGCAGAAGGGCCTCAACAGGAGGGAACTATCTTGCCCAGACAGAGGCAGTTCTGAGCACGTGAAGAGGTGATACTGTAGGCATTTGAAAAAGATATGTTAAAAAAATGCAGCTGCTTATGGTGTTTACAAGGCCTTTATAGTTAGCCAAGAGGATCACTGATTTGCAGGTATTTCAATTCCTACTGCAAGCATCTGAGTCTTTATGATCTGGCTGCAGGTTATTTTCAACGCTATTACAGAAAGCATAGCAGAATGAAACTTGGTTTCTCTGCAGGGTATTTTGTTAGTCCATCTACTTTAGCAGGCAAAAGACTGATATCTATCAAGTAATTATTCTGTCTAAGAGACACCATTCTCTCCGCCTCTCTCCTTCCATCTGTGCACAGTTCTGTATGTGTGCAAGAAACGGAGACTGAGGAGAGAAAATTTCCCAAAAATAGCAACAGAACTCCTTTGAAATGCAAACAGATTATAGAGAGGTCTTACTAGTGATATAGTCTTTTTCTTCAAACTTACTAAGTCTGGAAGTTTCTGCTTCAGAAAATAGTTCCAGCTATTAAAGCTAGTTAAAGGGCAAAAAGAACTTCAACAAAAGATTTGGTTGGTTACAAGCCTTTCAATTCAACTTTTGCATACTCTATTAAATCCCATAGGCGGGTGAAATAAATAAGATTCTGAATGTGACTTTCAGATTGTAAGACTGATAACAGGAATGGCAAGTTGTCCTGAGACTGTATCCCCAAGAGGCCACTTGCTTTCATATTTCAGTTCCAATGTCCTTTTGTGCCTGATTAGGGCATCCATTTTTGCTGATCAGTGTTAACTGGCTATATATATTACTACCCTGAGGCAACATTTGAAATGCACATGAAACTTTAATCTTTGTCTCTTAGGTGGTTGTTTCTATCAAAATGAATGGACGATTTGTGTTATTTGATTATACTTTAATTCATCTTTCATCTGTGAGCACAAACCCCTTGTAAAACCTAGAACAAAGAATATAATCACAAAGCCAAGATGAAAATAAGTGTTACCAAAAAGCACCTACTGTTGAAATAATTTACCAGCACTTAAAAAAATGTAAGGAATGGAGCTGAAGTTGCTCTTAAAATACTTCTTTTCTTTTGTTATTTAATTCCTATGCTTCTCTTCAAAATATACATCAGCACAGCCAATACCACAGTCTCCCCGCCTACTTCTAACTTCATTCAAAGGTAAAATTAATGAAATTCCAAAACCCACCATAAAATTCTCTCCAAGCTGTTAATTGCCAGCAAGGGACTTGCATAGATACATTATGATCTGAGATGTGAGATCATAAATTCCTACTAAAGGCAAGTATTCACAAAAACTAAAACTCATTTACCACTATTCCTTGTATCAGAATTCTCTTTATGGAGGATACAAAGGATTAAAGACCTGCTGCTTTATCTAATTTGAAGTAAAAATTCAAAGCATATGTATGTTAGTTGTGCTCTAATGATGTGTGATAGACTGCTCTAATGAACTGACTAGTAGTTACTTAAACTGAAACAAAGTAGTATTTATTGAAAGCTAGGAATGTATATTGTGCATTTAATGTAGAAGATTTCCCTCATGAGGGAACAAATATTCAAAGCTCAGAGGGGCATAAAACAACCTGCACATCTGCATGGAACTGCAGGACACCTCTGCTCCCATTGGGGTCCCCTCACTAAGGTCACTAAGCCTGACTTAAACCAGAACCCTTCAGGGCAGGTGAAGAGTTCAAGGAGCTCCAGGGTAGTTGAACGTTGTGCCATTTCAGCACAATCTCAGTCACTCGCTGGAGGCTCTTACTTCTTGAGGAAAGGGGGATCCACAAAGAAAGCCACTGGGAACTGGAGCTGGGAACAGGCAGGTGTAAGAGCAGAAGGATGATGGTGTTTGGGGCCTCAAACATATGAATGGGAGGTAATAAAGACCCCTGCAAATCACAGCAGAAAGCAGAGGCCACCATCAAGCATCTGCCCCAGCCCCAGCTCTGTAGCTCTGCTTTTGCTCCACCTATCCACTTCTGGTATGTGATGCTCAGCACGCAAGTGAAGGTGACAGAGATCCACTTGGCTTGGTAGCTGGTTGGAGAAGGCAGCTACACAACCACTGACCCTCTGCAGGCTGATCACCTGCACAGCTTCAACATCCAAGAGGGAGAGTGACCCCAGCCAGGCAAAAGACTGCCCTTCTCTCCTGCATCCTGTTGAGCTCCCCAGCTCTGTGCCAGCTGGCAGGGATACCAAGATCATCCAAATAAAGACAGCTCTGACAGCAATGTTCAGGATGTGTTTAATTAGATTTATCTCTTTAAAGGACTGTGCAAATAAAAGGCAACAACAGAGGAGGAAATTCAGTCTGGCTTGACTCTATTTGTTACAGAAATAGGCAAGAGGAGAACAGTGATCTTTGCAAAGAGGAAAGGCAGGGCATCTCTGGGGGGGACTCAACACTGCCAGCCTTACTGATTTTCTCTGCTACAGAATTAGGAGCAAGATTTCAACCCAGCCATGGATTTTCTTTCATCTATGAATGTCCTCTTTAAGCAGTCTCTGGAACACAGCTGCTAGCACTATGAACACCTGTTGCTGTTGGCTGCACACTTCCCAGCACTGCCAGCACAGAGGAACCAGGAGATGAGAAGTCAAGACTCTCTACAAAGAGGCAGAGAGCTCCCAGCTGCACATCTGTGGGTGTGTACGAGTGCCAGGACTGGTACAACAGTGTACACCGGAGTGACTGACAAGGATGTCAGCTCCCTAGTATATGCTGTAGATATGTTCCTCTCTGTCCAAATAAACTGGAGATTAGTGGTGCAAAAACTTGAACTGTGGAGGATGGTGAATGAGCAGCCTCATGAATTCCAGCACAGGCTCCCTTGTATCTCTTTTATCACCTTTCTCTTGTGTGGAGGGGTGGTGCAGAATGCTGTAACAATGGCTCAGGTCAGAGCATTCACCCACATGGGACCAGGACTGCTCAAGCATGTGGAGGCAAAAGTTGTCTTGGAATTATTTTAAAATACTCATTCTAGAAAGTCTTTTAGAGGTTGTTTCCTCGGGATGCTGTTAGTCGGGTGGAAGATGTCTCAGTAAGTACCCAGTCTGTACTGTAACAGATCCCAGATAAATGCCAAGACATGGAGGCTGCAGCCACATCTCACTCACTGACCTTGTGTGTTGCCTGTAGAAATATGTCCCAGCCACCTTTGTGTGCTGCATTCCTTGCTGAGGATCTGATGGAAGACTGAGGCAAAAGAACTGTCCCACTGATGCAGGAAAAGCTCCAGCACTACCAGGGTCACGGCCTCCCCGTGCTTTCTGTAGGCAATTACTGCCCCACAGCAACACAGAGTCTATAAAGAGGTGGAAGAGGAAGTCACCAAAAGAAAATCTCCCAGCTCCTCGAGTTCTGTCCACATTGCTATCCCAGGCAGGGAAAACGACAGTGTTAACAGTCTGGTTTGTATCAACAGGACTCCACAGTGCTTGCAGGGCTGGGATTTTTACTTCAGGTGACACACAAACTCAAACCAACCCTGGATAACCCTGAAGACTGAAGGAACCTCCTCTCCTACCACAGTAATAACCACTTTACTATAACAAACAGTAACAGCCAAGCCAAGTGACTGTGCAGCTGAATTGTCATGGTAGCAGCTGAGCATATTTGCTGAAGTCTATAGGATAGTCTGGCTTAAAGAAAGGAATACAAAAAAATGACAGGGAAGGGGGGAAAGTAATGAGAGATGTCTTTACTCAGTTTCCTGGGATGTTGGTCCTGAATACAAGAAGTTTACTTTGCTATATAGACATTAATTTCCCTCTAATATAGACAATAATTTCCCTCTAATAGGACCAGTAGATTCCCCCAGGACTGAAAATGGCCCATGATAGATGTT
Source organism: Prinia subflava (assembly GCF_021018805.1). Taxonomy (NCBI): domain Eukaryota; kingdom Metazoa; phylum Chordata; class Aves; order Passeriformes; family Cisticolidae; genus Prinia; species Prinia subflava. The sequence continues at coordinate 43,486,006 of NC_086283.1, read as the reverse complement.
GACATAATGTATGCTCCATTTGATAAGTGAACAGATAGCAGAGGCTACTTTCACTTGAAGAAAAAAAAACACCTGGTGATATGAATGCAAAAACCAACAACACCTGGAACCACATCTTTGGCAGGACCCATAACACAAGGGTAAAGCAACTAATGGCAGGAACACCAGGGAAACCAACGGTACTGCCTCGATCTCCTTGGCCACATTAGCTGCAGGGATGGGTTTCATTTGAGAAGCATTCCATCAATGTTTGGAAAGAGAAGCAGCTGACAACTGGGAGTATTTATGGTTCTGTTTCCTTCCCATATTGGAGGGCACACTGTCCCTTTGTAGGGTGTGGGAATGGCGTCATGGACAGTAGGGCTCTTTCTTCAGGGAATCCAGAAAGATACGGTCACCTTCCAGGAAATCATGGTCCTGAGAAGAGAGAGATGAAGGGATGGGTATGAGGGAGTCACACAGAAGCAGAGGCACTGTCCAGGATGGTGCTCATGACCGAGGGAGGTGTCCTGAACTATCTCTCATGCAGGGAGCAGTGGGCTGGCACTCATCTGTGGTACTCTTTGAGGTGCATAGGGGCCCTTCTGAAGCCCAAAACCTCATGCTCTGAGCGGGACCTACAGACACCTCTGAGAGCATCTCTGCCTGGACAAGGGCACAGCGGGGAGGAAGAGGCTGATAGGAGAGGACAGGAACACCACAGAGTCAGAGTCAGGCAGAGGCGGCTTCTCCCACCCAGGGATGGGGGGAGAGAGGGGCAACCCCAGCCAGCTAAGGATGTTATTCATGAATGTAATACAAGCTGTAAGGAGCCATCTGTCCTTGCTTCTGCTGTCACTCCTCTAACTGCCCATGGAACCGCAGCCCTGGCCCAGATTCTCCAGAGGAGAAACTTCTTTGTAAAGGAATAGTGTGACAGCCACAGCTGGTCTGGAGGCTGCACAGATAAATTGGCCATAACACACCTCAATTGCACCAGCCTTGTTCATTAAGATAGAAGTAAACAAGTCCCCAGGTATGATAATGATAGATTGGATTCAAACTCAAACAGGGTACCCCAGTCAATGCCATTCAATCATGAATGCAGACGTATAACTGGCCAGTAAGCTGGGTGGTGGTAAGACCTCAACCAATCAGGTGTGTAAGCACGGGTAATTTGAAGGCCCTATAAAAGGGAGAGCCCATCAATAAACTTTGGCTGTTGTTGCATAAACTGGGTGTGTTTGGTTGTGTGCCTCTCTCCACAATTGCGACAAGCGGTGACCTCTGATGTAATGCAACACCTGCCACCGGTAGAGCAGGGAGACAGAGGAATGCATGGAGAGCTACCTGCAGCCTGTGAAGCTGCCTAGAGGAGAGATGTGGACACCTACATAGTCCTGGTGGAGCAGCGTGCAGAGCTGCGAGGAGCAGTGTGGAAAGCTGCACTGGTGTGACCCCTTGCAAACAGAAGAAACCACCGGGAAACATGGAAGGATGGGTGTCAGTGGAAGAAGACCCTGTTGTAAAGTTATGGACCCTCTTTTTACAGAAACAGGGGATAAAATATGATGAGCGGGCTTTGCTAGCCTTGCTAACCTAGTCCGAGATCCATGGGCTGGATTTAACTGAAGGAGCCACTCTTGATTTAAGACCATGGGAGCGGGCTGGCAGATTTATAACTGAGGAAGGTGATGAAACCACCATTAATGTCATAAAGCCCTGGAGGCTCATGGTGGACTTACTGAGGCTGTTAAAGACTGAGCGTGGTGAGAAGATGGCAATGGGGATGCTGCAGGCGCTGCCCCTGAAGTGTGCAGTGAAGACAGGGAACCAGGTGGGCAGCAGGAGGCATGGGCACCTTGCCGGGCACACAAGAAAGGATGAGCACGACAGCTGCACTGAGCCGCGGTGCCGCTCCGTGCCGGGACACCTCGCCAGCGCTGCGCCCTGCAGCCACGCAAAGCCGCTCTGCCACCCCGCGCTGGGACACCACATCGGCGGGGAGCCCTACCGTCTTTGAGTTAATGGCACAATTAATCATCAAATGCTGTCAGAGATGTTTACAATTAAGTACAAGAGATCCTTCCAATTTTACTATACCTGTCCTACAAGAACAATTTGAATAGAGCTTTGCCCACAGCACAGCTTTACAAAGTGCCTTGCAAAATTTCTCAGGACAAATTAGTGACCATCTACCAAGCCATATGTTTCTGCAGCTGAGTGGGACCACTGTACTACCCCCAAAACCACTGAATGTTTGCACACCCCTAAAAGGTGTTACTGATGGTTCTGGGAAAACAGGAAAAGCCATTGTAACACGGAGAGAGGACAATCAATGGCAAATATTGGAAGGCTGTGAGAGTGGATCACCTCAGTTGGTGGAGCTATGTGCTGTAGCCATGGTTTTTCAACGTTTTCCCCACATTCCTTTAAATTTTGTGACTGACTCTGCCTATGTTGCTGGTATTATACAGAGATTAGACCAAGTCCTATTGAGAGAATTTACAACGCACCAGTATTTGATCTACTAAAAACTTTGTGGCGTATCATTCAGGCCAGAACTTGCCCTTATTACATCTTACATATTAGAAGCCATATGAATTTACCAGGTTTCATTGCAGAGGGCAATGCTCGATCAGATCATACAGCTAGCCCTGCCTGGACAGCACCACAGCCAGACATGCTTGCACAAGCAAAGGCATCACACGTCTTCCTTCGTCAAGGTGTTCGAGCCTTATAGCAACAATTCCTGCTGTCAAACATAGAGGCTCGTGATGTATTTAACACTGTGTTGACTGCCAAGGCCACACTGCACCACTGAAGATGGGGGTTAATCCTTGTGAGTGCTTTGCAAATCCGGCAAACTGATGTCACACACGTCACCGAATCTGGACGTCTAAAATATGCGCATGTGTCAATTGATACCTTCTCATCAGCTTTATGGGCTTCTGTACACACAGGGGAAAGGACTTGGGATATCATCCCACACTGTCAATCAGCCTTTGCTGCTTTAAATATATCCCATACTATCAAAACACACAATGGCTCTGCATATACTTCATAAAATACAAGACAATTCCTGCAGCTCTGGTGTTGATACACTGCTATTCCCCACTCACCAACAGGACAAGCCATTGTGGAATGTGCACATGGCACTTTAAAAAGCATACTTGGTAAAAAAAAGGGGAGAATGTGTGGTGAGACCCCAAAGAGTAGAGTGGCTAAAGCTATATATACCTTAAACCATTTAACAATATTAGAAAATTTCCAGAATCCAATAATTTTAAATTACTTTTTATCATTGCAATCATCCGGTGATGCCCAGTTGCCCAAATCCAAGGTACTGGTGCGAGATATTATCAATAATTAATGTGAAAGTCCATGGGATCTTCTTACATGAGGACATGGGTATGCTTGTGTTTCCACAGACACTGGAACATAATGGGTATCTGCCAGGTGTGTATTCCCTGCTCTACATCCTGCTTGGGACCACAAGGAACACCCTCCTGATGGCCCCTCAGCAGATGTCATGGAGTAGTGTGTGGAGCAGTGATTGAAACAACTTATCTACCTACTGCATGGAGATCTGGGACTCCTGAGGTGACAATTTATGAAATGATTTTATCTATTTAAGGATATGAAGATTTTATATATTTAAGGTATGAGGACTTAAGGATTTTATCTATTTAAGGACATGAATCACGAATCTGAACTAAGACAAATTTTTTTTCTCCTATTAGTTGATTTCCTCACTAATAGGAATTTCCTGTTCTAAAATTGAATTGTTTCCTATTTGTAGAATTAAGTTGTAAAATTGTAACTTCTAAGTAAAGAGCCTGCAGCATGCCACCTTTAAAACTTGTATTACTGGTGATCTTGCCTGACAGCTCCTGGGTATGAATGTTACATCTCCAATCTGCATGGGATAAATCACCGGCTGGGGCCGGCTAGGCTTGTCAAATTGGGTGGAAAGTCCTGTTCGAAGTAGGCTCATCACTGGTGTCATCATGCTGTCTTGTCATCCTGTCTGCAAGGGGGCCCGCAGAAGATGACAAAGAGCATTTTGCATTTTTTAAACAGAAAAGGGAGGAACTGTGACAGCTACAGGTGGTCTGTAAGCTGCACAGATAAACTGGCTGTAACAGACCTCAATTGGACCAGCCTAGTTAGATAAATAATAAAAGGAAACAAGTCCCTGGGAATGATACTGATTGGCTGGACTCAAACTCAAGCAAAGGACCCCAACCAATTCCATTCAGTCATGAATGCAGATGTATAACTGGCCAGTAAGCTGGGTGGTGGTAAGAACTCAATCAGTCAGGTGTGTAAGCACGGGAAATTTGAAGGCCCTATAAAAAGGAGAGCCCATCAGTAAACTTTGGCTGTTGTTGCATGAACTGGGTGTGTTTGGTTGTGTGCCTCTCTCCAAAACTGTGACAGAATAGCACCTGTATGCCACAGAGAAAAGCGATTACACATACAAGACATTTACACGATTCTCCAGGGAGACTGGACAGTTATTTGCAAGAGAAATGTGGATGAGAAATAAAATGCAAAACTATTGGAAAATCCAAGAGTAAGAATAGCTCAAAGTGGGTAGAGTACTCATGAGGGGAATTATATACCTGTGCACTTTTTCATTCCTGAGGTAGACATTTTATTATCAGTGCTGGAAGTCAGATATCAAGCTAGTTAGACCCTTTTCTGATTCAGTTTTATGTTTTTACAAGGTAAGAAGGGAGAAAAAAGAAGGGTCCCAATACATGAAGAAAATTATGCTGAGTATTGTCATCTCCTAAGGTGTGTAGGAGGACAGAGGAACTGAAATGTAGGTGGGAACAAGCACTGTGGTGACAAGCCTTAAAAGTGAGAACAAAAAGTTCAAACTTTCCTCCCTCAAGAAACCAGGAACTGGCTGTAAAAGACAAACTAACTCACTGCATGTGGCAAGAAAATAATATGCTTTTGACAGCAGCATGTTTGATGCATTGAAAAGGAACAAATTAGGATGCAGAGGAGGATTGCATCAAGTGTACTATATCACACGTGAGGGAATAATTTTTTGTAGGGGAATATGTAGACTTTGAGGTGAGGTCCTACTAGTCATGTTTCTTCCAGTTAACGATTCTAAACAGGGAAATCCAAGAGGTACTTATTGTGCTACACCTGGGAACATAATGTTTTTTACTCTGGATTCATAATCAAATTAGGTCCCACTATGTTTACATGTAATACTAGAATTATGAGTCACAATCCAGATGAAATCACACTGGCAGTCTTCTTTCTGACTAAGAGGATAGAAAATACATAGAGCTACTTATTGAAAGATTAGAAAAATGCAAAATGATCATGATATACTTTGGCTTTGACCTTGCACATTCTTCAGTTTGAGAGATTTCTTCATCAAGACTTTACTACACATGAGGAACCAGCAATAGAGAGGAGTGCCACTAAAAAAGTGTTGGAGAAAAAATGTAAATAGCCTATTATTCCATCACTAGACATCACTGAAGAGAGTCTGTTGCTCCTCTCTTTGTACCTTCCTTTCTGGTTCATTGTTGAGGTTCCCGTTCAGCCTGCTGTTTAGCCCCTGAGCTAAATAGTCCCAGCTCTCTCAGCCTTTCCTCATAGGAGGTGTGGCCCAGTCCCTTCATCATCTTGATGGTCCTTTTCAGTACCCCTGCACCTCTTATGCTGGGGAGCTCAGCACCAAAAACAGCGCTCCAGGTCTGAGCTCACCAGTGCTGGGTAAAACAGAATCATTCCTTCTCTTGACCTGCTGGCCTCTCATCTCCTAGTGCAGCTGAGAATTCCGTTTGTCTGCTGTCCAGCAAGAGCACATAGCTGTGTTCATTTTGGTGCCCACAAGGGCTCCCAGATTCTTTGCTGCCAAGCTGCTTCCCAGCCTGTGCTGGTGCCTGGGCTTGTACCTCCCTGGGTGCAAGACTTTGCACTTTGAGTTACTGAACTTCATGAGGTTCCTGTCAGCCCTTTCTGCAGCCTGTCCAGGTCCATCTGGATAGCAGCATGACCCTCTGGTGCATCAGTCATTTTTTTGTAGTGACTCCAATTGGACATCTCAACCCTTTTGCCTCTCTTTACATGAAAACCTACCCTGTTTTTATACAAGAAAATATACTTATTGCTAAAGAAGTAATACAATCTGTTCAGAAGAGTAGAAATTCCTTTACCAGTTGCTGAAACTTGAAACTGAGAAGTAAACTGGAATAGAAGATGGGTTGAGAAAGATAATTTGTTCACATTTCAGAAAATTGATTGGGAAACCTGGCAGAAGAGAAAGGATGACTTGTTGGCAAATTAACTAAAGGAAGGAGAGAGCGGTATTGACAGGGAAGAAGAGGGTAGAGCAAAGGAGAGGAGGACTCTTGAGTTGTTGGATCCCAGAGTAACTGGAAATGACTTGGCCAAATAACAGTCTCATGACCCAAAGGGTTATTGGGCCTGTGGGTGGGTAGAGATCATGATTACAGCTCCACACAATTCCATAATACACAGAGATGTTGTGTATTTCTGTACTTTACTACAGATTACCACAAATACAACAAAAAGTAACTCTAGTATGTAAACTACCATAAAAATCACCAGTAGCAGGTATATCTATGACTAATAAAGTGTATATATTTATGTGCAATACCAATATAAATTACTATCAATGACCAAATACAGCACCAATCAGTAGAATAGCAGCAGTAAATACAGCCACATCTAATGTAACAGCAGCAGCCAGCTAGGAAGAGACTACTAAAAACAGTAGCATACAGGTAGTGTACAGCTAGACGTAGTAGTATACAACTAGATATATACTAGACATATACTACTGCAGATACATAAACATACCACTGGTGAATAAGATTATCAAGAGTATGACACCAAATATATTTATGAAAATTACTTACATGGATATATACACACACATACAGATATATATAAAAAATATTAAGTGAACTGTGCAGATTTCAGAAGAGGCAAAGCCATAACAAAAGGTGATCTGTTCCTTGAGGGAAGATCTAACTAGGCCAGAGGTAGAAAAACAAACCTACAAAGAAGAGCAGGACCAATAAGGTAACAGGCAGAGTCTCACTTCAAAAAGGGTTGTGTCAAGGAGTCTCATGACAGCCAGGCATCCATGGGAGGATTCCATGATCTCTTAGAAAGTTTGTGTGGGATTCAATCTGCTTAAAATGAGTACGTGCAACATGAGAAGATCTCAGAGAGACAGGCTCCGTTTTTGATAAAAATTAGGTCTCTTTTTTATCTGAGACATAACAGGTCATAGGGTACCACATCTTTAAACCACCAACAGGTACCTGTTAATTTTCACTTTTCCTCTGTATCAGCCAACAATGATGATGTTTTCTGTTCTTTCAAATAAATTTTAATTTTCCAGACTTTATCAGTCTTGCGTATGCTTCTGTACTTTTTCAATTGTTAATGTTGTTACACTTTTTCAAGTTGTTAATGTTTCTTGGTTTTGCACTTAATCTTGGTGGCTCAGGATATCTCCGCTTTCTAGGTATGGCATCTGTACTTTGAAGAGGCCAGGTGCACTTTTCAAGGATGCTTTTGATTCCAAACCCTAATTTCTAGGCTTATAGCTCCCAGGCTGGAGCAATTTCTCTGTCAGTATTTTTCAGTAGACATTTTCTTCTGTTCACTAACCTTCCTCTTCCAAGAAAGAACGGATCAGATGGCAGTAGGGCTGGGAGATTTCACTGGACCTTGGGCAGATATTTTGTGCTCACAATCAGTGCCTCCTTGTCCTAGCTAATGCCCTGCCACTCCTCCTTATTCCTGGTTCTTTACACAGCATGGAAACAGAAATTAGGTGTCTGTTCCAGCTGCAAGCTTCTAGACCCACTTGTAAATAAACGAAGCAGCATGTGGAGGAGGCATTAGAGAAAAGAAGGGTCTTTTTTAAGCTGACTGGCCCTTTACTATTCTATATCTCTTCTTCACTTCCTCTGATGCAATGTCAAGAGAGACACTAGAAAAAGCAGAAGTCAACAGTGAGTGAAATCATAGGCTTTGTCTTTCCCACCTTTGGGGAATAAATAAGAAAGGAAAGAAGTAAAAAACAATCCAGAGTCCCAACTTTTGTCAGCCTTGCCCCAGGCCAGTGAAATTTAATGTGATTAAGTTAGAAGCTCATTAAAATGTGAAAGCAATTTGGTTAGGATGAAAATCTGAAAAGAAAAGAATATGAAGACAAGACAGGCCAGACACGAATAATGAATATTAAGTTACATACAGTTTAGCTCCAAAAACATTATAAGATAAAAAAGAGCAGGCTTTCCACAATTATACACTTCCAAGGAGAAAAATAAAACTCTGTTTGAGTCAGGCATGACTGTACTTTTTGATATTCTTTCATTGTGACCAGCATTGGCAATAATTTTTAAAGTAGAGATGTTTGTCTCCTTAACACAACATCAGTGTCAATTATGTCTGTATGAGGCAATAAAAATTCAGATTTCACACTGAATTTGTGTTATGTGGCAGACATCTCCCTGTTGAGGACTTGCAACATGGCATGTGAAATTTAAAAGGGGGAATTCTGTGCCAGTGAATTGGTTCAGACCCAATATCAAGTTAAATTTAAAACATCCTTTTTAATCCTGGTATTTGTGCCATGTTTCTTATGGTTTCCATGTAGATGGAAAAAAAAATTAAGAAATGCATGAAGAGTCTTGAATATCAAATGCAATTGAGACATTTTAATTTAGATCACAAATAGAAAAAGTGAAAAATTATTATTGAATTGTTTGTTTTAATAATTCATCAAGTTGTAATTCAGAGCCAGCTAGATTTTTCAATACAAATAAAGAGAAAATAGTGAACAGTTATTTGTAATTTAAAGATTTTTAGGAGCTTGATACTATTTCTTACTGTCCCTTTATTTTGTTCTCTGTCTCCTCAAATTATTTTCATTAGCACACACCATGCATTTTTTGCCTCTAGCCATGAGCATTGAAATTAGAGCTAATGTATTATTTGGAGAGGTTGATCAAGTCTTCCTAGTGTGGGTAGAAAAAAGGTACAAAGTACCATCTTTTGCCCTCAGAAAGACAGGCATGAACGCTGAGCATGAATCAAATGAACTTTAAAATGAAAACTTTATCCATTCTGAATCCCTGATCACAATTAAAAAAACCCAAACAAAACCCCAGACTCCTCTCCTAGCAAGATGAAAAGTGTTTTATTTAAAAAGCAGACTGTAAGCTGGAGATGAGATTGTTCTCCCTTTTAAGCACATAAACAAGTTTTCAAAAGTTTGTATCTCCTCTGACCTCTGAATAAATGAAATGAACAAGTTGGCCAGCTGGTCTGCACTACATTTCAGAGTGTTAATACAAAGGAACTAAGGTGCACTTGATGCGTGAAAATGATGAATAACAATAGAATACATCTGGCAAATGTGATACAAAGGTTAAAGTCAAGTTCACCACAGAAGTAGTTGCATTTTGATGGAGTCAAATAATCACATCTTTCTCTTTTTCTGTGGTGTACACATAGCATCCAAAACAGATTACATTAAAAATATTAAGATTTTAAGGTCAAGTACTCAAGAGCAGGGCAATTTCCTGAGAGAGAATCCCCATAAACCTTAAAAATGCCCCTTGTGCAAATGTTTTATGACAGAGTTTGTAATTAGAAATTACTTTTTGAATAGGAAGCTTCTGGCATAGGGGTATGAATCATCCAGTATAGGGAGAGAGTTGTACTTTGTGTTACATGAGCATGCAGAGGCGTATAAGCCACAAGCTCCATTCCAGCTTTCAGAGAGAGGGATCCTTTCACAGCGTCCAGACATTCCTTCCCTTTTGGCCGTTCCCCTTTCTTTTTCCCTCTGTTTTTGCCTTTTTCTTTTTATCTCTCTTTTTTAAATTTTTTTTAAAATTTTATTTTATTTTATTTTATTTTATTTTGAGAGGAAAGAGCAAAGGTTGTTTCCTCTCTGTTTCTGCCTGTTACCTTGATCTTGAGTGTGTTTTTATTTACTTTTGTTTCTGCCCATCCCCCCTGCTTAGGACTTCCGGTTTATTTTCTCTCCCTGCTTTTTTATTTGTATTTACATTCACACTGGTCTTAACACAGCTTCCCTTTTTGCTGGTGTCAGACTCTGTTTCACCCACGTTATCCTTTTTCTCTGTGTCTTCATTAAAATTTCTACTGCAGTGAAAACTGATGAAAATACTGTCTAGTTCTCCACTGTAAGGTTGCCATGCCAAGTTTGTCCTTACTGGCAGTTATGAAAAGACATACTTTCATTTTAGTGTTTGCTTCTCAGACATAAACTTTAAAACTATGTGCAAAAATTTAGGGAAGGCTAGGGTGTTATTTTCTGATTGCACATAATGAATTCACATTGCTTTGTTTCAAAAGCTCTATAACCTCTATGCATGTGTTCACTATGGTTTTGCATCCATGTAGTTTTCAAGAAGTCTTCAGTGACACTGTAGAAATCTAATTTTACCCTTACTGACCATTCCTATCTTACTGCAGGCTCCTCTAAAAAGGCAAATCTCTTTAAGCTACCAGTTCAGTTTTGTGACCGACTATTGCACAATATGTTCATTAGACACCTCTGCATCACACCATTCTTAGATGACTGCTCTGGACATGAAATTTATCTTCCCAGCAAGCTCTTTTAAATCTCCCTTGCCTGTCCTAGAAAGGTCAATGTTTTGCTGGATCCCCCTGTTCCCTTTTGCTGTATTAGCGTGTTGTGTTAACATCTTGCTATGTGAAATAACACTTGTGGCTTAGCTTAGAGCAAGAACTTCAGCTTTTTTTTTTTTTTTCCCCAGTGTTCTGGGTTTATTGATGTTTATTTATTTATTTATGTCTGCTTAGACACCTCTATTTGTTTTCCTTAACAATTGAAATTTAGTGGACATTACTGCCTTCTATACAATTAAATAATGGTTGTGTTTTCCTGTGACTGACTTTGGACATTACCTGCAGAAACTACTCCTCAAAAGAAATTTTGAAAATCTGAAAATGCAAACTTTGTTCTTCTGTTTCATTGTCCAGAACTCACTGATCCATGAAATCTAGAAAAATACATGGCATGGGAGATAGATTTCAGAATTTTGTACTCAGAAGGAGTAGAAACACTATTGTCTTTTCACACCTTTATTTAACAATAGTTTACCATACTAGAAGCCAAAACTTCATTCTTTTTCCTAATTGCTTTCTTTCTTTGCTTTCACTAGAGTGACCAACTAACTTAAAAGATTTTTGTTCTTTTTCTGCTTGCTCTGTAATTCCCAGAGAAGTAAACCTATCCAAGTTCTCTTTTAAAACCCATACCTCAGGTCAAAAGAATTTTCATTGGGGTAGAAAATTGGACCCCTTTAGCTCTATTCTATACTTTATTGACAGTTTTGCTTCTTCTGAGAGCAATTACTCTTTATACTTTTCCACAGCTGTAGAGTCCATTCTACCAGTGAGAACAAGCTCTTGCAAAAACATGTGGACATGGCATGATTTGAATCCAGTAATTGGTGTTTTTTCCTCAGTGCTGTTATAAATTGAATACATGTTCTTCCTCAAGCACTTGACATAGAATCACTTCAGAAAGACAAGCCTTTGAGCCTTGATTTCATCTATTTCTTTCCTACAGCCCATTTTTTGTTTTGTTTTGGTTGGTTGTTTTTTTTAGCACCAGTTCACCACTATGAACATACTGTATTTACCTGTGCCAAACTTTCTGCTTCACCACTGCTTGCAGCTTTTTTGAAGAATTTTTTGGAACTAATAGCATTCCTGTTATCTGATTTCTCCATGTTCTGCATGCTCTGCTGGGGTTTGCAAAATGCTACATTTCACCGTAGTCCTTTCATCTTCCTTCATATACTGTACTGTAGTAGTGTTTGTAGTGTATTGTAGTGTTGGAATTTCATGTGCAGATCCATCCTTTGTATGAATTCTGTTTCTGAGCACTGCATGATTTTTGCCTCATATATTTGTACTATTTGAATTCTCTGTATTTCTGCTTATTAAATGATAGCCTGGAAGAGGTGAGGTCTGTGAATGGCCTATTTTGGGCAGTTTGCCAAAATTAATTCTGTATTTTCTAGCAGCACATTTTGGATTTTGGGTTCATGTTTTATATCTGGGACTTGGCTCTGTAAAATTATCACAGTGATTCTTTGGCCTCAGATGATTTATAGTGTTCTGTGTTCTGTGGACTGTTTCCTTCCTCATCAGACTGCAGTGTTTCCTAAGTGTTATACAAAGTTTTTCCATTTGTCCCTATATTTCTGGGACCCATCTCAAAGGGATTAGCAATTTCCCCACTACTCCAGTCATGGTTTGTTTTCTTTCCCCAGTTTATTGACTTTTTAGTCTAAACATGAAGATTGAAAAGCAAGAGAGATTTCCTCCCATTTGAAATCTGTTCTGTCTCTGTGCAGTGTGAAACATGACACTGGATCTGTTTGTCTCCTGGCTTTAATAAAGGTAAATATTCTTCATTGTATCCTTTCTGTTTTTCAGCCTAATGTCTACAGATGAGTTAGCTGTGGTAGATGAATCCATGCTAATTTCTTGGAAAGGCAGAAGAAAATAGTCACAACAATATCTGGGGATCTTGAAATTTTATGGAATATGAAAGTATGAAGTAGACCAAACAACAGTTTCTATACTTGAGGTACACACTTCTCTATTTGTAATGGTTATAAAATAATTTATGAACAGTTTCAGTAAATGCATTTTTCAGAAATTGTTCAGATGTTGACATTTTCACCACATACGACTTTCAAAAAATGTTTACTTGGATATATATTGTTGTAATTCATGTAAACAACAAAATGCCCTTTCCTGGCCTTGTTTTGTCTATACTACTGCCAGTCTCATCATATTTCAACCTATTACATAAAACTCTACATTTGATCAATGTGGTGGGTTGCTGGATGCCAGGTACCCACCAGGGCTGCTCTAGCACTCCCCTCTGTAAGTGGACAGGAGAGAAAATATAATGAAATGCTCATGACTTAAGATAAGAACAGGACCCTATCCTGCCTATCATACCGGTCAAAACATACTCGGCTTGGGGAAATTAACTGAAGTTATTATCAAACAGAATCAGAGCAGGATAATAAGAAGTAAAAAAAAAAATCCTAAAAACACTTCCTGCCCCCACTCCCTCCTTCCCAGGTTCTACCTCTTCCCTGCCAGGGAAACAGAAATGGGGCTTGTGATCGGTTCATCGCACATTGTTTCTGCTGCTGCTCAGGGAGAGGAGTCTTTTCACCACTCCAATGTGGAGTCCTGTCACAGGAGACGATTCTCCATCAGCTTCTTCAGCGTGAGTCCTTCACATGGGCTACACTTCATGTACTGCGCAGTGTGGCTCCCTTTCCACAGTATGCAGTCCTTCAGGAACAGCCTGCTCTAGCTTAGAACCCCACAGGGTCACGACTCCTACCACAAAACCTGCTCCAGTGTGGGCTCCTCTCTCTATGGGCCTGCAGGTCCCCGCCAGGAGCCTGTTCCAGCATGGGCTACTCGTGGATTCAGAGCCCTCTTTTCAGGTGTCCAGCTGCTCTGGTGTGGGGCTCCTCACAGGCTGAGGGTGGATCTCTGCATTCCCCATTGAGCTCCATGGGCTGCAGGGCACAGCTGCCTGACCATGGGCTGCACCATGGCCTGGAGCATCTCCTGCCCCTCCTTTCCACTGACATTGGTGTCTGTAGAGTTGTTCCTCTCAGGTATTCTCACTCCTCTGAGCAATATTATAACTGTGCTATAACTTTTTTTTTCCTTTATCACAGAGGCTCTACTAACTTGTCTGAGGGGTAGCCTCAGACTTGGCCAGTAGCAGGTCCACTTCAGGGGTGGCTGTCACTGTCTCTACCGAACATGGGGGAAGGTTCTACCAGCTTCTCAAAAAAATTATCCTTGTAACCCACCCGCCATTACCAAATCCTGGTCACATAAACCCAGGGCAATCGAAAAAAATTACTGAAAATGCCAACTACATTTTACTTGAGTTCATGCTGGCACAAATTGAATTCCCCCATTATTATACAGTCAGAAATTATATAATAACCTTTGTGCAAATCCTACTAACATTTGCTTTCAAGAGAACAGGAAACAGGGGGAAATTAATTTAAAAAGTGGAGATTTTGGAATAATGAGTCTGATGAAAATGCAGGCTAAGAACTATCACAGAAACCTGAAGCATAACACATCCATAAAGTCTTTGGAATAAGTAGTATGAATTTTCTCCCCTTCTGACTGACCAAATAGTGGGCTATTAGGAAACAAGATTTATAACGAGAGGTGTAAGAGAAGAAGAAAAGAGAGAAAAAAGAGTTAATAGATTAACTGCAGCAAAAAATGGGTTTTCTCCTTTTTCCTCTCAAACCTTTGATAATTGATACAAATGAAAAAACAATTTTTTATGAATTAGAGCTTCTGTTGGAAAGTGTTCCATATTGGCAAGTCTAAACTAATCTTGTTACTTATATTATCATCATTTTAAAAATTAGAATGGTGGGGTTATTTTCTTCATCAAACTTGATTATCTGTGTTGATGGATCTTAAAACCATGGTGCATGTGATTCCTCTTTATTATACGTGATGCATTATTTTTAATAAGAAACATGAAACCAATGCCCACATGGGTGCTACATTTAGTATTCTTGAAGCAAAAAATCCATTGTATGTGGACTTGCCACTCCTGATTATGGCAAATAATACTACTTGGCTGTCTCTAATAATGCATTAATTGACACTTTTATCATGCACATATTCCTCAATGCTCAGGAACTTTTATGTTAGGACAATACCTATAAGGGAGAGAACAAAAAGTAATACTGAAAATTTTAAATAATGTAATTATGTAAGTAAATGTCTTGGCATTATCTGGAATTTGGTCTATAGCACTTCTATTTGAAAAGAGATATTCTAGATATTAATCTAGAGCTAACCAAATTCTAGCTTCTAGTGTGGTTAAACTAAGGTCAGATAAAATCATGGGGGTAGCGGAGAAATGTTAATTTAAAAAAGTGAAAAAAGGGATTCTTTTCCTCTAAAGAATCAAATTCAAATCCCTACAGGACAGAAAAACAGTCAAAAATAATGGCTATTAAAGAGCTGGGAAGCTATATTCCTCTTTCTGTCTTACTTTATAAGAGTATGATAATCTTTAATGTAACTGAAAGGACGCAATTCCAAAAAGAAAGAATGAATACTGGTTTTAGCAATGTTATTTCTTAATTAATACTATTCAATTCTGCAAGTAATGATTTAGAATTGAATGGACCTAAAAAAGGAGGATTTTAGGTGGCATAAAGTCCCACAGCTAGGGAAACAAGTCCATTTTCTTCATGTAGGTGGTGAAACTTTCATTATTTGGATATTCTAGCAAATTAACTTTGTACAGGGTTTTCATACAATCAGCAAAAGGACCCAGGGTCATTATCTGGCACAGGATATGGCTCTAGGTGAGCTATGTGTGTAGTACAGAATGGAAATGTTTGTATTCTAACATTATCACTCCAGGAAATGGAAATACACTGGGGTTTCGTCTTCACTTTTGAAATTCTTGTCACTATTGCAAAGCCGTCTTGAGGAACATTTTCGCACAGTTGTATCTTCAAAACTCTATGTCCCGGACAGGTAGGGGAGAAAACATCATCTCATACATTCCTTCTTTTTGTTTCTTCCTGTCAAACTTGGCACTCTCCACTGATAAAAGCCTGTTAGCATTTCGGCTGAGTGTCTGCAGTTTGTGCACCTGGTTCTTAAGAGAACTATGTCTTTCATGAGAAAAAATGTGCCTTTTTTGCATAGAAGAAGGAAAATAGGTTATTCCCTATTACTGCCTTCAGAATTATTGGCATAAAAATAGTAGTGTAACCTTTGTACTTCGACTTCAGTTTCAGCTTTTCCATGTAATCTTCTTTTCAACACATCGGCCTCTCTCTGCTGAGCTTCTTTCCTTTCCTGTTTTGCTCCTCCCCTTCTGCTTCCTCCTCCCTGTTTACCCACAGCTCACTCTGTTGTACAGTTTAACATACTCTCTAGCTCTTCAAGGTATTCTGTCTATGAATCTTTCTATAGCTCTTGTGTTTATTTGGGAATATGAGTTCTACAGGTGGTGGAGGTGCTAGCCAGCAACATATTTTTCAAATTACCATTATTAAAAGTAAATTTCTCTCTTTAACAGAGAAGACATAAACAGGTAAGTGAAGTACTTCTTTTATCCAAAAATCATATTTTAACACATCACAGGCCACTGTTAGTGAATTTTGAAGTGCAGCAGTATGAAAAAATGTATTTATTATCAGCATTATATTTGAAAGTGTTCACCAAAAAAAATTAAAAAAAAAAAAATTAATCACTAACACCAGTAAGTCTTGCTGTTCTCATACAACAGTAAACTTAGTTGGGTTATTCTGTGACTTTGTTTATACAACCACTTTGGATTCTGTAATGTAATTTCCAGCTGTGTAAATAATGGTATTCATAAATACAAGTCTGTTCATTTGTCATTCAGCCTGCATTAACTTTTTCTGTTTGCATGAGCAACATGGTTGCATGAGAACACAGAAGCTCTCTTCTGTTCATACAGTTATTTAAACCAGAAAAGATACCTTTCCTGGTTCACCCTGTAATCACATAAACATCCTATGACAAGTAATTCCATTCAGTCGTTTGAAAAATCTTCAGTAAAATATTAGATGTCATATGTTATCAAGCATAGGAAAAAACTTCCCTTAAGTTGTCTTAAGCTCATAGTGCTTCTACAGTAAGGGAAAAAAAATCCATCATTGTAATTTAAAGCTTTTATTTGTTTCTTCCCTTCAGAAGAATTCTTTTTAGCATTATGTGAAATAATTACAATTGAAATTTTTATCATCAAAAGTGTTCTGAAGTAAACTGAAGGTGGAATGGCCTAAATATAACACTTTGTACTATGATAATGGGTATTCTAGAGACCTGAGAACTGTGTAACACATGAATAATTTGACAATTTCATGTCTAGAGACTCCAGATGGTATGTTTGTTCTTTGGTGGTATGCTGGATGTAAATCAGCACAATCAAGATCAATACACATCCAAGAACATTCTATTTCTATTTTTTCCTGGTCATAGTTACTTCACCTAGTTATTAGACCCTTTTCACAGCATAATTCTGAATGGGCATGATGAGAATTTGCCAGTATTTTTTTTTCTTCCACTATTCTGAAGCTAACAGCTAACTCTGTCATTTTCTAGCTCCTGTAAGCTTGCTTCCACATAGATGATATTCTTAGCTCTTGGATTTCAGCACATTCGTTCAGAAACATAAATGTACTTGCATGTGAGTGTCGAAGAGTAGCACCTGGAATGCTATAAGGAATTCTACAAAGGAATATGATCTATATTAAAGTTACTCAATCAATTCCATAATGCTTCATCAATGCTTCATATGAATAAGCAAACCAAGCAATAAAATTTCTGTTCACTGATACTGGAGGTTCTAATCTGCACTCAGATTTCTAAGTGAACCTATTTCCTTTATGCCTCTGAATGTGCTTATTATACAACAATCAACCACTAAAACTGTTTCCTTAATGAACGAAAATATAGGCCCATGGTTGACATAAGACTTAAATGACTGGACCAAATATATTACCTTTCCTAGGAATTAAAATTTAAAATTTCAAATCAAAAAGTGCCCTTTTTATGATTTATCTTGAGACAGTGTTCAGTGCAGATATCATTGCATTTCTTTAATAATTTTTCTACAGCAGAGTTGTTTTCCAGTTATGGTCTTTTCTTTCTTCACTGTCCTATAATAAAGGTCACTTTGATTTTGACAGTAGTGCCCCAGACTCAACAGAAACCTTGAAGAGTTTGTGGTTTTGGTGTGGAGCAACCAAAACAACAGACCAGAACCACCTGTTACTATTAAAGTTGCTTCTAAGGAGAGTTATTCTCACTGAAAGAGGTTAAATACTCAAATGCAAATTTTCTTCAGAAACAAGTTTCAAGGCTGACCTTAATACTGGAAAATCACAACCATTTAATTAAGGCAACCTCTATTTTTGTGCACTGATTTTAAGACAGGTGAGAAATGCAGTGAAGTAGAGAGGTAAGTCAGAAAATTTTAGACTGTGTGGGCTGATGAGATGATTCATTCTATGATAATGCCACTTTTTGACTTCCTAAGAAATTTCCATAGTTATGTTCAGAGGCAATATGTATTGGCTAATAAACACCTGCAAAAGATTTACACAACTCTGACTGCCTTTCTTGACACAATCCAGGAAACAGATGCTACTTCAAACTCTGAGAACAGATGAAGCTACAGGTATAACCATTACAGTCATTGCTCTATTAATAAGCATAGTATAGGGATGCAGGAAATACTGTGACTTACTGTGGAGCAACTGCACTACTACCATTCTATTTCCATGTCTCTCTGAAGTCCTAGGTACAGCTGCTCTGGTTTGGAAAAATATAATGGTTTAGGACTCTCATTACCCTAAAAGCAAGAGAACAAGCTTCAGTACATACAGCAAGTAGCTGTTTTTTAAAGATTATTGTTAATTCAAGAGCAACTTTATTGAACTTCAGTTTCTGAGCATTTATCTGCTTTCAGCCTAGATAGTGGCTTTTAGTATAGATGTTCTTAATCAGTTAATGTGTTAATCTCTGAAAGCTACAAAATCACATATACTGCATATAGAAATGGAAAATTTCTGTATTGAAAGGTAACCAAAGTAATTACTATATCGAAATTCAAATAATGATGTCAAATCACGTCACAACACACAGCATTATGAAATATTTACCATACAGATATTTGAAACAAGTGGGAAAAATGTGAACAAATATCCCTTTATTTAGTGAAGTCAAAATATTGATCAGTTGTAAGTTTTCACATTACAGGCTTGTTTTTACCATAGCTGCTGCTCTGGATCAGCTGCTGCAGAGTGCAGGCCAGCAGTGATTCACTGACCCAGGACTGAGCTGTGGACCCAAGAGTGCTTCTCAGACCCAGGTCCCTCTGATCTGATCACTGATCTGATACTCTGAGTGCTCACTGTAACCAGAAGAGGGTGTGCTCCACAGTGGTCTTCAGATTTGGCAAATTTTTGTGGTCTGGACACCTAATCCAGAGGGCTACTGGATAAATGGAAATAAATCCATCAGGAAAGACACTCTTCCTAGCCCTTAATGTTTAAAAGACTAAGTCCTTTTTAATAAATTGTTGTTTATTTTGTCCTCCTGGTTTTTTGTTTTCCCAGAGGAAACCTTCATGGTAACGTGGTGTTTGGTAAAGGAACAAACTTAGAAGTCATAAATCTCTTTTTAGTGACAGGCAGTCATAATTAGTAGATTAAAGTAAACTTAAGTGTACTCATCCTCGAATTTCTCAGGTAGAAGTTTTCTCAGTTAATTTTAAAGAATAGTTTACAATACTTAATACAAGGTAAATCTCTGGGTCCATGCCTGTGTCTGTATCTGTGTCTGTTTCATTATGTGTGTATTTCATGGACGAGAAACTACCTTATGCAAAGTCAAAACCACCTCTATCAAAAGGTTTAATTTTATTTCCATTATTGGCTCATTCAGGAAGTGTCGGAGTCTAGAACATCCCTCTGGCCACCCTGGAGGGTTTGGAGACCGGACAGGGGGGTCTGGGATCTGTACAGGGGGGTCAGTTAGACCCACACAGGTCCCAGGAGGACACTGCCTCTGATCCCTGTCCATGGGAGTGAACACTCACATGCAGGAAGAATCACAAATCCTAAGAATTTAAAATAAGTAGTGGATGGTTTATTATAGAATATAAATATAGAAATTAGGATTCTTAGCATATGGGGCTGAAGAGACAAGATGGAGGAATTGGGGAGTGGCCCCTGTCTTCTTTGTTCTTGTTCTCGTCTCCCATCTTGTGCTGAGTTGGGTTTTAGAGATTGGTTTAGAGTAGAACTGACATGTTAGTATAGGTAATAGGTATTGGTAAAATTTTGTAAATAAAAAATACGTCTCGGACAGTGGTTGGGTCAAGGGTGCCGTACATAAGGTACGGGGCTCTCTGATGCGCCCAGTCTGCCGCGTGTCCTGCTCTGCGGAGACACCTTGCAGAGCTGAGAAAGAACTAAGATAAGGTACCCTGCCAGGGAAGTGTTTGGCAGAGCTGAAAAAGGACTGAGATAATGAAGAATAAACAACCTTGGAAATGTGCACCGGCGGACTCAGTTTGTCGTCTCTACCTCTGGTGTGTAACACTTAGGGCAAAGAGAAGACTGAAAACCTTATTACCTCTGGGAACAGCAACCCAGGGGAAACTCCTAGGGAACAGCAACCCTGGGGGAACCCTTATTACCTTGGGGAACAGGAACCCCAAGGAGAATCTCAGGAAAACTACAACCCTGAGAAATGGCACCCCAGATGGGACCCTCAGAAGAAGATAAAAACTCCATCATTCGAAGATAAGAACAGATTCAGCAAGTCGCCGACCTTGGAACTTCAGCCGAACTGACGTGGACCCAGGGCCCAGGGCTGCGTCATCCCACAGCTGCCGGACAGCAAGGGACATCACCGGTTCCAGTTCCACAGCCAGGAAAGACTGCACCTAGGTGAGACCGGTCAAAAACCCAGAACACGGGGGGAATGCATTCCAGAAATAGCTACGTATCTTATTAACTTGGCAAAGCATTACTGCTGCATAATTTGCGGCTTCAATTGAAAGAGTCAGCAGCTCTCTAATAATGGGTTTGCCTCGCAATCCTACAACACAAATCGGAACTAAAGTTCCAGATAGAATTTTGGAAAGAGGTGAACAAAAAAACACTATATCAAAATGCAATAAGGAGAGATAAAAAAAAAAAAGCTCTCAAATTAATGGCATTGGCAAGTGCACTGCTGCAAACCATATTACAGAATTCCAGGGAAGAATTAAAACTCCCACGACAGCAGAGAGGCAAAGAGGAATTAGATTCCCAGCCCTCTGAGAAGCGAGCCCACATGTCGACCGCAACGCCAGAAAAGGGAGGGGATGCTCAAAAGCAGTCTCTAACAGTTCCTTGGACATCCCCCACTCCGCACCTTACCCCGCACCCCGAAAAGAACACTGAAGCGAGCGGCCCGCGGCCGTGCGGCGCAGCTCCCCCCATCCCCCACTGCAAAACAACAGGGGAAAGAGGGGAAAGGGCAGACGGAGCACCAGCCGTGCCACCAAGGCGGGGGGAGGACACACTGCGCGGGGGAGGGCGGCCCGCAGACGCCCTGCACTGGGAAGGAAACAGCCGGGAAGAGAGTTTGGAAACAGGGTGAAGAAATACATTAAGGAGAAGGCAAACTTTCACAGTTGCTTTTGAATCGGTCAGAGCAAGAAAGTGAGGAGAATGAATTGTTTCTGAGTGATTTTTATGAAATGCTGTTTGCACCAAGAATACAGAGCAGGTTTAGTGGCTGTGCGTGCTCGGACAGCTCAGAGCTGGAGCGAAAGCGGCCGGCGGTGCCGCCGTGCATCGCGGGGCGGGGAAGCCGGGATTGGGTCCGCCACTCGAACTTTTGCGGACCCCACTGCACTCGTCGTGCGCCCGGTGGCAGAGGCTGCTGCCTCCCCAGCAGGGAGGCGGAGACGGGGCAGTGCCGCGGCACAGCGCGAGCAAAAGGAGGCTTGTTCCCTCCCCCCCCCGCCCCGTTTTCCCCCCCCCTTCCCCCTCCGCCATGATACGCGTTCCCCGGGAAGGAGGCGCGGGGAGTCCAACACAGACCCCGCCTCCACGTCCCCAAAGCTCCCTCCCTCCAAACATCGAACACGGAAGGACAAAGCACTGCCCCCCCCCCCCCCCGCCCCCCCCCAGCGGGACAGGGAGAGACGAAGGGGAAAAGAATACAAGGATCACAGGCAGCGGTCACCGAGCGTGGGAATGCGGAAGCGCGGGAACGCGGGAATGCGGAAGCGTGGGCAGGGTGCACGCTGATGTCGCAGACGGTGAAAACCGAGGCAGGGACTGGGGGCACCACTCCAGCACAAGCTGCGGGGATGCAGGAAGCGCGGGCGCCGGCGGCATTTGTAAGGAGCGCCAGCGCAAATTAGGGCGGGGCGGACCCTGGGAGAGAGCAGGGAGAGTGCGTCTTTTCGGGCTTTGCCACGCCAAGTCAGGCAGAGGAGGGGCATGGCCACGCCGAAGGCGTTTCGTTCCACGCCCCCATGCCGGCGCAGACAGGGGCAAGGCGGGGCCAGGGTGGGATTTCCCTCTGGGCAGCGTCCCCCTACCCCACCCCCTCGCAACGGGCGTTCTATCTATTCCCTCATAGCAGCAGTGCTCAAGCAGCGGGAGGTCCCGCAGTAACCCCGATGCACAACCAAAATTAAAAGCAATTATGCAGCAATGCCAAGGCATAGAAATAATGAAAACTAAGCAGCAAATATGCTCGCAGCACCCATCCGGCGCGACGTGAGTGACAAAATTGCGAAAGTGCAGCTTTTCAAAGCATGCATCACAAAGATTATAAGTCCCCATCCTCAGAAAGGAGAGGGGAAGATGATGTTGCATGATGGCAACACGTGACATTTAAGATTTATAAGAAACACGCAGCAACGCGCAAAAGCTGCAGTGATCAGGGCAAAGAATTTTTCACAAATATGCCCGTTGTATCACAACATTGGCACGGATTGGCTATGCCAGGGACCCCTCAATGTTTTTTTTATCAAGCCCAAATCCCTCAGCTCAGTCAGAACGGCCTGGCTAGCCGGACAAGCTGAAACTGAACCCAGCCGGTTCAGCATCACCACCATGCATGGTGGAACAGAAGCATTGCAACAATTTCTAAGCAGATTGCACAGCTTCAACAACAAAAATAGTAACAAAGGAAGCTTTCATTAACTCCTGAAGACAACAAAGTTCAAGATATGCTAGCTCAGAAGCAGCAGCAAATATTCACCGTTGGTGACAGCAAGTCAGTTCAAACTCCACATGATTTTTGGACTGTAGCCCAAGCTTCTTTTGCCACTCAATCACAATCATCTTTATTTTCAAAATATTTTTTTTATATAAAAAAAAAAGCAATTATTTCTTCAGTTGAAAGACTGTGCTCTGGAATTTTATCTGAATTTAGCAATGCATTTCCCTCAATCACCCCTTCCAGCATAAGGTAGTCACACCCTTTCTGAATCCTCTGCAAATAATTCCTACACATTTACATCAAGGCTACCTGCTGGGTCAGCGGCATGTTCAGCCGTGATTTCCCTTCACCGTGCCACATAGGTATTATGTGCAGCACACAGAAAAAGTAATACCCCAGTCCTCATAGAGGAGGGGGAAAATGATTTACAATATCCACTCCTCATCCAGGAGAGGGAGAAAAGTTAGAAATGTTAGCAAGCTCCAAAATAGAAGAAAGAGCATCATGGTAAGAGCAATTGAACCACATTCCTGCAAATCCACAGGATGAAAGAGTTATAACAGACTGCAAAGAAATCAAAAAGAAAACACTGAAAGAGAAAAACTGTGATATAGTGAAGCATGGAAAGTATTGTGTTACCAATGACTTATGATCTACAGGATGAAAACTCAAGATAGGGGCAATTGTATCACGATGTGCTCAGAGACTGAAAGAAAGTCAAGCGAGAAAAGGGTTTGAAATTTCTGTACTTCAAACAGTTTTTGAAGGAATGCTAAATGGAGGAAAGCCCTCGATGAACTAAGGAACAAATAGCAGGGAGTGAATGCAACCCTCACCATGTTGCAGGTGGCAGGGGACATACCACATAACAGAGCCAAAATTCAAGCCAGGGATTTGCCACAACAGGTGCAGGCAGACATCAGAAGTACACCACAAAAAACAATTTTGCAAGTTCCATCCATTGAAACACCTGAAAACATCCGTACATATATAATATATACATATACATATACATATATAATAATCCAGCAAGGACCTTCAGAGTCTTTCATGTCATTCCCTGGTTGCCTCACCAAGACAATGAACAGGCAAGTGAACAATGAAATAGCAAAGCTACACCTGCTTCAATTCCTTGCGTTTGGAAATGCCAACGCAGAATGCAGATGCATCATCAATGCAATGCCTGGTGGACTGTCTCAGGCAGAGATGGTGAAGGCAGAGATGGTGAAGGCAGAGATGGTAGAGGCATGCAGTGAAGTGGACACACCTCAGCACGGCACATCAGTGCAGGCAGGCATCTGAAGAAACCAGCTTGAAAGGATCCTCCAAGCCCGGGATGAAGGAATTCTCACAGCACTTCAACAAGTGATTCAACAGAACAGCATGTGGACATTGTAAGAAAAGATCAGAAGAAGAAAATACAATCATTTGTCCCTTTGTTGTGGAGCAATCCATCATTGTGTGAGAAACACAAAATGTGAGAAAGGGACATCCTATCATAAAGAAGAAAAATAGAAAATGAAATGAAAATGAGCTTTTAGCCAGAGTTAATCATTATTTGTTAATTTGAGTTATGTTTCCACATTTTACTGTTGTTGAAATTTTTGTGTGGTTTGGTTCGAGTTTAAGTTACATATTGTTAAATATATAATTCTAAAATTTATTTCAAGTTTGGGCCCTGAAGAGTTTAAATTAAGTTTGTATTTGAGTTTCATGAAGTTTAATTAGTAATTAATTTATATTTTATTGATTTATTATATATGGATTTTATAAGGTTACTGCAAGTTGTAGATTTTTATCAAGCTTTATTTATGTTGAATTCAAGTCTTTGTTGATTTAAAAGGTGATTTACAATTTATAGAAGGTATGTTTGTTTAATTTGCAGAGTTTAGTTATTTTTCTTCAACAAAGAAACAGCTTCAACTGAAATGATGATGATGGAACATTGATAAATAAGATTTGAGGAGAAGATACAATTTGTTAGATCCCTGATTTTATTGTTGGTTATGAATTGTTTCAGTCTTTTGTGTTTAATTTTAAATTAATAAGTGTATGAGAGTTTTGAAATGCAATTTAACATGTTAAGTATTGATACATTCATTATCTAATATGGAAACATATATAAAAATTGATAGTACTTGTAACTTAATATTACAGTTAAGCTTTTATGCTTTGTCATTTATTTATAGGATTTTTCGAAAGGCATTTGTAATTTTGAATCTTTTCTATTTGTTTTTTAACCATTTAAGTATTTCGTAAATGCTGTTGTTGAAAAATGTAGTTGTATTATTAAGTGCAAGTCAGAATTTTTTCTTAAGTTTCATTTTAAGTATATAATTTGTCTCTTTTATAATCAATCTTGTATGTTTTATGCAATGTTTTAGCATGTCCTTTTGAAGTTTCATTTGAATTTTTAACTGTGTTATGCATTTCACTTGAAATGAGATTTTGGGCTTGCTTTGGTACCTCTTGTGTGAGTAGAGACATTGCATTTCAGTTTGTTAAATCTTTAAGTGTTTTTCAGAAGGTCTTGGAGAGAGATACCTGAAGCATCATTGATGATTTTTCCATCAGCTGTTGATCCTGTGATTGTTCCAATTGGTATTCAACTGTTTTCAAGAAAAGTTCCAGGAAAGACGAGCTCCTGAGTGATCTGATCAATTTTTCATCTTAAATTTTAAATGTTTCTTTTATGTAAAAACGTTATGACAGTTTGTTGTATTTGGGGCATTTGATGCTCATTGTTGTTAGAGGATTTATTTGGAGAATGTGCTAAAGAGCATCACTCCAACTTGAAGTTTGAGTTCTGGCCAAACTCTGATTTTAACTTGGACGGATGCTGTTTGCCAACAAAGCCCAGAGATTTCTGCTCCAAAAAATAATATGCAAGTTATTTTGACTTGGCAATTTGATCTTATTAATATAACAGCTGAATCAACTTTGTCGTGAGACCTGATGTCTTGCCCGGGAAAGAACATCGGGGTCTGCACTGAAGGAAAGTGTTTCAGCAGTTTGCAGTCTCTGAGGTGATGGCACAAATGATTTGATAATCACATTTCATTTTCATTGGTATGCCAAATTTTTCCTTTGTGTTGAGCATTTCTTTATAGAATTCTTTTGTCATGCTTTATAGTACTCATGTTATGTTTTATATCTCCAAAAAATTGAAATAACCTCCATGATGCAAAAGGAGAGGGGAGGAATGCTGAGTGTAAATTTAAGCAGAATGTTGAGGAAAAAATAGTATGTTTTAAACTTTTGATAAGTTCTTTTGTAGAGTCCACTTCACCGAGCAGCAAGTGGAACGGGAAGAGAAACGTGAAGAGAATCCTTTAGTCTTGAGCAGAAACCCAGAGACAGGATGGATTGGAAAATCATTTAAATTTAAGGTTTGGGGCAGGGATTGTGCTTGTGTTTTCACAGGAGCCGAAAATGAGCATCAGCAAGGCATGAGAACCTCTGCCAAAGTCAACGACATCAGGCGTTGGTCCAGAAATGGAAAAGCAGGCACACAGACGTGGCTGTCAAGACTGCGGACATTTTCTTCGTTCGGAATGCAAAAGATTTTGGGACTTGGGATTTCTCTGGGACTTGAGTGGTGTTGCATTTCAGAGATTCCCACAGAGAGTGAGGCCTTTGAACAAGCAGTTCAATCAAGTGTTATACTTGTGCATTGTGTTCTCACCGATTATCTTGGGCAGTGGGGTAGTTTCGCCCATGATTCAGTCAAGGAAGAATGGTTGGGAAACTCTGACCAATGTATCAGAGCTGAGCATCTTTCATTTGACATACTCAAGATCAGGGAAATTCTTTTCATCATGTTTTATGAGTTTGTTAGTAGGCAGGTGATTGAACAAGTAGTCGATCCCAGAGAACATCCCTCCAGCAATTTCACAGTTCATTTTCAACCTAGTGGGCAAATGGGATGTTCAAATGAAATTCTTTTCTATGGTTCTTTGTGAACCTCGAAAATGAAAACCTTTGGTTCAGCAAAAGAGAATTTTTGCAGAAAATTTGGTCTTTCCTGGAGTGACACAAAAAAGATAATATCGTAGACGTCACTCCAAATCATATGATTTGTAAAAGTGCATCACCTTAGTGTAACTACACTGAGATGTCAGATAAACTAGCAAGTCAGGTTTCAGTGTTATTCCCGAAAGGAATCCTTTTCATTTGTGAAGACAGGATTCAGTCTGTGCTCCTTGCAGGTGTCAAGGATGGTCCATGCAGCAACAAGAAATGTTCTTTGTTAACACATGTTAACACCCAGCATGACATTGATAAAAGAGCAAGAGAGGAAAGATCTGTTGAACAATATGATCCAAGTTGTGATGGTAATGCAGACAGTATCAGGGATGATTTTAATACTATTGGATCAAAAGGGCTGTTGTCAGAACAAGTATGCCCATGCCACTTCTCTTACACTGAATGATTTGTTAACTGATATTGACAGTGTGAAACAAAAACAGAACAGCAATTGATTATTCATTGCTGATGCTGAGACACAAGTAAATAAGTTTGAAGGAATATCATGAGAACATAAGACAACTGGAAAAAGGCTGTGAACCAACTTATTATAAGAACTGAGCCTTGAATGGATGGAATGTTCAATGTGTTTAACCTTTTATCTTGGTAGAGGGAACTTTTGAGAGTATGTGTGTATTTCCTGTTGAAGTTTGTGATTCTTCTGATGTATGTGCCGTGTTTGCTTCAATGCATACGGCGGGCCAGGAAAAGAGTTGTCAGAGAAGCATTTTTACTGCAAAGAGGAGGGGGAGATGTCGGAGTCTAGAACATCCCTCTGGCCACCCTGGAGGGTTTGGAGACCGGACAG
The DNA here is from genome assembly GCF_021018805.1 of Prinia subflava. NCBI lineage: Eukaryota > Metazoa > Chordata > Aves > Passeriformes > Cisticolidae > Prinia > Prinia subflava. The sequence goes on along the minus strand of NC_086283.1, from coordinate 43,458,303 downwards.
GGGGGTCTGGGATCTGTACAGGGTGGTCAGTTAGACCCACACAGGTCCCAGGAGGACACTGCCTCTGATCCCTGTCCATGGGAGTGAACACTCACATGCAGGAAGAATCACAAATCCTAAGAATTTGAAATAAGTAGTGGATAGTTTATTATAGAATATAAATATAGAAATTAGGATTCTTAGCATATGGGGCTGAAGAGACAAGATGGAGGAATTGGGGAGTGGCCCCTGTCTTCTTTGTTCTTGTTCTCGTCTCCCATCTTGTGCTGAGTTGGGTTTTAGAGATTGGTTTAGAGTAGAACTGACATGTTAGTATAGGTAATAGGTATTGGTAAAATTTTGTAAATAAAAAATACGTCTCGGACAGTGGTTGGGTCAGGGGTACTGTACATAAGGTGCGGGGCTCTCTGATGCGCCCAGTCTGCCGCGTGTCCTGCTCTGCGGAGACACCTTGCAGAGCTGAGAAAGAACTAAGATAAGGTACCCTGCCAGGGAAGTGTTTGGCAGAGCTGAAAAAGGACTGAGATAATGAAGAATAAACAACCTTGGAAATGTGCACCGGCGGACTCAGTTTGTCGTCTCTACCTCTGGTGTGTAACACTTAGGGCAAAGAGAAGACTGAAAACCTTATTACCTCTGGGAACAGCAACCCAGAGGAAACTCCTAGGGAACAGCAACCTTGGGAGACCCTTATTACCTTGGGGAACAGGAACCCCAAGGAGAATCTCAGGAAAACTACAACCCTGAGAAGGAAGTAGTTCTGTAACTTTGATTATTACTTTAAAATAGAGCTGCTATTTTAACTGCAGAGACAAATATATTTAGTCCAAAAGACTAGTGAACTGTCCATATATTTGTGTGGCACAGCTTTCTGTGAAATTGTGTATATGAGATTGTTTCTAGATGTTTTTCTGTTGGCATCATACAAGAAGTGACAAAACTACCAACTGTAAAGAAACCAGAAAGTTTCTTTTGATAAGTAAAAAGAAAATAAAAATTTGAATTTATTTTAAATGTTTTGGATTTGAACAATGCATTTTAATAACTTAGGTAGTCTGCATGAAATGTGTGACAATCTGCTTTCTGATTGAGCTTGGAGTACATAGAATGTGTTTAAAGTTTAAATATTGTATAGTCAGGAACACGTGGATTTTATTAACTTTGAGTTTTTAGCAAATCTGGTGGGGTAACGCAATGAAGATAGCAGAGCAAAATTCAGTCTCACTGGAATTCACGGTGATTTGATTCCTGAAAGAACAAACAGCCCCTACTTCTGCTTGTAGGATGTTTTGCCACCTATATATTAAATTTTTCTACTGATATTGCTGGCTTGTCATCTGTTCATCCAATAGAAGTTTAAGGGTTGAGGGACCATGGTGACCTGACTTGGCTGACTTCCAGACCCCCCACCCAGCCACTCTCTCATTCCCTCACCTCAACAGAAAATGGAAAGAAAAAAAGAAGAAAATGCTTGTGCGTCAAAATAAAGACAAGGGGAACACTTACCAGTTACTGTTCTGAGAAAACTGGACATGACTTGAAAATTAATTTTCTTGGCAACTAAAGTAGAGTTGGATGGTGAGAAGTAAAGAGAAAAATGTAATACACCTCCCTCCTCTTCTCCTTCTGCCCAAGCTCATTGTTGCTCTTTCATTCACTACTTTGCCATCATCCCTGGTGTAGGGGGAGGGGGTTTGGTGTCAGTCCAGAACAGCTCTGTTTGTTATTCCTCCTTATGCTTTGCACTGCTCCAGTCTGGGTCCTTTCCAAGGGTGGTGGTTCCTTCAGAAAATGCTTCTAAGTGGGTCCTCCAGTGTCTGCAATGATAGTTCTCTGCTCTTGCATGATTCTCTCCATAGGCCATGTGGAAATCTCTGCATCAGCACCTGCAGCACCTCTTCCTCCTCCTTCTCTGACTTAGTTTCCTCGAGGTAGTTTCTTTCACTTTCCTCCACCCCTTTCTTCTCTCTCTGGTGTGCAATGTTATTGTTATTTTGCAAATACTCTTTTCCCAGAGGTGCCACCATGCTGACTGAGGGGCTCAGCTTCGCCATGTGATGGGTCCATTGGAGTTGTGTCCAGCACGGGTGCAGTGCTGGTCTCCTGACAGGAGCCACCACTGCAGGCCCTTGCTGCCAGAGCCTGGGCATGGACATCCAATATAAGGACTGAGCATGTGTTATAAATATTGAAAACTCAACCTCTCTCTTCTCTTCTTCCATGTATTCTCCCTCTTTGAAAGGGATAACCTAAATTAGATTTTTACTTAGCCAGCCTGAACTCACAGTACCAGAACTAACAGAAATAGGAAACAAGTACTGACAGAAAACCATAAGCATGTGAGACAGAATAAGAGTTTAGAAGATCAAAGCCCACTGAGATAATCAGTACACCTTGTGGAAGAGTTTAGGTGCCAAGTGTGGCAGAGCCATTGCTAGTGCTAATTGAGTCACTGAGTTACCCTGTGTCCCTTAACTGCATAAACAAAATGATACTGATACTGTGTCTATTGCTACCATTGGTTATTGTTTGGTCCTTGTCAATCTTTGCTCTGTCCTGTTGAGCTACTGGATGTGGAACCATGTGTAGTTTTATTCATACACAGCAAAGGGCATCATAAGGAATCTGAGAGGCATCAAAAAAGAGAATTCTCTGTCTGGATCCTTGGATGTTACTGCACACCAGCCCTAGAGGTAATAGCTATCTGCATAAACACGGAACTCTCATTTGTATGTGTTTTGCTATGTATCTAAGCTCTCTGGCCCCCATGTACTTCAGCTTCCTTCAGTCATTCTGTGCTGAGAATTCTGAAATATTACCAACTATCTTGAGAAGATATATTGTGCAGTTTTAGAACTCTAGGCTCAAATTTTGAATTCTGTATGAGGTTAGCACATTGTCTCCTCCTCAAGGACATGGGAATTTTATTTTCATATTACTTTAATGTAGCCATTCATGTAAAGTTTTATGTTACACTGTATGTAACAAACAGGAATTTACCAGCAAATTATCACAGCCTGCACGAAACAGCCGAACAGACTTTTTGTAGTTTAAATCATGGGATGATCAAGAAGGTACTTCCACTTTGACTTCAAAATTAAACAGGAAGATAACACTGCTATATTCTGGCTCTTTTTGATAGGGGATTCCCTCTTTTAAAGAAGTACTAACCTTTAACACATTCTATTCTGCTTACTCTCTTTCTGCTCTGGAGAAGAGATACCTCATTCACCATGGCTGAGAACAGAGTAACTCTCTTTTGTCAAGGTTCCCTTACAACAGAAGCCGTATATCTGGGAAATATTAATCTTTTCCCTGCCAACTTCTGTGTGCCAGCAAACCACACTAAGGGACATATCACCAGCATTGACTTAGTCTGTTTGTGGACTCTAAAAGACAGCCTTGAAATAGGTCACACGTAGGCTAAATCCTTTGATTGTTACCCTCATAGAGAGAGAAAATTAATTTCATATTGAAGTCTATTTTAATTTGTCTGGGAACACAAATACCATTATGCATTAATGAGAATTGTGTCATTACTTTATGACATTTCTTTAAACAGAATTAAGGTTTGTGTTTATTTAAGGATTTTCATGCCTTCAGGTTTATTTTACTTTTACAGACTACATCTATATTCCCTGGCTTGTAAAATCTTGAGAGAGAATTAGATTATTGTTTGAGCATTTCACTGCAGAATTCTCAGTATTATTTTTTCAGAAGCACAGATTTGAGATGTTAAATACCAGGCATACAAATGAATAAACCAAGGAGATAGGAATAAAATCAGTTGCCATGATTTCTCTTAAAGCCTACATTATATCCAGAAGGTGGTGGTCAGTGGCTCAGGGTCTTGATGCATAACAGTGACAGACGGTATGCCTCGGGGGTCTGTACTGGGACCGGTGTTATCCAATATCTTCATCCATGACCCAGATGGAGGGGTTGCGTGCACCCTCAGCAAGTTTACAGGTGACACCAAGCTGAGTGGTGCAGTTGACACTCCGGAGGGATGGGATGCCATCCAGAGGGCCCTGGACAAGCTCGAGCAGTGGCCCATGGCAATCTCACCAGGTTTAACAAGGCCAAGTGCTGGGTCTGCACCTGGGTCAGGGCAGCCCCCAGTGCCAGCCCAGGCTGGGGATGAACAGACCCAGAGCAGCCCTGCCCAGAGGGACTTGGGGGTGCTGGGGGTGAGAGCTGGACAGGAGCCAGCCGTGGGCACTGCCAGCCCAGAAAGCCAAGGGTGTCCTGGGCTGCACCCAAAGCCCCGTGGGCAGCAGGGCAGGGAGGGGATTCTGCCCCTCTGCCCCGCTCTGCTCAGACCCCACCTGCAGAGCTGCCTCCAGCCCTGGGGTCCCAGCACAGGAAGGACATGGAGCTGTTGGAGAAAATCCAGAGGAAGGACACCAAGGGGATCAGAGGGATGGAGCACCTCTGCTAAGAGGAAGGCTCAGAGACCATTAAACCTGGAACACAGAAGGCTTCTGAAGAACATAACTGTGACCTTCCAGAATCTGAAGGGAGCTTCTCAGAAAGATGGAGAGAGACTTTTTACATGTAGTGCCAGGACAACAAGAAATGGCTTCAAACAGAGAGTAGATTTAGATTTAATTTTAGGAAAATATTCTTTACTTTGAAAGTGATAAGATCCATAAACAGGTTTCCCAGAGATGCTATGGGGTTGTTCAAGGCCAGGTTGGATGGAACTCTGAGCATCCTAATCTAGTGGAAGATGTCCCTGCCCAACACAGTGGGATTGGAATCAGATGATCTTTAAGGTCCCTTCCAACCCATGCCTTTCTCTGATTCTGTGAAATTTGGCATTGCAAGAACAAGGAACATACATGAGTGTTTGGGCACTATGCTCCCAGATTTTCCATCTGTTAGCAACCACAGCTGCTAGAAAAGGGGATGTCAGAGAACTCACTGGGATTACTGGTGGGGATTTCACAAAGGGCTTTGACTTGTGTTCTTTTATGTGCCTATGGAGAGAAAAGGATGGCTGTGTAGATTGATTCAGATCCCAGAAGAGTATCCGAAATGAAGATGTTCATGCTGAACTTCTTGTCTGGCTGAGAGGAAGAGGTGATTTCTGAATGGTACTTGAAGCCTTTTCTCTTTGTATTATTGTTACACAAAGCATTTATTAACTAAATCTCTCTAACTAGATCGTTGTTGTCAAAATTAGCATGCTTGCTCATGCTTCTGAAATTCTCCATGCTCTCCCTCATGGGAAGGAGATAGAATTATGTGGTGTGTGTAAACAGGGATTAATTTAATCTTCAGCCAAATCCACACATTGCTGTGTAGCTGGTTTGCATAGGATTATGAAAATGATTTAATTAGATACAATCAGACATCTTGCTTTTGAAGATACATATATTTCTATTTTTTTTAAAGATTAATTCATCATATCTCCTGATTCAAACTTAAAAGATTAAGAAAAAAATCAAGTTTGCATTGCAGTGCATATACAATGGGAAGAAAAGTTGCTTGGAATCTAGGAAAGGGAGTAGATTTGATGTCATTCTTAAAGCCTCAGCCTTCTGCAAAATGGCCATCTTGCTCAGGGATATATGGTGAAACAACATTCATAACTTGGGACACTTGCTTATTTTGTTTCTCAGCACTGTTCATCACTTGACTAAGTTACATTTATTCTGCAATGCATGAATAGGGTACTGAAAAAAAATCCCTCACACTCCCTGCCGAAAAAAAGTAAACAGAAAAAACAAACATATGGTTCATGTGTTATAAGGAGCTGAAAAAGAAATTAAGTATCAAATGTGATAGTCATAATTTTGAATATGGTAGCTAAGTAATTTTCATCTTAATTTTAAGCCACGTTTCTTTGCTTTTTTTTATGAAGAGAAAATTGAACAGTGCATCTGTTGATAAAGTTTTGACTCATTATTTCCATAAATTGTAAACCAAAGACTGTCATTCTTCTTACTTCCAAATACTTAAAGTCCTTCTCAAGTCAGACATAAGTATGATGTCTCTATGACATCTAAATGACTGAAAAAGCCAAACATAAAAAGTAAAAGGAGCTCTAACTATTGCACTGCAGTCTGGGATTTAGGGAAAAAAGTTTTTTTTTTCGTTGTAATTTTTTTCCCCAAACAATATGTAAGCTATTAGCAAAGGGACCTAAGAAAAAAATTCTTGAAACTTATATGAATATGTTATATTTTGATTCTCTATGTGTTTGCATACCACCTACAATATCAATGCTGTCTCCTGGAACTTGTGAGCCAAGAAGCAGATGCTTAGAAAATACAGTTTGTCACAAGAGAACACCATTACAATAATGATGTAACAAGGAAATTCTCATCTTCCTGATATCCAGACTTGAATTCTAGGATTAGTGTTAAAACTAGCATGTTATTGATAAAACTAATATTGAGTAAGAATGAGACTGATACATGTAAATAGGAAATTTGACAGAATTAAAAAAGAAAGGGAACTTAGGACTTCAGGCCTGATCCTCCTCAAATCAACGAGGAGGATATCGGCTCTGAATTTTTTGAAAGTGCATAAAAGTTTGCATTCTTTTATTGATCTGCTGGTAAATAAAAGGTCATTATTTTGAACTGAACACAAATAAGGAAACAATTTCTGATCAGGTACAGTTAAATTAAAATTGTAGAAATGTACATTCTGTATTTTTTGTAGATAGATTGTGAAATGCAGTGATAACTTGTCTTTTAGATTAAAACCATGAAATTAATCTAGTCTGTCAGTTGGGATAGTGTTTATTATGACATCACTTAGGAAATTTATTCATAAATGTAATGCAAGTAATGAAGAATTGTGGAAGCATTGTAAAATAGGTTAAAACCTAGTAAGAAGTAGGTTTGGGCTAGAGTTATTTGTGTTTATAAAAAAGGTTTCATTTACATTTTCACAAACAGCAAGTGGGAGTGTCCTAGTGAATCTTTATGAAGGAGGAAAGAGCTTGAATTTTTTTGAGGATAGAATGATATAGAAATACTTTAAGCAGCCTGTAGACAACTGAGGTAGAAAGCAGATGAGATTAAGCAGTACAAAATACAAGGTTCCATTTTTTTGACTAATAAAAAATTGTTCCAGAAAATGGAAGTTCATAATTTAAAAATGTCAGAGAAGGAAGCACAGTTACATTAATTAAATGCAGAATGATTGAAGTGCTGATAAGAAAATGGCAAATGCAGTCCTAGGCTGTCTCAGATAAAGTATTTCTTGCAAAGAAATATTAAAGCCATTTGTCCTGTCCTGCTGTAAAACGGGTAGGAGGGGAGGATTCTTTTTGATAGATTTCTCCTAGAAAAATAAAATGCAGACGTGGCAATATTATATCTGAGAACTGTTTATTGATAAAAGAAGAGCAAGTGTTCCTACTGAAGGGGGATAGAAAAGGAACAAAGAGGAGAAAATAGAGATGGAGGGAGAAACAGAAGACAGGGACAGCATCACCGCAAGAATCCCGGGGTGCTCTGCCGACGCCCGATGTGCAGACAGACAGAGCAGAGCGAACGTGCTGCAGGCCGCGATGAGCCCGCGCGGTCCTGGCGCAGGCTGGGCCCATTTCCAGGGAGCAGCGGGCTGCGGGACTCCTGCCCTGCCGAGAGCGGGCTGCCGCGGGCAGGGCGCACTCGCGGAGCCACGGCGATGCCCTGCCGCGGGGAGCCGCGAGGCAGGGCAGGATAGGAGCAGGACCACGGGGAGAAAAACGGGACGGGGGCCAAGCTGAACCTCCAGGTGAGCCTCCGCTCCCTCCATGAAACTCAAAGAAAAATGGCACTGGTTATGTCGCAGTTAACTGCTTCTATGTGCTCAGGCTTCTCCCATAGCTTGGTTTCCCAGGCATTTTTTTCTGCGACATCCAGGCATCTGCCTAACCAGTAAGAGGAGGTCGCTTCTAGTCCGGTTGTGGAAGATTTGTGTCCTCTGATGGACTGAGGCGAAGCTTCCCCAGGTACAGGGTTCCCAGCACACGTGTACAGCCCCCAGCATAAATTTTCATCCCATCTCTAACACACGTTGAAGTGTAAAGAAAAATCAAATTGGTACATTGGTCGCCATTCTACAAAGTACTGAGGAGTCATAATTTTAAATACTATATACACGAAAAATGAATTCAATCTCACTTGATGAAGAGAAAAGGAGTCTACTGGAAAGTAAAGAAGCACAGCTTCTTCACACTAGCCAAACAAGGGCAAAGAAGGGATGTAACAGACATTTATGAATCCAGTGGAAGGGATAAATAAGCTATGAATGAATTGAGATGGGGACTTCTGTAATCCTCAGAGGAATGAGATTCTGGAGTGATCTTTGGAAAAGCGGTGTGAATGAAACACAAAACTTCTTTAACAGATAAAAATTATACTGCAATGTAGATTGTCATTGCTTATGATGTCACAGGACTTAATCTTATGACCTACAAAGTATCCTCCAGACAGGGTCTGGGCACCGAACAATCATGTTAGAGAAAATAGGTAACTCCTCTCAGAGTTTAGCATGAATGTCAACAGATACATGGCAATTTTCAATAGCATAATCACAGTCTGTGTGTTACTAAGCACAACACAGTTTAGAGACAAGAACTTTAAACTAAATATAGCTGTATTTAGCTATAACCTAAAAAACATGCTTTACATTTCATTTGAATACTATATCTACTGTAATAAAATTTGCAATATATAGCAATCTATTTGTAATAATTTGTAATAAATAGATTCAGAATAAAAGAAACAAAAAAAAAATACACATTACTTTCTTTCTGATCCCAAAGTCTCCATGCCAAAATAAATAAAATGAGAGACTACTCTGACATCTGAAAGCTTTTCACGATGATTAAGGTAAGAGTTCTGCTCTCTCTGTAAGTATTCAACACACATTGTGAACAAAACACATTCCAGCACACAGAAGGGACTCGATTACTGTCCTGTTGCTCATCTTTATGCTAATTTGGATAATGCTATTGAGATCTTTTGTTTCTCTGTTGTGTCCCATATATGTCCCATGTATATGGGCTTATATGTCCTGAATATACCTCTCAAGCTCAGAAGAGTCTATGAGGAAAATCTCCTGGATGTCTTTAGGGTATAGAGGCAGAAGATACATCTGTCAGTGGAGGCCTTTTCAGCTTTGAGGATTGCTTATTGCATACAAGAAAATCTCCCTCTGTTTGGAAGAGCTTTCCTCCCTGGCTGACAGATGCCATCTAAGAGAATAGACTTTTAACGTAGATTTATCTTAGTCATTCAGCAAATCAAGGCTTTATATACACCAAGCACAGGCCTACCACAAGATACACTGAAATAAATAATATTCTTTCTGACAACAATTAGCTTTGAAAAATGCTTAAGCTATTGAAATTTAAGGCAGTCTATATTTCAATTTCGTGTTTTATAGTACCTGCACTGAGTCTTTGAATGACATTTTAGTGTCCAGATCTATAAATTTTGCAGTCTCAGGTAACTTAAAACACAAATACTACCAGATTTTTTTTTGTCTGAAAGTGTTTTGTTCTAATGAATGAAGATCCTTTCCACTATATTAATCTTTAAGAGGATGCAATCTCCCTTGTTTGTAATTCTATGCTCTCCTGTGCTTTTTTTCATTGCAGTGCTTATTTTAGTACCTCAGGTATATGAACTTGACATCTTAACTCCCACGTCAACATGAACTGAAGTTATATCCCTCTGGTTTGTTATGGACAATTTTTGCCTCCCTCATTTCTTTTGTTGTCTTATTTCTTCAGTATAAATTAAGTTTTGATTTAATATCAAGAGTGACTATTCTTTTTATTTGCTACTGATTCTATGCCTCTTTTTTATTCCTCTTTTGGGAAAAATTATGCACTCTCTGGAGATGACAAGTCAGACAGTTGAAATGTCAGCACAGCCTCCGACAATGAAAACTATTAAGTACAGAATACATACCTGGACTGGTAGGGAAGTTGAAAGTTTTGTAACTGGTTGTGGTCTACTAAAAGTGTGTAGCAAAAAAAAAAAAAAAAAAAAAAAAAAAGGCAGTGGAACTCTGCTTTATGCCATTGCTTTACTTAATCATCTGTGGTGCAATGTGAACATAGACTTACAATACTACGGGAATGAAAAGCTGTCACTTAAAGATACATTGCATATTTTTTCAAAAATTACTATATTTTTGCTCTGGTTTTGAGGACCAGAGTATGCACAAGACTTCAACCTCATAACTCAGATCAGCCTTCCCTTCAAATTTGCCCTTGTTTTTACCTGTGGTTTAGTTTTAGTTTTAGTTTTAGTTTTAGTTTTAGTTTTAGTTTTTACTTTTACTTTTACTTTTACTTTTACTTTTACTTTTGGTTTTAGTTTTGGTTTTGGTTTCGGTTTTAGTTTTAGTTTTGGTTTGAGTTTTGTTTTTTATCTGAAGATGTTGCTACAGCAATATTGAGAATGTTAAGACTGGAATACATGAAAGTAAGAAAAAAAGTGTAACTTTATTTCTTTCAGCAAAAGTATGAAATTATGCATAAAAAAATGAAGTATTTATTCTCTTCCACAGAAAAAAAAAAAATTGCTACTGTCATAAAACTGTTGCAAGTATCTCATATTGCATGATGATTTACAAGATCAGCCAGCAGTGTGGTCCAGCTGGAGGCAGGCAATTCTATAACCAGATATATTTCTCTCTTGGGAGTGGGAGTGTGTCTGTTGTATTGTCATCTGGGGTATATGTGTTTAGTGTAATAGCCTCATATTATACAGAGATTGTCTTTTCAGTTGGAGTGTGGGTAGGAGAAAAGGGAGGGAATGAAGAAGTTTGTTTTACAGGTAGTGAAGAAATGTATCCCTTCATCAATAAGTTACTCAGATTTCTTCACCTACAGTAATGGATATTCATGTATAAAGATGAATAGTTTGGTCCACATTATACCAAATAGGCATTTCTCTAAATTTAATTGATTTTGACTTCATCAAACACATTAACTGTGCAAAATATGGAAAAATTATCTTCTTTTTTTTTTTTTTTCCTCCCCATAGGCTTAGATGGTACACTAAAAATGTCAGCAGATCTCCTGGAGGCAGCAGGTAAAACTCATTTCTATTTTAAAACTATATTAATTCTGAGTGAAATCAAACTCACTCTCATATATATTAAGGCAAGCAAGTCCTTGGGAAAAATTGCAGATTTTTAATAAGTGCATTTTCAGTAGTTCCATGCACTGTGACAAACTCATAAATCTATTGCTGTCTTTCATCCATTATGGATTTATCAGTTCACATGAGTAGATGTGACAGCTGAATACTGCTGAAATCCATACAGCAATATCTCTGTTACCATGAAAAATGCAACTTGGGCTCAAAGATGAGCTGCCTGGTTTTTTGAAGCTTTTGGACTGTGCTGGTTTTTTTGCTTTGTTTAAAGCTTGACTTAGACTACAGGAGACAGGGGAAATAAAAACCGTCTTTAAAAGAACGTTTTCTTCTCTGTCTCCTGTCTTTGAGACTACAGTCAATAAACCCACAATTTCATCTTGACAATATCCCCATGTTTTCTTTTAGTTAGCACTTAAGATAGATACGAAAATATAACTGTTTAAAATGTGATTTGCCATAGATATAGGAAAGAAGATAAACATTATTAACTTCTAATATTTAGCTGAAAGTCCTATCCATGTTCAATAGCATCTCTAGAACTCATCATATCTGTAAAACACGGGCTTTCCTTTCTTGTAGGGATTACCACAAGATTATGTCAATTTATGTATATTGTAAAACTACAGTAATAAATAATGGGATGCCCTAAGTGATTTTTGAAGTAAATACAGCATTCAGCACTCACAATCTCTATGGGAGAATTAAAAAAAAATTGTGGAAGGTGCCTTGCTGTTTATTAGTTTGGACTGTAAATTGTGAGAATGCTTTTGATAAATTACTCATGCACATAACAAGGAAAAAAGTGCCAAAATATGCTAATGAGGATGTAATCAGACTAATAAGGAGAACATTCAAGGTCCGCAATTTTGCACTGAGAAAAATTCTTTAGAAATGAAGTTTTCAGCAAGTAGAGAAAGACTGTTGAATTTATTTGAATGTTTCCAATTTTATGCCAGTATACAAATACAAATCACTTTTCAAGGTTGTTGAATAGATACTTAGAAACTTTCAATAGTACTAATTTGTATCTATTTTTTCTTACTACCACTCATGCACCTCAGTAATTTACATGCTGAATAACACTTTTCCTCCTCAATTCTAATGATGCCCTTTATAATCCTCTATTTAATGCAGTGCCTGAACTTTAGAAAGGTCCTTTGCTGCCAAATGTCAGTCCATTTGAAGATATAGCAATGGAAACCCTCTTGTTTTATCAATTTTGCTGAATAAAATGCTTGTGAACCAGTAAGACTGCCAAGTCTTTGGCTTCTGTTTTCTTATTATTATTTTAAAAAAGGGAGTAAAGTAAATCTAAAGTACATAAAGCTCTTCTGAGCCACTCTCCCACTAATGTCAGAGCAAACCACAATCTTGTTATTAAATTTAGGGGGAGAAGAATCCTATTAGGCATCTTCTAGTTTAGTAGAAAAGTCAAGCTAAAACCAGTTTTATAGAGAACATAACCTCTTAGCAATGACACGGGAATTCATAGTTGTAATCTGATGCAGACTTGACAACATTCAAAACTGCAGGATTTACCTAGATAAACAATTTATGTCCACTCCCAGTTTAAACTTTTTTTTTTTTTAATTAGCAGGGAGAGTTCAACAAACCACAGAGATTTATCCTGGTATGAAATCACATTGGCAAACTCTGTTCTGCATTGATATTTCATTGTTATTATGGCATTTACGCAGTAAGTATTTTGAAATGGACAAGAGCTCTTATTATAAAAGTATATGGAAGAGACTCTTTTATTTTTCAATAGAGTTTACTTTGGTGGTGCAGGGCCACATCATTCTGGAAAGTTTTTCTGTCCACTTTATGCAGTTCACATTAAGGTAGTTTTCAGACCTTGACCTAACATTGATCTATTGCATAGAATGCACTAGTTTTTCTCGTATGTGTAACTCCTCCAGGCAACACTGAAGGCTTATTCTATCACAGAAAAATTGTGCTCTGTTTTTCTGGTATCAGTTTGGAGGGTGTGGAGAAAACATATTTCTTTTCTTCAAGACTAACTCTGGCTAAAAAAAGCACTCACCTCTCATTTAATCTGAATATTTTCTCTGTAAGCACCTAAAAGACCACATGGAGTTTTTTTCCTCTCTGCTGCTTGTCAGATGGATAAGAGGAAGGCTCTAATAGGATGACAGTGATCAGTTTCCTTGAAAATGAGAACTGAGTGTTTTGAGGAGTACAGAAGAAAACAGAAATCACCTAAACAAGAACTGTGCTAGAGTACAAACAAATGCTTATGAAAAATAAAAACACACTGCTCAGTTCCCCTCTATAGTTCAAGCATAATGCCTGAATAATACAATCAGTGCTTGTAGGTTTAGTTGTGCCCTTGATGCTTAGCTAAGGGAGAAAACCTTGACAGTGTGCGAGCTCTTGACTGAGTGAGGCCTTTAACAATGTCCTAGCTCTGTCTTAGTGAGCTCAGACAGCAGAGGACTCATGAAACTTTACTATTTTGAGCAAGTCCTAAATCCCCTCAAATGCCAAAATATTTGATGTGTAACAAAGGAAATGTCTACTACAATTTAAGAAACATCAACATGAATATTTGTTGTCATCAAGTGAGAGACTTGATGACAAATAAACACTACAAATAAACACTACAAATAAACACTACAAATAAACAGAGAGCTGTGAGCATGTCCTCATTCTACTGACTGAGTAAACCGAGAGGGGTGGTGGTGGAAATAAGAGGCTAGAGAGGCAAATAACTTTTGCCTGTCACCATGATTACACTCATCCTTTCTCAGGTTTTACACGATATGCCAGCCCAATGGCTAGCTCTGAACTAATGTTTTGCACCTGAAGTCCAAATAAGGTTCTCTATAGAAGGATTTTATTCATGAGCCTTATTGGACAAAGATATGAAAGAGGGAGTATGTTTGTCCTGATCATTGATCTGTAAGGCAGTTTTGCAGCTACTTTGGTTAATATGTATGTTGGTTGCAGATATCCCAGGAGTCCTTGGGCAAATCCAGATCTCAGCTGCCACTTGTTCCCCACTGTACATTGCTACATAAAGTGTACCCATGCCCAAGATTGAACCTTATACCTGTATTGTCTCTTTGAAAAGACAGTCACTTGCCATTTGGAAGCTCAGTTTTCAGACACTGTTTTGCTTTCATGGTCTTTCTTGATTCCAGCCTTATGCAAGTCACTGATTATAGACGTCCTTGCTTGTGACAGAATGATATGGTTTGAAAAGATGAAACAGCAAGCTTGAAGGAAGTATTGGCTAATGACACAAAAGTAAATTCATAGATCTTAAAACAATCTCTTCAATTTCCATAATAATGTCATAAATTCTTACAGAAAAATTAAAAATCTGGATCCAGATTTCCATAGCACCTTGTGTCATGTGATTAAAAAGAGATGAAGAATGTTTCAGTCTAAGCTTAAGGTGTTGGCAATGCTTCATGCATACTTCGCACTGGCTTTGGTTCACACATAGTCTTACACCTGTGTAAGCTGTCAAGTAGCAGGCAGTAAGTTCTCTATTACTTTAAATGTGCTTCTTGTGTGTTCTTCAGATAACCTTAATGTGGTACGTGATTAGACCGTTCAGTAAAAATCTCAGAGTGTATTAGTTATCCATAGTAAGAATAAATCTGTGTATGAAAATTAATTCAATGGAAAAATCTGTTGAGGGAAAAAAGTTCTCCTATAAAAACAAGTGTCTTGGTTTATCTAAAGACAAAGTCATGGTTTATACACATCCAACAACTATGTCCCACACAACCACTTGCTGACACCCCTCAGACGGGGAAGAGAATTGGAAGGGTAAAAGTGAGAAAATTCATTGTTTGAGATAAAGACAGTTTAATAAGGGAAGCAAAGGCATGCATACACAATCAAACCAAAACAAGGAATTCACTCATCTCTTAGCCAGGGCAGGCAGGTGTTCAGCCATCTCCATAAGAGGAGGGGCCCCATCACAGGTAACTATGATTCAGTACAAATCCTGTCACTCTGAATGTCCCCCTCTTTCTTCTTCTTCCCATCAGCTTTCTGTGCTTTGCATGATACCACATGGTCTGAGATATGCTTGTGGTCAGCTGGGGTCACCTGTCCTGGCTGCATCCGCTCTCATCTCCCTGCATACTCCCAGCCTACTCACTGGTGTGGTGGGGGGATGAACAGAAAAGGCTTTGATGCTGTGTGAGAACTGCTCAGAAGTATATTAAAACATCCCTGAATTATCAACACTGTTTTCAGCACAAAATAAAAATTATAGCCTCATTTAGCTGCTAGAAAATTAACTCTACCCCAGCCAAAAGCAGAATAGACCATTATCCTTTGAAAATGTTATACCATGTAGATGTAGACATTGTTGACTCTAATAGATGGCAACCGAGAAAATGTAAAAGACTTTTTTTCTTATCAAAGTACCTCAGTTCTAATTTTTAATGACTAAACTGCACTCTTTTTTTTTAATGTTAAGCCCTTACTTTTTAGATGGTTATCAAGCTCAGTGTACTATATAGCTTCATATCTTGTTTTTAAGAACTCGCCAAGGAGAGATGAAGGAACCAACTAAATGAAAGCGCTCATTTACGAGTACATTTTTCAAGACTTGAATTTTATTCTCTGTCTGAAACTTCAAAATCATATCAGGTTTTATCTTACTTCAGTTGCCTGAGATATTTGTATCTCTTTTACTCATAAACTCATAGAAATGAATACATTTTTGCTGCTGCTTGTATCTTCTAAAAGGGTTTTGAGCTGTAATGCAAATGAGTGTAATGTCTTTGAAGATACATCCTTTGCAAGGCTGAGCAAAGAAATTCTTTATTTTAAAGAACCAGAATTCAGACTAAAAATTATAGTTTTTAATTAGGCTACCTACTCAAGAAAAAAAAAAGATTGCTAGAAAGAGATGTGTAATTTCTTGTATGATCGGCGGGGCACTGCCCAAAATGACCTTAGGGAACATTACAAATATGCCCAAACTCCTTCTACTCTCTGAAAACTGGACACTCCTCTCTGGGCTCCTATAAAAATGTTTGCCCTATCTCATGAAAAAAAAATTGTCCATGTGTCTTTATTAAATAGGTATGTGTGTATATATAATATATATATATATATATATATATATATATATATATATATATATATATGGGATGAACAAAAATGACATCATGTTTTCAGTGTGTACAGTAGCCTAATTGAAATGGAAGAAACTTAATATAAAGTATTTCATCCAAAGACGGCATTCAGGTCTATCTTTTAAGAGACAGTATCAGGCCTGACTCTTCATTCCTCTTTAAGCAGGAGAGTCCTCCATTAGTAACCAGAATATGAGGCAGTGTGCTTGTTTTAACAGCAATAGGGAATTAAACTCCAACTAAGCCACTCTTCTTCCTCTGCCCTTTCTGGTAAGGAAGGGACTAAAAAGGAGAGATTGTGTGTTGAAACAGCAATTTACTAAAAGGTACAAAACAATGGAATAAGACACTCATACTGACAGCAATGTTAAGAAGAAAAGTATGCAATGAAGGCAAGGGTTTTTTTTACCCACAAAAAGATATGAGCACCTTTAACTTACAGTGTGTGCTGATCTGAGTACTTAGGTCTACCTACATCACTCTGATCTTTGAAATAGATGTAACCCCAAGAATTAGTGAAGGTTGCAGAGGGAATTTTGTACTGGCTTTTGCCCAAATCCAACAGCAGCAGTAAGATATGTTTTTCCTAAAGTTGCTAGCAGCCTTTCAGATATTACAGTTCACTGAGAAACATAGGTTTAATTCCTTCCTGCCAAAGGAATGACTCAAAGCTAGGTTTTAATTTCCTCTTTTCATCATGGCATTGAACAGAAGATGGACAGTGTCAGTAAGATCTCTGTCATCATTATATCTTCAGAAGAATAATGTTTTCTGACTTCTAGGCCTAAATTCTGAACTTAGGAACCAGCTGGTGCTTAAAAGCCCATATGGTGGTGTTTCAAGTGAATATTAGTTTAGGTGTTTTTAATACTGTTCTGAAACATTATAAACTCCTGTATTTGGATTCCATTCTGTGGCATAAGTGATTAAAAAGTGATTAAAAATTTGGTGCAGCTTGGCCTAATTTATTGAGAGCTAAGTAATTTCTTCAATTTTGTGATAATCCTCTGATAATTTCAGTAGGGACTGAGAAAATCTGCTGCTCTGTCTAGTTCACCTATCTAGTAAACCATTAAAATTATTCCTTGGTAAAAATAAGCCAAAAGGGAAAATAAGCAGGAAGAAATGCAGTAATCAGTCCAATGTTTCATTTTAGGGTTAAAGAGGAAAGCACAGACTAGCAACTGTTCAGGTCAACTTTAAACATAACGTGTGATATGAAAATTGCTCAACTGAACCTTACAAAAGGATCAGCAGAGTTGAACTAGGTTTTTTTGACATTAATTCACAAATTCACAAATTCTGTATCTTTGTCATGAAACACACAGGTATTACTTTTACAGAATGTAATTGTAAGCTTTATTCTGAGAATTTAGCCTATACTTGTGCACAAAATTTTGCCAAAAAAATGTTACATGAGAGTTACAGACTCTCCTTTCTGATGAGAAGAAAATAGTGAAGCAATGAAAAATCTGCATGAAAAGCCAGGAAAAAACACAAACACAAAGTTTATCTTTCCAAGGGATATTTAAATAGATTTCACACCTTTTATTCTTTTTAATAAACTGGCTTTTGTCTGATAAAATTAAATGTATATAATACTGTAGCAAGGGTTGCCTTATTTGGGGGTAATATTAAACTCTCTCACACATAATTATTGATTTAAAATTATTCTGTCTGGTTTCAGATAGTTGGAAAAGGCTGCAAGTGGAATAAATCTCTTTGTCGTCCTTATTTTCTTAGTCCAGCTTTACTCTCTTTCTGGAAGCATCATGCAAAGGTTGTGTAGACAGAATGCTTTAAAATACAAGTCTAGGATTCATGTGAGGGAGAACTAATAGCTGCCTTGTTGCATGAAAGTTTCATGGTGCTTGCAATGAAGATCAGGGAGCAGTCAAACAATAATGTCCAAGAAAAAAATCTGTATCTGCAGTACATCTGAGTGTGAGGGCACCTGACTGCAGATATCATTATTTCGCATCCTCAGTGATTTTTGACAAGCTGTCAAAATATTCTGAGATTTATATAACCACAATACATAATTGAGAATTTAAAGTGTTTCTGTGTCATGTTTAGAGTCCTTTATGTTCTTATAAATGAAGTGTTATGATTACCAGAGGGATTAACAAATCTTTTCCTTGTTGGATCAGAATTGCTGTAAGCATTAAAATTGCATGTTAAATAAAAATTTATATCTCGTCCTTCTTTACAAATATTACCCAAACTCCCAGTAGTTTTGCAACTCTTTGTAGGCTCATAATATCTCTATAAGGGATTGTAAAAGATACAAAGGGATTGTAAAGAATGATGCAACTCATAGATCAAGTCCAATCAAGGGTTGCAGAGAACTACTTTTATTCATAGAACGTGTTCCTGTTTTAACAATTATTAGATTAGATTAGATTAGATTAGATTAGATTAGATTAGATTAGATAACAATAGGTTGGCCTATTGTGCTTAAAATAAACCATTACTTCTTCATTTAACAAGGCGGAGACACAGATTCACTAGCTTAATAACTAGGTCTCCATCTGAGGAAAAGGTATAAAAAGTACAAGATAAGTTGGTGTTTTGGTGTTGGTGTTTTTGTTTGTTTGGTTTGTTTGTTTTCCTCCCATTTTTAAACATGGATGTGACAACTAGTGAATCTTCTGCAGTTTTCTTGCATAGATTTGGGTTAAAATGAACTATTCTGCTGAGAATAAATGCCTAATTGCTCTGGCTGTTGATTGGATGGGATGCAGAGCCCAACCTCCCTATTGCTCTGCACTGAATAAACTCATATACCTCTGTTTATGTCCAGGGAAGGACTCCTTAAAAGACAGGGACCACCACTGTGTAACACTGATCTGTCACTAGACAGGCAGCAGCTGAGCAGGCATTTTCAAGCTGCTTACTTTCAAAGTTTAGGTACTGTTGTTTTAGATTCATAAACCCTCTCAGTAAATAAATGCTTCCTAATGTAAGACTTCACCTCTCCTGATGCAGCTCTAGCCATTCCTACATGTCTTGTCTCTGGATCCCAGGGAAAAGGGTTCAGCACTTCCCTCTCCACTTCTCAAGAAGCTGCAGAGAGCAATGAGGACACCTCTCAACTTCCTTGTCTCAGAATTAGACAGAGTTCTCAGTTGCTCCCCACAGCACTTGCCTTCTGACTCTTACACAAAATAATAATGCATAGACAAAAAGCAAATTAACTGATGGCTCTCCAGCTCATGTCCTCAGAACTCAACAATGTAGAGACACTGAATGCATGGGAAAATCAAAGTAATACACAGAAATAATCAAGTAATATCAGATAATTCCTCTAACTAACTGTGCACAAAGAAAAAAAAATTCAATTTGTACAGTTATGGAACAAGCCCATAATATAAAATTATGTTGGATAGTGTCTTTCTGGGCTTGGAATGAGGGTAGATCACCATAATTTCAGAGAATAAGTTGACATAAATGGTTCCTGCCACCTTAAAGCATGTAATAGGCAAACGGAAGAAAAGTAGTTCTTGAGTTTCTGCCTCTTGAAGCTATTTTCTTTTTTGTTAAGAGTTACATTGTGGTTTCATTTTTTCTGTTACCAGTGAATGGTTCTCAGATACAATGTTTGTTTAGGTTGGCTTAATTTCATTCCAGACCATCTATTTAAAAAAAAAACTCCTCGCAGTTCCTCACTCTGGAACACGATAGGGTTAAAAGAAATAATCCCAACCAAAAAAATAATTTTCACAAGAAATGTTAGAATGTATGTTAAGCCTGTTTATCTTCTCTGTCATAATTTTCTTTGAAATGTTTTGATCTTGCTTTTCACAAAGGTTGTCACCTTTTTGAGAAACATTTCTGCAGTAGTAATTTTCCTTTTAATTTTTTTTTTTAATTTAGGTTTTTTCTTCCCCAAACTAGATTACTGAGGAGAATGAAATCTTGTTGCATGTTCTAGTCAAGAAACATTGGCAGCATTTTTGTAACTAAAATAGTTATCTTTTTATTGGTGTTTTAAGAAGTGATCAGCAGTAAATAACAATAAAAGACAATTTAGCCTCCTGCTGACTTTTCGGCTGATGTCAATTCTACTTGACACAAATGAGGAGTGATGCAAGTGGAATTGATCAGTGAACAGTTAACAGCAAGTTAAATTTTGAGGGGCTCTAAGTGATATTATATGAAAGACTGCTTAGGTGAAGATAAGATTTATTTTCAAAGCAGGGGACCATTTTCCAGTCACAAAGTTTAATTCCACTGTCACTGTTGGTACTATATGAGGGATTAATATTATAAAATCAATACATAAATGCAAGTGTCTCTGGATCAAAAGAAGAGATATATGCCCCAAAATCCTGTATTTTAGTCTCAGGGTACAGGAGTCTTCCTCATGCTATGCATGCTGAAGCCAGTTTGGTTAGAAGTAGGAGATGTGAGAAAACAAAAATACTGGAGTGAATTTATAAGCAATAAAAATCAAAGTTTTGGTAAAGATTTTTGGATTAAATCTGAAATTTTTCATAGAAGAAAAAAAATGTGTATATGTCTACATCTGTGAGAGCCAAATCCAAGAGTATGTCATCAAATAACTAAAAAAGACTTGATAGAAGCAGCCTAAACTGTTGAATGTATTTGTTGAGAGGATCAGAACACATCAATACAGATTCACTTGCAAATTTTAAGTCGGGAAGGGAATTAGAATCTTAAATGAATTAAAATATTTATTTATTAGATAAAGATCATTTTAGTTGTGAATGAGTTAATTTATGGACACTGGAATTTTGATTGCCTCTGTTAATGACATGAAGTCATTAAGAGGATTTTCAGTCATTAGTGTGAGCAATAACATAAATTTTCTTCACACTTTTGCTTTTACTGCTTATCTTATTAATTGTTCTCCTGTCTTCTCATCCTGTCGATGAGGTGTTCTTATCTGGTGACAGCTTCAGGAAGAAACCACAAAATCTGAGGCATGAGCATGGCCCTGCAATGAGGTTTTTTTCCTGATTGTATGGTGCTGCCTCTCTATGTCTTTCCTCATGGTGTTTGGAAAAGCAGTGATGCTTTTGTTTAGAGAGCTGGGTTTCTTTACAGAGAACACCTGCTGTTTAACATTATCTGAAAATCCAGTTGTTGTATGAGGACCATTTTGAGAACCAGTTTGAGAACCAGTTTCCTGCCACTCAGGGTTGGTATGGTAGGCTGGAGGTCTTTTTAGACAAATGACGGTGAAGTGTTGGAGCATAAATTTCATTTGATCATAAAGTTTAGCTGAAAACCTTTTATAGTGAAACTGTGTCTGTTTGGAAATCCAAAGGATATCAGAGTATGGAGAATGGAAGAAGACTCACCCTAAACTGAATCTAACCAGGCTGAACATGTTTTCCACAATGACAGGATTTTCAGAACAGGATGTACAACAATACCCATAGGACTGCTGGGGGTCCATTGTTTTTAGAATAAGGAAGGCTAATACCACATATTAATTTGACTGGCCAGATCTGAAGGGATTTAGCCTTGAATACTTTTCAAAAACTAGCAAAATTCAAGTTAATTCAGAAACTGTGATGTAGCTTCGAAGGGTTTTGTAAAAGCAACAGTGTTAGCATTGAGTGATACCAAGTGACAATGACAAGGGAAGTTTGGTTTCTGTTCTCACCTGTGCTGCTGACATGCTTTGTCATTTTGCCTTTCTGACTTCAGTGTCAAAACAGAGTTTATAATTGGTGTTTTGAAATCTTCAGGTAAAAGGCTTTATGCGATTAAAAATATCATTCTGGTCAAAGATAAAGTAAGATGTACTTGTTAATAAAGTTTAATTGTATATTTTTAAAACATACATAAAAATGTGTATTTTTAAAACTGCCCACATGCTACTGTTTTGTGATCTAAAAAACACCAACCATTGGTTTTTTAATTTAATTAATCCATTTACGCCAATACCAGGTTTTACTTCTGATTGTATCAAAATATTTCAAAACCAGATGCTTTGCATAAAGATGCTATTTCATTTTAAAAAGGATAAGCAAGGAAACAAAAGACCTGTAGGAAAATGTAGCTCTCAGATAAGAGAAGAAATTCTGCTTTTGCTGATTTTCTTGACATTTTGAACTCCACTTGGGAGTTCTGTTTCTGTGTGCTGACCAGGAAGAAGTTAGCTAAAAAGCAAACTACTATGTGTGAGTGAGGGAATATGAAGGACACACAAAAAACAGGAAAAGGTTAAAGTGGTATTTACAGTCAGCTTTCTCTAGGAAATACCAAAGCAACAGCTTATTTAAAATGTCACTAACTGGATTTATTTTTTTTTACAAAGACATATTTTTTTCCCCAGCAAAACAGGTTGATTAACAGGTTGATTTCCTCAGTAAAGGAGTAAAATAATGCAGTTTTGTCGGTTTTGGTCATTAAACAGAGTCAAAATCAAAATTCATTTTTTGGTCTTTCTAAATCTTTTTGGAAGCCTTTAAACTTCTTTTTTTGGTGAGTGTCTGAAACCTGAAACCATTTAAAATGAGCTTGTGATTTGTTTTCTTGACCCTTACTGTGTGCTACTTAGGCACAGGTCTATTGAAGAACTCCTTCTTTGGGATCTACTAATGGTTTTGGGTTTCCTTCAATTTCTAAAATTTGGTATAACTTTTCTCTCAGAAAGGGTTTTGTCTGTGTTCTTGCTGTGTTGGCCAAAAAGCAACCATTGACTTGCAGTCAAAAACTAAAAAAGGAGTATCACAGAATGTCTTGTACTCTTTACTTCTGTGCATTGAACTCAAAGTTGTAGCTTCTCTTCAGGAAAACTCCAAAAATGTAAATGTTCAGTAAACAGAAAATAAAACCACAGCAGGCACAAATACAGTTCAAACATGTATGGATCTTGTCTGATATGCTTTCTTTAATGTATTGCATGAGTTTCAATAACCTCTAGAGTCATCCATTAAAATAAAATGAAATAGATTGTAGAATTACTGTAGAATTTTATGGTCAATTTTTTTCCCTGGGTCGAAACCATGAAACTTGATTAGGTTTGACTCTTCTATTTAAATACATTTTTTTTCCAAAAATTGGAATCATGCAGTGAACATTGAGCTGAGGTCTAGCTACTTTTACTTTTGTTGTGAGCTAAATGATATCCTTTGAATTTCCAAACAGACACAGTTTCACTACAAAAGCTTTTCAGCTAAACATTATGAGCAAATGAAATTTCTGCTACTGGTTGCTGTCCTTAATTTTGTTGCTCTTCTGCTGTTCAGTATTCAGTTGATATTTGAACTGTTCTTACTTGTGGTGTTGATTTATAACTATGTTTAAATTTAGTATTAAACTTTTCAAATACCATTTACACCTGCTGATGATTTATCGGTCAAACTCTGCTTGATTAATGCATTATTGCAACACTGCTTTCCTCACTGACAAATTGCTTTCTCACCAGTGGTTAAAACATGATTGCTTTTTGCTCTTAAACACATACTCTGACATCTCAAAGCTTAAATTAATCCAAAAGAAGCAAAAATAGTCTATGAATTCCTCCACATCAAGAAGCTCTAGTGTTTATTCTGAAAGAAAATAACCTTTATAGTGGGAGCTGAGATGCAATTTTGTCTTTCCATGTAGTGCAACAGCCATGTTGTTGAGTCATAAAGATTAAGACATAGATTATTGTCTGATAAGTTTGTTTAGAATTTGATCCCTGTAAGAGTGAGCGAGTTAAACCAACTTAGATATCTGGTATCTTTGCTTCTCTTCTTATATATCCAGTTTATAACTGCTAGATTGCAGCTGAGTGAGCGGGGCACAACTACCCTTAGAGAATTGTGGCTTTAGTTCACAAAAGGAATCATGTAATAACTAGGAGTTATCACTACAAACACAAGAGTTGGAAATATAGAAGTAACTTTATATCAGGGCTGACATTAAATAAATTACAAGCCTGAAGAATAGCTACAATGAAGGTAGTAATGAACATCAAAATAAAATGGAAATTTGGTTATATTTTAAAGCCATGTTTCACAGGACAGCAGCAATATATAATCAGTTCCTGACAAAATGTGCAAGTAAATGAATCTTTAGGTTTTACAATTGCATAGATATATTCAGCAGAGTTCCTATCTTTTAGAAAGGGCACTGCTGTCTTAGGAGGGGCACTTGTGTGCCAAAAGTAAGAAATTGTTAATTAAAAAAAAAAAACAACAAAAGTCTCTATCCCCAAGACTCATGAAGCCTGAATCCATCATAACTACCATTTGATGGAAAAGAGTACAAAGTAGGTATCACTCCTGCAATGCCTTCCTTCTTCTTCTTAGCCATCAGTACTTCACTCAGAGAGGGAATTTAAATTGCGGAAGCAAAAAGTATTCTTGAAGTTATGTAATTTTATAACTGGTCTATTCCACCTTTTATAGAAAAATGCCTAAAGCTATTTTCAAGAAATGCTATTTTGGATTATGAATGTGCCAGGATGATCTTGGCACATTTTTATATTTATAAGTTTTTATTAGTCTTCCCTGAGATCCAGATTTAAGGTACTACTGTCTAAATGTTGTGATTTTCATACAAATTTTAGGAATTTTGCATTTTTTTTAGAACTTGTATAGAGCTGGACACATCTGTTTTCTAATGGCACTATGGTCAGAGCTTCCACCTCTATTTTTCTTCCATGCCGATGTTGCACAGAATGTGGGGGATACCTGAATGCTGAAGAGCCTAATAGTGAAGAACTCCATGTGTAGAAGAATAATTATACTTAACAACCCTCTTGAAATGAGTGGGAGAAGTGAGACAAGACAGGATGGTTTAGCATTCACTTTGTGGTCTCTTAGAAACCCATTGATAAAATTAAAAACATTTACCTTTAATGAAATAAATAAAGAAACTCCCATTGACTCGTCAAGGGCAAGATTGTAAGTTAAAGGCCTTATAAATAACAGTGGGTGAAAAATCTTAGCTATATGATAGCTATTTAGATATTATGCCGTAAAAATGCTGTAACAAATTTTGTTTTCTACTGTAGGTTTTGGAATACCTGTTTCAATTTGACAGCCATATGCCTTACCAGCATATTAGAGCAAGAAGTGTTCCACAGGCAAGACCATAAGGCACACTCTGTATTATTCAGACAATGTAAGAACAGAAGTTCAAACATCTACCTGAACTTCTTCTGGTAAGTCTGTAAAATGCCACATAAAGCATCTCTTAAGAATAGAGAAGAGTAAGATAGTACATTTATGTGAGAATATATACTCTTCATGGAGTCTAGGAAGAAGTCAGCTAAATAAATTTATTAAATAGATGTCTGTAGAGTGTGAGTTACTTTAATTTGCAGCAGAAACAGAACTACCTTTTCAGCACAGGGAGACTTGTACGAACTCTCCCACAATTTTTTAATGGGAAACAAGGTGATAAAACAAAATGATACACAAATTACCTTGAATCTCTGCCTGTGCTTTTTCCCAGACCTCCTATTCCTCCTATTCCTATTTCAGGAAAGCCAAGTTTCTCTGTCTTTTCTGAAAAACCTAATGTTCAGAACAGGTTAACAAATTCCAGTCTTTAATCTTTGGTGCTCGCAGTATGTCTCGATTATTGTGTTCCATGGCAGCAGGTACACAACCCAGCCAAGTAATCTCTTGCAATCTCTTGCAATCACTCTTTTGCTCCTGGACAGTATCCTTATGCTTGTGTCCCAGAGGACACCATATATATTTGAAATTCTGGACTGTGAGAGGCATGTCATTATTTTTATACAGAGCCATTTATCACAAAGGAAACAGTTGGCCAGTGCTCCCCTGCCATATATGTTCCTGTGATTTGCTTCTTAATGAGAACTAAATGCTAATGGGACAAATGCCTGCTGAAAACCAGCCCACCATTCTTTTTTTTTTAATGATTTGCCAAATGGCCATTATATAATAACCTACTAAACTATGTAGATAATAATCTACTTATATACCTCTATAGAAACAGTTGGCTTCTTTTCCTCTTTTGCAACAAAACTCCTGCTATGTCTTTGTTTTGAATTCTTTGTTTTTTAGAAGGTACAATTATGTTATGCAAATGTCTTATTAAAAGTGGCACATTCTAGATTTTTTTCCCCACTTAAAAAATCAGTGAGAAAATCAGTTGGGATTGAGTCTTCACCACTGAAGGTGAAGAAAGTAAAAGGGGAACAAAATATCTGACAAAGTAATTTTTTTCTCATGGTATGTTTTTGCTGGGAAAGAATAAAAATATTGCATTCTTTTTTTATTTACTACTGCATAATAACAATTGAACATTGAATTGAATTGAATTGAATTGAATTGAATTGAATTGAATTGAATTGAATTGAATTGAATTGAATTGAATTGAATTGAATTGAATTGAATTGAATTGAATCGAATCGGCCTCTCATTTCAGAAAAGAAAGAAGGAAAAAACAGAAAAAAGTCTATTGTAGATGTAGAGTTGAAGCTATTTTTTAAATAAAAAAATAATAAAAAAAAGTTTTTGGGGTTTTCCTTTTTATTTGTTTGGGTTTTGTTTGTTTGTTTGTTTTTGTTTAGTTTAGATTAGTTTAGTTTATCAGACTATAGTATTTAGTGGGAAAAACTTCTACTTGTATTTTAATGTCACTTTACAGAACCAGCAGCAAATACAGGAGAAACTTATCAGTCATTTAAATCGTATATTATTATATTTCTATTATTATTATTATTGTTATATTTGTAAGTACCCTTACTGGAACTAACCTGGTTACTCCCTCCTGTGAAAACAAATTCTACCCTTTGAACAAGACCAGCATCCTTTTACAATATGCTCCTTGAGGAGCAGTGATTTGAGAATCTCAGTCCAACCAATATAAAACTTTTGTCAGGTACACAGTCTAACCAAGACATTTAGTCAACATTTATTTCAGTGAATTTTACATACTGTTTTTCCAATGCCAAATTTCTTTCCTTTTGTCTGCTGCAGTTCTTCAACTGAAACCAATGGAGCATGTGCATACAGGGTAATGGTTGAATAGGTAATCATTGCTCCAGATGAAATGAGTTTTTGTATAATGATCTTTTGATATAATTTAATCAGAGAGATGTATTTCTGCTTCATCCTAAGTGTATCTGATAACTTAACAACCTGTAAACCTGCTCTACATATATATTGAGATAATATCATTTCCTTTCTAGGCTTCTCTGCTAGGGAGCTTAAGAAAAATTAAAATGATCTTCTTATTTTGATTGAATACTTGTCTTTTTTTTTTAAATGAAGTTTAAATTTAGTCTAGACATAATAAATCTAAATCAGTTATGAAATCCACTTTCGCTGGATTAAAATGTCATAAGCACTCTGCACTATCAATCTAGTTATAATTTATAAAGAGACTTTCTTTATTTTAGTTTTGATTACCAACTTAAAATTCAGATCTTTTCTCACTGGAAGAGCTTCTAGTCTTCAACTAGTAGAATAACTGTAGCTACCACCACATGACATAGTTCACAGATAACAGGTTTTTGGTAAAAATGTAGAAATCAAAATTTTTTATAGTCTTAAGAACACATGAAAATTAAGAATTCTAGCATCATTTTATTTTGGATGTGTTTATTTAAGCATGACTAAATAGTAAACCTGAGAGATCTCTATTCTGTTTATCTCAGAGAAAATGTATTAGGAAATTGCCAGGTTCTAATGCAGTCTAGTAAAAACCGATATGCTGGCTATAGAAAATTTCCCTATTCTCTCTGGACAAAACTCATTCTGTCTGCCAAACAGAAAAAAACGTACAACGTAAATGATGTCTTTCAAGCTGCAGATAAATGAGAATGTAATTGTCTGCCGCATTTGGACTTGCACTTCTGATTATCTTTTCTCCGTCAGTTCAGGAGTTTTTCTGGTGGTTGTTGTTGTAGTTGTTGTTTTCTTCATAGTTTGTTCTAGCATGTACTTTGCACAGCAGCTCCACGCCTACATATTCTCTGAAGGGAACAGAAGTCATCTGACTTCTGACATTTAAAGATGACAGATGACATCAGTCATCTGACAATTTAAAACTTTCTCATGACTCCTGTTTTAAAACAAATTTGCACATAATCTGAAAATACCCATAACTCAGCTCTTTGGATTTTTGTACAGACATATACACAGCTGACCTGTTTCAGTAAGCAGACCTGGAGTATTGCCTTTCAACAATCATTGCTATGGATCTTTTCTGTAGAATATTTTTTGTTTAAATGTAAAGATGAACCAAGATGTCAGTAAAAAGGAAGATGCCTGGCACCAGTAAAAATTTGCCTAGTGATATTTACCTATCATTTATTGAAATGGCCATGGAATCTGATTTTGCTATAAAAATGTAGTATTACAAAGACCAATAGGTCTTGTACATGTTATATAAGCCTATCACTGTTAAAAGTTCAATATATATGATTTATAATTTCTATAGTAATTCACTGTCTTTGTTTTGCTTTGGAGCAATTGGTGTTGTAGGTTGCTTTTGGTTACTTATTCAAATCGTTACTGGGTACACCAGTTACTCTCATTATTTCAGCAATTTTCTTGTAGGCAGGATGTTTATCAGCCCCACAGTGTAGGTGCTTAGCAACATCTAATGTATGAAATGAGTCTTCCTATCATTGCTACTTGTATTCTCATTATCACAGTGCAAAAGGTAAGCCAGAAACTTGAAGACTGCTATTAAAATGCAATCTCCAGTGGTTCTGGGCTGTTAAAAATATGGGTAGCTGAAGTCATTAGCACTGAAAGTTTCTGAAGACAATGCATTTCATATCCCTACTACCTGTTACCTGAGGAATCACATCCTTATGTTTTGTTTAACATCCTGAGTGTTTGTAGAGGAAGGGCTGATAAAGAGCTGATCTCTCACTGCCCTGTGACAGTGATTATCCCCATTGCTCTTGTGTGAACACTTTCCAGGTGTGGATGAGTCAAGGATTCATACTGACAAAATGGCATTCTCTGTTTTGTTTCCCCTGAAATATGCTTTTTGTGTTTAATAGTTACTGGCACTTTGCTTATGTTTTGATACACAAAAAGTGTTCTTCTTGAGCACTAATGGACAGCTCCAAGCCATTGTTTCATATGGGTAGGAACTAGGTGGAGGAGTGCATTGCTTTATGTTCATTTAAACAGAAATGATATTGCCTCTTTGCCAAAATCGGAACAAGAACAAACCTTTACTCTGAAACACACTGTTCTCTGTTTTGGGTATTGGAAAGAAAACAAGACAAAATGAAGCAAAACAAAACAGGAAGTTAAGGTCCTTCAGCCTTTCTAGCAGACAGTCCATTACATATAACTGTAGAAGCACTTGCACAGATAGGAAGTCTCTAAATCAAAGATGTAACAGATTTACAGCAGCAAATAAGTGTCTAAAGGTTCTATAACTTAGTGAGCCAGAATGTGCAGAGGAAAAAAACCTCTGAGATTAGTTTAATGTAGAAATGTTTACAGTGGGCATTCAGTGAGGTCTACAAATAAATACTGTTCCTCTAACTACTGTGTAATTTTTTGTAAAGGAAATTATCCCAGTTCCCATGTGAAAGAAGTGGACCTGGTTGTGAGAAGAATGGCAATAGATTCATTCTAACTTGATCTGAAAGATATTCAAAGCATGAGAAATAACTCTAAAGAAGACAAAGGGCAAGAATGTAGTACATTTGTGTGTTATATTGCAGTTCAAATGTCAGTGTTTGCTGTTACAGTTCTTTGATCAGAAATGTACATGCATGAAGGAGTACAAGAAATTTCATCATGTAGCTCTGATTGCCACTTGAAGATTCCAGGCCATACTCCTGATCCAAATGTTGAATGATGGTTTGGTTTGAGACAAGTTTGGAGGAAATGTCCTGAAATGAACATCTCTAAAGAAGGCAGGTTTCAGCACTCCCTCCCACACCTCAGCTATGAAAGGAACTTTTTGGTGGAAAGTGAAAAGAAATCTGTTTATCTGACAAGCGGAGTGCAAGGCAGCACAGGGAGAAAAGGAGCAGCAGCTGAAGTTTGACCCTTCCCACTGCGGAGGAAGCCGGTGTGTCCAGAGCCCCGCCCGGCCTCTCCCGAGCTCCGGGACGCGCTCTCCCTGCAGCCTCCCCGCCGGCCGCGGCTCCGGAGATGTTCTGCTCTTCAGGCCGGAGAAAAGCTGAGCAGCTCCAGGAGAACCAGCCACGGTCCCGGGAAAAACTTCTTGCCTCAGCTGACAAAAAGAAGCTAGCCACAAGTAAAGAATTTAACTGTCCCTCTCTCTGCTGAGGAAAAATACCTGAGAGACAGAGCAGAAGAGTATCTGTGTTTGAACACAGACTGCTGCAAGAATGCCCCCAGCTTCCCCACTTCCCCCTAACTTGCCCTAAAATCTTTAATTAGGGCTTAACTTAAAGTTACAGGACCCATTTCTGGGCATAAAGCAGACAATGCAGGAGACAGCATCAGTCACCCCAAGAGAAGTGAATTTTCCATTGTCAGCTAGCATGTGCCTGATGAAGATGTTTAGTGAGACAGCTGTGCTTGCTATGAAATAAGCAAATAACACCGATCCAAAAGGGTAACTATATGCAGAAAATATTTTTAGCTGGAGAAATTCCATACTGTGCCACTATGTAGCATCACTCTCAGTGACAGATGCTGTAAGTCAGAGTATTGATTTATAAAAAAATTCTGAAGAAAAAGAATGGGCACACTTTTCAATGAAAGGCAAGAGAGAAAAGATAGAGTAGGGTCTGAGGAAAAATCCATACAGGTTTAAGAGTCTTTGTGATACTCTCCTTATCAAACAAGAGAAATAGTGTAGGGCAATATATAATCACTTTGTTTTGGAGGAAAAATCTATTGCTCAAGAATTGTAAGTGAAATGTTTAGGTTACCACTAATTAATGTATTAGTTATGAAGCAGTGACACAGTCTGTACTCAATGGTGCTGCACCATGTTCTGAAAAGAAATTTAAACACATGAACACTGAATGTAGTACAAAGAGGCTTAGAGGAAATTGATTGATCCCTATTGGCTTTCCCCTGTTGGGTATTGGCATTTTCCACTTACGTGAACAGTGATAGACTAACCAACGAAAAATGCTCCTGTCAACCAGACAGGACCTAAAGATACCCTCTAGATGTGGCGGGGTGTTACCTGATGGAGTATTTAAAATCTGCAAATTAGTTGGTTCCCTGAATCCTGCCACTGCAAGGTAACAGCCTGTTTATTCCCTGTGGGAGGTGGCAAGAGTGGAAGGACAGCAATTTCATCCTGTGACACAAGTCATTTGCAGACTGTTGAAATGGCATACTGGGCTCTGCAATTATAAATCTGCTTATACTTAGGAAGGAGGCAGTACTCATTAGTACAACAGTACAAATATGAGGACTACTATGCAAGGCCAAGGAAATGAGCTGTGTGATTTGTCTGATTTTGAAAGGCAGCAACTGTAAGTTCTCTTGACATACATTGCTTCTTATATATTTGTAGCAAAATGTCTCTTCTTGTTTTTATTCTTAAAGAATTAAATTATTTGACCAGATGGCTGGGTGTTTAGGTTGCCTAATATACATATATAAATACATATGTATATGTATTTATATATGTATATATATATACATTATATACATTGCCTTTTTCTGGTCCTAGCTATGCTACTGCAGTTTCCACTTTGCAACTCTGAACCTTTCTTCAGCTTAAATAATGGCACAAAAAGTGCTCAGATTCTTGGTATGGATGAATTTGTCTCATCACCTCAGAAGCCTTCTAATATTCTGCTCTACTATGCTGAGTATTGCCCAGTTATTCCAACTCTGTATCTGCTGGTTGTTCACTCTTCCCTAAAAATCTCTTGGCAGAACTTAGCATAGAGATAAAGAAGCAACTCTTGCTTCTAAACAAATATCTATATTTGATACCTGTCAGTATTTATCCAATATAAATGGTAAAAAACAATAGTGAATGGAATATAAAACCACAGTCTATTTGTAAGTCTAATTATTTTGCTACTTATAAAATTGTAGCTCTGGAGAAATGTTAGAGAACACCGGAGCTTTTGGACTGGCAGCTCAGATCAGAAACTGACCCTTTTCCATTAACATTGCACAGACACATTAAAGGTTTTTTTTATTGATGGTGTTTTAATTAGCTTTTAGAGCTTAGAAGTATTGAAAATTTTCAAAAAGATATGATAAAATATCAGTCTGGAAATACTATTGCTTATTCTACATTTTTTTACCTCTGTAATATTCTGTGATTTCCTTCATTTCACAAACATTCAGGACTTCAAGAATTTACTGGATGTCAATATATGCAATCCATTTTATCAAATCTTACTCCTCAAGCATTAGAATTTGTTTTCAGCGCCTTCCCCACCAGCTTTTCTGGAGATTGCTGGCTCATGGTGCTGAGCTGTAAGACGCCATCCCCTTCACAGCCCCATATGGGAAGAATGGCTTGTTGAACCATGTGTTACACTGACCAGCTGCAGTCACTGTCCTGTGGATTGGAGATACGCTTAAAATGTGCCTACACCATTTAAATGTAACAGCCATTTCCATGAGACATGGATCACATATCCTGTGTCTTCTTCATGGCTTCATGTGGTGCTCTTGTAGGCGTTTCCTTCCTTTAGCATGGCTGAATGAATGAATCTTTTCCTTAGCATGGCCTTTTTGGCAGCCTGTAGAAGTCATGTTTACACAGCAATGGGTTAAATGTTGCATTGTGTGCTTTGAGGTTTGTGAAGGAAGGCAGGGTTGTCTGAAGATACACTCTACTGACAGAATGGCTGAGAGCTCTGCAGGAAATGAGCGGGAGCAGCTGTGGCTGGTATAGTCATGCCTCTGTTGCCCTCTGGGAATGTTCTTGCAGGTGCCATCTCCTGAGGCACACCTGGACTTCTCCGGTGGAAGACTGGTAGTAGTTCTACGTAGCAATGCAGATGCAGTTTTAGTAGATTCTGCACTCAGAAATCCCTGATGTCCTGCCCAGTCATGCAAAAACTTAATGTTCTGCATGACCCTTTTTATCATGTGGGACGAGTAAGGGAGGAAAATTCAAATAGGTCTGATATTTGTAGAACTTGCTGAGATTTCATGATCATATGCCAGGCTAAATCAGACAGCTTTTGATGACAGAAAAGTATGTGCAACAACAATATAAATGATTTTAAAAGTCTCCCATAACACAGTAGCAACTTGACTGAGGGACACACATTGTGATTGTACGACTACACGATTATAGTAAAATAACTAATGATGGAAGTATCCAGTACATTTTAATATAAATCCTGAGTGATAAAGTAATTAATGTAGTACTAATATTTTTCTTTTTTTTTAGTATGATCATCATGCTTTTTGTAACAAAACTCTGTGGACCTTCCCTGACAAAGACTTTTCTTGCTGCTCAAAATCAATTAGAGCGTGATTGTATCACAGAAGTGCACCTCTATCCACCCAAGCCACTCTTGAATTTTCAGATTTATGTGATTCTCCACACTAATTAGCCCAGCTTGTTTGCGCTGTAGGAATAAAGAGATGTCTTCCTACTATAGGCATGGCTGCAATCTTTTATTAGATTGTTGCTAAGGTGTTCACCCTTTAAAGCTTTACAAATGTTTAGGGGTCTCAGCCCCTGCAGTGCTGCAGGCTGGAAGGCAGCCCAGTGAAAAGGGACCTGTGGATGCTTGTCAACAGCAACTAAACATAAGCCAGCAAACTGACCAGTGGCACCAGGCCTGTATCAGTAGTAATGTGGCTAGCAGGTTGCTCTCTGAGAGGAGAGTGTAATAATGTAGGGGTTAATCTCTTCTCCCAAGTCACATGTGACAAGAGGAAATGTTCTCAAGTTGCACCAGGGGAAGTTTAGATAGGATATTAGGAAAAAAATCCTCCCCTGAAAGGGTTGTCAAACACTGAAAACACCTGGGAAAGTGGTGAGTGTCTGGTGGTGTTTAAAAGACTTGCAGGTGTAGTGCTGAAGAACCTGGTGTAATGGTGTTCTTGGCAGTGCTGGGTTAGTGGTTTTACTTGGTAATTTTACAGGTCTTTTCCATCCTAAACAATTCCATGGTTCTATCTTTACACGCTTTCAGGAAATTTTGGGAACAGAACCATGAAATACCAGCTTCCCTTATAGTTAAACAAGCTGTGGAAGCATAATGGGCAATGAGAGCATCTCAACCCAGGCAATATCAGATTTATGTGGGATAACTTGCTTGTTCTCCTTGTGCAGAAGTAATAAATATCTCTGCCTTTCTTCTTTCTTAGTGTACTAGGTATTTTCTGTCAAGAAAACATTCAAAATTATGGAGTTTTTGTTGCCAAGTAACTGTTAGTGTTATATGCGATGCATCTCGCCTATCCAGGAAATAGCTGAGTACCATGTGACAGAGTGAATGAATTCCTTGTTTTCCTTTGTTCACAGAATTTTCCTTTTTCTGTTTATATAAACCAGTAAGTTTTTGCACTTCATGTCTTTGACTATCCCCTGTCTCTCTGTGGGGGAGTGAGCAAGCTATTCTGTGGGACTCCTAAGCTCCACAGAAGCTAACAGTTCTCAAAGCCACTATTTCCTATACATAAAAGTTACCAACATAGTACTTATTCTTCAGTGTTGGGTTTCCATGCAAATATTTTATCTACTGCAGTGACATACTTTCTAGATGTTTGATTGCTTTGGATGTTGCCACTATCAACTGCTTCTCCACAGCATGCTTGAATCTGAAGATAACAATAAATGGCATTTTGTCAGAGTTTCTTTTTTCTAGGAGGCAACAGTTTATGGTCTGATTCCTGCAGACTCATACTTTCACCCAGTTCTGTTGTATTACAATGGCAGCCATTAATACAGCTAAAATAATGTAGATGAAACTTTGCTCCCCTGAGTGCATTCTCTATGTGTAGCATGTTCTTAAATGATCAGTCACTGACACAGCATAACTGGTGGACTATTCTGTGGAAAAAAGCTATTTTCATCTTAATTAAAATATTTTGAAATAAAATTTATAATTCTTTAATTGTTCTGATTTTAGAGTCCCTGCATTTGCCCAGTGTAGAAATCTTCAGAAAAAACTAAACAGATTTCTTGGAAATTAAGGTTGCCTTTCTTGCCCTAGAAATTAGGAGTTGTTTTTGTAAGTTTTAACTAACATCAAATACTGGAGTTAGTCGACCTACTGTATGTTGCTCAGGCTTAAAAATCTCCCTGTTTTTAAGACACACTATTCGCTTGTGTTAAACTTCCAGAGACAAGCTTGTGGAAACCCATAACACACTGCTGGTGTTTTACCTGTTGGCATATAAGCTTCGTATGCTGCCAGTCTGACCTTTGTGATGGTTTTTAGCTGAGGTAGACTTAATTTTCTTTACAGTAGCTAAAATGGAGCCATGTTTTGTTTTGAAAACAGTGTTAATAATATAGGGATATTTTAGTTTTTGCTGACCAGCGCTTGCACAAGGGCTTTTCATCTCCTCACCCCACCCAGTGAACAGGCTGGAAGTGCACAAGGAATTGGGATGGAACACAGTCAGAAGAGGGGACAATGACCATAGGGATATTCCAGACCCCATGGCATCATGCTCACCATGTAAAGCTGAGGAAGAAAGGAAGAAAGAGGGACATTTAAAGTGATGTAATTTGTCTTCACAAATTATTTATGTACAAAGGAGCACTGCTCCCCTGGGAATGGCTGAACACCTGCCTGGGGTGAATGAAGAAGAAGGGTGAATGAATTCCTTGTTTAGTTTTGATTGCATCTGTGGTTTTGCATTACCTATTAAACTATCTCAGCCTAGAGTTTTCCCACTTCTACCTTGCTAATTCTCCCCCCCATATCACCAGGCGGAGGGATTAACTGATCATCCTATTGGGGATTAGATTTTTTTCTTTTTTACTTATAGAACTTTTTCCCATAAGTTGCTAGGAAACTAACTTCTGGGTACTTATGGGTACTTCAGCAAAACAAAAGAAGCGGCCAGAAAAGAGGAGTGTAGCATGTGTTATGTTGGCTATGTTTCTTTTCGTCTCTGGGAGTTTCTCTCGGAGGGGGAAGATACCGCAGGATTTTTGGGGGCAGGTAAAGAACCGAGCTGGGGGCGGTTGTGCTCTCTCCTTCTTGGCAGCGGAATGTTATAAATGCCAAGCCAATTCCAATTAATAAAATAAAATTTTATTAATTAAAGAATTACAGGACAAAAATTTGGGCAAATCAGGAATCGGAAGCACAGTGCCGATGCCCGGGATCGACACTGGGTGAACCTCAGTGTTGGCCTCTATCGCACTGTAACCCCCGTCGTTCATGAATTGGGCTTTTTCGGGGTCCCCTTTTTATACAGTTTATTTGGCTGGCAGCAGATGATTTCCCCACAGTTCTTTGTCTTTGCGTTGGTTTCTTCATACTCATTTCTCCCGTCTGGTCTGCTGAATGGGGTTCCCCGCGGAAAGATGAATGTTAAGTTCATTCCTCCGGTGTATGAATGGGAGGTGAAGTCCTGAATGGGAGGCGTTCTCCTGATGCGTATCTCCCGCGAAGGCTGGGCACTTCACAGTTCCACCGCCCCCGGAGGACTGATTCCAATCTTGATTTACCCTTTATTCTGGTGTTAAGAGTGGGCTTCCTGATTTCCCGGCAGGGGTATGGTCTTTCCTGGAATTGCAGCCTCTGGGTGTTGCCTGTCCTGAAATTAGTCGGTTTCATGTCCGACCTGCTTGTGCATTTCATTTTACAAAACATATTTACATTTTATATACACCAAAACACAAATTATTAGACAGTATTTATTACAGGAAAGAGCTCGGCCAGGCTGTGGCTCACTGCGGGGACAATTCAGTGTCACCACCGGAGCCCAGTCCTAGGGACCCAGCCCCACCCGCTCGTGTGCCCGGGAATCCTGAGCAGTGCCGAGCTCGCCTTTCCCTGCCCGCTGCAGCCGGGCCGCCGCTGTCCCAGCCCCGCCGCTCCTGCGGGCCCGCCCCGGCCTTTGCTGCGCTGCAGCCCCGCACCTCCTGCCCTGCAGGGACAGCCCGCAGCTCCAGCTGCCACCGCGGGGCCTCTGGGGCATCCCAGACACCACCCGGGATCTCTGCTCATCCCTGCCCTTCCAGCTCGGTGCTCCCGAGTCCTGCGGGGCACGGGGATCAGAGTGCCCCGGGGATTTGTGGAGCAAAGCCTCTCCTCCATCCCTTCCCGTCTGGGCCGAGAAGGCCGTCACGAGGTTCCTGGTTCTGTTTTGTTGTTAATGCCGTGGTTGTTGTTGTTTGTTTGCCTTGTTATACATACAAGTAAAGAACTGCTATTCCTATCCCCATACCTTTGCCTGAGAGCCCCTTAATTTCAAAATTATAATAATTCGGAGGAGAGGATTTGCATTCTCCATTCCCAGGGAAGCTCCTGCCCTCCCAAGCAGACATCTCTCTTTCCAAACCAAGATACAAGCCCGTGTGGGGCTTAATTGCCAGTTGTGAATAAACCATGAAACACTTTCAGGCCCTAAATGAAATGAAAGATAATGAAATGACCATTCACAGATAAGCTAGTTTAAAAATTCAGATATATAAAATATCCTTTAGTGATTATTTGAAAATCTGGTGATGTAACAAGAAATGTGCCTTAAAACTCCAGAACACAGTGAGGGAGAGCAAAAAAGAATTTTGCAGAATAATTGTTGATTAGTTGTCTAATAATTGCTCTTCATTTTACCAACATGTTTTACAGCATATCATACGTACAACAGTACTTTAGTTTTTCACTTTTGAAATTCAAAGGCTATACATTTCACTTAAGAGTAGGAATTGCAATAATTTTAATTTTTTGAAAGAGAGATTAATTACACCAAATAAAGTTATGTGCAATTACTGTTGATTGGAAGGTAATGACTTCAACGACCCTGTCTTGCTTTTGAAGTAGAGTTTCTCAGTGCAAAAAACTATGCTAAACATGTATTGGACTTCTCTCTCATAAACTTTGAACTGGAACATTCTTACATGCAGCATAAGGATTTGCAACAAGAATTATTTTTCTTCTCCTTGTTGAGTTTTCTTCAGACATCCAGAACTAATTTTAGGAAAATAATTGTCCTAGGTTACAATAATTTCTTTTTTTTTAGCCCAGTCCATTGTGCTTCAAATTTAAATTTCCCTTGTTGAATGTCAAACATATTTTTTCAGGTTAATTTTCAAGAGAAAGCTCTTTTTTATTCTCAAATACCTCTGCATTGTAAATTTATATGAAACAGGTTGAAAATTAGTATTCAATTAATCCAAATGAAAAAGGAGGATGATCATGTGAAGAGTCACAGAAAATGAGACAGCTTCTATATACATATTAATGCACATATCATATTTGTTAACCAGACACATGGTGTGGAAGTAATTTCAAAGGAGTGTTTGCTGAGTGTTCTAGTACAGTTACCCTGTGGTTGCCATTACTTCAACATAAAAAACTTATCTATTTCAGATACAACTTTGTCACAGCAGTTAGAACAAACTTTTAATGGCACCTCCAAGCTACAAGTTATGAAGCCAAATAGGGAAATCAGAATATACTCCCAGATGGTTCCTCTAGCTCCAAGATTATGTTCAGCTCAGACTGAACATAATATAGAAGTAAACAAGATTGTAAAACATTTTTTAAAATGATACTTTGTACCAGGAATGCTTTCACACAAAAACCTTCCTATGTGCTTAATTTTTGAAAGCTAACCTTTTATTTCAGGGAAGTAGAGATAAGAACAGAGGGATCACATCAGAGAGAAAGGCCTGTTGAGCTGAGTGAATATTTTCACCAGAAGGTATCTTGTATAACCAGAAACATTATTTAAGAAAAGGTAACATATCTCAAAGCATTTGCTTACAAAAATGACAACATTTTAGTCCTACAAGGTATTGTTGTGTGTTTTTATAGTACTTTGGAAATATTTTCTAAAAATTCTGATAGTTTTCATTCTTTGTCTAAAGCTTGACATGAGCTATTCCACCCTAGCTCAGCTAATTCAACATGAAAATTTCATTTCTATCAGCAAACACAAAGAGTGAATTGCAATGGGAATCTAAAAGTATTGATCTGTGTGAAAATTATATTGCTGAGCTCTTTATAATTGTATGTCACAATATAGTTTGCCACCAGGTAGACTCATTTTCAACAAGCTTCCAGTAAAGATTTTTTTTAAACATATGCTTGCTGAAGGGACATAAAAATGCTCTACTAGCCACCTATTTGGTTAGAATAAACAATCTGTAATCTTAGAAACAAGATGGCAGTAAGCTGATGACATACCATCAGACATGATATTTGGAAATCAAGTTTATTGATTGGCATGATTACTAGTTTTAGTTTCCCTATGCTGCTACAATATGTTGTCCAAAGTCATTACATGCCATTCTGATTAAAAAAATCCAAACTGTAACTTAAAACTGAAAATGTACCACCAAAATGGAGGAAATGATCCCTTGAGCACCAGCAAATACAGTCTGTTGATGAGTACAAATAACCTCTGTGTAAGTTACACAGGAGAATGAGCTAAATAATGCATGAAGTGCTGGAAGTTGCTTAAAATACATGCCTCCCCCCCTCCCCCTCGAATACATTTCCTCAGTCTGTTAAGCAGCAAGTGTTGAAAGTCTACCCTTGTTTCTTTCTTTCTTAATAAACTTGCTGCCACTCAGTTTTCATCTTTTATTAAGATTCTTGCTGGTGCTGCTTTGGGTACAATAAAACATAATGACAATGAAAAATGCCTAAAGACTACCCCACTGCCATTTTCCTCTCCTACAAAGACTGGTCTATCAGTGTTAATATCTACGGTAACAGAGGATGGACCCATTTCCATTCTGACACCGTATGGAATAACAAGATGAAGGTGGGCATGTATCTTCTCTCACCAGATCTCTTTTTATTATGCTTATCCTTTCACTAATAGTGCCCATAACCAATTGGTGTTTTTTTAGTAAACAGTATATTAAGCTGATGTAAAGGAGCTGTGATTGAAGTGTAAGAAGAGTAAACAGAACTTCTGACTTATACCAGTGATGCAATTTACTATTGGTAGTATCCACTGATCAAGAAATTTTTGTCTAGTATTTTCTACATCTCCTAAGGAAGCTAAGAATAAAACCATGGGACCGCTTAGATGTCTGAAGACTGTAATTTTTGTTCATTTCTCAGAAAATATGTCTTTGGTAAAAGATTTGTTGTTTATTTTTCTCCCTTGTTTTTTCCCCCTCTCTGTGTATACTCCTACTTTCTGAAGGATGCATAAAAAGAATTTTCTTTTTAATATGTAAACCATGTATTTTAAATCAAACACAGTTTTGTAGTTGGTCACCTTCTACTTGCTTTAGCATTTGTATTACTGATTGAAAGATTAGGATCCTGAAATCTTCTTTTACCACACTGCACAAGTAGTTATAACAAAAAGCAATGTTTCTTCTCTAGAAACCTAGCTTCCCTTTCACACATAATTGTCATGGATGAGGTAACAGTTGCTGAAGTGAACATGTTAATCCTAATATCTGTAGTTAATGCATTCAGAGGCAGCTTTTAAGCTCTTAAATGGAAAGGAAAGGTTTCCAGAGGCTCTCAGCAGTTGCTTGCAAGTGCTGGCAGCTTCCCAGAAACTTCGAAAGTCTGACCAAGGCATCTTGATACTATACAGTGCAGCACCATCTTACTGATACATACATTTTTACAAGACATCTGGGAAGTCCATCACACATGTTCCTATAGCACAGTTCAGTGCTGTGCAGAGCTTGTGCTACAGAGATGGTTGTATTTCACTCAATTTTTTTTTCTTTTTTAGCAGGACTCTGGAGTCCTGCTCAGCAGGAGGGAGAACATTTTCATACAGCAATACCAGTGTCATGTTTTCTAGCACTGTCTTACAATTCCAGAGTTTGTTCTGGCATTACAATGTGCTTCCACACATCACTAACAATTAAAATGCTACTAGCCATCATTGAAAAGCCTGGACTCAGGTGTGGAAGAAGAAGATTTTTGAAAATGTTGGCTTTTCTCAGTTTTCTGTGATTTGAGGCAGAACCATAGAACCACAAAATCAGTTGAGTTGGAAGAGACCCATCAGGATCACCAAGTCCAACTCCTGGGCCTGCACAGAACACTCCAAGAGTTACACCACAGGCCTGGGAGCATTGTCTAAACACTGCTTGAACTCTGTCAGACTTGGTGCTGCAAGCACTTCCCTGGGTATCCTGTTCCAGTGCCCAAAGCCTCTCTGGGTGAAAAACGTTTTCCTGACATCCAGCCTAAGCTCCCTTGTCACAGCTTCAGACCATTTCCTTGAGTCCTGTTACTGGTCACCACAGAGAAGAGATCAGTGCTTGTATTACAGAACAGGTTACACTTTGTGGGAGATGAGAAATCCTGTTGGCTCTAGCTCAAGAGAAAGCACTCTGGGAATGTTTCAGCTACCAGCGAGGTACAAAGCAGCCTGTACCCAGAGATCAGGTTGCATGGCTGGAGTGTGCTCCTCATGCAGGAGGCAGGTATTGGTAGAGGAGGTGCACAGATAGCACTTGGTCAGAGAGCTGGTTGGGTGTGCATGAACAGCAGGACTGCAGTGGCAGGCAGCCAAATGAATGTTTGCTTTGGGTTAAGTTTAGAATACAAAGGGGTTCCGCTTGTTACAATAAACTATCTTCTTCAGGACAAGCAAGGAGGTCTGTGTGTCTTTGATACCCACTACTACAATACCTCTGTAAAAAGTCAATGCAGCAGTGGAGGAAAATGTTGGAAAATTCTTTTAAATTTGGCAGGTCCTGATCCCTATATTTGATATAAATGATCCCTATATTTGTGGTTAATTCTCAGTTTTGTACCCTCCAGTGGTTAGAACAAATGCCAGAGCACAGCCCTGTGGTAACTCCCTATATCTGTGACTAATAAGTCATCTTCCAGCTAATGCTTCCTTGTTTACTTCTATCAGTGATTAATATATATTAGCTGATATCTTAGTTTTGAGAACAAGGATTGTGTGTCAGAGCAAAGAGTGATAAAGGAAGTATGACTTGACATAATTGAGGTGCTCTCAAGGAGAAAAGATTCATCAGAAGATCCAGAACCATACCCAAACAAATCCATGGAAATAATTTGCATATATCCATGTATTCAAAAATGTGACAAATATTTATTAGTTTCAGTAATATAACCTAGTCTGTAACGTTACTGAGCACACATGCTTTGGGAAGAATTTCCCATGCATCAGGCACTACTAATAAAGTAATATCAACTTTCTAACCTAATGAATTGGTTGGAGAGTTTATTTCCCAGATTTTAATGACACCTGTCCCTCTTGTCCTCACAAGAAATTTGCAGACTGTGATGAAGTTTCACCTTAGTCTTCTCAAGGCAGAACAAACCAAGTGACCTCAGCTGCTCCTCGTATGGCTCCTCCTCAAGGTCCTTCATCATCCTCATGTCCTGCTTTGGATGCTGTCCAATAGCTTGACATCCTTTCTGTATTTTGGTGCCCAAAACTGCCCCCAGGACTGGAGATGAAGCCATCTCATTGCAGATCAGAGTGGGACAATCACCTCCCTTTCCCAGCTGGTGGTGCTGTGTCTGGTGCACTCCAGCATACGCTTGGGCCTCCTGGCTGCCAGGGCACTGCTGACTCAGATCCAACTTGCCATCAACCAATTCCTTTCCACGGTGCTGCTCTCATTTCCTACTCTGTGCACCCAACCAGGGTTGCACCATGCCAGGTGCAGAATCTGGCACTTGCCCTTGTTAAACTCCATACAGCTGGTGATTGTCCATCTCTCTAATTTGTTGAGGTCTCTCTACAGGGATTCTCTGCCCTTGAAGAGGGTGACAGCTCCTCCCAATCTATGATAATCAGCAAACTTAGTACTCCTCTGAGTCCGATGTCCAGGTTAATGAAGATGTTGAAGAGAATTTGGAGCTTATGTAGGTCATGGTAGGCTGGAAAAGACAGATTTATACATTGTCTTTTCATATGTCCAAGAAGATGTGCTGTTCTCCTCCCTGAAGAACCAGAGAAAGGAGTTAGGGAACAAAACAAGAAACTCATCCTTTAAAATTAGGTCTTCAAGAAGCCTCTTTTATTGTCAAGTGCACAAAGAGGCAGCTGGGCTTTGGTTAGCTTTAGTAAATAATCCAGTTCCCCTCAGCCCATTTTTTTTTAAACTTAATTAAACTTGAAACATAATACCTTTATATATTTATGTGTTTGGGTCTTGACAAGGAATTTGGGCTGCTCTTTGCCAAGGCACTTGGAAAGCTGTGAGGAAGGAATTCAATGCTTAGACCTCACTAATATTCAAAGCTATGGAAGCCAATACTTACTGAGTCCAAAGAGAAAAAAAACCTTAAACTGTGTTTGTGTTCAACATTTTTACATATCTGAAAGGCTCTGTGGTTCTATTTTTGAACCATACTTTGCAAAAGATACCTTTTTAGTAAACATTACTATCTGAAGGTAGAATGTATTCTTTTAAGATAAGTAATTTATTAATTTAAACTCTCTTAGTTTTATTTTCTTAAAGAAACATTTGGTTTTAATACTCAATACTTTTCTCAGAAATTGGTGACTGGGAACTGGTAACCAATCAGTTGGGAATTTCTAAGGATGTTCGGCTTATCACTTAGTCTGTTTATCACTTAGATTTGGCAGTCTAGTATTCAAACTCATAAATAGAAAATATTTTCATACAAATGCAAAGCTAACTCTTCAACACAATTTCTAGTCATTGTCCTTCTTTTAACCTCTTAAGTATTTCAAGTACTTCCCCATTATAAATTGTCTAAGCTGATGGGTTTATAGAAAATAATGGTAACACTATAGCATGTCACCATTTAGGTACTGATGCTTGGTGGACAAAATCAATACTTCTTAATACAGAATGACCTATTAAATGACAAGCCACTTGTGTTTTGCTGAGTAGTACTTTTTGGAATAGTCTAAGTATAGACTATATTAAAGTTCTAACAAGTTAAATGAACAAAAATGTTGTGACTTTTGAAAATATTCAAATAAACTTTCCTACAGTCATGTTTCCTCCATTTGTAACCAGAATTCTTCAATTAATTCCAAAGTTATACATGAGGTCTTTAATTTTTCCACAGAAAAAATATTTTTAAGGGAATCTAAAATATTTTTGTTATTTTTAAGTTTCAGTGAATAATAATAAATGTTTTACTTGCTTCATTGTTACTATATTAAGAAAAGATATCATTACATTGTACGTAGAAAAGATATTCTGAGGGAGTAAAATCTAGGGTGCAGTGAAAGAATTTAAAATTTTGAGGAATAGAGAAAAAAAGAAGGCTTGATTAGGATTTAACTTTAGAAACTTGAAAAAAAAATTGTGGCTTTCCTAGCTTAGGTCTTTTAAAATTTGTTGTTGTTGTTGTTGTTGATTTTTTCCTATTGTTTCTAATTTTACTAGTTAAATTCTCTGGTTGATCAGATTAAGATTGTATTTCTGATATATGTGGAGGATTAATACAGTCATATTCATGAAGTGTGTGTTTTTCCTCTGTTCTGATATAACCTGGCCTGTAAATGAAATATTATCACAGAAGTAATTTTGTGGATTTTCTGAAGGTCATTGTGACATGCTTAGGACACTGCATTTCAAAATGTTGG
This sequence comes from Prinia subflava, assembly GCF_021018805.1. Classification (NCBI taxonomy): domain Eukaryota; kingdom Metazoa; phylum Chordata; class Aves; order Passeriformes; family Cisticolidae; genus Prinia; species Prinia subflava. The sequence goes on along the minus strand of NC_086283.1, from coordinate 43,413,492 downwards.
CAATTCAATATCCACGGTGTAACTATGGTCACATTTCTTGGCTGTCTAGAAAAAGTGGATGTTCTACTGACCACAGGTAATACCAGTTTCAACAGCAGCAATAAAGAGCAGTATTAATTATATCTGCAATAGTCCAGAACTCAGAAAAACAAAGATTATCGAAGTGAAATACATGAAGTCAAACAAATGGATCATTTTTTGGTGATTGTATTCTTTCAGATTGCTTTGTTTGGCTAAATTAAAACATATCAAAACATGTCTTGCTTGCTTGGAAACAAAATAAAAGAAGAAACTATCAATATTTATTATTTTGATTTATAAAAAAGATGTGGCATTACTTTCAGTCTTTTTGTAATGGATGTCCTATTTGTTTTTCCTTCCTTGGCATCCTTAGAGTCAAAAAGACATGTTTGCTAATTGCAGATTACCCTCTGAATATTTCACAGCATATACAATGACCAGGCACCAAACTGACACAAAGATGAAGAAAATATACTCTGTCTCCAAGATCACTATTAAAAAGGTTCCTTATAAATAACATCTCTCTTATATGGCTTTGTATGTGCTCTCTCATCTGCCTACAGTACACCATATTTTGTGTGCCAAAATATTTCTTTATTTCTTCTTTTCTTTTTCCAGTTTATTTTGCTCTGTTTTCTCCCAATTCGTCATTACTTTCCCCCTGAATCTTTTTGCCAAGATGAAAGATGGTAAGATGCAAACAAAGTAAAAAAGTTAGAGCCAGTGAGGTTGATTCAAATGCCAAAGTATGCCTCTAGAACAATGGAATTTTAGCTTTGAGAAGAATGTCTATATATAACTAAATCTAGAAACAACTTATATTTTGTCCTACTTTTATCCTTGGATAATAGTAACCTAGCTGAGGATTAAAAAGTGCTGAGAAATTAAAAAAATACAGTAACCTTATTATCTTTTCTGCAGTCAGTCATTCCTCTCCTGCTTTTCTAAAACATAAAAATGCATTTATATTAAAACATGAAAAATGTGGGCAGGTTGATGATATTTAGATCATATAAACTTATAAGCATTTAAAATTCACTTATGTCACAGGAGAAAGAATGTACTATTGAAACCACATAAATAATAAGAATAAGAATAAGAATAAGAATAAGAATAAAGAATAAAGAATAAAGAATAAGAATAGTAAGAATGATGTGTGTGTTAGCTTCCTACTTAGTTTTTTCCTGAATGTTTACTTGTTTGTAAATATTCATCAGGTTTTTTGTTGTTACGTCTTGAGCAGGTAAGTGATGTTCTGAGTGGATGATTGTGATTTTAATGCAGGGTAAAAGGAAGAACTTGGTCAGGTGAACTCATTTTTGCCTCTCAAAAGAAACAAAAATATAACAGTGTATCATACAATTTAGCAATTGAATGTTTCCCACTGTTTTCTTTTGACTTTGAAAAGTAAGTATAAAAATATCACAGTTGCAAGATGCACAATAGCTCAGTGTTTCTGATTTAGCACTTGGCATGTGATCAGAGAATAGAACAGACAAAAGCCTTTCAGCTCAGTAATGACTAGTCTGTACAGTGTTGCAGTCTTTATAATGTGTGTGGTCTTGACACTTCTTACAATTTCATGTAATGGATCCATAGATGTCCCAGCTCTAAGACAGATTTCCACAGCTTCTGTCTCTCCCACTCTGTGATTCACCACAGCCTGCTGAGTAACAAGCATGACTCCCTTGGCTGCTCTGGGATGCTACAAATCACTGAGAAGAAAATTCTCATAACAATGTTTTATTTGCTCTTTATCCATAGGTCACAGGCTACACATATACAAACATAATTTGAAACACACTCCTGCGCTTATTTGACACATTTTGGACAAAGACAGAAATTTTTAAAAAGTCGTGTTCAAATGTCTGCTCAGACCTTCTGTGAGTCTGACTTTTACTCAAATGGAGAGGAACAGGTTTAGCTTGTAGCTTATGCCCTTAATTCATGTGGAAGACTCCCTGGAGTATCAACTCCATCATCAGGGATAACTTTGCTTAGGCTCATGCAATCTTACCTTCTCTCCTTCTATAATGCTTGTGGTTTTGGTTCCCTTCATCATAGACAACACATCTTTGTGTCACCAAGGATGTAGCTAAGTTTTTTGGGTGTAAAAATGAGTGATTTTTTACGACAATGCTGATGATCTGTAACTAGAACTTTATCTTTGTTAGATGATTGCTTTCAGCACAAAGTTAGGACTCTGTTTTAACACTGAAGCATGCTAGCTTGAAGCATACAAAACTGAAGGAAGAAGAAGGTCCTACATCACATCAACACACAGTGGAACAGGTGCTTCTCTGCCCAATTGGATATGCAGGATAATGGTATGCTTGCAGTTCTGTACTCAGAACAAGTATAAAGGTGTCATCTTCCAGTGTGCTTTTCTATTCCTCCTTATATTTAATTACCTAAAACTGCTTAGTACGAATAGTTGTTATCATCAATAATTTAACTACTAATGGCCTCTAGTAATTTGTATATGACTGGTGTATGTCTTTCAACATAATCCAAGCTTCTGATATGGGGGAAATGTGCAGTCCTACAACAGTATTGATTTACTCATTTGATCATTTAGAATTTGTATGTCCATGGCAAACACAAGTTATCTCCTTTTGACTTTTTAAACTTCTAGAAAAATATGTCTCATTGGAATGATTGCTTTTCACAGATGTACACTTGTAGTGTATTTGCAGTTGTATATGTGGCACTGACTGTAGTAAGGACAAGAGCCTATTGCCCTGGATAACATGAAAATACAGAGGGAAGACATAGGAGAAAATAGGCATCCACTTGATGGGATAGAGAAAGTGGAACTACCGTTCAGACTGATGTAGAAATGTGCCATTACCTAGGTGAAAGGCCTGCAGAATGATCTTTGCAGAAATGCAGAAATGTATGGGTATAAGCCAGAAGAGAGTACACTTGTCAAGGACATTGGGTTTGCATTATATGGTTTTGCTACTGCAAGAGGAGATGGCAAGAGTGGCTTCTATGAGAAGATGCCAGAAGTTTCCCCCATGTTCCACAGACCCAGCTCCAACCATCTCCAAGATGGGCATGCCACTGGCTGAAGCTGAGACAACCAGTGACATTGATGGCACCTTCGAGACAGCAGCTGGGAGAGAGGAGTGAGAATGTGAAAGGAACAAGATGGAGACATCCACGTCAGTGAATAGAGAGGGGGAGGAGGTGTTCCATGTGCCACACCAGAGATTCCCCCACAGCCTGTGGTGAGCACCATGGTGAGGCAGCTGTGCCCCTGCACCCCATGGAGTTCCACAGTGGAGCAGTGTAAGAGCCTGCCAATAAGAGAAAAGCTTCAAAAAGTGCTTTGTCATTATGTCTGCTTATAATAATCACTCTTGAACACCTGAAAACTACAAGATCGACTCTGAGTAGACCATAGCCTCGAGGGCTGTAAAAACCGAGGCAAAACTGTTGCAAAATGTTGAGGGGAAAGCAAGGGGCAGAATCTCACTATCACCACCATGGCTTGCTGTGAGATACCCTGAGGCTTCCAGGATCTGATGCCACCCACTTGGGGAGAAAACCTCCATCCTGCACCCCTGGGCCGAAGTCACGAGTGAGCTGTGGAAGCCCTACCCTGCTGCTGTGTCCTGTGGTGAGAGCACTGCGAGTGGACCGAAGTTTGGAGGACCAGCCACTGCATCCCAGCCAAGCTGCCTCAGAGATCAGAGAAGGCAGATAAAATGCTTTAAACAACAAGAAAAAAAAAAAAAAAAAAAAAAAAAAAAAAAAAAAAAGAGGTAAAAACTCCTCTGCTCCCCCCACCATCTCAGCAGCAGCAGAGGTAGCACAATGTGATTTTGATCTATCCTACATTTTTTAGAGTAACCTTAGCTTTTTCTAACTTTTCTCTACTTTTCATTTCTTTCTCTTTGCCTCTCTTACTAGTAAAAAAAAAGTAACAGTTTTTTGGCATCAAAATTTAATCTTGTTGGGTTTTAATCTCATTTTTTTGTAATATTTTGAACCTTCAAAGTTTTTTCCATTTTCTACACATAGACTTAGTTTTCTTTGCTTTTCTGCATTTAAACTGATTTGTAACATGCAGATGCCCACACCAGAAACAGTGGATGACCAAAGGATAATCTCCAGCCTGCTGGAACAGGATGGTGACTTTTAGCCTTGTGGGGAGAGAAGCCCACACTGGAAGAGGTTTTCTAGCATGCTAGTATGACCTGTGACCCATGGTGGGGGGTCTTATGTAGGACCTATCCTTTCCTGAAGGACTGCACCTTGTGGAATAAACTGCTAATGGAGCACTTTATGAAAAAGGTGGGTTTTTTTTTGTTTTTGTTTTTGTTTTTTTTAATGAAGGACTGTCCTCTGTATGCGGACAGTCCTCTGTGTATGCTGAAGCAGGCATAGAACATGAGAAGGAAGGAGTAGCAGAGACTATATATGATGAACTGACCCGAACCACCATTTTCTGTACCCCCTGCACCACTTGGGTGGGGGGGATATAGAAAACTGGATGTGAAGTTCAGCACAGGGAAAAAGAAGTGGTGGGGAAAAGGTGTTATAAGATGTATTTTTATTTGTTATCCTGCTCTGATGTTTGACTGGCAATAAGTGATACTAATTTCCCTGACCTGAGTCTGTTTTGTCTGCAATGGTAGTTGGTGGTGAGTGACCTCTCCCTGTCCTTATCTTGATCCATGAGATCATCATATTTTCATCATATGTCCAGTTGAGGGTGACAGTGCAGCTTGGTTGACCACCTTGCATTCAGCCAGGCTCAACCTACACACAAGAAGTAAGGGGGCAGGATTAGTTTGTACTCAGAGGATCTGAAATCTTTGTGGCCTGTGAACTTTTCGTGCCTCATGACCCTTGTATTCGGCCACAAAATACTTTTGCACTTGTTGCAGCACAATACTGCTACAGTTATGTAATGTGAGCATATCTGCAGAGAGAGAAAATAAAACAGAATTGAGTTACAGGCCGGGGGATGCCCCCGCAGAGCACCATGGCAGCACGGAGAGGCTTGTCTCTGCCTGACCCTGGGGGAAGGAGGTGCCACACAGCAGATGACCTGCACAGAGAGGAGCCTGCTGGAAGCTGCCAGACTCCTGAACAGCGCCTGATCACCCCACAGAAGGAGATTAGGAAAGCGTGTTGCTGACACGGCAGTGTGTGCTAGGTCACTTCGTGAAAAATACCATGTAAGGAAATGCTGTCTTGAAGAAATGTATAAAACCAGCTCGCTTGTCTGAATAAACATCTCAGTGTCCCTGCCGGTCTGAGTCCATGCCTTGGTTGTTACATATATCAACATGGGAATGAATTTTGTGATGTGACTTCCCTACCTGACACCTCTGCTACTCAACCGCTCCTTGTGAAGAAAACAGATGAGTTCTTTTGATTTATCTCCAGACAATCAGGACCTGAGAAAGCCTAACTAGTACTTATTTGGGTATGAATTTCTTTTGTGCATTGAAGACACTTTCACAAATAAGAAGACTTAAGAGATTTTATTTAGCCAAATAAAAAGTGTATGTTATTTCAGGTCTGTTAATCAGAGACAGACTATCACTATGAAAAAAAAAAACCACCTTTTGCTCTTCTCCCTTTCTCTCCCAGAGCAAGACCTTAAAACAAACTATCTGAGATGCAGCACATATATTGTGTGCTGCAAGTTTAGAAATTCAACTCTGTTTTCTGGTTCTGTTCTTATTTTTTATTTCCCCAATTAATAGGTTTTCACTGTCCTAATGTGTTGTGATATAACAGATATTGGTTCATTCTTGCAGTAGATCTTTGCTTATCTACTGTGCAGTGGAAAAAAGAAGCCTATTTCACAGTTTGTAGAGACTGAAACTGGTATGCGGATTTGCTTTCGTATAGCTCATTTGACTGTAGACATATCCAATATATGCATCCAAAAAAAAGAATCAGCAATTTGTCATGGATGCTTGCTCCCATATTTTCTATACTGAATAGTCTTCCTTTCTGATTTACTAAGCCAGCTTTCAGAGCAGAACACAAACCTATCTAGTAAACATAGGAGGTAATAGGAAATGAAGGCATCTGTTTGATGGTAGCCAAACATAACTTAATGAATGAAATTCAATCTTTTCTCTCCTTAGGCTTAAACTTCTCAAACTCCACAACAATATAAAAAAGGAGAGATTTATGTTTTGTATATGTAACTTTGTCAGCCACATAGTTTAAATGCCTCTAATGTGACCAACCATCAAAACAGAAGGGATGAAAAAATTAAGCTAAAATCATGTTCCTCTTAATTCCAGTGTCAAAACTCCCACTGATTTCATTAGGGCCATGACGGTTTCTTGTGACCTAAAAAGACAATGCACGATATTCTCAAAACTGTGTACCTGAGCTTTAAAACCAGAAGAGGTTCAGACATCTTTGGTATGGGAAGGAGTCCTGCTTAAAAGTACAGACTAAGTAGTCCACAAACAGTATCTCTATTTTGGGGAACTAGTTTAACATTAACAAACCTCACAATTGTGCTTGTTTAGGTACCCTGAACCTGACCATGATTAACTTTTTCTGAAGGTGAAAACTGCTTAGTTATAGCTAGTTTGTGAGTTGCTAGCAACTTCTTTTTATGTAACAGTGCTTTATACATCACCTCATGTCTCCTGCAATCTGTAATAGTTCATTGCCAAATGATTATTAAACTCTAAATAATACATTGCCATTAACTACTATTTTCCTTTTTTAAAAAATTATTCTTACATGAATTTTGTCAAGTGGTTTCATGACAGTTTAAGGCAACTAAATCACTTTGCTAGAAAATTCCATATATCTTGTCCCTTGTTTCTGTAATTGTAAATTTCAGCCATCTATTTTTAACTTCAGAATGGAGCAATATTTGGTTTGAGTAAGATTTTTCTTGGCAAGATTCATGCAGGCACTAGGTATATCACATGTCCTGGAAGAACTGATTTTCAGTAATATTCCTGAATATTTAACTACTGAAGCTGCTGTCAATGTAAAGCTGATTTCATTAGTCTTATTTTTTTTCCTGTAGTGTCTTGGATGATTGAATATCTTTTCAAGACTACAAAATTATTCTGATGATTTTCTGCATATATGCATTTCTATCATGACTCAACCAAGAAGTGAATAGACACAGTCAGTCATACAAATTTTAGCTCTGATATATGGAAACAAGATATAAACCCCCACTATTTTACCCAATTCATGAACTGAAGCCTCTAGCTGTCATCACAGTGAATATACATAAAAACTCTTGTCAAAAATGTTACTACTCCCCAGACTGCAAGACAATAAAAGGGACCCTGGAAAAGTAATTTTACTGCTCAAGAATTGTCTGGGGGTGACTTTATGATGCTTGTATCCTCAATCATCTCTTCAGTTGATGCTGGGTATTAAGTTCTACACTTTTAAGACTAGATCTGAGATTGAAGAGGGAGGAAGAAGAAGTGCTGAGTTTGTTTTCAGAAACTGCACTTGCTCCCCCACATTGCTTCTTGTGAACTGTGTTGTCTGCAGCATGGTCAGACAGTGGGAAAGAGCTCTCCTTTGCTTTTTAGTTAGGTTTTTAGCTAGCTAAGGCAGAGAAGTTCCCCAGACTGTAGCTTTTATTTTTCTTGGAGCTGTTCAGACCGGCTCTGGATTAAAAACTCCAAAAAACACTGGAAGCTCACACCTGTGCCCGACTGGGCCCCAGGATGGCATTTTCCAGTGCCAGAGAGACTAAAAAGAGACTGAGTGAGCCAAGCGACACCCCACGTCAAGGACTTTCTGAATTTGCCACCTCTTCAGAACAGTGAGAGGTTTTATTGTTTGATACTATTCATTTTTTATGCTTGTGAATACTTTGCTTGTTAAATAAATAGTTTTTTCCACTTTTCTCCAAGGAATTCTTTTCCCAAACCAGTTGGGGTAGAGGCCGCTTGAATTTGCTTTCTTGAAGCAAGCTCATTTGGGAGTTTCTTACAAAATTTGCCCTAAACCAGTACAAATACATTTTTTAGCATCCAGTGTGTGCCTCAAAAAAATGGAAAAAACTGCTGCTGATTGCATTTTGGTTGTACTTATTCTGTACTGATATAAAGCAGCCAATAGCCATGGTGCTTGAAATCATAATGTCTCTCCGGGTGGAGGCTTTCACGTGTCTCTGTTCCCTAAGTTTTTTTGATGTTTAACACCTTTGAGGTCCCTATGCTTATTTTCTTACCTGAAGATAGCTCCAGTATTGTCGCTAACATGTAGTTTTTACAGTAGATGGGATGGATTAGAATAGCTATTTTGCTGGGTGTGGTGATAATGATTTACAAGTTTACAAAGGTTCCAGAGTTTGTTCAAAATATGAATGGTTTATGGTTTCTTCATCCTACCCTGCATCCTAGTTCCAAGTAGCATGTTCTGAGGGTTTATTAGTTGTTGCCGGGAATCAGCCAAAGTCAAGACAGCACTCAATATGAGTTTAAAATCTTGCTCATTTATTCAGCTATTTGATGTACATCTATACTGTGCTAAGCATATCGTGCACTTAACTCTGAACATCATTGGTTAAACCATAGTGTTCACATGTCCTTGTAGTATACATAATTGGCTTAGAAACTCTGTCCACATGGCTGGATGCTGTGAGCCTTCTCCAACTTATGGTCAGTGCATCCTGTCTAGCATCTTGTTATAGCTATTGCTCCAAACTTTACTTCATCCTTATCCCATCTAAGGAATGATTCAAGGATGTTTCAGCTTCTACTCATCCTTTAGGCTAAAAGCAGGATTGTGCACATGTCCCTGCTTTTCCAGCCATGCACCCACAATTAGTAATTGTACCTAGTTTTTAGAGGAAGAGCAGAGGATGAGGCTTTTCAGCCTTTTCTTTCCTTCTTCTCCTTTGAATGTTATGTCACTTTTTAAGAATGTTCAGTTTCCCCTGAATGTTAAAAAGATCACCTTCCTGGTATTTAATCTGTTAAGCTTCCTCTATATGGTCTGCAGCTTCATTAAAATGAAGGCTGAGATTTCCAGAGGAGTTCATGAGAACCCTGAGCCAGAAGTAGAACCAGGCATGGAAAATTCTTAGCAGTGTGGAAAATGAGAATGGGCCAAATCCTGAAAGAACTTTATAATCTCCCAGCATTAGAATTTTCATATGGATAAATTCAGAACCCAAATGAGGTAGGGAAATGTCTGGAAGAGAAGGATGATTCTAAGGAGCAAAAGCTCATTGCAATAAGCTGGGCTCTGGCATATGCTTATTGCATGCTGCTAAATACTGTAGGGCAGCAAATAGAGGCAGGGGGGCAGGGAGATAAGTCAGCAGCTACCCCAGTCCCTCAGACTGCAGCCAGCAGCACAGCTACTCAGGTTATAGCTAAACCAGATAGGGAGCCTGAGCCAACAGCTAGACCAGACAGTGAGCCTAAGTCAGCAGCTAAAACAGACAGTGAGACTAAGCCAGCAGCTAAATTAAACAGTGAGCCTAAGCCACTGTCAGTCACCGCACAAAAGAAGAACAAAACCAAAACTGATAGACCAGTGGATTATAATGATCTGCGGACAGACCTTCAAAGCCAACTCCTGACACAAAATCAGAACTCAAAGCAACCAACACAAAATCAGAAGTCACTACTGAGTCCTTTTCCCTGAAGAACCTTCGTGGACTAAGAAAGGATTACACTCGATGACCTGATTAATCTATAATTAGTTGGTTAGGCTAATTGCAGGTGAGGCTACAATTCTGAATGGCACTGAAGTGAGGCATTTGGCATCTCTGTCACATGATCTAGCTATCGACCAAAAAATGATAATGCTAACCCTCTCAGTCTTTGGGCATGGATCTTGGGAAATGTGGCACAAAGATATCTGCGTGCAGACGATCTCTATGTGCAGCAAAACCAGTGGAAGGCCACAGAACAAAAGATTCAACACTTGAGAGAAATGGCAGTGGCAGAAATTGTCTTCTCAGATGACCTAACAACTAATACAAACTTGGTACCCTGTACACCCGTGATGTGGCAAAAACTTGTACAGCTTGGGCCACAAGAATACTCTTGTGCTTTGGCAGTAATGAAGTGGCATGACATGGGGGAGACCGTGCACAATTATGGCTCTGAGCATATGCAGGAAGAAGCTCCGAGCATATGCAGATGCTGTGCATGGTCCAACACATGCAAGAATCACAGCTGTGGAAACATGTCTGTAGAAATTAGAAGACAAGATAGAAGACAATCACAAGAAATTCAGGATAAGGTTTAAGAGGGCTTTCTCCTAATCTTGGCAGTACAGATCAGAGGTTCTGGTACCAAACATAGATGTCCCCCAGATAGGGAGAGAAGGTACACACCATGAGCTGAGCTGTGGCTCTTCCTGCGTGATTCTAGAGAAAACAGGAGGAGGTGGGATGGAAAATCTACTGCTGCTCTGTCACAATGGGTTTTTGAATTGAAGGACAGTAAAACTCAAGGAATTCCACCAAAAAGGAAGCAGCTCCAGTAGCCCACAGATGAACTGCCAAGTGTGATGATGATGATGCGTCCAATCCCCTTGAAATAACCTCCAAAACATATGCCCAAAACAAAGAAAGATAACCAGGCTCAGAAGAGCCCTGTATCTAGCCAAGTAGAGACTAGAAAAAAAACATGTTTTTTGACTGTATGAATTTGCTGGCTTGGAACATCAGAACCACAAAAATATGAGACCTTAGTCAACACTGGTGCACAGTGCACACTAATCCCATTGAGACGTGGGCACAGAATCTGTTGCTATTGTTGGTGTGACAGGAGGATCACAAGATTTGACTTCAGTAGAAGCTGATGTGAGCCTGACTGGAAATAAATGGAAGAAATGCTCTATTAATAGAGACTAGCCCAAAAGCCCCATGCATTTTGGGCATAGGCTTCCTCTGAAGTGGGTATTCCAAAGGCCCAAAGGGACTCAATTAGGCATTTGGGATAGCAGCTGTAGAGATAGAAAGTGTTAAGCAATTGAACACCTTGCCTGGACTATCAGAGAACCCATCTGCAGTAGGACTTCCAAAAGAGGAAGAGAAAGGAGTGCCAATTGCCACTTCCAGTGCATCGTCGGAAGTATCGGACGAATCAAGATGCTGTGATCCCCATCTACAAGATGATCCGAGAGCTGGAGTGCCAAGGGGTGGTCGGCAAAACCCACTCACCCTTCAACAGCCCCATTTGGCAAACCTGAAAGACAATGAAAATTAACAATGGACTATTGTGCCTTGAATGAAGTGACTGAGCACACCACCTGCTGTGCTGGACATGCTGGAACTTCAATACAAGCTAGAGCCTAAAACAGCGAAGGGGAATGTCACTACTGAGAGACGCCAATGCATTTTTCTCCATTCCTTTGGCAGCAGAATGCAGGCCTCAGTTTATTTTCACCTGGAGGGGCGTGCAGTACACCTGGAACTGACTGCCCCAGGGGTGGAAGCACAGTCCCACCATCTGCCATGGACTGATCCAGGCTGCACTGGAAAAGGGTGAAGCTCCGGAACACCTACAGTACATTGATGACATCATTGTGTGGGGGAATATGACAACAGAGGTGTTCGAGAAAATGGAAAATATCATCCAGATTCTCCTGAAAACTGATTTTGCCATTAAAAAGAGTAAAGTTATGACCTATTCAAAAGATTCAGTTCCTGAGACTAAAGGAGCAAAATAGATGGCATCAGATTCCCACTGACGTCATCAAAAAAACACTACATCTCCAAAAACCAACAAAAAACTTGGCAAGCTTTCTTAAGTGCCACTGGTTTTTGGAGAATGCACATTCCTGAGTACAGCCAGATTGTGAGCCCTCCCTATCTGGTTACCCCCAAGAAGAATGATTTCCACTGGGGCCCTGAACAGCAGCAAGCCTTTGCCCAGCGGTCCCAGGGATCCCCTTCATTGGTTGTTGTACCCTCACCCCTCCCTCTCACCTATCTGGATAAATCCCTGCGCAGACTGGTTTCGCACGCAGTCGTGGAGCAGCCGGAGTGCGTTTGTATGTGCAATAAAACTCCGCTGCTATTCACTGCCTCCCTCCTCTTGCCTCTGTATGAATCACTTTACCACCGCTGCCGAGAGGCTCTCTCAGGAACAAGAACCCTGTAGGAATCAGCATCATTTGCGCGGCATACGAACTGATCCTTCAAGCGATATTCACAGTGCCTGGGCTAGCTGGAATAGAGACGCTGAGGTCTCAAAACGCGGCACAGTGACAAAGAACGTGCTCTACTCTGCAGCCGGGAACCATGGCCTGTCCTGGAGCCTTTGGCAGAAGGTGCCTGGTGAAACTTGGAGTCAACCACTAAAATTTTAGAGTCAAAGTCACAGAAAGTCCGAAGCCAATTACACCCCAACAGAGAAGGAAACTTTAACAACCTATGAAAGAGTCCAAGCTGCCTCAGAAGTGACAGACAGTAAAGCACAACTCCTCCTGGCACCCCAACTACCTGTGCTGGAGTGAATGTTCAAAGCAAAAGTTCCCCCTACCCACCAGGCCACCAATGCCATATAGTGGACTGCTCTCATCACACAATGCACACGTATTAGAAAACAGAATCTCCCTGGGATTTTAAAGATAATTGGAAATTGGCCTGAAAATGAAACTTTTGGTCTCACTGATGAAAGAGAACAAGAAGTGACACGGGCTGAAGAAGCTCCACCGTACAACCAACTGCCAGCAGAAGAAACACATTAAACTCTTTTCACTGAAGGTTCTTGTCCCATTGCACGATGAGACAAGAAAGTGGAAATGAAAGATGAAACGGAAGTGGAAAGCAGATGTATGGAGCCTAACAGGACAAGTCACAGGAGCTACTGAAAAAGAAAGAAAATCAAGTTGTGGTCTGGTCTGGTGGTTAAAGGTGCTGTGACCTTCCTCGCTAGAAGCCTGATTAAAAAGACACCTAGGTAGATGGAGGCACAGGCACTCTCAGGCACAGAATGATTTGCTTTCTGCGCACCCTCAGGTGCAGATCAGCTATTTGGTGTAATCTCAAGTGCAGAGGGATTTGCTCTTTGAGAGGCTACCTGAGCAGCAGAGCTGCCTTTGCAACCCCGGGTGATGCAGGAGCAAAAGCAGCAAGACGGGGCCTTTCTGGTCTCCAGGAGAGCTTTTTTATTCAACAGGGTCCAGAGCAGAAAGGAGCCAAATGATCCCAGGGAGAAGGATTATATAGGGTAGCCAGGGGTGGGGTTTCACAACTTGGCCAGTGGGGAAAGGAATTGGGAAAGGGACCAGACAGGGGAAGGATTCAAAAAGAACCAATCAGGAGGGGTTAAAAACCAGGAACAAAGGGAATAACCAATGGGGTATGAAACATTAACATAGAACTGCAAGGGCTTGTGGGTTGAAATATTTTTTCTCACTTTGAGGCACAAAGAAAACTCCAAAAGGGACTTCCCAAAGGACAGTCCCTGCAAATGAGACAGCCTAGGGGCTGCACATGGGTTGAAGCACTTTTCCTCACCCTGACCTACAAGGAAGTCTCCCAAGGGGAATTCCCAAAGGGGCGGGATTAAAAAGTGATGCAGTCTAGGGGCTGCACATTCTTGAAGGAAGTGAGTTGTTCTCTGTGGATAGTCCAGTGACCACCACACAAGTCAACTTTCTAAATTAAAAGCTGTTTAACTGGCCCCTGGACATTTCCAGAAGGGAGAAGTGGCCAAAGCTCCACCTGACTCATGTGTAGTAGCCAATGCTTTCTAGGGATAGCTGGAGAATTAGAAGAAGACTAATTGGCAGTGTAGAAAAAAAACAATTTGAGCTGCTGAAGAATGGAAAAATATCATTACCAAAATAAAGAAACTCTCTGTAAAAGTCTGCCATATAGATGTCCATGTCTCTAAGAGTAGAGATAATGAAAAGCACTGAAACAATAAACATGCAAATCAGGCTGAAAAAATAGAGATGTCAAATATAGACCTAGATTGGCAGCACGAGGGAGAGTTGTTCCTAGCTCGATGAGCCCACGATGCCTCAGGTCATCAGGGCAGATATGCCACCTATAAGTGGGCACGAGACCAAGGGGTGGATCTAACCATGGACAGCATTTCTCAGGTTATCCATGACTGTGAGACGTGTGCTGCAATCAAGCAGGCTAAGCGAGTGAAGCCCCTATGGTATGGCGGGCGGTGGTCCAAATACAGGTATGGGGAAGCCTGGCAGATTGATTACATTACACTGCCCCAAACACACCAAAGGAAGCATTATGTGCTCACAATGGTACAAACCATCACTGGATGGTTGGAAACCTACCCTGTGCCTCACGCTACGGCCCATAACACCATTGTAGGCCTTAAAAAGCAGGTCCTTTGGAGGCACAGTACCCCTGAAAAAATTGAGTCAGACAATGGAACTCATGTCAATAACAGTCTTATCAACAATCTGAGCTAGGGAACAACATGGCATTGAGTGTGTGTACCATACCCCCTATGATGCACCAGCTGCCGGCAAAGTGGTGAGGTACAATGCACTGTTAAAAACCACCTTGAAAGCATTGGGTGGGGGATCTTTCAAAAATTGGGAGCACCATAGCAAAGGCCACCTGGTTAGTTAACACCCCAAGTTTCACCAAACAAGCAAGGACTGCCCAATCTAAACCCCTGTATACAGTACACAGAAACAAAGTCCCAACAGTGCATGTCAGAAGTTTGTAAAGAAATTACAATTTAGATAAATTCTGCCTTGAGTACAGACAAACCCATTCACAGAATTGCCTTTACTCAAGGACCAAGTTGCTCATGGTGGATAATGCAGAAAAATAGAACAGAATGTGTACTTCAAAGAGATCTGATTGTTAAGGGAGAATCATATGTAAATATCACAGTTTGTTCAATGTTGCTGCCATTGTCTGTATATAGCTATACACAGCATATATGTATATGCATAAATGTATTTGTTTGTAGAATTATATATTAGTTTTGGTAGTATGCTGATGATATGAAGATAAGGGCTGGATTGTCCTGGGGTGACTTTATGATGCTTGTATCCCCAACTGTCTGTTCGGTTTATGCTGGATATCAAGTTCTGCACCTTTAAGACTGGTTCCGAAAGTGAAAGGAGGGGAAAAAGAGGTGCAAAGTTTGTTTTCAAAAACTGCACTCCTCCTCTGCATTCCTTCTCCTGGACTATGTTGTCTGCAGAATAGACAGTGAGAGAGAGCTCTCCTTTGCTTTTTAGTTAGGTTTTTTTAGCTAGCTGAGGCAGAGAAGTTCCCTGAAATGTAGTTTTGCTTTTTCTTAGAACTGTTCAAACCACTCTGGACTTAAAACCCAGAAAACCAGGAGCTCATGCCTGTTACCCACAGAGGGCTAAAACTCTGTATTCCAACACTAGAAGGACTGATCTGAGACTGAGAGAGGTAAACTATCCCCCATGAAAAAAACTTCCTGAATTTGCCATTTCTTCAGAACAGTGAGAACTTTTATTGTTTAATTTTTTTTTAAATACTTGTGAATACTTATGAAATAAACAGTTTTTCCCACTTTTCTCTAAGGAAATCTTTTCTCTCAAGGTTAACTTTCCCTGAGATTCTCCTTGGGGTTGCTGTTCCCCAAGGTAATAAGGTTTTCCCCCAGGGTTGCTGTTCCCTGGGAATTTCCTCTGGGTTGCTGTTCCCAGTGGTAATAAGGTTTTCAGTCTTCTCTTTGCCCTAAGTGTTACACACCAGAGGTAGAGACGACAAGCTGAGTCCACCAGTGCATGTTTCCAAGGTTGTTTATTCTTCATTATCTCAGTTCTTTTTCAGCTCTGCCAGGCCTCCCTGGCAGGGTACCTTATCTTAGTTCTTTCTCAGCTCTGCAAGGTGTCTCCGCAGAGCAGGACACGCGGCAGACTGGGCGGATCAGAGAGCTCCACACCTTATGTACAGTACCCTTGACCCAACCACTGTCCACAATGTACTTTTTATTTACAAAATTGTACCAATACCTACTACCTATGCTAACATGTCATTTCTACTCTAAACCAATCCTTGAGATCCAACTCAGCAGAAAATGGGGGACGAGAGCAAGAACAAGGAGCACAGGGGCCACTCCCCAATTCCTCCATCTTGCCTCTTCAAACCCATATACTAAAAATCCTAGATTCTACATTTACATTCTATGATAAACTAAATACTACTTATTTTGAATTCTCCCAGCTTGTGATTCTTCATACAATGTGGGCATTCACTCCCATGGCCAGGGATCAGAGGCAGCGTCCTCCTGGGCTCTGTGTGAGGCTGGCTGACCCCCTTGTACAGAAACCAGACCCTCCTGTCCGGACTCCAAACCCTCCAGGGTGGCCAGAGGGATGTTCTAGACTCCAACACTTTTCCTGAACTGGTTAAGAGAGAAGCCGCTTGAATTTGCTTTTTAAAAAAATCCCATTCAGAAATTTCTTCCCAAATTTGCCCTAAACAAATACAGGAATTTACATACTGTTTTGCAAATATTGATTCCATTATAAAAATGTGACTTGTTCTGGATGATTACAGAAATAAGCTCTAACTTGGGTTCATATTTTATAGTGAAAAAACTACATTTTGGAAGATGTATTCTTTTTGAGTGTATTATAAATGGCTGAAAGAGACATAAAATATGGAGTCTGAATTAGAATTTTTTGCTTTATAATGTACCTGCCACTGATTTTTCCCAGTATCTTTCTTCTGGCAATATGTCAAATTAAAAGGATTTCTTTCTCAAAGCATTTCAAGTGCCATTGGATAGTTGTCCTCTAGAAAAGGATCACTCACAAGTAGCCAACAGCTCATTTCACTCTGCCATTTTTACCATACTGAGCAACCATGAAGGAGAAAAAATTTGCAGTCAGAGTCAAATTTGTTGCTTGGATGCAAAATTACTTCAGAGGTTATTGAATTTTCTTTGAGGTAGCTTTGTCTGTTTTCTGCACACGAAAGTATAGTACCAGAGCACAAATACAAGTCTTTCAGAATTTTACCAGTCTATTTCTTAGATGCACTATGAAATTAAACTCCTGCCACCAAAATATTAGCAAAGGATTTAATAATAAAAGCTAATAATGAAGGGCTTTTGCCATCTTTTCAGAGTGCAGTTCAACTGTTATAATACAGTGATGGTCATTTTTATCCAGACTGCACATTCAATCTGTGCAGGCTCAGCTAAAACTTGAGAATAAATACTTATTTTGTACATAGATTCTACAGATGAATAAAGAATGACATACAAAGCAGATAAAAATTTCCCTCATAAAATGGGGGAAAAGAGATTACTCCAAGGAGACTTTCCAACATCTTAATCTGCCTGGAAGATTCAAAAGAGCAAGCATGGGTTTCTTTGGTGATATGCTGAAAAATCACCTGGGAAAGGGCAAGACTGCACAGTACAGTCTTGAAATTTCTAGCACTTTTAATGCTATCTTTGATGATCTGAAACATCAATCTGATTTTTTTTAATACCTGAAGATATACCTTTAGGACACTAAAGTTAAAAATATAATATGCTTGCTTTGATAGGAAATTATGCAAACACTTTTATAAAGTCTAATACTTAATAAATCTTACAGCAAAGCATTCTTACTAATTAAATGAGTTACAACAATTTCAGTTACTCTTCTTGTAGGACAAAACCATTTTTGTATAGAAAAAATGTATGTAATCATATATCTATTAAAAGCTACAGGGGTATGTGCTCTGAAGACATTCAGCTATTTTTGAAATATTTTTCAAACAGTCCAAAATTACTACAGACAGTTACTTTCTGACTTACAAAAAAGAAGTATTCTGTTTTTATGGTGTGAGACAGCTAATTAGAAGATAGAAAAAATGTGGGACTGTCCCTGATCCTTGTCCTCCTGCTAATGTGTTGCATAACTGAGGAAAAGGAAGCAAAGTTACTTACTGTATTTTACCAAACTAGAGAAATTCTCAGAATTTACAGAACTGATGTAGTCTGATGCTGTGTCATTCTCATTTTCAGTTCTGGATACAGCTGCAAAACTTGGCCAGCATGTGCTGCTCTTGGGCTTTTACAAACTGAGAAAGGATTCTCAGGGAGCTGCTCCAGGTTGGAAGAGTTTGAAATACCACCTGTGCTCTTTTAAGTGTTGCTAGTGTTTGTGCTTGATTTGACCCAGAATCAGAAAGCGGTAACTAGTATACTCCATTTCTCAGAGGAGGAAGGAAACAGCATATAAATTACATGTGTTCAATGTATATATATATATATATAAATGATGCAGTAGAAGCCATATGTACTTTATCAATGCACTTTAGACTCAAGTGTGTTCTTGTGTGCCCTTTATTGAACAGCTGAACTCAATGAACAAACACAAAGCTAATCATGATTTGTGGGAAAGGAAAGGAAAGGAAAGGAAAGGAAAGGAAAGGAAAGGAAAGGAAAGGAAAGGAAAGGAAAGGAAAGGAAAGGAAAGGAAAGGAAAGGAAAGGAAAGGAAAGGAAAGGAAAGGAAAGGAAAGGAAAGGAAAGGAAAGGAAAGGAAAGGAAAGGAAAGGAAAGGAAAGGAAAGGAAAGGAAAGGAAAGGAAAGCCCAAATCCCCCCCAAAGCCTCCCCCAAACCCCTAAAAAACCCCCAAAATCCAAAACCAACCCACCTCAAACTAAAATAAAAAAACACAGACCCTCCCAAACAAAAAGCCACCACCAACAAAAAAACCAACAAAACCCCTTTTATATCAACAAACATTTTGTCTAGCTCAGCTGCTAATTTCTTTACATTGTTTGAATCTGTTTCCCTGTCAAGCCAGTATCACCACATTGTTTTGCCTTTTACCTTTTACTTCTAATGGCTTACAACAATGACTCCTGAGACAATGCCTTCCAGCCAGTAACTTCCTGGGATCCACCATAATTCATTGTTGCCATGCATTGGGTCAGACAGCAACATTAACAAATAGGTGAAATCACTAACATACAACAAATGATTGTTCTCTTTTTACATGGGGTTTCTTCAGCAAACTAGTAGCATAGTCAAATGGAACTGAACCATAAGCACAATCTCTGTGATGTCTTTGGCTATTGCATGTATGTGAAATAGAGGGGAATAACTCCTAGATGCAACTGAACTTCCTGATACAGATCTGAACTTCCTGTCCTAAATTATGATATTTTTTTTTACTCTGTGCCCAGACTTGAAACCAGTGATAATCTCTAGTGTGAATTTTATTATATAAAAATTATAGACAATTTTATATTAATTATATAGCTACTCTAAAGTTGAGCATAATAAAAGCTTTGCAAGTTGCATTTGTAGACTAAAAAACCCATTGCTTTGGTGTTGACTGTGCTCTAACTGCCATCAAAATGAGATATTCAATACCTCTTCTGAATTACGTAAGTCTAAAGATTACATCTGAAAGGACCTATCAGAATGTGGAGTTTAGAGCCCCACAGATTGCACAAATATATCAAATTCATGTAAAAAAGGTAGCTGAGGTAGTCAAGAGTGAAATGACTGCTAATCCTAAAATAAACTGCTCCTCATTTCATGATTAATGAAACAAAAATTTGCCAGATAGCATTAAAGATTAACAGGAAAAACATGGAGTAATATCTGCTACTGCCACAGATGCTGTACACTATGAATATAACGTCATTTAAGCTGATTAGAAAAATATTCTCATAGGCAAAACCTTGCACTTACTTTATGTACCTTTGTGATCTCTGAGGCAGTTCTTTAAACATTAAGGTTGAACAGGAAACACTTATTTTACCTTCAACATCTTTACTTAATGCAAGGGACAAGTTTCAGCAGATAGTGCACATATCAGCTGCTTTATTTGAAGTGGTGGAAATGCTGGTCCTTGGTCCCTAAAGAAATCACTTCAACAATTCATCTCAATGTGAACTGTACTAGTGATTTTCTTATGTTTTGTTCTAACACAAAGTCACAGAATGACACTGCTATATAATAATCATTCTCATTGACTTCATGCTGTATCGTTTTTCCAGAAGTGGTTGTCAGGATGGGATTTCTGAGGATTATGTTCACATCTATGAAAAAGTCCCTTGACAGTTTCAGTTTGCATTACTTGAAAGATTCTACTGTCTAACTGCTGATGCAATAGAAGTGTGGGATAAATGAAGAGGAAGAGAAGTTTCCTCCTCACATTGGATCATTCATTATCTTCAGCTCTTATTCATCTATAAATTAGAATAAGAAGCAGTCTGCACATACTCATCGAATACGGTTTGTGAAGAGTGAAAAAGAGGATTGAAGGAAGCTCTCAGGTAACTGATTCCACTATGAATTGCCTAGTTTTTGTCCATCATCTTGTGAGATAGAATAGACAGATGGTAGAATCGTTTCAGGAAGTATAATTTCTTTGTATAAGCATTATCTTTTGTATTCACTGTTGCTTTTCACCTTGAACATATGAAAACAAATTGAATTCTCAATTCTGTGTTTTCCCCTTTTATTTCAGGGAACAGTGTTGGTCTGTCTTCCTACTTAGATGTATGCAGTGCAATGCCTTCTTGCAAACTTGAGTAACATAATTTTGGCTCTTGAGGGTCTATTAGGTAAGACAAGTTCAGTGAAAAGTCTGTGCTGATATACTTTATGCCACAAGGTCAGGCTGGTTCTTTAGTGCTTATGTACAGTACAGAACAGGGGAGTAAACAGAGTGGGCTGTGAAGGAGTGTAATAAAGCCTTCAGAATACATACAGTCAAACAAATCTTCCATACCTAAAATTATAGTATTTGATCTAGACTTAGGATGACATGGATACAAAGGATATGAAATAAAAATTACATGTTCAGATAACAATAATAGTACCTAGCATTTGTGTATCTTTCCTTCATCAAGAGCTGTTCACATCTTTTGCAAAAGGTCCAGCATCACTGTTTCATTTACTAGCTGTATAAACTGAAAGACACAGAAGGTCACTCGACAGGTCGGAAGCAGAGCCAGATCCAGGATACCTGTCCTGTTAGGTCTTGTTAAATTCACTTGTATGACCTACATTCTTTCTCTAGTTGTAGGTTTGACACTAACAACCATAAAACCAACCAAAAAAATTGACAAACAAAATAAAAAACAAACTAACAACAACAGCAAAAAATACCCCACAAAAAACAAACAAAAAAAAACCCCCAAACCCCAAATAAACCAAACAACAAAAACCCAAAAAAAACCCCAAAAACCTCCCACTATTATAAGTTATTACAGTGATCTTATTTTCATGGCATAGTTACACTGTGACATTCTGTTTACTTACCAATAATTAACAGATAAAATACCTTAAACCATTGGAATTATATGTCATTGCCAAGTAAAAATAGGTGTTAAAAAAATAGTAGTTTCTACATTAAACTAAAATGCATATCCTATGATTTTACCTTCTACAATAAGACAAGACAAAAACCTTACTCTTCTGCGCTGTGTGGGTTCTGAAATCGTTGTTTATCGTGTTAGAGAGCACAAGACATAGACTATATCTGAATTCTTAGAGCTCTTTTACACCATCACTACAACACAGATCACACCTACACTGAAGGTGAACACATAGGGGTTTTTTTTTCCACTACATTCCAGGTACCACATTAAGACGGCATTGTGTCCTAGACAGTGCCACAGACTTTTACACTGCTGAACAGTTGATACACTCCAATGACTCAACATATTCCAGTGCTGCCATAGACCTCAGTGCCCTTCCTCACCACTGGTTCTGAAGGATGTGCAGGAACTGATGATGACCTTCTTTCAGGCCCATCTCTTTTACCACCTGTTATCTATGTATATTTGTGACAAATAACATTACTTTAAGTGGTGTGTTCATCCAGTTGTCAGAAAGGTACCAAACAACTTATTTTTAATTTTTGTCATGGAACTTTCTGTGTTTATTTTCCAAACTAAGATAAAAAATGACAACAACAAAAAAGTCTTCACTCTGGTTAATCTCACCATTCTCATGTTTTCTCTTTTAACATTTTTTTTCTCTGTCGGTATGAGGAAATAGTGTAATATTAGGTATTAGATATTCGAAACAAGACCCTCAGTTATTCTTAATTGTCGAACTGCTTTTTGTCTATCAAAAAAGTACTATCTGTCAATTTTTTGCTTGTTACACTTTGATTTTTATAGTAATTAATTTCTTTCTTTAGGGTTTCTCAACAGTTTTCAGTAAATTTATAGTTACTAGTCTTTTTAAATGAGCTTATGTAGACACTGTGAAGTAACTTTAACATATGTGGCAAAACTGCTGTCTCCAAATTATCAGCACTCACAGAGCCACTAGCACTCGTGGAACTGTTTTTCAGTTCTTGCAGATCTCAGTGCATTTGGCTGCCTGGTCTGAGAATGGAGAATATGACTTGGACTGGAATGGCTGTTGGATGCTGGTTATGTTCTCCAGACAGTAGGCGACACTTACTGAAAGACAAATTCTGTATTTTCCATCCCATTGAAAGTTTTCCACCCTGTGGCATGCATTAATAAAATTAAAACAAACCCAAAAATTGTAGTCATTAATTTCTACGAAAAATCTTGACCTGCTGTCAAAGGATGAGTAAGTAGAGTAGGAATGGGAAGATTATTTCCAAAATGTTTTTATGTCTTGGCTGAAATATTTTCTGTTGTCAGCTTTTCACTGATCATTTTTCCCTTTGTCTTTGAAGAAAAACAGACACTTTTGCATAGAAATTTAAGTTAACAAGAACTTTGAAATGTAGTTTCAACATATAATTTTTGGCTAGCCCTGTGTGTAGTACTAAAGAAAATAATACAACCTTAACAAGAGATTCTGCTAGTGGTGCATTTCACAACTTTCTAAGTGACAAATTAGTACTATGCATCAAACAAGATTTTCATTGAGTTTCACTTTGCCTGAATAAATTTTCTCCTTACAGCTTGTCTGCCTAGAGTTCATTTAAACATATCATACATGACAGTTCCTGCTACTCAATGCTCCTAGAAAAAATGCTTAAAACATCCTAGCTGGTGTCCAGATTACTCTGAAAAAAGAGAGGCTGAAGAGAGATTTACTGATTCCAAACAGTCGACTGCAGTGCTCACCAACACTTTTTTGTTTCAATTTTGTTGGTCTGAGAGAGACCATCATGACAGATCATCAGCCATGTCATGTAATACTAACAGATTGGAGATTGACTCCTAATCTTAACAAGAATAAGCTATGGAGGTCAGAGTATGCATTTCCACACGGTTTGCACCTACACTTCTGCAACGTGTACAGCAAGAAAACACACCTTCTGTTTAACCAGCTTTGGTTACACCTTAAGAGGGCTCTGGAGGACCAAGAAGAAAGGAATTTTTATTTCAATTTGGCTTATTGAAGAGAGGTGGAAACTTCATAGTTCTTTGAAAAATATAGAAAACACCCTCACTTTTTCTTAGGAGAAATCTCAGGATCTCAGGAGAAATACAGCTTGAGCCTCTCACATTTCCTCCCAGGTTCTTCTACATCACCAGTGAAAACTTAGCTAAATATTCCACTGCAGTTTACCTAGTGAATTGATTTTTTACTTAAAATGTATGTAAATTGTGTAGCTTAGTAATGGTATGAAGGCAAGGGAAGCTAAGCAGTGGTTGCCAGCTGGAATCACTGTACTGGTATTTCCAGTACATCCCTGAACATATGCAAAGCTCGTATTGTAAAGGTAAAGGAATTGTGTGCTGATATAAAGCTGAAGAAATGGAAGACCTGACACTGTACCTGACACTAGCTGATGTTCTACTGGCTATTGCAGCAATGCTTAAAAAGGGCTGAGTTATTCTAAGTGGTAATACTGGAGTGACTGTTACTTTGTCAAAATTGCATTATGGTGCAGATAACTCACCCCTTTTGGTGGTTTGGTATTAGTATTGATATATTTCCTGGCTTCAGTATTAGAATGTATGTTTTTTTGGTTTTTTTTTTTTTTTTTTTTTTTTCCCTCCCTGCTTTTGCTAACCCCCTCTTTTTTGGTCACCCTTAGAATTACGAGTGGTACAGGCAACTTCTTTGCATAGCAGTAGCACTCTTAGCCACACATCAACAGAATGCAGAAAACTCTTTCGGACAGATGACCTACAGAACTGAGCCAACTTTCCGTGGAGGGCAGGGCATGTGCACAGGTCTTTTACATCTGTGATAAGCAGGTGACAGACTTTTCTTTTGAACAAATCTGAAGGGGTTTTTTTCACAAAATTATGAAGCTTTGAGTAACTCTTTAGAGTTACTGTAAATACATTCTAGATTTTTAAAAAAATTATTTCTTAACCATTTTCTTAATACTTAGTATTTTCTTTGATATTATAAGAAACCGTGTGTTTGGGGTGCTTGAGTATTAAATACAGACAATTCTCACTGATTTATGAATTTACCAGTCCATAAGCCCTTTCCAAGAGGATAACATGTCTGCTTACAAGAGAAATGAACATAGGTTAAAGACCTAATCCATGGCACTATTTTCATATTTCTTTCACATGTAAAAGGCTCTGTAGAATTGTATACATTAAGTATGCCAACTTGCATGAGATTTCACAATTAATATGCATATTTAAGATTGTTCCCCCTCCTTCTCACTATGCTTTATGAACAACTGACACTGGAGTTTATCTGGCTACTATGGAAACTCAACTCATCAGGTGTGTTTTGAGGTCTATGTAGTTTATTTTTCAATAGAGACATTCATATTACCTCCATTAACACCAAGATCACGCATTTATCTTTTCCTGTTTCAAAACATACCCTTGAAGTGTACTTTGCGAAGGCATTTCCATTTACTACTTTGAGTATCACAGTGATCAAGGGATTGTTATTTCCTATAAAAGCAGGTGAGAGGAAGAAGAGCTTAATTCAGTACTGTGATTTCTATCAATTAGAGTGAGGGTACAAGAAAAAAAGGAACATAGAGCAGATTTTTGTTTTCATACTCAATATGAACACCTCCTAACAAAAAGGACCTCTTGAACTTATGAAAACATTAATCTGTTTTGAGGTCACTGAAAACGCAAAAATATATCCAAGTGTACATGGCAAAATGTGGACATTTTAAATCTAGCAATACTTTAATGCAATTTAAAGGACAGTGAGGAGCAAGTTACTGGAGAAAATAAAGAACATTCACACTCCACAATTTTCTGCAAATTGAAGTCAAACTGGTTTTGCTAGTTCTAAAGTTGAAATCTGACACTTTGCAGAGGGATAGTAAATATAATGGACATGTCCTGTTAATTGGTACACCAGTAGGAGGCTGACCTAGATTGCTTCTTTTTAGAATTAAATTTCCAGGAGGAGAGAAAGAAACTATATTAAACCAAGGCTTTTCCAATTTACATCAGAGAAAGAGAGAAGGGTACACTTTATTACCTGTTTTATATGAGTCCACTTCTGACTTGCACTGCATAGTCTTTCTGAAATGGCAGTTTGGGGATATAAATATATATTTTTTCAAACTCACTGACCTCTAGTGCTCGTAGAAGCTTTTTCACACAAGTTTGCCAAGGCAACACCAGATGTTATTAAGGTGTTCCATGTGTGCAGAAAGATAATTGTGCCAGTTTATGTATTATGTGGTGATTTTCAGATACAGATAAATGACCAGTAAAATAAAGGAAATCTAACCAACATGCAATATTGCTACATATAGTAATAACATCCAGTTCTTGGTCCTCAGAGGTAAAAGGGAATTTTATGGACACATAACTTCTTATACTTTTTCATAATTACACGGTATGAGTCCAAACATATAAGCCTTATTTATATAAACAACTCACACTTGTGTAAA
This sequence comes from Prinia subflava, assembly GCF_021018805.1. Taxonomy (NCBI): domain Eukaryota; kingdom Metazoa; phylum Chordata; class Aves; order Passeriformes; family Cisticolidae; genus Prinia; species Prinia subflava. The sequence goes on along the minus strand of NC_086283.1, from coordinate 43,387,773 downwards.
TAATCCTGTTTGCACTGCCCAAGGAAAACCTACTTGTGAAAGTAAATGCTGTTATGAATTATACATCAGATAGACTATGTTAGAAATCCTGCTGTTGCCTGAAACTTCAATTCCAGTTTCTTCATCTTACCTTTTATTCTGTGATGTCTTCTGGGTGGGGGTTTAACTTTATTCCATTTTTACAGAACCCACCTTAATGATGCCACCACACACAGCTAGAAAAGGCGATATACAACACAAGAGAACATCATTAAATGGCTGAAAATACAAACCATTCTTTTAATATTAAACTGCTAGAAGAAAAAAAACATCAAAAATTGCACTGCAAATATATAAGAAAGATCAAAATTCTGTATTTGAACTTGCATATTAAAATGTATTGTGATTTGAGTACAGCTATTACCATGTATATGACGAGCATAATGAAACAAAAAACTTTTGTCCCTCTATCTCTTCCTCCTTCCTGCCCATTCCTACCTAACCACAGGATGAAACGAAACCCTTGAGCTCCCGTTCTACTCTTGAACTAGGTATTTTAGATCTAGCCATCTGCATGTGAAGCTTAGTTAATATCCCAGAATTCTATTTAAGAAAAAAAAAAAAGGAAAAATATTATAGTCTGATGAGCTGTGATAGAGTAAAGTTGGAAGCTGCCAATACTCATTAACATAGAACACAGAGGAACCCTGATTATCCATGTAAGGCTTTTTATTTTGCACTTCAAATACAGTGAAGTAATAATCTTCATAATTTCCTCATGAAATTGAATGCATTTCACTCGTAAGTGCATCCCCCTTAACATAATCTGAAACATCTCAGATTTTATTCACAGCTCATTGAGAAGGAAAAAGGCCAATTATAAGCAAGAATCAAGCTAAGTAATAAAATCCCAACCTATACTGTGAGAACAGGGCTGTATACTCTGTCTTTATCACAAAGATGTAAAATCAATTTAATCACTTTGAATTACTAAGTACTGCCAGGGAAATAGTCAGAAGCATATATGTTAACTAAGCCAATGAATATTTTGTAGTTTACTCCCTGAATTGCACCACTACTGCAGAGTTATTATATTTTTATGCACTACGTTAGTTACTGTTATGGAAAAAGCACTTAAAATAAGGCTTCACAAGAAGATCTCTATTGCAGTTGGAACACTCCTGCACTAATAAATTCTGCCTGTGCCTCTTCAGTTTGCCTCAGATGTAACCCATATTAAAATCACTAATACTTCTTAATTCTCTATAACTTTTTAACTTGAAGTGTGTACAAAAGATTCTGAAAGTGAAACCATATCATTTCACCCTGATAAAAACTGAGGACACATAAAGCAATGGATTTCTTGATTGAGTGTCAAAAGCCATGTTTTATAGATACCAGCATCTCAGAACTGGAAAATGGTTCTAGCCTACTACTACACTGGTTGTAGGCTCTTGAATGCCCTGTGAACTGCCACACCTATCTGACCATGAGAATCATTTCTATGTTTTATTTTCTTGACATATTTTTGCTTCTAATCTACTACATATTCCTAGGCCAACCATCTCAAGTGCATGTGTACCAGTGTGCATACAGCTTGGGGAAAAAAATAGGAGGAGCTAGAGCTCCATGGCTGGTCAGAAAGTTGGGATATTGTAGGAATAATTGTAATGTGGTGTGACAACTCACATGACTGGAGAGTCACAATGAATGAATACAGTGTGTAAGATTCTTGAGTCTAGTTGAAACAGAACAGAAGCATACCAGAGATTGCAAAGAGGACAAATACCTGTTGAGAACTACAAGTTCACTGCCAGGGCAGGCTATGAATCAGTTAGAAAACCAAAATCTCAGGGTAATTTGAAATTGGCCAAAGATGTCAAAATCCACAAGAAAGGGTTCTTTGTAAAGACCAAACATAAACAGGAGACTACTTGCCCACTAAACAGAAGTGAATTAGTCACCAGCAATGCTGAAAAGGCAGAGGCTCTCTACGCTTCCTTCAGCTCCGTATTTACCAATGCTGTTTGACCCCAGGCCTTGGGAACAACAACCCAGGTTGATGATAACACAGGCCAAGAGTCAGTAAGGGAAGATTTGGTGTGTGAACTTTCACAGGAGCTTGACCCCCTGCACAAACCAATGGGGCCCGACGATACCTGCCTGAGAATGTTAAGGTTGACACCACTGTGAGGCTGCCCTCCATAGACTTTGAGAAGTCATGGATATCTTCCCTGAAGCCTGGAAAAAGACTGTCACTCTTATCTAAAGAGAAGAGCTTAAAGGAAGATTCAGGAAATTATAAACCCAGAATTCTAACTTCAGTGATAAGGAAAGTTATGGAACAAATCCTCCTGGAGGCCATCACAAGTCAGATGAAGCACACGATTGGGAAAAGCCAGCGTGGATTCACCAAGTGCAAGCTGTGCTTGATAAACTCGATCACCTCCTACAACAAAGTAACCTACTTTGTTGATGTGGAGCAAGTAGTGGACACTATTTCCCTGGATTTCTTCTAGGCTTTTCACAGGGTCTTCCACAGCCTCTTCTTAGGGAGAGTGCTGTGTTATGGTGTAGGACAGTGGTCTGTGTGGTGGTTGTGGCTGACCAGTCTCACACCAAGAGTGCTGGTAAATAGCTCCTTGTCAAATCTGGCACAAGTGGGGTCCCCAGGGACCAATACTGGGCTCAATGCTGTCTTAATGTTTTCGTAAGTGCCTGGAAAATAGGATCAAATGTAACCCTATAAGGTTTGCTAGTGATACCAAACTGAGTGGTGGCGTGGTCACTTTGGCAAAGGGAGCCACCCTGCAAAGACCTGGATAGGCTGAAAGAGTGGGCTAACCAGACAAGTGTGAGGCATTGCACCTGGAAAATATAACCTAGGAGTGCAGAACAGGCTGGGATCTACCTGGCTGTGTAAAGGACCTGGTGGGCAAGTTCAGTACGAATGACCTCTGTGATGCTGTGGCAAGGAATGCCAAAGGGATGCCAGGCTGTCTCAAAAAGGGTATGACCAGCAGAAATAATGTCACCATTCGGAATTACTCAGTTCTGGTCAGGCCACAGCTGGAATATTGTGCTCAGTTTTGGTCCCTGCTACACAACAAGATGTAGACAGTCTGGAAAGGGTCCATAGAAGTGCCAAAGAGATAAGAAAGAGAACCCTGCCCTCTAAGATAAGGATGAGAGTGCTGGACTTGTTCAGGTTTCAGAAAAGAAGATTTGAGTGAGAATTTATCATCATTCCCTAGAGACTACAGATGAAGACACTTTTTTACAATAAGTAACAAGGAAAAAAATGAGGGCTAATAGGTAAGTTACTCCTGGGGAGACTGAAGTGGGATACTTTTGAGATCTAGGTGGACAACGTGCTGGGCCATTTTGTCTGGACTGTGCTTGTGTCAAAAAAGGTTGGATCAGATAATCCTTGAGATCCTCTTCCAGTATTTCATATTCTATCATTCTTTGATTCATGATTTCTCTAATGTGGCACTGAATAACAGTTTCTTATTTTCTTTTCACCCAAAAGGAGTAATGGTTGGAGAGTCAATACCTCAAAACCTTGTTCTCTGGGTTTTTGAGTAGTGGTTGTACTCCTGATCGCACCATGTAAGCTGGCTTTAAAAAATTAATAGGTTCACAACATCAAAGACTTGTTGACAGTTTTAATATGTATTGTGAGACTGAGAGAGTGCTTCATTAGCCCTCCAGCTCTAATATTCTGAATGAATTGAGATATGAACATAGCAGCCATTCCAAGGAACCAAAGTTGCCGTAGATGGAAAGAACCTTTTTTCCCCTCTTCTTCCTATTTTTTACAAATTATTCTGTAAATAAATGTGCCGTTTTTTTCTGTCTGCTTAACAGGGCTGGTGATCTTAGGCTCTGTTAACGGATATGGAAATGTTGGATATTATTTGCAAATACTTGATTAAGGAATGTACAGCCACTTTAATTCAAACTGAATTCCTAACAGTAACCCAATTCTCCTTGTAAGGTCATGCTGACAGTATTTGCCCTAAACCTTGCATAATTATCTTGTTTATTGCCTTTCTCTTTCCCATGAGAACGACAGAGAGCTGAAAAGTGGAATTAGATTTTTCTCCTGAGGAGGATACTGCAACTAGGTTAAAAACCAGTGCTCAAGAAAAAGCCTCCAATTTTTCCCTTTGAACAAGAACCCCTTCTCTCTCTATGCAGACAAATAAGCTTGCCCTCAGCAAGAAAAGTACTTGGGAAAGAAGAAGAAAAATCAATGTTCCAACAAGATCAAACCAGTTACAGATGCTCTCAGGAATTTTGGGGGCATGCAGAAATGTCATTGTATTCATTAAATTCCTATACAGCATTTTCATTTTCACAATGAAAGCAGTGCTGACCTTGCCAGTCCATTAAACCCTAACAAGAGTCTCTGCAGGTTCATAGTTCCAATTATGACACATTTTATAGGACCCTAGCAATAAATACTTTGACTTGCTCCACTGTGGGTTGATCTTTGCTCCTGCAGTTTCCAGATAAACAATGGGCTGGAGGTGGAAACTCAAATCTTGCTTTTTCTTCCAGAAGCAGAATACCAGAAACACCTTGGCCAACATGCAGCTGAGATTCTCAAGGAGACTTTCCCTGGGGGTCATGTTGAAGTTAATTACGTGGTTTTGGCTGACACAAAAACTTTGTATCGAGTCTGAAAATTATACTAGAAAACAAACTAAACAATTTGTATGAATATGTACGTAAAAATAGATGTACATAGTATGTGATAATATATGATTATTGACTAGTAAAAAGAACTGAAGTGGTATGTGGGTAGATATGGTATTAATCAAATCATGGCTTCAGACACTGGGGTTCAATTTTTGAGCGTATAAGTGAATAAACTCAGACTAATGTTTTGCATTACATTTGGAAATAAGGAAAAAAGATTTGATTACAAGATTGATATCCCTAAATATTCAATATTTCTGCCTATGTTTGCAGACATTGGCAGGAAGACTTATTTAACTGAGAGCAAAATACATGTGCAGCAAAATAAGCAAAATAAGTTGCAAAGTTTTTGTACACAGTTAGCATCGGCAAAGGACAGCCTTATAAAAATGGGTAATTTTTTAATTCAATATAAAATGTTTACTTATATATACATTTTACACTGTCCTTGTAAGTAAAAATGGAATATTTTATGGTGGTAAAGCTATAGGAAATGTTGTAGAAAATGTTACCATGTTATCTCAGAGTCATAAAATGTATTTTTTTCAAGATGTCCCTTAGGACTTATTTCAAATGTATGTCAGTCCTTACAAAATGCAAATATTTTGGGACGTTGTCTCTACCTAGCTCCAACAAAAAAGATAGCTATGTGTGTTGTGTTCTAAAATGACGAGAAACAGCGATAAATTAGAAAAAGAAGTAATAAATGTGACAGAAATACTATGAAATTGATATGAAGCTAGGTGAAAAATAGTATTAAAGATGTTAAGAGTTAAATAAAGTATGTCAATAGTTAAATGTGTTAAACTTACCTGTTTTGTAATTGACTTACTGTATTACGGTTCCAAGTTTTGTGACCCCCAGTTCCTGTCCCTCAATTCCTTCCCTCCCACTGTGTACCGCCTCTGCTGCTCTCCACCTGTCTGTCAAGCAACTGGACACTGCCTCTGCTGCTCCCCGCCTGCCCATCGAGCTGCCAAGCAACGCTTGTGCTACATTCTGTCTGTCTACCAGCCCCAATGCAAAACACCTCAGCGCTCCCAAGGTGCACCGCTCACCAGGAAGTCCAGTGGGAGTAAATAACTCCTTAAAGCGACTCACCAGCACCAGACTGGGGCCTGCAAGTGACACCGAGGGGTCAGCGAGCCATCCAGCTGTCAGCCAGAGTCTTCTGCTTCCTCGCCCTCACTTGAAGTACTGAAGGACAGTGACACCGCTAGACTCTGCGAGCCGCATAGAGGCGTTCCTGCGCACTCCTGCGAGGATGGAAGCTCCGACTCTGTGGCGCGAGCAGCAGATTCGAAGACTCCTCCTCCTCTGCAGTGTGTCTATGGGAGCAGCGGTGGTGTGCACAGCCCCCACCCCTAAGAGAGCTGATTTAATAAAGGCATTTTGTTGGAGCAGAAGGTCTCCTGGCCCTATTCATAACAAAATGATCAACTTTCGTATATACAAAAATGCTGAGGTAGTACTATAGGAAGAAATCAACTTCTTTTGAAAAAGTTGATTTCATATAGTATTTCATACTGTATTTCATATAGTATCAACTAACTTTTTTACATTCAGAACAGCTGCCACAAATCCTAAAATTTCTTCTCTAGCAGACATGCTTACATTAAAAGTTACTGAAAAACTCATGATGAAAAAATTACCCACAGCATACTGTGTGAGTGTTTGAAATTGTAATTAGAATAAGTGATCTTTGGAAAATGTTATTAGTGGGAACTACAAATAAAAAGAAAATGCAATATCTTTTCTATCATTCTAAGCTTTCAGAAAACCTGTTAATACACTAATGCACTTGCAGGAAGTTTCAATAAACCTTTATGAAGCCCTGGAATGATTTCAGCTACTAAACAAATAGAAATGTGTATTTGTAAGAATACTGAAATAAGAAGTGACAACAACAGTATAGGTTATTTTGTGTATTTCAGTTTTATGTCTAAAGGTAATATATAATTTCTATGACCTTGGTATTAAAAATAAGTAAATAAGATGAATTGAATGCCAGTAAAGTTATCTATTTGGTCCAAGAGTCTGAAAAATCTTATTTTTTACTTCTTTTTTCACACTAAGGGTGGAAGCATTTCCAGAGTATGTTTGCTTTATGTCTCTTACATAAGTATTCAAATAGTGATTTTATACACATTTTTGAATATACAATTTCTGAATGGTTATGACTTTTCAAATCTGAAAGGTTCAGAGAATGCAGTATGTGTCTTCTTGACAGGTATGTAGATTGCTTGCTTATAAAGCTTCTAAGATTAATAGTAAGCCCTGCCAGTTATACATGATCTGACATAATCTGAAATATGATCAACAAAGCAATCTGATAAAACCCCAAAACAAAAACGACAACAAAAAACCTCCAAAAAGCTGCAAACAAACAGAAAAGAATAAAACAAAATAAAATTTATGTGCTATAATGACATCATCGTCTTAAAATCTTGTACCAGGTCTATTTATAGTTAAGGAAAAATATTGGCATAGGAAGTAAAATTACTTGAACACTTAATCTTTCTATTTGTTAGAAAAAAGAAGTAAATATATAATGGATAAATTGCCATGAGATGAGCAGGATGGAATTAATGACAAAAAGAATAGTACTGATAAGGATATTGTAGTGTTAGTGATTTTTTTGTTCTTGTCATTATAAAACATGAATTATTTCCTCCATCATTTTTAGTAAATGTTTTAATGTAAAAAGAAACCTGTTATATTCACTATCTTTTGCTCTGGTTTTTCTAAGCTTTACTATAATTTCATGTAATGTTTGTATGTTTTCAAATTTATAAGTTTTTAATGCTTCTCCACTTGGTTGATTCCAGCAGAAATGTGAAAATCTGTGAAGACAATCAAAATACCAACACAATTCAAATAAGCAAACAAGGTTCAAATGTGTTTTCTGGGTTTGTTAGAATTTTCAGCTGTTGTTACTGCCAACATTTGACAGTAAATAAAATGAGACCAAAATGATGTAACACTCAAAAGAATTCATGCAAGTCCAATATTACATAGACATACACAGTGATACCTTCTGGAAGCAGTAAGTTCTTGCATAAAGACAATGAATTCAGAAGCTCAAACCCTTACTTACTGAACTATTTGTACATCAGATGTTTAGGCATGATTGACTTCTTCAATGACGTCAGTGACATTTTATGCCAATTTTTGTTCTGAGTCTAGGCTAAAGGACACTCTAGGCTTAGATACAAACTGAAGACGTTCAGGCAAGAATGCTGAAGCAGTAGAAAAAAACATGGAACCAGTAGGAAAGTTCATTAGTCTATGAATATTACACCTTCATCCTGTTCATAATGTCCATTTGTTTCACTGGTGCATTGGTTTGAATACAAGATTCTAAACCTGGATTTGTCCTATGCTTTAGATTATACAGCTAAAAAGGAAAGTTCACTTCAGCACTAAATATTGGCAGGTGGAATGGCAAAAGGATATACTGAAGATCAATAATCACTATAATACACAGAACATAAATTAATCACTTTTATACTCCAGATCTAAAGGATGCATATGCTATGTGACCTCTGGGTTTTTCAGTTTCCTAGGGTTGACATTCCCTATGGGACACTGGCATGTTTTCATCTTGCACAGGTCTTTTAAATACTTAAAAATTGTTGTTTCTAATGAGTTGCCTTGTGTAAGGGGTCATATTCATGTTATTTGATGAGATAGAATGGGAAAAGCAATCAGTAATTGTCAACAAGTTTTTTTGTATGGTTAGTTATGTATCTCTTTGCTGTATGTTTTCTGCATGCATGTGTCTGCTCTTGTAAGACAGAAACATTTACAGCATTCAAGTGAGTTGAAGACAATCAATCACCAAGTCTCATACCAACACACAGCCTCACATAAAAACAATTTGGTTGAACAGGAGACGAAAAGAGATGATCAGACTGAAGCAAGTCAGCTACTCCATTACAAAACCCCAAAATATTATCGCTGATTATATTCAAAACATCATATATAGACAGTTGGGATAATTTCAGAAAATAGTAGTAACCTTTAGCAACACCTTTCAAGATCAGTCCAAAATCAGCGCGTGGAAGGAATAATGAAGTCATTAGTGCACTAAGTTGTGCATTCTTAAGGCTAAGCCAAATCCTACAGTAGAAAAATGGCACATTAACCTTTCTCCAGAACTTCAACTGTCTGTTATTGAAGGTGAATTTTGGCCTGGTTTGGCTATGCAACTTTGGCTCAGGCTGCTGAGGAAATTGCCTGGCTGTGAAGAAGTTCACATGTAACATTGCAGGCAGAGCTAAAATTGTTCAGGTAATGCTGGTCAGCAGCCTATGAATTCAAGAGGAAAACATTCCTGTCTGATGCAAAGCCTGTGGGAAATGCCCTGGCTGGCCCCTTGCCCAGGCTGCATGCCAGGGGCGCTCAGACCCGGACCCCGGAGGGGCTCGGGTGGTGTTTTGGAAATGGCTGCTGCTGTTCCCCACAGCTTCAGGTATGTCAGCGGCAAGGACCAGGGCAAGAGAGCCGGGAGGAGCCTTCTGCTCGACTCCCAAACGCATTCACCCCTTGAGAAGGTCAGAAAAACATGCTCCCTCCCAGCCTGACACTGATTTTTAAGTGGGGGTGTACCAAGGGGCGGGAACAATACGGGAACCAATCATGGGAAAACAGGGGAGGAGTCCAAGGGGGTTCTTACAAAGCGAGAACCAACAGGAGAGCACTGAGGGAGGGTACAATCCAGTCAAACCAATGGGATGTCAAGGAAAACAGAACCTTCCAGAACAAGGGGAAAGGACAGACTGGGATTGATCACCAGGGGGTTGTAATGCCTTCCTTAAGGAAGGAATGATGTGGGGTATTCTGGAACAAGGGGCAGGGTTTGGGAGAATGGCAGGCGACCAGGGAGGAGACAACTTTAAGCAAAACCACTCACTTTGGGGGAGAATGGGAAGTAACCATTGAAAAGTATTTACAAACAAAGAAAACACACCACCACACCTGTGAGGTAATATAAAATCCTAGGATAAAAAAAAAGAAACAGGGAATTGGAAGACTCAATTGCAACTCAGCATCACTTCCACGAGGAGCAAAGATCACAGAATCAGAGAATCATAAAATATGCTGAGTTGGAAGGCACTCACCGAGATCATCAAATCCTGGCCCTGCACAGCACCATCCCCAAGAGACACTCCATGTGCCCAAAACTGTCCCCAGCACTCAAAGTAAGGCCACCCTATTGCAGAGCAGAGTGGGACAATGCTGTCCATTGCCCAGCTGGCCATGGTGTGCCTGATGTCCCCCAGGACAGGGTTATCCCTCCTCGCCGCCAGGGCACTGCTGACTCATGTTCAGCTTGCCATCAACCAGGACCCCCAGGTTCCTTTCCATGGCACTGCTTTCCACCCTTTCATTCCCCAGTCTGTCCATACATGCAGGGTTGCCCCGTCCCAGGTGCAGAATCCAGCACTCTCACTTGTTGAGAGTGAACTTGATAAGGTTGGTGATTACCCAGCCCTCTGATTTTTTGCTGTCTCTGTACAGGGCCTCCCTGCCTTTCAGGGAGGGCTCCTCCCAGTTTTGTGTCATCTGTGATCTTAGTATCTCTTCCAGTTCTGCATCCAAGTACTTTATGAAGATGTTGAAGAGCAGAGGTCTGAGGATGGAGCCCTGTGGAATCCCACTACTGACGGGTCACCAGTCTGATGGTGTACCCTTCACTGTAACCCTTTTTGGCCTACCCACGAGGCAGTGGCTCACCCATTGCATGATGTGTTTACCCAGCTGTGGGCTCTTGCTGTCCTCTTCCTGTCCTCTCCCTAGCTCCCCTGGTGGCTACCTGGCCACAAGTTAGCCATCACAGGATAGGGGTTCTTAGAAGGCCCAGTAGTGGTTAAAACAAATAGATTATTAATTATGGTGATTAAAATATAGGCTTTAAATTATAACAACTAAAATATGACTAATAAGCTTTAAACATTATTTACAGTGAGGAAAATATGTCATTACAGTTATAAATATTTCTTTTATATAATACAAAACTGCTTGAATCTTTGAACTACATGCTTCTATTCCTTCCTTGGATACATGGAAGTAAATGTGAATCAACAAATTTAAGAAAATTGAATCCTTTATTTTTAAAAATTAGCTAAATTGTAAGCTTTATAGATACTAAGTTTTGCATCTGTGTCTCAGGTTTTTACTGAAACATTAGAACACAGAACTACACTTGGCATCTCTCTGTTTATATTCAAAGAAAGAATTATTTTACACGTATTTCCAATTTGTGTGGAGAGATGAACATGTACTCAACAGAGCTAAACTTCAGTAAATCAGCTCAGTGGGAGTGAGATGGACTGATAATGTGGTGTTAATTTTTTTTTTCACTAAATTAAAACATAGGAAACCACTGGCAAAGAACAAAATACAAAGCTGAAAAGAAAGGTTAATTATGTTTCCCGTGTCATTTAGAAACCTGTTGACAAACCAATTTTTAATTTTTTCGTATATATCCTGACATACACACAAAGGAAACTGGAATTAATTCCTAATTCAGAGGCACTAAGAGTTTGAAAAGAACCACCTTAGTTTATAGTGTTTCTACATAACTGATCTAATTCATGGTGAGGTAATATGTTAATACTTTTCCTATCCAGCTCACACTAACTAGTGAAGTTAGGGCAATGGAATTTATTTTTGGAAGCCCCTACATTTACACTTCAAGGGGCAATATTACAGCAGCAGGTTGACCCTGGAGAACACCTAAGGACCCATCAAGTCACTTGGCTATTCTCCCACAGAGACTGGGGAAAGAATCAGAAGGACAAATGTGAAAGAAACACGTGTATTGAGAGATAAACCCCCCTCCCCGCCCCCAGTTTGTGCAACAAAAGCAAATTCCTTCACTATTCCCTGTTTAACCATTAAACCATTAAGTATTTAACCATTTCAAGGAAAGCAAGGCTTCAGCATATGTATCAATTTCAGGGGGAGACAAATGTGATAAGTGTTAATGTCCCACCTTTCTTCTCCTTGCCTTGAGCTTTTATCACTGAGTGTGATGCTATATGGTGTAGGATTTCCCCTTGGACACTTTGGGTCAACTGTCCCAGCTGTGGCCCCTCCCAGCCCATTGCAGGGTCAGCTGAGGAAACAGAAAAGGTACTGGTGCTGTGCAAGCACTACTCAGCATCAGGTAGGACATCAGCTTTTTACCAACACTGCTCTGCTCTGCACCGCTTCAGTCTAAAACATTGTATCCTCTGAGCTGCTATGGAGAAAAAATTGCTCCATCCCAGGAAGACCGAGTACAATTACATAAAATATAAAAAATCAAAATCAGTTTTTCAAAGACTATTAAACATCAAACTCTAAGGCTCAAACATCAAACTCAAATGCTATTTCAAGTCCTTAATGCTTGCTCTCTCATTTAGACTGTTAATACAAGATATATATGGCAAATAGTGGCTGAACATGAGCTAACAGTGTTCCTGGAGGTGACCAAGAAGGTGTCCAAAAAGCATTCAAGACAGCTGGTAGCACCTGACCAGTGCCCTGTGCTGGGCACTGGTGAGGCCACCCAAAGTGCTGTGTTCAGTTCTGGGCGCCTAAACTGGAAGAAGGACATTGAGGGGCTAGAGTGTGTCCAGAGAAATGCAGATTTCCTGAGGGGCTGGGCAAAAGTCTGATGAGGAGCAAATGAGGGCACTGGGAGTGTTTAGCCTGGAGAAAAGGAGGCTCAGAGGAGGCCTTATCACTATCTACAACTGCCTGAGAGGAGGGTGTAGCCAAGGCAGATGTGGGTCTCTTCTCCCAGGCAATAAAAGACAGGACAAGAGATAATCTTGAACTGCATCAGGGGAGGTTTAGTTTGGACATTAGGAAGAATTTCTTACTAGAAATTGTGATTAGACGTTGGAGTGGGCTGACCAGAGAAGTGTTGGAGTCACCATCCATGGAAGTGTCTAAAGAAAGACAGAAACGTGGCATTTAGTGCCGTGATCTGGTTAACATAGTGATATTTGGGAAAAGGTTGTACTTGATGATCTCAGGGGCCATGTCCAACCTATCTAACTCTGTGACCTTGTGGTATATTAACTACTGTATTTATTATTATACATATGGATAATATAGATGCAGTCATGAATTCTTGTGTTACATAGGAATCCTGCTATTTAAGTACAATTAAATCTCTAGGATTGATAGGATAAGAAAATCTGACCCTATTTTTATGTGATGACACATCTTACTATCCTTCATGTCTCAGAATGTTCTCCATACTGTGCACCTTCAACTGGTTTCTGTGGCACTTTATTAAATATAGATATTGATTTCAGTCTCAGATCATGCTGTGTATATTGCTGAGGATGACGAAAACGTAAATTGCTTTTTTGCTTGATACTTATGGACTAACTAATGTCTAAAGAATGTTTCACTTTCTTGCTGAATTTAATTCAGCTGCATTCTGTGTTCCCATTTGCCTCACATTGTGCAGCTAATAGAGCTTTTCTTTTTCTGAATGTTTGCATCTTAAATTTAAATGGGATTAATGCTGTGAAAAGTTCTTTTTAAAAGTTTTGCTTAATAATCTGGAAATTATGGCTACCCAAATAATGCACTATAGCTAGCACCAATCTTAGTATTTATTGCAATTCAGAGGAAATGTATATGTGTGTGCATGTGGTTCCCAGGTTCCCAGGTCATAGCTCTAAGACACCCTGAATATAGCCATAACTATGATTTATCTTCCTCATCTCATTTTTTTTTTTAACCTGCGGAAACTTAGACAATGCTGAATATGTTCTTGATTGCAGCAACCGCTCTAGATATTTCCAGGGGTCATGTGACAAGCAAGGTGCCTGGCATAAATCTTGGATTAATTAAAATTTGGTTTATAGCTGAGTGGACAACTCCCATTAATGTTAATTTCCCATTCATCTGAGCTTCTGGCTTTTCTTAAAACCATATTCTTAAAAATAGAGAGAAGTGTATTAGTCATTATTCTGAAAGCTTCTATCTTCCATATATTATCTTACTTGCTTATATTGCAGTCAATTTTCCTCTTGAGAAATTTTGCTTTCTTGAGATGGTGGTGTGTAACTCATTCAGGGGATATTATTTTCTATACTGGCTATGCCTAAAATTAATCACATGCCTACATGCAAAATTGTCCCATTATCTCTCAATCTGAACTCTTCTAATAATTTTCCTTTAGCATTTAAATTGAAAATCACATGCAAATACAGCCACTTCTCCAAGATAAGTAGAAATATATGTGGACAGCAGGGACATAGTCAAGGTTTAAAAGAGTCTGGAGATTTTTCAAATTCAGGATTTACAGGTAAGAGTGCAGAACCTGTAGAAATCATGTAGATCTCTTTCCTTGAATTCTAGTTCTGCATATGGTTACGTAATCCATCACTGTGATCCCAGTCACATATCTGACTTTTTTACTTTTCTGTCTTCCAGGAAAACCTAAAAATACCTTCTCCACATTAAATTGTCTTAAGCACTGAAAACAAAACAGAAAAACCACAAACAAACAAACAAACAAACCAAATAATAATAAAAGAAAGAAATATCAGGTTTTCTAATAAGTACCCTGAATTTAAAAGTGTGAAATATCCCATAGTTTTATACAGATCCCTCATAAGCTCTTTAACCTCATGAAGCCTTTGGGGTAGTTTGAAAAGTATTTCCCCTAACCAAGTAACAGTTTAAGAATTAAATTTTTTGTGTGTACTTGGCTTTTGCATTAAAGATGGGAAGCACAGATCAAATATGGGCATGATTCCACTGACTCCATTGGGGACACACCAAGGATAAATTTAAATCGGTGTCTCTGTGGCTTTCTGTGGTTACAATTTTCATTTTTCATTGCAACTATTTTGGAAGAATTTCCTTAAGTAGTCACATTGAGAGGACTGGTAATAGCCAATTTGATGACATAAAGGGGCACATGGAGCAGCTCTAGCTAGCGAGTACTCAGAGTCACTCACCCAGTATGGGCTGAAACTTAACTCATGCTGAGGGGATTTACGTTTATGCATGAACATCTCAAATACATTCCCTCATACAAGTTGCCAATTTAAGTTGGTCACCAATTCAGCTATATTTACCCTGGTGAAATAGTAGATGATGGAGTCCCCTGTAACACTGTATTTCAATCTTGCCTGGCTGTCAGACCAAGAGTAGCCATAGGGGTTACTCTGGCCACAATTAAGCATGAGTTTATATGTGTTGCTGGACTGGGAGTCGATTGAAATGCATAATTCTTCTAAATTTTACAGACTGTTCAAATATGCTGCAGGTTTTGGGATGTCATCAGGATCTGCAGTAAAGCTCTTCCTGGCCTTGTGCTGGGGAATGAGCATGTGAGGTAGGGGTTATATAAATCTAATACCATGAGAATCTGGAGATTGCGATTTAGGATTCCTCTTTGGCAAGTTTTGCAGGACTTCTGTAGAAGAGTTTTGACTTTGTTTTTCTTTCCATTTCAGCAGGTGTAAAAATCAACAAGAGAAATCCTGTAACTGAAGTAATGAGTGACTTTATTAGCTAAGTGGATATTAATGAATAAAAGTTTGAAACTGGTGTGCTAGTCATGAGATTTATTATAACATAATTCCATTCCAGCCTGACCCAATACAATAACAGATCCCTATATTACTTTCAGAGATCTCATCTTGGGAGAATCTGTGTGTGATTTTGAAATGGAGTGATGGTAACATAGAATTTCAGAGAATATTCGTATTCCTGAATTCAAACACTTGTCTATATCCTAGGAGATCCTAAGCAAAATGTTATGTGGAACATCTGCTGTTCAAGGATATCAGTCTTGGGCATCTTTAAAAAAATCTGTAATACTTATTTATTTATTTATTTATTAACAATGATTATTGATTTAAAAAAATCAAGACCTCATAAATCCAAACATTTTAGGGAAAGCTGAAACAGAATTATGGCCCGAGTCACACAGCTCAATTATTCTTTTCTAGCAAGGTTAGAAATAAACCATAAAGCCATGTGTTAATCTCAGGGCATCTATGCAATGCTTAAATTGTTTGTTTGTTTGCTTCTTTGTTTTATATCCAGCCTCATGTAATTACTTTTTATCAGTCAACACAGCTTACATGAATTATGGAAAAGCTTATGATGAAAGATATTAGTAAAATATCTCTTGAGGTCTGACCTCACCAAATGTGAATTGTCCAGACAGACAACGGAGATGGCTCTGCAAAACAAAACCAACCACAGTAATAATCATATCTGATAGCATCAAGCCAAAATAACCAGCCAAATAATTATAGTCAGCTAAATAAAATATCTCAGTCTCCAAATGCTGTGATAGAGAACCAATCTGCTAATTAAACAACATACTTGTAATTACATGACTTGGTTCCATAAAAATTTATAAGAATTGTAGATGTGTTGAAACACTTTTTTTTCCCATTTTTTCCATTAAGCCTTTCTAAAATTATTACACATTAATCTCACATTTCGCTAAATGCAATTGCTCTAAAGCAACACTAACAGGTGATGGGAGTTTGGGGGTTTTTTTGGCAAAATAATCAGATGATTTAACATAATTTATTCTTCTGTGCTAAAAATAAAGCAAATTAACCTGACATGCACAGGATTAAACCTAATTCTTCCCAAACTTTTCACTGGCTATTATCTTCTTTATGTCTCCTGTGTAAAAATAAAAAAAAGTCTTTCAAGTTTTTATTTTTCTCATTGACTTCTTCGATATAGCCAAATATTTCTCATTTTGAATATTCTCATATTCCCACTGAATGAAGGAAAGGTAATATATTTCAACTACAGTTGGGCTAATCTCTTTGCCAAATTGCCTGGTCTGCATAAAACTATAATGTGAGCATGAATGAAATTGATAAAATTAGACAACTTTAGCTGAGTTGCTCAAGTCAGAATTATGAGTCTAGAAGACAGAACTGATTTAAAGAATGGACTTTTCTGATCCCTACTTTATAGCAATAAAAAGTCGGATGTATGGCAACATGATGAACACAGCAAATGGAAAACCAACAGGATCCTAAATTAGATTTATAAGTTCAACCATATGAGAGCAAGCTATGTAGAATTTCTAAGGATTTCTAAATTAGATTTATAAATTCAACCATATGAGAGCAAGCTCTGTAGCTGGCATGACATCAGGTAACAGTCCACATTAGGAGAGAAAAAAAGAGGAAAAAAATAAGAGGGGGAAAAAAGTGATTGTGGCTTTTTTTTTCCCCTACATTAAATTATTGCATGCATTTCACTCCTCATCTTTCACCTTTGTTTCCATTACCAAAGCCTCCTGGCCGAAGTATTGTAAAAGTAACTGCCTCTCTGGAGGGGACTTTGTTCAGGCTCATTATATGAAAGAAGCCTCACTTAATGCAATAAATGTATTCCTACTTGAATAAAACCAGAGATGGTTTCTGGCTCAAAACATGTGACATGTTTTATTAGTGCGGTACTGAACAGTGAAACAGTAAGAAGAGGTACAAAGACAGGCTGAATTAATATGAATGAAAAGAGAATATATCCATTCTTCCTTGCCAGCCGAATATGTTATTATAGCAGAAGGATGTAGCATTTACCACAGATATTAACTATGAGGTGTGTTCACTGAGCTCTGTGTAAGCAGCTCTATGATCCCCTACCGTGTGTTTAAATGACTCAACGACTTTCTGCAGTGAAAGCTCATGTCAGGCTTGTTACAATTAATTTAAGACCCTCTGTAAACATTCATTTGATTCGCTTGGGGAAATGAGTTTAAAAGCCAATGAAAATTACCTGCCACCCATTTCCTATGGAAGAAGGTATACAGCCACACGAGCTCACTGCTCCATCCAGGCTGGAGAGCCCGTCTTCCAACAGCCAGGTTCTACCCACAACTGTGGATGGCCTTCTCCCTCTACTGAGTTTAGAGTTTATCTGTCTCTCCATGCAGAAGGACTGCAGTGCACTATGTAGGTGTATCCCAGATGTTTCTGTTAGCTGAGCAGCAGCTTCTGATCTGACTCTGCAAGACAGGTAGGGAGAGGGTTGCTCCTGCATGTTTAGAAATGTGGAGAATTTGGAGTCCTGTTGTTTTGATGGACAAACTGCCCCATCATATTGTCTTTTTGTGTGCCTGTCTTCAAAAGTGGAATCATTCTGTCTCTGAAAATGTGACTTTTCTCTCTCTTCACCATGAAGCTTGTCTCCCCAAAGGTCTGGACTCTTGTATCAGTCTAGGGGTGTAAAAAAAAAAAAAAAAAAAAAAGTAGTCTTTACTGATCTTTACAGGGACAGTGCTATGCAATGTTGCCATGAAATAGCAAATGTGTGATTAGAGAGAACAAAAAATAGAAGAGACTGCTCTTGAAAAAAAAAAAAAAGACACGGAATAAAAACCTGAAAATCAGAAAAAATGTCCTGTGTTAGCTGAGGAAGGTGAGGAAAGATTTGAGAGTTTCTTGACATTATTAATACAGATATTTCCTGAGCTTCAGGAATTAATTTTCAGCATTAATGTTTCTGCGTGTGGATTTTCATAAATGGGAGCAGTCGTAAATTCTAGTTTGTATACTGTGTTGATCCAACTAATGCTTTCTATATGGAAGTTTCATGGGCACTTGTGACAGATTTAAGTTGTGCGATATTCATCCCTATATCCATTCCCAGATCAGATTTTCGCTTTTGTACTTTTCTTGCTTGCTGAGAGAGGTTCAGTTTTGAGAGTCAGAACATTTAGGTTTAGTTTCAGGAGCTGAGGAAACTTCAATTTGGCAAAGAAAAGTGTATCCTATATTTGGCAAGCAATGAAGGAACATATTATTTTAAAATATTTTATTTAAAAATGAAAGTATTATGTGTATAGAATCTTAAATATTCCTCTAACAAAAGCTTTGAATTTCACTTTCAGATTTTATATAGAGTTTGTCAGTTCTTTGGATCTACATGTTCCACAAACAGATTTCACTATCTCTGTTAAAAGGAAACATAAAAATAAAATACATGCAAATTTTAAGAGAACAAAGAAAGGAGAAGAAAATCCTTTACATCCTTTTAATACATTACCATTACCCAGACATGTACAGATTTAATTTTATAATTTTTGTCAGTTATAGTATTTTTCAACCTTTGGATAATAAAGTTTTTATATTGTTCACATACAGTATTTTTCAGGATTGGGTGTGGGTATTTAGTGGAGGAATGCAAAGAAGAAAATTAAATGTAAAATTTAGAAAGAGCAATTGTGTTAACGAAATTCAAATTAGCACTCTGGATGAATATCTGAACCTCATAACTTTGCTGAATAAAAGTGCAAACCCCAGGATAATAATACTTGAGTATTTCAAAAGTTGAGCAGAACAACAAAAGACCACAAAACCAAGCTTTTGAAATTGAAACCCTTGCCTGGGGGTCATTTGTTATTCCCATATAAACACAGAACATAAACTGCTTCCCATTGGTACCATTTTTACCACAAGGCATGAGCAGTATTATTTGGGAGCATGAAATGTGAAACAGGCTATTTTTATAAATGAAACAATTAGCTAAACCCATATTTAATTCAGAATAAGAGTTCCCTTTTCCTTTGCTGTAGTCATATGCCCAAAATTAATTTTTTTTTTCATATTAGAAACAAAGACTTATCTCCAACTCATTTGGACAGATTAGACTTTTATTTGAAGGAGTAAAGCTAAAATCCAGTATGATGTGTTATGTGTTTGGTCTTCTTAACATCATCCTGTGTTGTACTCTCATACATTTTCCCCATCCAAAGCCTGTAATGGACTACTCAAGCTTGTTTTCAAGATAATAAGCAAGATTGAAAGGGTGAATATCCTTGGGCTCATCACTACTCTGCCTTATTCCACTGGCCAAAAATGCTTTTTAAAAGCATCTTTATTACTGTAGGTATATTTCTGTCCAGTGCCTGCTCTAAAATTAGAACTCAAACTGCCGTATGTCCAGCTCTTAATGTTCCCCAGGAACCTATTAAAGTATTTTTGACCCATAACACGTAACTAGGAAGCATCAAGCAATGAAGAGTTTAACTTGAAAATACTACTTGTAATTAGTAATGAGAAACAAAAATGTGGAAATAAGAAGGAAAAATGGAGCAAACCCTGTAGATATGGTTTTGAATGCCTGGGTAGTAATGGAGAGATGTTATATCTGAGAGACCATAGATGGCTCCAGGATGGAAAATCAGTGTTTAGAGTTCAGTAAAATTTCCTCAGAAAACATATTTTGGCAATAGGAAGCAAAGAAGAGAGACAGAGGTGTGTTGTTTCAGACTTGGATCTGATATTTAAGAACTCTGCTCAGGGAAGGGCCAGGAGACATTTACTGCACTGAGACACCTGATTCAAAAAAATAACCTTGACTACCTCTGGTATATTTTCAAAAGAGGAGCCTGATGATGGAGCAGAGTGTATGTTCATCCAGTTTTCTGATAACAGATAATTGAGAGGAGGGGCTGATACACCAGAGGGTTGTGCTGCTATTCAGTGGGACTTGAAGAGGCTGAATAAACGAGCTGACATGAACCTCATGCAACAAAGGGCAAAGTTCTGCACCTGGGAAAGAACAACTCCAGACACCAGCACCGGCTGGGAGACACCCAGCTGTAAAGCAGCTTGGCAGAAAAGGACGTGAGAGTCATTCCGGACTCCAGATTGATCCCAAACCAGCAGTGCCATTTTCTTGATTCCATCATAGTTGTTCCTGATTGCTTAACTAAATATCCCTTCAGGTAATGAGAAACGGAGGAAAGGAGAAAAATTGAATCCATACTTTTGTTATTAGTGAGTTCAACTGACAGATGGGAATTGTCAGTTGCTCCTAGTTGCCCCAATAAATAGTTGCTTAAAATGGAAGTCCTCCAACAGGACAGTTAAAGACCCAGCCTGCTGTTCACATTTGTCTGAGAGAAAACATTCTATTAATATGCACACAGCTGAGTGGGTTTTTTTTTTGGTTTGTTTGTTTGTTTTTCTTTTATGTAGTTTGTATTTGCTTTAGGCTTCTTAGGTCATCATGTCTAAATAGATTGTCTTCCTGGGGAGGTCTACACTTTGGTGAAAGAATGTCTGAGCAGAATATTTAGAAATGTTGCCAGGTCATTAGACACCCAGCAGTTTCGGAATGATAAACGTGAATATAGCTTTATATATAAAAACTGGTGGAAACGTAAATCTTACTGAGGATTCTGAGTAGTCAGTGGGACTTAGGTGGTGAATTTACCTAAATGACTAATAGATAACGTAAGAATAGAGTTGGGGAGGAAGTTTTCTGCTGTTTAAAATAGTTTTTACAGTGAAGTCAGATGGGCAGCAGAGCACAGGTCACCACCGGACAGTAATGAAGTGTGTAAGGGTGTAAAATTCTCTTTCAGCCACAGCTAAGTTAACTGGCTTGGCAATGCAAAGTGGTACTGTGTTTAAATATGACTGGTTCAGTCTTTTCCCCAAAGAATTCTCTGAGGGCATATCAGGAGCCGGAGTAAATCTACAGAATATTCTTAAAGAAAATGTACAGCTAAGCAGTGCTGAGGATGCTGTACTCAAGTGATAGGATGATGTACATCATTTATCCCACTAAATTACAGAAAAAATATCTGGCAAATTCTAGATTATCAACAGATTTTAATGCCTGGTATCCTATGCACTACATAGCAATGTTATCACTCTGTACTACTGTGCACTTCAGTTTTTTGCTAAAAGTTATATTATTGAATACAAGCATCATCTGCTTTTATAGCTATTCCTCCTTACAAAGAAATGAATAACATTGTGCAAAGACATACCATATAATTTTCTTTCTCTTTCTGCCAATTTTATTATCTCAGTTAACTAATGATACTATTCCCAGAGCTAAGGATGCTAATGCAGAAAGAGGTGTCTTTACATGACAAGATATCACAGATTGATTTGTTTACTGCTAGTTAATAAATAAAAGCAAGAGTTGAAAATGAGATGATTACGCTGTCACTTCTTTAGCTCAACAGGCTTGGTTATAAGCATATTTACTAGTTCTTTGGACAAGCATCTGCAATCAAAAGTCAGATCTTCATTCATTTCTACTCACACACTGTCTACCCAGTTTGAACTGAACAGGAAATGGTGTCACCTGTGTGCATCTGAAGAAGCCTTGATGTTCAAATGCCAGAAGGTACTTCATGCTTTTCCTCTAGTAGTTATAACACAGGTCTATGAACTGACTTTGCATGCATTTATGAGAAGCAAAAAATGAAGGGACAAGGATGGGCACAGAAAGCCTAAATTATCTGACTCCTAAGCTTGCTTTCCTTCCGCTGGTACTTTATGTGTGTACCTCAGATGGTTTGGAGGAAGCACTGTTGAAATCACTGCTGTTTTTCTGAACTGACAATTAAAAATCACTGTAAAGCAAATTAGCTGTCTAAGTTTTGATCAAGAGAAAATCTTCTATTTTTACCAGGTTGCTTGAAGTTTCTACACACAAGTCTTTGCTTTAGTCCCCATCCCTTCCTCTTCTTCCCTCCTCCTGTATTTACCTGTCCCCTTTCTGGAAAAATTCATATTGGAGCAACAATAATAAGTCACACAAAATTCAGTTTTTTACGCTTCCTTCCTTCTATTTCACTGATATCTGGCTTGGAGCTGCATGGTATGTGATGGTGAGCAAATACTATACTAAAGTAAATTTTACAGGTAATAAACAACTGTATGGTGCATGTTCTTGAAGAAAACAGGAGTAAGTCTTCAAGGCTGTTAATTTAACAAATTTCTGGAAAAGCAACAACTGTGGCCAAGACTGTATCCACATACTCAGAAATGCATGAGGTTGTCAATGGACTCTGCCACTAAAGTCGATAGCACTGGATTCTTGCTTGTAGTTACTGCTCATGGTAGACTGATGATTTTGTTGGAAATCAAAACATCACCTATCTATCTTTAAAACATAGAGGTGGAGGGGGAGCTTTTTCCCTAACAAATATGTTAAAATTCCAGGGGGAAATACCATCTGAAAAAAGTAGATCTGTTGACCTGTTCATCTAATTACGTGCCTTTTCTCTAAACAGTGAGAAGATGCCCTATTAGTGCTAAATGTACTGATAAATTTGTAAAGTAGACACGTCTTTGTCCTTTGAATGAGGCAAATATCCTCAACCTATCCACTTACTATTAATCAGTACTTGCATTAGATCAGTGACCTACATTACTTTTTTCTTGAAAATAAGCTTTCCTAGTCTGAAAAAGGACCCTCTTTCAAATCCTGCTCACCATCTAAACACATCTCTTAAGTGTACATTTTTAAAAATACAAAAGAAACAAACATTAGGCAGACAATGAAATTAATATTAGCCACTTGTTTGACAGTGTTCTTGTTTTTCACCTTTCATATATCCTTTTTAATTTTAATAAGCTCTAGCTTCTAAAAATCACTTGTGTATTACTCTGAAAATTTAAAACTTACGAAACACAGAAAGTCACCTAGACTTTGGACTGTGATAATACATTCACCAAGTAATTTAAATGAGGGAAAATGTACTTTTGAAACGTTTCTGCTGTCAAAAAAAGTACTGGCTTTTGAAGGACACAGAAAATCTTGACCGTAACGGAGGCACTTTAACCACCCTCAGTGCTCTGCACAAGAATCACAGTATCACAGAAACATTTTGGTTGATAAACACCTCCAAGAGCATTGAGTTCAGCCTTTGATGGATCACCATCTTGCCAAGTAGGTCATGGCACTAAGTGCCACATCCACTTGTTTCCTGAACCCCTCCAGGGATGGTGATTACACAACCTCCCTGGGCAGTCCATTCCAATGATTAGCAACCCTTTTAGTAAAGAAATTGTTCTTAATGTTTAACCTGAACCTCCACTGGCACAGATTAAATCTATATCTTCTCACTCTGTCACTCGTCACCTGAGAGAAGATCCTGACCCCCACCTGGCTACAACTGCCTTTCAGAAATTTATAAAGAGCAATGAGGTTCCCCCTGAGCCTCCTCTACTCCAGGAGAAACATTTCAGCTCTTTCACCCTCTCCTCATCAGTCGTGTGCTCCAGATCCTTCACCAGCTCCATTGTCCTTCTCTGGACATGCTCCTGCATCTCAATGTCTTCACTGGAGAGAGGGGATCAGAACTGGATACAGCATTTCAGGTGTGGTCTCACCAGTGTGTAATACAGAGAGACGAACACTGCCCTGCTCCTGCTGGCTACCCTATTGCTGACACAGGCAGGATACCATTGGACTTCTTGTTCACCTGGGCACAGCTGCCTCATGTTCAGCTTGTGTTGACCAGCACCCCCAGGTCCTTTTCCTCCAGGCAGCCCCAGCCTGTAGCACTGCAGGGGCTGTTGTGACCCAAGGGCAGGACCCAGCACCTGGCCTTATTGAACCTCAGGCCACTGGCCTTGAACCATCAATCCAGCCTGTCCAGATTCCTCTGCAGGGCCTTCCTGTCCTCCAACAGATCAACAATTCCACCCAGCATAGTGTTATCTGCAAACTGGCTGAAGGCCCACTTGATCCCATTGCCAGAACATGATAAGCTATAAAACAGGACTAACTTGGTGAACCTTACTGGTGACCAGCTGGCAGCTGGATGTGGCACCATGCACCACTGTTCTCTGGGTCTAGCCATCCAGAGATATTTTAGCCCAGCTAAGAGAGCACCTGTCGAAGCTGTGGGCTGCCAGCTTTTCCATTAGAGTGCTATGGGAGAAAGTGACAGAGGCTTTACTGAAGTTCTTTGATACTGAACCGTAACAGCATGTTTCTTAGAAGTTGTATTCAGTGACTTTCCCTGCCTTGAGTATGGGCACCTTGGAGTGTCTATCACATGGTATTGCAGAGATCACAACATAGACAAAAACTCTGTCTGAAGTAAACTATGTCTTGGTTCAGCTGCCTTACTCTGTAAGTGGGCTGACAGGGATAGTTTAATCCAAATTTGCACTTGAGAATCTGAACTCAATGTTCAGTCATGTGTGAAAATCTCTAGATTGCTTACATTTTTCTTTACAAAATTTCCATCAGGTCCTTCCCAGTATTTCTAGATATCTGCAGATACGCTACAGTTGTCCAGCTCACAGATATGGATACAAGACTGTGAAAGTTTCTGTCGAGACAGCTGGCATCTGTAGGTCACAAATATAACGTGTGATAAACCAGACTACTGCTCTGTCCTATAGTTACCAGCCAGATACAGATTTTGGGTCACTGTTGTGCTCAGTTCTCAGCAATCCAGAAAAGTTTTGTATAGCTATGTGAAGGACCCTATAAAATGCTATTTCTCCAGGCTTCCAGTTGTCATATCTTTGGCAAATAATTGGAAAGTGTGTTGCTGAAAAGTTAAGTAACCTCTGGTGTCATCCAAAAATTGGGGGATAAAATGCATGTCCTGAACTCAGTGATACATTTAGGTACTGGATCAAGATCTGATGGATAAGGGCTTTCTGAGTTATAAAATCAATGCATCTTTCATTAGCACTTAGCTGGTTTGAGTTAGACAATTTATTTTTGTCTTCTATTGAGGGCCATTTGAAATGTAATCTTTATTGTTTTCAAAGTACCAGAGACAACTTTTCAAAAAATAACTTGTTTTAGTTTCAACAGATAGGGTGACTGAATTATACTGTCAGGTTCAGCTCTGAGGTCTGGCCAAATCCTGAAGTCTCTAAGAAAATCCCCACTCACTGTTTTACCTGGAAAGAGGTTAATTATTTGGCACTGATTACATGGTAAGTAATGGAAACTCTGAGAAGTCTTTAATAAGGAAGCCCCAGCTTGTAACACCTAGTATTAAACCAAGCAAAACCATCATCTTATTAAGCTGTTCAGCAGTTGTTTCCTCTCACTAGAGCATGAGTGATGACTGTTTTCACACTTGCTATTATTTTTCCTGTTTGCATTATTAAGCCAAATTACAAAGGTTTTTGGATTACCTAAAGTTTAATATGACTTCACCTGGTTCTTTGAATTGTCTGTTTCACAATGTTTTCATGTAAATTCCATATGCAACCTCTAGAGATTTTTCTCAATAATATTACTTTTAATTAATAACCAGTTGAAAAAACAACGAACAAAAACAAACACGAAGCAAACAGTGAAGCTCAACTACTTCCCAAGGGTAGCGTAACTCCAGTCCACAGTCGTTGTACCAATGTGACCCTCTGCAATGCAGGACCAGTTTTTAGCAGAGGCCATAGAAGCAGATGAAAGTTAGGCCTATGTCTGTTGTCATGTGTAAGTGTTGCAGTCATAGAGGAGCACCTCTGCCATCACGGTCATGTAATGTGTCTGTCTTTAGCTGACATTTTCCATTCTCCTCTTATTCTACAGCATGATTCCATGAAATAACAACTACAGTGCTGATTCTAAGTAAAAACCTAAGCTTCTGTTCTTGGCCCTCTATGCTTTTTCCTATATAATAACTAGCCAGAATATAGCCAGAAAATTATCTCTAGAGGATGCCTGAAGAGTGTCCCACTCTAAATGATTTTCCAAGGTGGCATAGGGCCAGGGAGGGATGCATAGAAAGGGTCAGTTAAGGGTAGATTTGAGATGTCCTACCTGATTGCTGCAGTCAGTGTAATTTAGATCAGCTATAATGGCCTTTTCAGCTAAAATCAAAAAGGGTAGCTCTGAATCCCTTCCTCCTTTCATGGTCCCCTTTAAATCTGCACTAATCACCATTCTGGAAAGTATCTAAAAGGCTGGAGGATGTAGCCTGTAATGATGACATGTAGTGAACATGGTGGTTCTGGGTTAAGGGTTGTATTTGATGACCCCCGAGGTCTTTTCTGAACTGAATGACACTATGAACCTATAAACATGATCTCAGCTTAAACTAAAACTTTGCATGTGATAACTCTACATTTTTTCAGGTTTTCTCTAAAAATGTTATAAAACCCCTAAAAACTCTGAATCAAGAATGAAAAGAAGAGTCAATTACTGGAATAATTGACTCACTCACCAACTCTAAACTGTTACAAAATGTTCGTCTTTCAGGGAAAAAAGTGCATTGAAATGAATGCTTCCTGGTCCAGCATGTCTCTGGTTTGCTAAGAAACAAAATAAAAAAGAAAAACAAACCAAACAAAAAACGCCAAAACCCCAGGGCTCAACTACAGCTGTCCTTTGGACAGTTGTCATTACAGAAAGATGTCAGATATAATTCTGATGCTATTTTTCCCCCTGACGAAAAATATGGCAGTATTTTACAGAATTTTTCATGTTTACAGAAATGTCACCATTTTGTTGTTGCTCTTGGAATAGACCTTCTGGTCATGCTTTCCTGCTTTCTCCTCTGTTCTGCAGAGCCTTCAAAGCAGCATTGTGCTTAAACTTTAAATGGTATTTTACCTTACTGCAAAACCTCGAGGTATGGACACATTTCCAAGGTATTTAGGACTTCTATCACTTTAAAAAGAGAGAGGAAAGAGAGTGTGCAAGAGAGATGACGGGGAGAGGAACAACTTGTAATGAATTCCACACCTGCACAGATGAAAAGTGTTTTATTATTGGAGCTCTCTGGAGTTTTTCAGGTCTGGAGATTATAATGTAGCAATTAAAGTAGGCATTGTAGTAGGAGTCATTTTCTTAGCAGATCTCTATCATCTGTAATTGACAGAGAATGTTTAATCTGAGACGTTTAATAAAATAATGTCTGGACTAGTTTATACTAAGGGGAAGGAAAAGAAATCATGGTTCAGGTCCCATTACATTTTGAAGGATGAAACAAGTAATAATTCTGTGTAAACTTCTATTTCCAATGAAGAAAAAACATCACAGGTGTGGTTCTTTTAGTAAGAGTAAATTTGTGGGGTTGATGCATAAATAAAAGGATTAATTACCAGGTTTCTTGGGTTTGGCCTCAAATAAGGCATTTGTGATTTTATTTCATGCACTAACCACAGCTGCTTTCACTTCATGTTATGAGTAAATGCTTTACAAAAAGAAAAACAGTCCTGGAGCTACTGAAAGAAGGAGGTAAGGAGAAGAATTTTCTGCAGCTATATTTTAAAAGTGAATATTAGTCTTATCAAAACATCAGTAAACACTCTGAAGTGCTCCAGCTGGGGTCACTCTCTTAACAGCAGTGTAGATGTTTGGGATCAGTTCCACCATGACAAGGGGAAACACATTCCTTTATGTAAAACTATCCTTTCTTTATTTCAAGAGGCGGATCCAAATGACAGTAAATAAAGTTATCTCGCGACTACATTGTACCTTACCACAGTTCCCATCTTTCATATGTTTCTCTACGATCTAGAAAGAAACAAGTGCATTACAAGAGTGTTGTTGGTATAAATAGACCACAGAGTTGAAACTGTGCCTTTAGAGTTGTACTTATAATTTAAATCACAGCTTTAGCTCTGTTGGGTTTTTGCAGCTGATATTACTTATCTTGTCCAGTGGGGGAGGGAAACTAGGGACATCAACACAGCTACTGCTGAACACCAGCTCACAGGGGGTAAGTGTCTTTATAGATTTTGGTCACTTCTAAGTAGAGAAAAAAGAAAGAGCTATGGAATGTGAAATAGAGGAAAATTTCTTGCTGAAAAGTTAGAGTTCATAAATCAGAAATTCAAACAGTGTTATTTAAAAATCTTGAAGACAAACTATCCCAGAAATAGCAAAAGCTCGGATCCTGTCTCCACCCCACACTTATTCTAACAATTCTATTGTATGAAGTTTGGCAAGCTGCCACATTAAATGAGCAAATATTATTATCTGTGTGTGATTTTCTTCCAACCATTCTTACAATTTATCTCACAATCCCATTTTCTCAGATTGTATTGGATATAAAAAGACCTGTGTCATATGTACAAGAACAGAAAACACTTCTTAGCTGTTACATAGCATTAGGAGATTGAGGATAATGTGATTTTTTTTTTTTGTCTAAAATTCGGAAGTGCCTTCTGAATGGAGTAGTTTGCTGTTTATTCACTTTCACACATATCTTTCTCAGCAGGAGTACAATGAAACTAATTCACAGGTCATACATTATACTTATGCTCCTTAGGAAAGTACACACAGTACACAGTCTAGTGGAGACTGAATCCTTCACTGATAAAACCTAATTGTTTATAAGGTGCTAAGGAAAAGAAATCTGTACCCTGTCTTCCCCAGATGCAGTGGAATGACATGCTGCTTTACTTTATGTGTTCTACCCAAACCAAATGAGTGCAGTAACTTGAAAATTCTCCTGTGTATAAAATGGCCAGTGTTTTAGCGTTTTTCTTTCCATGCTGTAATTCATGTACATTGACAAATTATTACGGAAAAAACACATACCAATCCTTTCTTAACTCAAGACATGATATGACTGTCAAACTTATTTATGTTATACTGAAAAAACCCTGTCTTCTATCTTCCAGAAAAAATATGGCAGAAAAAAATAGGAAGCAATCTGAAAGAGGATCATAGGAACACTAACATGTAGACTGATTCACAAAACACAGAGAGGAAAAAGGACGGCTTTTTTACTGTTTGAAATAGTGAGATAAGAGTACTTGCAGAACCAAAAGGCATGTGGATTTTGGCTTTTCATAAAGTATTTGTTGTCCATTTTCAAACTGATTCCTTTGTGCTCTTGAATAACTCCAAAAACATAATTTGGATGGAGTGGCGAGATGAAATTCATGGGGCAAGAGAAAGTTCATTCATGCAAGCTCCCTGCTGACCTTGGGAGCTGGTGCCAGAGCTCCTGTCTGCAGAAGGCAGGCCTGCCCCATGCAAGCAGCTTTTTCCAGTGTGTTATCCCAGACATAGTTGCTTGATTCACCAGCTGTTTGAGGTCCAGATGATCTCCTTAGCCATATGAGCTTTGGCAGGATTTGCCTCATTTAGTACTCAGCAATCAGTTATGATGACTCTGTCCAGAGTTTCGTGTGGTGAGGGAGTGCGAATTCAGAAGAGAGAAGAGTCTTACGAATACTGAAACTTTCACTGTTATCAACATTTTTCCTTCAGAAGAAAATAACTCTTGCAGCCTATATACCTCCTTTTATGATGTTTTAGTCCATAAGCACTGCTTGCATTGGTAGAAATCTGTAGACACAAGAGTCACCATTATAATATGAAAACCAAAACCAAACCCAAACTAACAAAATATCAATTTGGCTCTAGAGTAGATAAAAGGATTGAGATGTGGCAGAGGATAGTCTAAAACATCTTCGTTAATGTTTAAGAGAAACACATGCTCAGATTTTTTAAAAATAATTTTGTGGGCCTAAAGAGTCTAAGCCTGCATCTGCTCTATCCTTTCAAATTCCCTTAATCGTGACAAAAAGTCACATTTTTGTTTTTCTTTGTAAAATGGCAGGAAATAACCTTTACCCTAAAACAACAGTTGCATGTGATCCAGGTGAAACCAGCTGTATAACTTCAGGCCCAAATGAACACATATGGCTGTTTTAGCAGTATTTGCAATTTCATGAATCAGACTCAGGCAGCAAGCTGCATCTTTATAGGTAATAGTGTTAAAACTCTTAGATTTCTGAACAATTAACAACTTATTGGACAGCATTAACAGTTTGTAGCTCCACTTTAGGCTGTTACCTTTGAAAATGACCTTTAAAGTTCAAAGTGAAAGATTTCAATGGCATTATTACATTAATACTGATGATATCACTTTGTGTAAGTTTCTATAGTATCACTTAAGGGGGCTGTGAAGCAAGACCTGATGGAAGACTGAAAAATTAATGTATACAATAGTGCAGTCTTTTAATATATTAGTAATAACTTGATTATAAACAGAGTTCATGAGCAGAAAAGAATAAGGATCTCCATCTCTTATGTAGTACTGAACAACACAGTATAGAAACAGGAATTCTTCCTTAAAAAAAGTAATCCATATCTTGATGTTCCTGTTTCTCTTTTAAGTAAATTCAGTAACTGAGGAGTGTCACTATCTGGACCTGATAAGCAACCACTGTAACTTACAACATTAAATATAATCAGTTTTCCCCACTCAATGTATTCTAAATTATAAATCCTTTCTCAGCATTGTAGCCTGGTAAATTTTCTTTTCCTGTTTTATGAGACATTGCTATTTAGCCAATGAGAATATTCTATATTAGTATTTTTCTCACCCTGATAGCTTTGAGATGTAACAAGAGAAAGAAACCCAGAACTTACCAGGCTTGTTACCTGCAACTCTTTGAGCATGGGAATATCAAGTTACACTTGATATTCACAGTGCCAGCCTTTTGTTCTGAGGTTTTGGGTTTTTTTCGCTAACTTATTTTGTAAATGGAAATATTTTTGCATGGTTTATGCCAAATCATTTTTTATCAGAAAATAATTACTTCACCACTGGCTAAACTCTGTAATTTTAGGGTTGTGCCATTTAGTTTTGTTAGGGTTTGTACTAACTTCCTGTTATTTGAACAGTAAAAGATTAGTTTGAGATATCTTTGGGTGGATTGCTTCTAGACGCTATTGTTTTTAAGAATTTATGCAAAGAATAGAAAAAACACTGTAGCTTACAAAACTTTCTCATACTACTCCCCTCTGCAAGGAGAGGGGAACCTCAGTACAAATAGACATAGTCAACGGTGGCAGAAAAGCTTCCAATAGGTTTAATTGCAAGAGAAATTTCACACGTTTTGGTTTCTAAAAAAATCCCAGCAGCCTTATTCTGCACCAAATTGCAAAATGATAGTGACTATTTTGAAAGTTTTCACACATAACCCTAAATTTGCATGGAGAGAGAGAAAGGGAATGTTTGTTTCAATATGAGTGAAATTTGAAGTGATTGAAAGTGAATGTCTGCAATAGTGATGGTCTGCTCATACAGTAGTGGCTGCAATACAGCAGCAATGCATTAGTTTATTTAGTCCAGAATCTTCATCCTTTTTTGTACAGTACTTGAGTGAAACAGCATCCTGATTCAGGGAATAGTCTCTAGTCACAAAGCTAAAAACATCTGCAACAGACTAGATAAGACCTAATTTTCTTGTACCTCATTACATAGAGTTGTGAAGAATAAAAAAATGTGCTTAAGCTTTGGAGAACTCAGATGTCTAAAGTGGGTTATCTGGCACTGATTGCTCTCTGTCTGCTGCCTTTTCACCCTGGGAATACTTGTACTTAAATGTCCCAGCCAACCAGACTTGAGTTTTTAAATCTTGTATGAAGACAGTTCAGTGCAGGGTAAGTTGACACCTACCAGGACTGATGTGGATCCCCAAACCAAAGATCCCCCAGGTAGATTCTCAGAAGCAATCCATTGAAACCTAATGCAAAGGAATAGGACAGAGCACTGGAAAAAAACTTGGTTTTTTTGCTCCCCTTTTTTTGCAAATGTATGCACAAAAAGAAGGGAAGTTTTGATTTCCTTTTTCTTCAGTGTTTAACCTGCTTGTATATGAAATCAGAGACCCCTGCAGCCTGCATGGGTTTAAACTTTTGTATTCCCTAAATCTCACCTATTCTTTATGGCATGTGTTTTAATTACTTTGGATTGTTCGTGATGATTAAATGTAGGGGGAAATAGAGATATTCCTCAAATGCCCCAGTTCAGCAGTGCTAGAATTGAAGAGGAGCAGACTGATGGATTTTAATCATCTAGGACTCAATTTGCTAAGTGTATAGATATTTTTAATGCCGTCCCCTGCCACAAAAGAAAAAAAAAAAAGTGGATATTCTTATCTAGGAGTAGGTACATAGCGATGAGGCATAAAGATTTCTGTAGTCTATTTTAAAAACAAGATGTGTAGAGTTAGGTAGATAGACATACTCAGATGACGATGATGATGTCTCCATAGAATCAATATAAATTTGTACTTCTGAATTTTGTCCCAGTCTATATTCTTTTATTTTCATCTATTTGATGGTGCTTAAGGTACCAGTAGGTCTACTTTATTCATTTTTTGGTAACCATAATTTCCAAGTATTTTAAAAAAATCATAATTTGTCAGAAAATGCCTTTTGTTTACATTAAGAATTCATTAAGGCTTCTTGAGTTCAGTCCAACATCACCAATTTTAAATTTAACAAGGGCACAGTACCCAAAAACAAACAAAAATTTGACTAAAGAAAATTAAGAAGATGTGGGTATTCAGTTATCTATAAGGAAATAGCCTGTGGTTTTCACTCTACATATGAGTCACAAAAAGAGAACTTTGTGGACAAATTGTCCCTTAGCTGATCCTAACAGAGGTATTCTATGCAGAATATTCAGAAAAATCCCTTGGCTTCAATCTAGTTCTCTGTCATGGTTTGAAAGACAAGTGTCTGCCAAGGAAGGCAGGAATCTCCCTTGGAATGGATAATATGACACCCTTTCCTCTGAATTTTTGGAACTCTGAAATTCAGGGGCATTCAGGCAAAGATATGGGAAAAGGAATAAGAGTTCTTTACTAGTATCTTTGTGTATAACAAGGCAAACAAACAACAACAATGGCAATAACAAGAAACAAAAGAAAGAATAAACTGGAAAACTCAATGAAGTCTCTTCCCGCTCTCGAAGCGCTTTCCCGTTGGGTGCAGTTCCGCTCACAGCCGGCAGGGGCGCTGGTGGCGCCCGGCGGGCAGGGCGGGTGCGGTGATTCCCCCGCGCCTGCAGGGGGCGCTGTGGGCAGGCACGGGGAGCTGCGGAAATGGCGGACGGGCCCTGAGGGGAAGGGGTGGACAAAGGGTTTTGCTTTTCAAACCCCCAGGGCCAGTCGGTCTCTGTGCCCCTCTGAATAGCAAAAGGAGCTGTAGCAGGGACCTTGGATTCAACAAACTGGAATGGCAGGATTGAGCAGAATCCTGAAGTAGTGCAAGAGATGTATCCGAAACTCGTCAGTGGCAGCTGAAACCGCAGGATGTCTGGGCAGGCAGGGCTGCGGGGCTCCTCTGTAGTAAAAAACCCCAGAGCAGTGGCAAAGAAACAGCGAGGGCTGGGCAGCGGCAGCCCAGCTCCCCAACACAAACGGGTCAGGGAGAGGCTCCCTGGGAGGGGGAAAGGGTTCAAAATCCTGGAATTTCCTCTGAGGCACCCCAGCTGATGGTGAAAGTCCCTTTTTTTAGTGAGGTAGGTGCTAATAAGGTTCAGAGGCTGCTCTCACCAGCAAAGGCCCATCCATGGCAGAAGCAGCAGGACTGGGCTGGGCTCTGGTGGCAGCGAATTCCACCCGCCACCAAGCAGCTCGACTGCTCTCTTCTGCCCTGTTCTAATGCTGAGAGAGCAAGAGAGCAATCAGCTGCCCCAGACCACACCCCCAAAGCCCCATTTTTTTTGTTCTCCTTTGCAGCACGAATTCTCATGGTATCTCTGACCCTCCAACAGAAACCCTCAGAAAAGAGAGTAGCCAGCTGCACCGTTCCTGAAGCAACTTAATTTGTCTCTCTTAAATACCCAGTCATTATTATCTTTTAGAAATAAAATGGGAGAAAATTCCCTAAGAGAATGAAAAGGAAAAATCCTAACCTCCAACATTCTTCTTGTAGTAGTCAAGCAAGTAACATCAATTATTGAAATTAATTAGGAGATTGTTTGTGTATATCAGTAACACAAGAGACGCACCATCATTTGTTTCCATTATAAGCTTTCATCTTTCCCACTAAAAAACTCCAAAACATTATGACATTTTGTTGAATAAATTATGGGATTATGTAATGGATAAGACTTGATGACCTCTCAAGGTCCTTTCTAACCCTATATTTCACTGATCATAGGGTGTCTTAATTTAAGCTCCAAGTGAGATTTCATAGCACCCTATGCCTGATAAACACTTTTTTTTTCTGGAAAGGAAGTTAATATATTCTCAAGGTATTAGCCATATACTTAATAAGACACCCAGAAGTTAGTCAGGTAAGGTATTTCTGGAGAAGTAATTTCAAGAGAGATGAAGGCAGCCTTAAATGTTTGGCAAGGAAGCAATAGTTCCAGGTTATCTCAGCAAGTTTATCATGATTCATACATCGGTAGGTATAAGTCCCTTGAAGGTCCTGCCAATCTAAATGAGTGGAAAATTCCTTGCTGAAGCATGGAATAAAGGTATGCCTGGTGTGTACCTATAGTGGGTAGAATCTAGCTGTCATCTCAGAGCACAGACATGGTCAGGGCTGGTATGTGACTCAGAGGAAAGAAATAAAAAAAATTCACTCCCTGAGATCAAACTGTCCATCAAAGACAATTCTTTCCTGACTCCTATAGATTACTAAAGGAAACTCTGAAGTGTGAAATGTGATTACATTCATCAGCATAATATAAAACTGTAACTGTTAGAGTGATGTTACTCTTCTTAGTAAAATATATGTGAGAAATTGAATCTTACTAG
This sequence comes from Prinia subflava, assembly GCF_021018805.1. Lineage (NCBI taxonomy): Eukaryota > Metazoa > Chordata > Aves > Passeriformes > Cisticolidae > Prinia > Prinia subflava. The sequence goes on along the minus strand of NC_086283.1, from coordinate 43,352,830 downwards.
TTAACACTATTTAATACACTTGTGATTCCCAGTGTTAGTTCAGCTGTAAATGCTGATATCGAAGTGAGTCCAGCTGGAAACGATATGAATGTAGCTTGCATTGCTCCATTTTCAATTAAAGTGTCATTTTTTCTTGGTAGGAAAAATGGATAAAAAAATTTATTCCAGTTATTTTGGTCATCTTCCCTATGCACATTTTACGCTGTAATAATTTTGAGGATTTTTATTCTGCAAATTGCATTAATCCCAGTTTGCCTAAGCAATACAGCGTATATTTAGCCAAAATGAATACTTGCATAAATTAATAATAAATAAATAAAATAAATAATCCGGTTCTAGGTAAGCATGATTTTCTGAGTTTCTTTACAAATCTGATTGCTGCTGCCAGGCATTAGACAATCTTCCTTAGGCAATCATTCAGAGTAGCAGTAGTGAAGGTACTGGGCGTTGTGGAGGGAAAAAAAAAGCCTACTGTTGATTCACAACTTTGATTCCACGAATACACAATTCTGATTTTACAAATCTCTAGAAACCCATTAAGGGTAAGGCAAGGTTTCTTTGAGATATCTCATACCTTTTGAGCTCTAGTAGCCTTTTGAGTATCTGCCATGCATGGCTTTATATCTGAGGAGTAGTATTCAAACATTCTAGAAGTTATTGAATTCCTGTGGATAAGAAGATCTCTTAGCATTTACTTTGTTTGCAGGGCCATTAGTCTCCTCTGTAACCTGGCCTGAGGTCCCTTTAGTCACTTAGGAGATAAACTGCTGGATGAAAATGAGAAGCACTTCTATCAACAGGGTAAGTGCTTAGTTCCAGGTCCTCAGTGTTTTTAAATGCATCCAATCAGGCAACTGCTCTGCATAACTTATTCAACCTGCTGGAAATATCTGCTCATTGCACATACCAAATGGTGCATGGTCCATTAATAATGGTCTGTTTTTAGCTCAGCCATAGCTTCACTTACCCTTCCATCTCTCTGTAAGCATAGGTACATCTATACATGCTATTTATCCTTGTGGGGCTCTCCTCTTCACAGATTTTTTATTTTTTAAATGCTGAGTATATGGTTTGATACTAAGTATAATGTAAAAATGTTAGTATGAAGTAAAATATTAATAAGCAAAAAAATACTGAAAAATTTATGGCATAGGCTTATTTCATGACAACACAATGGAATAATGAAATTGATTCAGTATGGATTTTCTGGTTTTTATACTTTAGGCTGATCTTCAGAAAAGCAAAATTCATTAATGCCTCCTGCAATCCCAAAATGTTCAGGTGAATTGTTGAAGCCTTTAGCCTTTCTCTGCCTATCAAGTACTGATTGCTTCCAGAACCAGGATTCTGCTTGACTGATTGACCGAGAATCAGATCTGTTATATATATATATATCTTAGCTCGAAGGGGTTTGGAGTATCTTGGCTTTTTTGGTAAAGGGAACAATATTTTTAACAAAAATCTAGCCTATGTCTTGCAACCCCATTACTGTCACCCTATCTTTACCAAGGACTGCAACTAGCCCTATTAGAGTTGAAAAACATGGAACGAAATTCTCACTGTTTATTTTACATGTTAAAGTAAATTTGTCAATTAGAAGTTAATGTTAATGAAGAATTCATTCTTGTTAAATTTAATTGTTAAGGATTTTGATTCAGAATATTTTAACACTTCGACATGATCTTTAAACATTTTCAAAGTAATTTTCTGGTGGTGAATAAGATTTTCCTCGACTGAGTGGTCCTGTATGCCAGTTATCCACACAGATACTTGATGGATTTGGTCACTCCCTCTGAATCATTTTCTAGATTAGTAGATGGCATACTTCCATACCAAGTCTGTGTGACACCATCTTTACAGAATCTAGGGATTTTACTTTTATCAGGATCTTGTGTCTGTGTGACTTGCAGTAGGGATGTTTAAACCACAGAATTAGTTAGTGTATTTTTACAAAACATTTTGGTTGGGCACTCTTCCACAAAACCAGCCTTTCTATTTTTGTTCTGATCTGCTCTTAGGACAAAAATTTATTCATGCAGAAAACACTGGTATAGTTAATTTTCACTGCATTAAGGTTTCTGAGAGAAAATACAGTGATTGTATAGCTGTGAGGAGGAAAATTGTAACAACAAAGTAGGAAAAAAATTAGGTGGCCTTCAAAATACCAGAGTCTCTGAAATCCTTGTTTAGTAAACGGTGTACGTCACGCCAAAAACTGATCTCTCAATTCAGATGAACACTTGTGTTCCTCACGTACACTAGTGTCATGGTTGTAGCTGGCATACAGCTGCCAGATAAATGTAGCCATATCAGACCCGTAAACCCGACCAGCCTGGGAGTAAAAACAAGTACCCTGATAAGGCCAGGATAGGTGGGATTCAAAGCCAAGCAGGGACCTCAGCCAACCCCATTCAATCCTAATTGCTAGCATATTACTGGTCAAGGAGCTGGGCAGTGTTAACACCCAGACCATTCAGCTGTCTAAACCTGGGGAATTCAAACTCCCTATAAAAGAGGTGGCCATAATAAGGTCAGAGCTGTTTGTTGAGGACCCTTGGTGAGCTCGTGTTGTTTCTGTCTCCAATCAATGAACCTTAATGTAATACACCAGCAGTATTTTGTTTAGATATAAACATAATTCAACATTCATAGGCCTTTATCTTTAATAATTTATTTCCATGAGAAGTAAGTTAACTTTTCACAACATGCATATATGCTGCACAGATAGGAAAAAACTTTTATTGTGATTTTTGAGGGTTTGTTTCTGTGTGTTATATGGGCAGATCCTGTAGTTATCTGCTGACTAGTGAAAAAGACATTCGAATGGATAACAAATCAATTGAGCTGTTAACAGTAGTGCCCTTCCTGAGAGGTCCTGTGGCTAATAATAGTCAGTTTCTTATTGCTACACAGCTAACATGACAATGACCGCAAGTTACCTTTTTTTTCTCTGTAGGTTCTGGCAAGAATTCTTCTGATACAGTCATGGTAACTTGTGGCAGTGTGTTAATTTAATCAGTTATATTTCATATGTTCTCTGTACTGGTTTGGTTCTATGTACCCTACCCCCCTAATTAATATTCCTTTGTCTCCTTCACATGAGTTATTTTTAGCTTGCACCTGCACTTGTTATGTAACTTTCAGTTATATGTCAGTCACCCTTCCCGCCTTTGTAACTCCCCTTCAACCCTCTCCTGATTAGTCCAGGTTATGTTTCCTCACCCCTGGGTCCCTCAGCAACTGGCCCTGGTTGGCTAGTGATAGCCAACCCCTCCCCTTGCTCCTCCCAGCTAGCCCTTGACAAAACCCCACTGCACACTTCTCTCCTCGGCCAGTTCTGGGCTGAGGAGGTGGTTTCAATAAGCCTCTCTGTTCACTCGGAGCTGTCTCCTCCTTTCATTCCACTGCCTTGTTGCCTTCACACCGCTCACAAGACACCCTTAAGGACAAGAACCCACAGGAGTCAGCCCTGCCTGCGCCGCTCGCAGGCTGACCCTGAACCACGCCTGTCGCTGTGCCTGGGCTTGCTGGGGACAGAGTCCATCGACTCTGGTGGGCACCGCGACAGTAACTCAGAAGGCTTTTACATTCTAAAGAGCTTGTAAAAAATGGTAAGATTGAAATTATCTTCCTGATAGTTTTACATGTTTGCTTTTCTTCAGGGACTGGAATGTGTCTCCTCCTCTCATTATACGAAATGGATAGCATTTTCATATTTGCATTATGAATGAGATCTGGAGAACTTCCCACTAACTTCACTCAGGAAAAATCTAAAGCCCTGAGTTTATAATACTGCAATCTTAAGGTTCCTTATTCACTGTAGAAATTTATGGCATCCGTGCTGAGGTCTCAGACCTTTCTGAAGGTTTCTGGCATAAGGAAATAGCCCCTGTGCATTGACATTGGGTGCTATAGGCCAGATGATTATTTTTGCTTATTTTCCTCAACATGCTGAGTTCAAATCTTTGCAGGAGCATAATTTTGAACTGAGTGGTTGCATCACCAGCATTCACTCGTCTTTAAGGAGCAGGTCATTCATAATAGTTATATTGTGCTATATATAAACATTCTTCCTGGAATGTTGAGAAGAGTGCCTTTTTGCAGACACAGTGATTTTTTGTTTTGGCTATGTAATATTTGTTGTTTTGTTTGGTGGTTTTGTGTTTCTGTTTTTTTTCTTGTTGCTAGCTAAGCTCAGGAAGGAGTTAATTCACAATGTTAAGCCCCTGGCCTGGCACAAAGGTTGGAGACTGTTAACGGAAACACCTTTAACTTATTTTAACCCATGGTCTGAGTTCAACATTATAGAAATTCCTATAACAAGAACTACCTGGACCAGTGGTGGAGTGGACGAGCCTCACTCAAGGTAGTCCAAGCATAGCTACAACCTGATCTGAGCTGGCTTTTGGCCCAGTAACTCCATAAAACACACACATCTCTTGTCCTGAGTGGCCACTAAGACACGTGGAGGCTCAAGTCATGGACTCAATGAACCCAGTGGGCAATAGTGGGCATTTTACAGACATTTTATAGGGATGGTCTGGGGAGTAGGAGAATCATATCAGCATATCCGTATTGTGGCAGGAAGGAGGAAGGAGGGTGACATTTGGAGTAATGCTTATCCAGGTCAAAGTTATGCTTGACGGAGTTCTGCTCTCCCGGAACACCTCTCTGCTCTTAGGAAGCAATGAATGAATTTTTTTGGTTTGGTTTGCTTGCATGTGTGGCTTTTTCTTTATTTATGGAACTGTATTTATCTAAATCCATGAGTTTGTCAGAGGCTGTTGGACAGAGAGGAATTTTCTGGATGGCTGCATTCAGTTGTAGTCAATGGTCTAATGACCAAGTGGAAACTTGTAACTAATCATGTCTCTTAATGCACCACCAATACTATTTAGTATCTTCCTTAATGACAAATGGTGAGAGTTAATTTACCCTCAATAAGTTTGCAGATGATGCCAAGCTGACAGGTGTGGTTGATCTGGTAGAATGAAGGGATGCCATCCAGAGAGTCCTTGGCAGGCTTGAGGAGTGGCTCACAAAAACTTCATTAACAAAGCCAAGTTCTAGGTCCAAGGTACTGCATCTGAATTAGGACGACTCCCAGTACCATACAGACTGGATGATTTCTTGATTGATTGCAGCTTTAGGGAGAAGAACTTGGGAGTACTGCTTGATGTAAAATAGTACATTATCTGGCAATGTGTCCTTACAGCCCAGAAAGTCAATCATATACTGGTGCCTCCAATGCAGTCTTCAGGGAGGTGACTGTCCCCTCTACTCCACTCTTGTGAGACCTCACCTGTAGTACTGATCTGTTTAAGCAGTCCAGAGGAGGCCACAAAAATAATAAGGGCTGGACCACCTCTCCTAGGAAGACAGGCCGGGAGATTTGGGGTTGCTCAGCCTGGAAAAGAGAAGGCTCTGAGGACAACTTGTTAGAGACAATATATAAAAAACAGATTTATAAGAAAAGTGGACAGAGCTTTCGACCAAGGCCTGTAGTGAAAGAACAAGGGTTATTGGTTTTAAGCTAAACCCATATCGGTTTGTAATGTATGTCATGAAGAAATTTTTTATATTGAGGATGGCAAAACACTTGAGTAGATTGACCCCTGCCAGCAACAGGACAAATGCCAACTTTTCCAGGCAAAGTCAGATTAGATGGGACTTTGAGTGACCTGATCTAGTGAAATATGTGCTTGCCCGTGACAGGAGACTTGGACTAGATGATCTTTGAACCTCTCTCTCAAACCAAAATGGAAATGTTCTCTAATTCCATAGTTCTGTGATTCTCTGATAAACATGAAGTAGTTTAGCTATTAAACATTATTTTTGTTAACCCAGATTTTCCATTCATCTCTATCTGTATCACTAGGGACCCATTTTACTTTTTAATGAACACTTTTTGACCTTCTTAACTTCTTTATCCTTGTCTTGCTGTTATGCAGTCTTTTTAGTTATTCCGTTATACCTGATGCAGAAATTATTAGTGTAAGTGTTCATTAGATTTAAGTACTCTTTAAGATAAATAATGTAAACATTATTCAAAATTTGCTTGTATATATCACATGTATATATAAATGAAAATAATTTAGACATACTAGAAACTCTGCTAAGCTTCTGAACTCAGAGAAGGAGGATATATCACAGCAAACTTAAACTGGTTTTAAAATGACAGGGAGAGTTTCCAACAGATCAGCCAAACCTTTTGGATTATTTTTGCAGGTAGATGTTTGAGTGGAAAATTACTTGTTCCTGGTTTTGGTATAAATTAAGCCAAATTTTTTTTATGGTACTGAGATCTTCACATAGGATGCATGCCTAAACCTTATTTTGTCTTTTACATGAAGTCACATAGAAACCAAAAGTAAACATCAAGGTATCAAGGATTGTTTATTCACATTATGTTTAAGGTTTTTAAAGGTCCTTTTAAAACCTGTTGTCTGCTTTTATAATGTTTCCAAATAAAATATTCTTCCTGACTTATTCTGAAGATGGGCATAACATTTTCTATTCATGCAAGTACATGAGATTTTACAGTTAACAGAATTTAAGACATTTTTCTATATGAATAAAATATATTGTTGAGCTGAATAAAAAAGCAAAAACCTCCACTCCCTAAACCCTAAATAAAATAAAAAATTAAATCAGAAAAAAATACCAAGTAATCCTTGTGCTTCTCAAGTATTAATAATATCATACTTGTTAAAAGAGAGCTGCTGTTCCATCCATACTCACAGAATGAGAGCTGACAGTGACAGATTAAAATGCCAGGGAGCAACCTGCCCTTCCACTGAGTACCTCAGCTGATGGGAGAAGGGGTTTCGAAAAAGAGTTACGCTGATGATGTGTTTATACCAGATTTACTTGTATTTTGAGTAACTTTCTTTTGTCCATTTAACTTCAGAGAATTTCACCACTTGCATGAAAGATGGATTTGGTCTCATAGGCTGAAATTTTATAGTCAGAGAAAAGTCAACACCATCAAAATGGAATGAAAAATAAGATCCTGCCCCTACTACATGATATTATGCATTTCCACACACTGATGAGAATAAGACAATATCCTGCATCATTTTCTTGTTTCACTAAACTCAAAATATAAATCTTTTTCCCTTCAGCAACTGCAATTCAAGAAAGTGAAGACTAGAACTGAATAATATTCTTCCTCTAGTAAAGGAATCCCAGATTCTGAAAGTACTCTTTATCTTACTCCTTCTACCATTAGATTCTCTCTCCCTACTTAAGCCAACAACAGCTCCTTTTCACATTAGTATCATTCAGAAGTGGAAAATAGAGAACAGCTTGAGGGTGAAATTGAATTATCAAACTGATTCCCCTCCTCAATTTAATGCTTCATGCAGGCTTTTTTTCCCCCACAGCATATATGTGATAATTATCAGGATAAGAGCTAAGTAAACGTTGGACATGAAGAACTTCAAAAGAATCAGGACATTATAATTTTTGACATTCTTCCAACACTTGCTCTGTGGTCATTTTGTGCTTTCAGATCTGTTGTAGCAAATTTAAAATGCAGACTTCTAGCTATCGTTTTTCACCACTTACATATGTTAAACATTCTTACTGAAGGCACTTTATTCTTCACTTTGTTCTCTTAAGCTATCATTATTCTTATTTCTTTGTCTTCAGTTTTTGAAATTCCTTTCAGGTTGGCGGTCTTCCTTCCAAGGATAATAATAAAACGATATAGTGAACTGTAGCAGCAGACAGTCCTTCAGAAGGTCCTTGAAAAGCTCAGATTAGAGATGCTTTATATATTTATTTTTTAAAATGTTCCATTTGCTATGCAGTTACAATCCCCCTGAAACATTATTCCTTATTTCTCAACAGTCTGGCAGTCTGTGTCCTATAATGTGGCTAAACTATTTTATTCCTCCCCTTCTATGTTGTCAACCTGTGTTAATTGAAATGTTTATAATGTTTATAATGTTATAATGAAATGTTTATAAAATGCTGATACTGAAAAATTGCAGCTTAATAGTTCAATAGTTCTTTAATGAGCCCTCTGTTTTATTAATAAAATGATTTATAGAAATATTTAATCTCACTGATTTACCATTAGTATTAATGAGTCTAGTTATTAAGCACTTTATTTCAGCATGCTACAAAGATACAAACCCTGTAAAACATGCGGTATCTTGTACTGTTATTTTGTATTTAGAGCGACTGAATGGTTTTGAAATCTCACAGCTTTTCCTTAGTGAAACATGGTTATTCATTAGCATAAAACTAATTGACTCTTTTATAAGCAGTATCTTTGTACTAAGCTATTTTATGTTTAGAGAGAATCAATGGTGTGAAATTTCACAGTTTTGCCTCCATGAAACGGAGTTATTCATTAGCATGGAACTACAAGACTCTTTCATATAATCTCCCTGCCATTATTATCAGGTTTTATGCAAATAATTTAGCACAGGGCCAATCACAAAAGTAATCCCAAAGACTGAAAATAGAAGTGCATAACGAGTCAGTAGAAATAAAACTATTTCCATTGTCCTTGACTATTAAGCAAGGATTCTTGATTATCAACTCTTAGTAAGAATATGATTCTTTATTACTCTTAATCTAATTTCTTGAAAGAAATAATTTTGTAACATGTTGTAGGCTAGTACAAGTTACCTTAAAATTGTGCAACCATCTTTTTATGTACTTTCCTATTGGTGTTCAAATGAAATGCTATTAGTTGGGCAGATTTCAACCAGCTTAATATTGGGAAGTTGGTATTTTGGGAGAAAATTCCTACCACAATGAGTTCAACAAAGAAGCTGCAAAAGTTACTTCCAGAGTCCTGGAAGGTGCAACAGACATTTCGTTCTTCTCACTGACCTCTCCTGGCTACAGCCTCAGACAGCTAGGAAAGAGAAATGAGAGGGCAGGGTGGAAATTATCTTCTTTGTTCCATTAGGGCAGTCTATCTGGTTTTTTATGTCCAGTAATGATATTAATGGGGAAGGAGACCTTTGCCTTGTTAGTCAAAGGACTGTAACTATATTCCCTCTCAATGTATAGACTGATATGTACAGCTTGCACTTATGCATTCCAATCTGTATTTCCTTTATTTTTAAAATTTGTTTAATGCAAATTTTTGGTATAGTCAAGACTATAAATTTTCAGTGAAAATACTTATTTGCAATTTTTTCCTTTCAAATAAATCAATAAAATTAAACCTTTCCACAAAACCAACTGTATTCTCCATAATTTGACTTTAAGTGTATTTGGTGGAAAGTTAACCAAGAGTTGTAGATGGAGTTGGAGCTTTCAATAAAGTTTCTTACAGAAGCCCCACTGTTGAGACATGAGGTGCAGAAAGGACCCCTTGTGTTCTAAACTCCTTAGAGAGGAATCAAGGTGTGGTTGGATCCAATCTTAGCCCCAGACTTTGTCAAAGGTTTAATCTCTCAGGATTAATGTTTGCAAATCTGATCTATATCTATAAAACAAGCTATTTATTATGACAAATGATTAGACAAAATATCTTAATCAGAATTATTTACTACACAGTAGAAAAGCTAAAACTACTAGCAGTGTATAGTATAATGTAGTACACTATATTAAAGGATTTATGTTAAAACAATTGTATTAAAGCTAGCAAAAGTAAACAATTATTAAGTAGAGATTGATATAACTCATTTGTCAACACTTATGGGCAGGTCTTTTTCATTCAGTCTTGAGAAGTATCCTTGGGAGACATCCCCAAAATCCAAAGGAGGAATCTCCACACACTCCAAGGAGGAACTGTTAGAATGTTAGAACAAGCTAACTGTATGAAACTGGACTTTTATAGTGTAAAGTAATTGACTGCCAGTCAAATGTCTCTGGTTGCCTCACTAACCAGAGGGTGTTAATTTGAGATTGGTGAGGAGACTGGTTTTAGCATAGTGTTTTTCTGGCACACGTTTACTGGCAAGGTTGTTGACAAAGAGGTGTAGGCTCTGAATGATCAATCATGTTCTTTGTGCTGAAGAACTCTATAAATTCAGTGTAGAGGAATAAAGATTGCTCTCATTTCATCATCGTATTGAGAGTCATGTCGTTATTCCATGCTGTCCAAAAACCATAACGACATACTCCAGTGACAAAGGAAGGAGACAGTAGAGGGCATAAAATCTCCCTTCTCTCAAGGGTAAACAATTGTCTGCTCTGAACTCAGTCTTTGTAAACAGAATTCACTTTTTATGTCCTTCTGAGATAAATCCAGGCAGTCAGACTCTATTCTGTATTTTTTCTCTCTTGCTACATTTTAAATTGCTGCATCTATTTTTCTGGTACTTCAAGGCATTTCTGACTACCCTGAGGATGACACAGGATGCCTGCACTGCAAGTGTTACCATCATTATTTCTATTATTATTGCTCTTTCCTCTTTTAGAATATGACGGTCTCAGAGTAAAAGAAATTCAATAACTCTACTTGTTTGGTTTGTTTTATTCAAATACAAAGCAAGAAAAAAAGGGAAAAATATATTGAAGCTTAGAAACATACAAAGTGAACAAATCGCTCATAAATAAATATTTTTCCAGACAATATTAGCCTACTAAATCAGTCCATAGCTTTAGTTTTTGCTCTAGCTTCTTCCTGCTCCTGTTTAATATGAAGAGAAACACCCATTATCCTTTTCAACATGAGACAGAACTGAAGGGAAAGCTGGCAAGTTTAATTAATTTTGATACACACTCTTAGGTCTGTGGATGTATGTGACTGTTGATGATGAGGCATTTTCACTTATAACATGTGCTGTTCATCTGTGTATTTAAAAAAAGTTGTTGTGAATATATGGTACTTCAGCCTTAAGCTGTCAAAAATGAGATTCCAAAGTATTCAGCAGCACAAAATAGCATAAAAAGAGCTTTGCCACTATTTATCTCTGCTTGCCAGCTTGTAATGTTGATTTATGATATGTCATAATAAAGCACTGAAATGAATAGAGCTACACAGAAAAGTGAAGTTATGTGGCCACAGACAGTGAAATATTTCTGATTCCTCCCTGGCTCTCTTCGTCCATACTCACACACACTTGAAGACAACACATTCTCACAGCAATCCTGTTGTAATTCTGCTATGTGATAGCATACCAATGTGATGCACAGAGCCTTCCAAATAATTACAAATCAAGTGATAAAAGCTTATTCCAAATTCCAATATTTTCCACTGGCTTCACAGTGACAATGCCCAACATTTTCTGAAATCCAGGGCTACATTTAATTTTTCTCCTCCTTACAATTTCCATGCCTTTTAAATTTCATTGAAATTATTTATATGTGTGTTTGTATATATATATAAACTTTGAAAAATGCAAAAACTTTGCTTTTCCCCCCTTATTTCTTGATATGAATAAATGTAAAAAAAATTCCAAATAAATATAATAACAAAGTAAGAAACTCCATATGGTACATTTAATTATTTTTAGTCTTTATGTAGGAAAATCTATTCACAGTAAATCACTAAATCAAAAGATTTTTCAGTACTTATGATAAAAGATGCTGTACCAGAATTTTTCATGCTTATTTAAGAAAGTACTCCAGAAGAAATGGAATTAAGTAAAAATAATTATTCCAAACCAACTTGGTAATAGGAGTTTCAATAAACAATATTGCTTTGTTGAATAACAATTTCCCCTTTGTCTGTTGACCTGGCAGCAAATCCTGTCACAATCCCCACTGCAGAAACTACAGCAAAGTACAGAATTACTGTCCTGAATAAAGTATGTGACACTTTAATGAATTTATGAAAAAAATAACTCTTTATAATCTATTTCATATAGCACTCCAACTGGTCTCAAACCATTTTCATATCATGATCCCTCCCCTCAGTCAGATATTCTGCTAACTGTGGTGGAACATAGTCCATATGAAAATTAGCCCATAAACTGTACTTTTTCTAACTGTAACAGTTTTACAGAAAATTGACTTTTAGAACACATTTAGTTACCTGAGTGTAATAGGAATCAATAGATGACCTAATTATTTTTATTATCATATAAGATGATTTTTTCAACTTAAATACATTTTTCTTCATTTCCATTCTTCTTTATTTTTTATTCTGTTCATTGAACAGATTCACTGTTCCCAATTCTGTTCTACAGCACACACCTGTCTACATTGAAATTAGCAATATTATTTCTGTGTGACTAACAAATGAAACAGTAACAAAAAGAATATTTGCAATTGTCACATGTGCCCCTCATGTAAAAGATAACTGACTATTGTACTTATAAGCAAATATTATATCATACAGATTTCACCCATATTTATACACACATGCAGAGAAGTCACATGAACTTAGTTATAAAACTGATTATAAGCACAGAAAAAAATTACAATGCAACAACATCAAATATCTGAAAGTATAGTCCATATTTTGAATGTAAAAAGAAAACAACATGTTTAACTGAGTTCCTTCTTTCTGTTGGAGAATGTTAGGTATAAAACGTCCTGGAGGCAGTTTCCATTTGTTTTCATCAGCTTTTATATTTGTTAAAGCTTACAGAGACCTTAGATATTGGTGAAACACTGCTCAGGTGTTTCATCCACGGTGTATCTGTGAAGATACAAATTTAAACTCATTTCTTGATAGAGAATGCTACCTCTTGGAATCATAACTCCTCCTGTAATCCCAAAATATTATCAGAGGAAAGCAACGGACTGTCACAGGAAGGACAGGGCATTACATTCACCATTCTCCATGATGAATTTAAGCTCTGGTTCTCAGAGTGTCTCTCTGTGGTGACCGGTCCACTGTCGATCTCGAGTGCTGATTATATTAGCCCTTTTATGCTGTTGCTATGGTCACATACTGTGTTGCAAAACATCAGATTTTGCTTTTCCTTGCATTTGCCACACATTCTGTACTTTGGTTTTAAAAGAAAAAAGCTCTGAACTGATCATCTATTTAATTTGAAAAAATGCAAGAAATAACTGCAGATAAAAAGTAGGGTTTTTTACATTTCCCCTTAATATATATACAAACAGTATAGTGTTAATAGTATAGTGTTTTCCAAATTAGGACTTTAACATAACTTTAAAATATCCTGAAAAGCATGATAAACAAACCAAAATTCCTGGCCTAGCAGATCAAGAGAGGTAAATGTCACAAGGAGATGAGACCTTAATATTCAGCGTGTTCTATTCCTTGCCATTAATCAAGGAAGTAGAAATGCCTTTTACAATATTCTTATGCTCTATCTTAGAATTAGCTGGATTTCTGTTAGATACTAGTTCAATTATTTATGGAGGCATGTTTCTTTGAAATTTAAATCCTCTGGTAATAAGATTTTTTTCTTAATATTCAATCCATGCATCCATTTTTACACTAGCTCAAACATTAATTTTTTAGGATATTTATATAATTGTGGAGATACATTTTTAGGCAGAACTCAGATCATGCCTTTATATGGTTAGACTGCAAAAATCAAATTCTTCTTATTACTTCTTACAAAAAGGATTTTTCCCTCTCTCAAAAATCCTAGTGGCCCTTCTCTACATCTGCTCTAAAACAAGTTTAATTAATCTCTTTCCCACAGCAGAGATTAACGGTGTAGATCACAAAATTTCTCGTATAAGAAAATGAATACTTTTCAACTCTCTGAGAAACATGTAAATTCCTACGATAAAATGTTATTCCTTTTCATCCATGTCAGGCTAAATGGGCCTGGGAGGTGTCTCGTTCAACAAAAACTAAGCCTATCATGATAGAAATTAAAAATTGATTTGGAGTCATACAAGAAGAGCCTGGAAGTGTTGTTTGATAGAAACCAGACTATTAGATGAGAATTTTCAAGACAACACAATTTAAAAATGGAGGGGTCGTAATAAAACCATCAATATGTCACAGATTCTATAGAAAACTTTTCCAGGGTCTACTTGGTAGCCAATGACTATATAGTGTGGAATTTAAATAGAAGTAGAAGGGAGAAAAATAACCAATGACCTCCCCCAACAAACAAACAAAACAACAAAGCAAAGCAAACAACCAGTACCAAAACCCCCAAAACTTAAAGATGTCTGAAATTAGAACTGAATTGGGTGTGAATAAAGAAAAAGTTTACATCCGCATTAGACCAACTTTTAAAAAAAATAATAAAATTATCTATTTCTTCTTATTGTAGCCTTTTCCCTTGAAAAATCCGTTGTTGCACCTGTGAAATCTTTGTCTCTTTTAAGGACTTGATAATATTACTGCAGAATGATGTAAAAGTGAGAGCTCCATTTTGTGACCACTGATGGAGATGCATGGAAATTTTGACTCTCATCCATGAATGGACACTTTAAAAATGCCTCTTATATTATTATGTTTTTATGCTAAACCCTAATGCTTTCCATTTTTAAAACCTTGAGTTAAAATGATTACAGGTCTAAATTTAGATTAGAATTGAGAAAGCACCACCATAAAAAGGCTAATGGAATTACAAAGAATTTTTTTCAGAAATTCCATAAGAAAATTTGGAAAACCTAGAAACAACAAGAAAATACAGGGGATTATGTATTTTTAAATGAGCTAATTACTCATTCTTTTCAATTTCATAATATCCCCTACCCTCTTCTGGTAATGATGAGGAAAACAGATTGACTGTTCCCAAGTACAATGTGATAAGGACAAGTAATACTTATGAGCTCCAAGCAGACTGATGTGATATTTCTAAATGCATAGAACTATATTTGACCTTAAGTAACAGGTGAAGGTGATGCCTTAAGTTTTAGCTTTCATATTATCTAGATTCTGTATTGCATTAGTATTTAACTCTGAGCTTCCTATAATATGTTAGCAAATTTGACAAAACAATCCTTTTCCAGCCAAAGAACCAAGGACATCATTGCAGCTTCAGGTCCAAAAAGTATAAATAAAAGTGAATTGAGAGAGCAAACTGGAAAGATGAGACTTCATAACCTGAAGCTGTAATTGGACAATTAACCCAAATATGTAAATGGGCCAAAACTTATAAAAGTGTGAAAATTTGGGACTGGTCATCCGTCTTGGGTGTAGCCCCAGCCAGGTTCTGGTACTGCCCAAGGTGTATTTGTGAAGGCCTTTTAAATAAATACCTACTTTATTCCTTTAACAAAATCTAGCCTCTGTTCTAAGTAGCCTCTCAAGGCATCAAAGGAAAGTGCATAATAAAGTTGCTCATAGTAGAGATTGCAGAGCAACTGGTTAAGTGATTAGTTTTTCTGAGAGAACAAGTGCTGATCTAAAGCTTATTAAAAATCTTTGAAGACATTTTTTGGAGAGTATCCTTCTGTGTTTTTACTAGAAAAAAATGGAACAGGCAGTTCCATAAGTCGTTATTTTTCCTTTATGAGAAATTTCCCATTATAAATAAGTCATTTGTCAAAAATTGGAATAGTGATAGTGAAGCTATTATTAAAAAGAAATATTATAAATATAAAACAATATACTTGATTTACACACTAAACATTTCTGGATGTCAAGTAGAGAAATAAGACCATTTGGCTTCCACCTTGCTCCATGTTCCTCCCCATTGCTACAGCAACACAAGCCACAAGATCTCCACCCAATTTGTGTCTGCATCATGATTTTGCATTTTCTTCACTGCTTCATGCTTGCAACAATAGTTTCCTCAGTGAACAACACACAAGGCTTATAATGAATTATGTAATTGATTAGAAGGTTTTATAGAACAGAACTGCTATCACAGTTTTTACATCTTTGAACTGTGTCTTTCAAAGGCTGTAAATCAGTAAATCAGGTTTCCATAAATAAGATGTCAAATGCAGACTTCGGGTGAAGGTATCTAGACATTATGTCTTTGGAAAATAAGGTTATCTAAATAAAATACTATGAAATGAAAATACTTGAAAGGAAATATATCTCAGAGCTGAGAGAAGAGATATGGCTGAAACTTTCTGCCATATATGTATAAAAATCAATATAAAAATCCCTTATATGTACATGAATATTTATATACAAGTTTTCTTCCTTTCCCGTGATGTAGGTGGTCTGTGCAGGGGTTAAGGAGAGATAGAGAGATGGCATAGAAGATAGGAGATTGATTCCTTCTCTGTGACCTACTCTGAAAATATTCAGACTAATTCTATGTAGGAAAATCTTATCAAGGGGTGTTAAAATTTTTCACACATTTTTTTCCCTCCTACACATTGTTATTCCTTTAACAAGCTTGATTTTGAAAAATTCAAATTTTTTTCAACAAAAAGTTTGTTGAAGCTTGGAAACATTCATCAAATATTTTCCTTGAGGGTATAGGTATATCCCCAGACTAATGTGGAGAAAACCCATAAGGAGCACATGAACCAACCTGAAACTATCTCTTGGTAATCCAAATATTCTAAATAAACAGCAATATTCAGTTTAGTGTGGCAGTTCTGCTGTTGGCACAGTCTCAAAATATTCTGTGGAGATGTGAGAAATGGAAGTTGTAGTCAAAACTGTGTGGCAAGTAGTATTTCTACTAATTTTTTCACTTGTGCTCAGAATGGTAGTTTTTATGGTACACGGAAAAAATGCATCTGTGGAATGGAGGTGTTCTCAATGAGATCTGCTTTTGCTTTACACAACTGTTAGATGTAATGCTGCTTCCAGAGGATGTCCCCTAACATGCCATGCTATGTTTCTTAATGCAACCCACTTATTCACTTGCTAAGCCAGGCGAAAGTATATCCAAAGGTGGAAAAATTTGCATTAAAGATTCTTTAAGTACTGTGGATTATGTGCTGTCTTCTTGGACTGATGTAATAGGCCAATTATGTGTGACCACATATAACTATTCTCTTGAGTTCTACTCTCTCAGATGAATAATCCTTTTGGACTGCAGTGAGTTTATTAGTATAGGATCTTATATGATTGAGAAACAGATATTTTGCTTTCTTCACATTTCAGGTTTCTATAGATCATGTTCTTTGATTCTGAAGTTTGTCTGGATCCTGGATTTTGTTTTACTCCCTCTGGTATTTTCATCAATATTGAATCAGGAAGGTAATAGTGCATATACTTCTCAAGACTTAAGACACATCTAGTCCTACTTCCTCTGTTTTTACTCATTTCTACATTTGTTTTTCTTCTTCAGTGCAAAGATAGTGGGCAAACTATTTTTTAGTCCACACTGAAATAAATTTCTTCTTGCTCTTTAGTCAAACATAGGTGTACACTGTCCTATTTGGAATTTGTTTCATTTATTCATTTCTCAGTAAATAAATTCATACTGCTACTCTTATTTTCATTACTCTTGATTAATTGTCTTGCTTCCTAAGTTGTATTTTTGTTTCTGTGAATTGAGTATCTTATTTCTTCTTCTTTAAAGCGTGTGGAAAAACAATATATGATCATATAAAGCTGACCTCCTAATGAACAAATGGAAGCAGAGCACACACACAGGCTTACAAATGAAAACTTTAAACCTGTTATTTTGAAGCCATGTCTTTTAAAAAATATTGTCAGATAAAAATGAAGTGCTATATCCTATGAAATAGAACCATAAACCACATCTGCTTCAGGCCTGCCCTTTCTGATATGAAGTGCACAAGAGTGAATGCAGAATTTAATGTGACAATATGATAGTTTATCCAGTAGCAGCATCATATCTTGTGATTTCCTAATAAGACTGAAAAGCTCTAAATTCCTCTACTCAGGGGAATAACAGCATATGCCCTGTGTGTTGCAGTATTAAAAGCTTGGAAATTCAGCAAGTGTATTTAGTTAAAACGTTGGTATCTTTTAAGTTTAAGCTTTCCAAACCAATCCATTTCAATCAAGTTTTACAATTACTATTTTCATTCCTCAGATTTGCATTTACAGAGGACTCTGTGATAAAACCTCCAGTGACACCAGGCTGTTGCTTATTTTCCAATCTAATTGACAAACTATTTTCCTTAGAGAAATGTTAATGAGGAAGTGGTTCTGCATATGACCACACTGTTCTACAATGCTTTTTGCTATTATTTCCATTTCAATGGAATATTGACTTCTGTAAACTTGCTTTCATTACTATCATCTAGCATACTTCAATGGGTAGTATACAAATATAATAAACAATGTAAGAAGACAGATCAAACATTTATCTTTGTGTTTTTCCTTCCATTTCCTTTTAACTTAAACTTACATTTTTTCCAATTGACAAATATCTTTTCATCCCAGGCCTGCAAAAACTAAATAAAGAAGCTGATTTATCCCATTCCTCCCATTAAGGAAAGGAAAACATATTGGAAACTTCACTGCAACTTGCTTTATATTATGCTTTCAAAACTGCCAACTTCTCTTTGAATGTCCTTCCAGGTCTTTTCTTGACAATGCCAGCTATATGCATCCAAATGAAGTATTTGTCTCATTCAGCACTGTGCCTTTAGAAAACTTAGTAACTTTGAACTGGCAACAATAAGGACTGTAGTGGATTTCTATTTGTTATTATTAAATACTGTTGAAAAACTCATTGGAAAAATTGAGGGAATTATGTGTGAGCATGAGTGTTCAATGAGCTCTTTGCTGACAGGTGATGAATGAAACATCCTTAATATACCAACATGTTAGAAGAGAGGACAATGAAATGAGGGCAAGAAGACGAAGTAGGAGCAAACAACCCCCCTTTCCCTAAAGGAGAACAATGATGTTTCCCAGTACTCAATTTTCATATCTTGGAGAGACAACTAACAAGTCTGGTCCCTACCACTTGTAGTTTTCCCTTCATTGTAAAACCCTGTAACTGTGCTGTCTATTCAGAAAGGCTTCACATATTACTAATTTCCCATATCAACTCTTCCACTGGGTTTGCTCTTCTTTAAGAGCTTTTACTCTACTTGTAGACTCATCTTTAGCTCTAGACTGTAAGAAAATAGTCTTCATCTCCTATTATCTGGAAACTTTGCCAGATAATCTTCAAGTGGTCCCACTGGTTCACTCATCCCAGGCACATTTATAACACCAGTAATTTTCCCAGAATTGCACATAGTGCAAACATGCCCATAAAATACAGAAAAATATAAATATAAGCATGCTGAAAACATGAAATGCAGAATTAACAAGTATCAGTGAGTGGTTTAGTTTAGTTCCCCTTCTGTGCATCTGACACATAGAACTTTCTCATAACTTCACCTTCTAAGTCCGTTAGTTTCTCTGTGAATCAATACAGGTTGCCTTAAACCTCATCCAGCTTTTTACCCTCAGTCCAAAACAGAGAAAAACAATAGATGCTCCTGAGCCTGGTGTCAAAAACTCACTGACTTTCTGCGAACTCCAGCAGTAATATTCCAAAACTAAGTTAACATGACTTAGATAAACTAGACACATTTTTCAAGAACCCATTCCATACCTATGAAATGGATTTTCAAATAGTTGTGAGATTGACAGTGTGTTTTAAAGTTAATATGTTGACAGACATTTTTCTTTTAATCAGAAGCATAAAATTTGAGAAAAGGAAGAGCAATTTAGATAAGTTGCATGAACAGAGAGAAAAATGTTTTCTCTATTTTTAAGGTAAGACAACTACTAAAATTGGCAAACTTAGTGTAATACATAAACTAACTCTGTAAATTCTCTTTAAAAAGAGATTATTCAGGATAGGACTTAATATTGCCCCTTGGCATTCACTTACAACTTTTATTCATATCACTATCTGAAAAACATTTTTCATTGGATTTTTAAAAGAAATGGAGTATTTGAATTTAGTAACTATTTTTGTCCCATTTTTACTGATTTTACTTTCTAGAATAGGTCAAAGCTAGAGCAAATATCTTGATCTCATGCATTTACTCTTCATCTTTTATCCCTCATCCACATAAATTGAAGCTTCTTAATTTCAGAATTTATTTCTGGGGCCAGTAACTCAAAGAAAGCTGGTGGTCTACAGGGAGAAAATCTCTTAGCTGTAACTAAAATGCACAATCCACACCTACCAAAAAAAAAAAAAAAAAAAAAAAAAAGGTTTGGGTTTTTTTGTCTAGAAAAAGAACTGATATTTTGGTTAAGCGTCCTGTGTGAAAATCTAACTTCCATGGTTACTATTTATAGGCATTTTCAAGCTCAATTTACTTACCTATTCAATAAAGCAAAGTAACTGTTATCCCATTATTTTCATTATATGATGCAAATGCTATCTCTACAGTACAGAAATCATTATTCAAATTAGATGTTAGACTATAGGGCTCATTCCAGCAGTTTTAACATGCATTTAAGGGGCAATTAATTTGTTTTCAATTAAGATGCATATTTAATTTTTTTAATTCAGTGTAAAAATAATTATGTGGAAGGCATAAATATGAGGGGAAGAATGTTAATACAGGGCAAAGACAGTTAATCTGTGTTTTGCTACTTAGTTTATGCTTCTCTTTTATACATTGATTTTCTTTTCTGAAAGCCAAATCCAGTTCTTTGTATTACAACTCAATACATACAATCAGGTATGTAGAGTAATAGGTTACCATTTAAGTCATGGTACAGACACTCACCACTGATTTGCAGATGCTAGCCTAAAGAGAAAGCACTGGTATGTCTTCTTAGGGAATAAGATGTTCTTGTTGGGATGAGCTGTAAACTTTAATCCGCTGAAAAGCAGATTTCCCTGGTAATTCCTGGAGAAATTGCCATCCAGAGCAAGGAAAAAAAGAACAGTGTATTCAAAGCCAGTATGACTTTTTTAGGGCAACTGGATGTCACTTAGCCTTGACAACAGTTCCACAATGAGTGGGGTGCAGATGTGTTCTGAAGCTACTACTGTATTTTCTCTGTCATCAGCAAGAGAGGAGGATTTCGCTACATCAGTGCCAGTGCTTCTGCCAGACGCTTTCATTGGAGGGGTACAAGTATGGTGTAACAGAGGATATTTATATACAAGAGCTAGAAGGCAGGGGACATCAGTTAGTCTCAATTTGCAGCGGTCTGTAAGAACAGGTCAAATTCACAACAGCTTTTACTCCTTTACACTTGAGGAAAATTAAACTGGTGTGGTCTACTTCTATGAAGTGGTTTGTTTTTATGACTTGTGGACTTGCCAGATGTGTATAGTTCACATTTCTTTACTCGCTCTCTTTGGAAAGGTTATTTTTTCCTCTTTTGACATTCTTTTGATAGTCACAAACCACATACTCATGCTATAGTTTTCTCCTCAAGGTGCCTGAACATCTGTGTCTTCAACAGGCATTGTTACTTTCAACAACAAGTATGGGTGCAGAGAAGTGTAGAAGCTTCATTTCAGCTCTGCTGTCTGCTAGCATTTGGACTGCCTTTGGATTTTAGTGGAGCAGCACATAGCAACTTGACTGAACACCAATTTCAGCTGCAGCTGATAGAAAATCTCTTACATGATACAGATCTAGGCACTGCAGGATACCAAAGATGCAAAATGAACCTTCATTATCTATCACCCAGCTAGTCCTGCCACTATAGTTGTTAATATAGATTGGAAAGGTGTGAGCACATTGCTTTCCAATAGAGACAAGTTTGATGTAATAGGTATCTGTGCTTTGGAGATCCTGAAGAATCTCTGTGAGATGTGCTCTGAGACCTAAAGGGCTCTTGTGTAAATAGATCTGCTTAGTGTGATTGAACATGTGTGACCTGCCATGATTAAAAAAAAAGGTAAAGTATATTCCAGTTTCTGTCTTTGTCAAGTGGTGTGTAAATAATAGCTCAGACTTCCCTTGCTTGTCACCTACATCCCAAGGAAAGTCAATTGACAAGGTATTTTTTGACACAAATGTACAAAAATACCACTGATATATAAGGAGGGAAAAAATTCCTGGGTTGTAGTAAAACTAAATGGAATCCATATCACCTCCTACCCTGTCTCAATATTGACAAATAGGTTGGATCCGTTTAAATGACCACTGGTGTCATCTCTATCTGCTTACTGTTATTCAATAAAAAATGTCTTGCTTACATAAATGATTGCTATCGCCTTCAGAAAGGCATGGAAAATAAAAAAAAAACCAAACTAACAAACATCCAAGAAAAACCTCAAACCCCATGCTACATTATTTAAAATGCTGTAGGCAGTAAGAGCATCACACAGAAATTTGCTTAATCTCCTTTGAAAGTAGTGGAAATGCATGTATTTTAATGCCTTTTCTGTATGCAAGATAAGGGACTATTTAAATTGAAGAACTTACTCTGAGAAACCTGTAGCTGTGAGAATGGTGAATTCAAAACAAAACAGGGCTTCTCAAAAGCAAACAAAAACCCCAAAAAACCCCAAGCACCAAAAACCCCAAAAAATCAACATCCACTCCTGTAGTAAAGGTTGTCTTAATGATTCTCTTCTGTAAAGAATGAGCACTAATTTCTGTGGCTTTCCAGCGATCCAACAATGTCACAGATTGCGAAGAGCCAAATGAGTTGATAGATATAGCTCTTGACTTCTCACCTATTATAGACCTTTACACAAGGAAGTTTTGTTTTTTCAAATAATTCCTTTCTGAGATGGAATTTTCACCTTTAAATCTGCTATATGTTATTTAATGTTCTCATTTATTTGACTTTGTCTTTTTGGCTGAAGGAAAAGCTGGACTAGAATTTCGTTAAAAGTTATTATACCTTAATTACAAGTAAATCCACATATTTGACAGAGGAGGTATGACTAACACTGAAGAAGGCTTCAAGCATCAACACCTTGTTATCTAAAAACCCCTCATACCTTTTCTGTATAGTCTCCTATGGGCAGCTCCATGCAGTTCTGGCACTTTCTCTCCTTCTCTCTTCCTTCCAGCAGTTCCAGCTCTCTCCTTCCTGTCCCTAGCACAGCCACCTAACCCTGTCTGTCCCTTGTACAATGTCTTATCCTTTCTGTCCCTCGCATGACCTCCTGTCCCTTGCTCCTCAAGCATGGCCAGCAGACTCCAACCAGCCAATTCACTCTTTTATCACACCCATAGCTGGGAGAGCA
The DNA here is from genome assembly GCF_021018805.1 of Prinia subflava. Taxonomy (NCBI): domain Eukaryota; kingdom Metazoa; phylum Chordata; class Aves; order Passeriformes; family Cisticolidae; genus Prinia; species Prinia subflava. The sequence continues at coordinate 43,329,968 of NC_086283.1, read as the reverse complement.
AGGCTGTTCCCACTCTTGAGTAATTAACACAGCTGCAATATAGCAGAGGCAAGATTGCCTTCAGCACTATCTCTGTCTTCCCACACATATTTATCTGTTTACCGTTTTAAAATAATGTTTCCCCTTTTTTTAGATAAGGCATTTTAGAAAAGCAGCACTAACTCCCTTTAAATTCCTGTAGACCAGGAAAGACATCAAAAAACAGTGAGGGAATTATTAGACAGGATTTATGGAACGGTTGCCTCCTCAACACAAATTACATCATTACTTTTGTGAAATACATTTTAGGGTACATCATATACTACTAAGTCTGAGATTGAAAACTGAGCACACTACAAAGAAAATTAAGTTGTATTTTGAAAGTGTAATAAAGTCTGTGGAAATATGGGGGTCTTTTTGTTTGTTTGGGGTTTTTTTCCCCTTTGCTTTTTCTGTAGTATTTCATAAAATGTGGGATATTTTTTAACATGTAGAGAAATAGACTCATGGTGTTCTGATGTTTTGGTGTAGTGGAAAAGCCAAGTATCACACTGTAACACCCTTTTTTTACAGTCACTTTCATCATGCATTAGAAGCTCAATTTTTTGCTGTGTGCCCTTGATCTTGTATGAAACCTTGCTGGAGGAAAGCATATTGGTAACTTCATGTCACAAGTTCAGCTTGGCATTGTAGATTCCAGGTATTTAATCAGATTATTCCTGTGCTATTTCTTAAAACAAGGTCAATTGCTTACTTCTGCCCTGGCAGGATTATACTTGTACTCAGCTTGCCAGGCAGCCGCCCTCTTTCTTTTTTTCCTGGTCAGCTTTGGGCTGGGAAATCCTGCTTTTAGAAGTATCTGATGCATAACGTTGGACATGCCAGCAGGAAAGTTCTGAGATTGCATCTCAGCAGCTAGCTTGTTTTCACAGATCAGTAGTCCCTTCCTAGAGGTAGCTTATCTCTGAGTGTACCAGGAGGGACATGGAAAAAGCAATGTATTCTTTTTTTTTAGGAAGGTTTGTTTCTTCTCTGACAACCAGCTCTCTCACATGCCAGGAAACCAAGATGGAAACAGAGGAAGTGAAAGCTTTAATATTCTCACATGATTAGTGAAAGGCCTTTAGATGGCCTTATAAATAAAGTGGACAATTAATATGACAACATAAACACAGCAAAATTTATACAACAAAATTTATAATTTATTTCTCTCTTGGCAGGAGAAGAAAAAAAAGCATGCTCTCTCCTCAAAATCGATAACCATGTATTTTACCAATTCAGCTGGATTCATGCTGTCAAGCCTTGAACAGAAATACATTGTCTAAGAAGAAATCTGTCTGCTGAAATTGCAACAGGACTTCAGGACATTTAGGGAGGCAAATCATATTTGAGACATGTAACAAGGTGTTAAGGATCAACAGAAGTCTGAAATGTGTTTGTGAGCAGTTAAGGCATAGGGATACTCTTAAGGAAGTTGATCAACTACTTTTCCAGGGTGCAAAGAATAAAAAATATTTTACTGAAAGAAAGGTTTCAGACAAAACTGCTCCCAGAGTACTGGGAATAGTGACTACATGTTGGGATTCGTGATTTATTTCTCTATGAGTTCTCTGTATGGTTCAGTTTTATGTACCCCTTCCCCCCTAATTGTTATGCAAGCCTTCCCTCACAGTCCCTGCACCCCGAGTTATTTTTAGCTTTTGCTGTTAAGTGTCCCTCAGCCTTCCCGCCAGAAATGTTCTCCTCCCCTTCCTCCCTGGTTGGCTTTACTGCATGTCCCTGCCCCTTTTCTGTCCTGGTTACTAACTTGGATTGGCTAGCTGCGTCTAGCCACCCCCATTGCTCCTCCCATGCTCTGTCCCTTAAAACCCCTGTGCAGCTCTCTCTCGGGGTCTCTCCTCGGAGAACCTAGAGTGGGCAAATAAACCTCTCTTTGTGTTCCCCCGGGAGAGCCTCTCTGTCTCCTCCTTCCTCGTTGTGGCAAGCCATCGGGTCTGCATTGCCTCTCGAGGCCAAGAACCCACAGGGGCAGGGCTGACTCCACCATACTGTCAGCTCGCCTCCCAAAGTCTGTGTTGCCGGCGGTGTAGAGCAAGCCAGGCTAGGCAGACAGTGAACAGCAGACACCGCCGCGACAACTACACTGGCTGAGACATAGTAGACTCAGAAAAAGATGACTGAACACCTTAGCTCATACAAGCAGTAAGGAGGATTAAGTTCTAAATGTAACATAGCAACTCTGACACAAAACAGGTTTCCTTATTCTTTGTGTGCCTGGGTTTACATTCAGACTTACACCCTCCCTACTCATTTGATTTTGAAAATACCGCAACTCTGTTAATTGTAAATTTAAAGTCAACTAGTTTTGCTTAAAAGAGATAATTTAACGAAAAATATGTAGCATTTTTACAAGCATTTAGAGGGACTTTTGTCAAACACAAGTGAGAAACCATAAACTGACTGTAAAAAGAAAAAAAAAAAAGAAATGAAAATTTGCCTTTCAACTTGGTAGTGAAGGAAAATTGATAAGTAAACTATACATAAATAAGGTAAAGCAAGCAGAACATTGCAAATTTCATAAATGCTCATATTTAAATGAAATTTATTTTTGGTGGAGTCTTAATGCAGTTTTTATTTTAAAAGCTCTCTTTAGCTTTTTTCTATTAAAAATAAAATTTCAGCCAGTTTTATTAAAAATAAAATTTCAGCCACTTCAGTGGGAAGTGTTTATAGCAACCTTAAAAAACTCCCACATACCTTAAAAACCCCCATGACCTTAAAAAAATCCTAAAGGACAATATAATAATAACTCAATATTTATTCTTCTGTTCATGGTACTAATATCAAAAATAAAAATTCTAGCTCAACTGGTTTTTAGATTTTGCTATAGTAAAAGAGCATATAAAATAGCAGGCATACTGTATTTTTAATATTTGTGTATGGGATTATGTAATTTAGAGATTAAGAAAACTCTGGTGTGTCTGAGTTGAGTGTGGGATAGGCCTGATCAGACTTTTCTGGAGTACCAATCTGAGCAAAAGGTATTTGATGCTCTGAAAATAATTCATATATTCCTCATTAAGTTTGTGCACTCTTACTAGTGACCTTTTCCCAATATTGCACAGATATATATATCCATGATTTATAAACTTTAAAGACCACAAATAACACTTGTGCATGGCTACAAGTCTTGTGAATTTCGTTTCTGTTTTTGTCTACTCTTCAGAAGAAAAGCTTTGAAGAGAAAAAGGTTGTTTTATTTTTAGTGGTGAACCTCCTCACACAGGCCACCTAACAAGATCTAGAGAACAAGCAGCAGCAATGCCAGCACAATTCTTAAAATCATACAGGTGGCACACGTCATTGGGAATATAAAGAGTGCTAGTTTGGCTTGTAATGCAGACATGCAGAAGACTCGCGGCCCTCCTGCTGAAAGGAGAGGACAGCCACACCGCTGGCTGGGACAGAAGAGTGACTGCTGGCTGCCTGACTACAGGGAAAAGATCCAGCAGCAGGGAGGGTTAAAGGATCTGGTTCTGTAGGAACAAATGTCAGTAATCTCAATAATAAAAGGGGCCCTGTATCATTAGCTCGACAATGGCAGGGACTGCCTGAGACTGGCTGTGACATTGGAGAGAGTTTATAAAAGTCCAATCAGCAGGAACTTAGTGAACTGTCTTTTCTGCTTTGAGTACCTTTTGAGCTGTGAGCTCTGGGAGCACTCTTCAGAGAATACCTTGGATGAAAAAATAGGTTAATTAAAGCCCTCTAAAGTTGAATAGCCCTAAAGATGTGTAGACCAATAATAATGGTAAAAATGGTCCTTTATTCTACTTCTGAGATCAATGTACATGGACAAAAAGTCATATCAATAGACACACATTTCACTAGAACTAGCATTGAACCCACCAATGTTTCTAATAATTTAAAGTAAATTTGTGCAGAGGAAGATAACTGTGAATTCGTATAACATTTTTGTGAACAGTACTTTCTTACATCAAAGAAGGAACAATATGATAAAAAGATTTTTATGAGGAAAAGAAAGGGAGGGAAAGTACATGTGTTTTTAATTATCTCAACCCCAAAGGAAAAAATTGCAATTTTTCAATCCTTGGTAAGAAATCTAGGGCAAAAGATTTAAATTGAAGGAGAGATATATATATATATAGATATATAGATATATATATATATAGATATATATATAAAAGCCTTATCAACTTATATCCATATAACACGGATACTTATTGGATATCGTCAAGCCTCTGACAACACAGAAAGAATAAAAACTGTGGAGAAGAGATTTGAGACAGAAAGACTGGCTTTAATGAAAACCAGCATCAATGGAACAACAAAGCATTAAACTGCTAATGTTCTTGTAAACATTACAACATCTGATTGTTTTTACTTGGAGGTGGGTGGCAGTGCAGGAGGTATCAGCAGATGGTATCACTTTTCATGAGCTTTCATGTCACATTAAACTGACTTTGCACAGTGGTCAGAAGGTGAATCCATCTCAGATATCACAAGAAAGATTAAGAATTTTTTACAATTAGATTTTATATACCTGCATGAAAAAATGTGATGTTAGAATCAGTGATGTTGCAAATAGATCTCCCCTCTACTCAAACGAAGTAGGATGAAAAATAAGCAATATTTAGTTTGACAGTGTTGAACATACAGCATGTAAAGCACCATGAATACAAAAAGTAAAAAGGAAAACTACATACTCAAGTTATATTGTTATGGTCTTATAGAGAAAAAGTTACTATGTTAAATACATCAAACATCAAACCTTTGATCTGATACACTCATTGAAAAGATGAAAAAAAAGCTTGAGAAAATTGAGGAAGCTTTGAATAGAAATAGATTGAATAGAAATATGAGCATATTTGCATATATGTTGTTTAAGCATTGGTCTAGAATTCCAAGTCCTTCAAGGAATTAGTTGATAAACTTTTTACCTGGATGCAAAAGACAAAACTTGCAAGAGTGTTAAAATGGTAAGATGAAAAGCAGATTTTTAATGAAAGCTTTCAGGTGCACAAATATGACTAAATGTACACGTGATAAAGGATTTCTACTATTTTTATTTATATAGATATATCTCCACATTTTTTATATTTTTTGTAATTAATTATTATATCTAACAGGCACATCCAAAAGGAGATCAGTTGGGCCAGTAATTAGGCCCTTAGGTCATCCTTGGAGTTGGGAAGGGGCTTCTTTGCCCTATTTTCTTGTTTTGCCTCTTAAGTTCTAGTGTAAAACAAAATGACCTTTTCAGAAATTCTCTTCTTATGTGTAAGACTAAGCAGAATTGCAAGAACATCTTAATAAGTTTTAGCTAAACTTTGAGAGAGGGCAGGAAAACTACTAGAAGCTATGCAAATATATAGTAAAAATCAACAAGGCCACAAATATATGAAAAGATATAAAAAGCTAAAAAAATCTTAAGACATCAAAAGAAGACAGTATGTTTTGTTATTGAAGAAAATATATGAGAACATTAACTGTAAACATCATGTATCTATGTAAATGTGTAAAGTTGAAACATTTACGGCTAACTATAACAGAGAAATTATTGGTGAAAGGCAGCTGCCAGCTATTTCTCTTTGCTCCATTGTCTATCAGTAGGGTTTTGAATAGTGTCATTACAAAACAGTGTAGACATTCCTTATATCATTGACAGATTTAATTTCTTTATGCAGCTGTTTTTTTCTAGGCTACTGAGTTGTTTCACGGGAAGAAAACAAGAACATATTTTCAATTGTCTAGAAAATGAAGGATTTATTGTGCAATATGAAATCAGGTGAAATTCAGAGGAGCTTGGAGATACCACTCCTGCAATAAAGCTGGACAAGTGACTTTATTATGTATTCTACGTAATAAAGAGAATATGTATCTTTAATATTAATAAGGTAGTTTATGCTTTAAGATTAAATAGAGGTGATCTTATTACGTTTGCCACAAAGAAAAAATGCAGACATGAAGGGTCCCTGTCAGGATAAAAGTTCAAAAAAATTATGCTAATCTACCATAATATGCAGCTATGGCATACATGCACATTACGTACTAGGGGTTAGTGATCCTTGATACCAAGGTACAAGATGTCTTTTCAAACTTTTTTGGAAAAAAAGGACTACTAGTCAGCTACATAAGTAAAGCTCTCCCTTCTCTCAGGTAACCTCACTGATGATAGCACAGTTCATGGCAGGTATTTACATGAAGTAAAGAAGGACAGGAGAACACTATATGCCAAAGACACCTCACCAAGACTAGTGAGGTGGCACTTACCTCTCAAGGAGATGATCGTATACTATGAAAATTGCAAGGTAAAGAGTTTAACTTCTGGAAAGCTTTTAGAATTCTGTATTTGGGTACCCTTAGTTAGAAATTGCTCTTACAACCTTTGAGGCAGAAAACTTTCAGAACAGTTGTCATCCAGGCTATGTAAATGTTAAGACCAACACACCAGACAGGTGTCTCACATAAAGCTAGCATCAACAGATGTAGAAGAAAATCAGTTTACAATAAAAACAATTTTGAGTACAACTGTAGACAAACAGGAAAAAAATCAATAGGAGGAAGAAACTATATAAGGAGGTACAAGAATATCTGTAAGTGGTACTACAGTTCTTTTAATACTGAAGAATTAGAATTCAGACTTTAAATGAGGCATATCAAAGATATTGAAAAGTTTGGAGTGACCAATATAGCATAGTCAGTTTGTAACAAATCCTGTAAGATGGAGGTGAACAGCTTTCCAAACATTGGGTAAAAACATAAGGTAGTTTAAACTTTTATAAGTTTGCAACAAGCACATGAACCTTCACTGCTGTTTAGCTGAGCAAATGTGGTTTTATCTGCATGGGTTTTGCACTCTTATTGAATCTCTGTCTTTTAATAAGATACTTACTCCTCCTTACATAGTTTCTTCCTCCTATTGATTTTTTTCCTGTTTGTCTACAGTTGTACTCAAAATCTTTTTTATTGTAAGCTGATTTTCTTCTACATCTGTTGATGCTAGCTTTATTTGAGACACGTGTCTGGTGTGTTGGTCTTAAAATTTACACAGCCTGGATGACAACTGTTCTGAAAGATTTTCTTTCTCACAAAGTGGCTAATCTTTAACGGAAGGTGTAGGGGATGCACGAATGAAATTTCCCCAGGACGTTCCAGGACGGAAGATGTGATAAGATCTGAGATTATAGATAACCATGTTGAATTAGATATAACATCACTGATTGTTCCTACAGATCCAAGTAAAATCGCAGCTGACAGTGATATTGCAGTGCTACTATAAGTAGAATACTTGCATTTTCCAATTACCCTTTTTTTTTTGCTGTCGTATCTACATTTTGAGTGTAGTACCGACAATTTTAACTGACATAGACCATACTTTTTTATCTTTTCCTTGTTTTTTCTGTTGTTCTTTCTCTTCTATCTGACTTCAAAACCCTCTACCTATTCTGTCACCAGAATATCAGACCAGACACCCTAGTAGAGCAGGCTTTTAGCAGCTTTTAGAAAACTGCCAAATTTATTATTCGTTACTTGCTTTCCATTTGCTACAAGCTATTTAGACTGTCATTACAATAAAATCTAATTTTTCAGTTTGCAAATCTGAGCAAGCAGAGACTACCATTACCAATACAATCCAAGTGATTCCAAGTTTTCACTTGATTTATGCAGCTCATCTCTTTCAGATGTGCTAGTATATCTATTCCAAAATAAAGAAGGTGATGGTATTATATTGTCAGGATAAAAAACTCCATCCAAATCTTGACCTGAAATTCTGCTGTAATAATTTCTGGATAGGTACTCAGATGGTAAGCAGACCTACTTTTGAATCTTGGAAACAAACAAACAAACAAATAAATAAATAAGTACACAGACATACATACATGGATTTTTGCAATATTTATTTTAATATTTTAGATCCTGGGTAAAAACTGCAGCAATGCTCATACAAGAAAGTCTTGTATTTTCTGGATGATTATGAAAACCAGGGTTTGAGATTAATTCCTGGTTGTATGGAAGTCTTTGGGACGATTTCCACTGAAGCACTCTGTGAAGATCCCATTTTCCATTAATGGAACCCAGATCATGTATTGTGCAAATCTGAATCAGAGTGCACTGACTGTATTTACCAGAGCAAGACTGTAGCTTGAAAGCTGTATGTTCTGTGTGGGCTCTACTGTTTTTTTTTTTTCCTATTAACTTACTATACTTTCTAAAGCACATCATGAAGTTTGATACAATGTCCGAATTGTGACAAAAATAGATTAATTTTTTTTCCATTTTTCGTTTTCTTAAGAGTCTTTGTCTTATGAATGGATGAATATAATATTACCCAGAGTTCTCTTTATAGTCTTAAGATTGTCATAAGAATGGATTGGGTGTCACTTTTTCTTCCTGTTACAGTCTTTGTCAGGAGTTCTCACAGACCTTTAATGTTTGAAGAGTTCTCATTCTCATTACATATTCACATTCCCATAACAAAGATTATAATGAGAGAAGAAAATGTCATAAAATTAATCCATTCTCATAACAGACTGTAACAAGGACAGAAAATAGAAAAAAAAAATCCATTCTCATTACAATGTGAAGACTGTAATAAGAACAGAAATGGCACAAAATTTATCCTCCCTGTGACAATCTTAAAATTGTACCAGGGCAGAAAAATGTACAAGATTAACTGGCCCTGAGGACAAAGGCTCTAACTAGAACTGAACCTTGGTACCAGAGTGAGCTATTGTTGACATTAATAAATTGCCCTAAAGTGTGATCTTATGTTTGTGTGTAGATACTATATGTAAATCCCCTATCTTTCTAAGGCTCCCTAAAATAGCTCAAGTTTTACATCTATGTCACCAGAGGACTGAAAAAGTGACATTCAGAACTTGAAGTCAAAATTTCAGCTCATGGTTGGAAACAAATCACAAGAAACCACAACTAGTAAGTAATTCTGTTGCTTACAGAAAACTGATTATTTGTATCATGCAAATTTAACCAAATATTTAAGGAAGTATTTCTGGCTTTGTGACTTTTCATCCAGATAACATAAATACCTTAACACCTCTCATTCCTCACATGTCCTGGACTTCATTTACAGAAGGCTTCAGGTAGTAAACTCCTCCTTAACCCTCATATTAATCTTGTCTGTCAAAAATTCTGACCCACTAATATCTTCTCAGCCTTTCCTTACCAAAACCTGGACAAGTGGGTAGAGTTTAGACAGTATAAGCTTTGTAAGTCCTTCAGCAATTTAGGTTGTGCTTGCAGTTGTGATGGTTTCAGCTAGGATTTAATGTCCTTCTTTAGGACTTATCTTGACAGTCATCACAGAATGCAATAAGTTAGGTAGAGCAATCTTTCAGAATACAGAGTCCATGTCTTTTGGGGGCAAAAGCTTCTGATAATGAAATGGTGATCGTCCAAAAATCAGTGCCAAACATGTGCCATTTGGGGACATAAGAATGATTGAAATAAGATGAAAGAATTTCTTTTTCTTTTATATTAATTTATACCACTTTAAGATGAAAGTACTCCTCCATATCTTAGAATAATTTAGTAATCTATAGTGGTTTAAAAAATGTCACATCAAACAATAAAACAAGCTAAGCACAACCAAAACCAAAATACTCCCACCAAAACCTCAATGTGTTTTTGAATCCTCTGCCTGTAGTAATTCTGTAAAAAACACCGAAGACATAATCCTCTTTGATTTTCTTGAAAGCAATTTTCTTTTCATGGCCTCATGAATGCAAATTACTTACTGACTCCTATCTACTCTGTTTGATGGGTACACTGTTTTAAACAAGTTGTTAATATTTCTTCTGTTGTCCTTTGACCATTGATTTGTTGTAGAGAAATAGACAGACTTTTCTTTTTAGCTCTATAAACTTGGACCATTACAGCTGGGAATTTTTGCTCACTGCTGTTCTTATGCTGTCTTCTGAAAACTCTAACCACAGAAGATTTCATATGACTTGACTCCCAGCAATTTTCATGCTTACAGAGACATCATGACTGAAAGCTAACTATTGTACAGACCTAAATGTATCATAATATAGATAGTCCTTTATTTACTAAATGTAAAGAAGAAGAATAATAGTTTAATAGATCAATAGAAAATTTTATTAATTTTCTATTTTTATTTGTATCATCCTTTTCTCCTTTCCTTTTTTTCTTGTTTTTTAATTGGTTTAAATTTTCAAACCCTGATAGTAAGCATTCACAGTTCCTGCAGTGTTTTGAAAAACAATCTTCTGCTTTTTCCAGAATGTTTTATTGAAAGATCTCAATTAATTACTCAGCTTTTCTTACTCTTTCTTGTCCACTTAGGTAAAAAGCCATTGTCCAATAACACCAGTGGAAGTCCTTCATATGTCTGGCCTTTCCTTAAGTGTAAGCTTACTTGAGTGGGACACTGCTTGCTTTATCTCTTTCCTAAGTACCAGTTATATGTGCAAAGCCATGGGCTTGTTTTTTCAGAAGCTCTTGGTTTTAAGCCAGTCTCAAACAATGATATTTTTTAGCCACTCTCTCACCTACAAGTTCTAGAAGATATAGAACCTCAAAGCTTCAGTTTTCTGCTGGATCATAATTTCCAGTAAACCGCATTCCAAACATTTGATCAAGAGGCTGAATAAAAATAAAATGGTTGAAACTCAGTTCAGAGATATGTTGGTGTAAGGGTAAAAAAATTATGTTATCTGAAAGTGACCAGGGTTTTTTATATATGACTTTAGTTTCAGTTAGTGTTCTCCACTGTCAAAGCAAATTTCTACTGTGGGTGCTTTTCTGCTAAAAAAATTCCTCTAAATTATCTGATGATGAATGTTAAATATTTTATTCACAATTATTTAACAGGATATAATGGCTTAAATCTGATATGGATCTTAGAGACTTTTTTCATTCCTTATAAACACAAGACGAAAAGAATAATACATACGGAATTAGATGTTTCATCTAGCTGTGAATTCAGTGTTCCTGTTGCTAACCAAAGTACATTGATATGTTATATGTAAATATATATGTTTTCTAAACAATATGAGTATATTTTGGGGTGTGGTTTATGATTATGCTTTACAAGCTTACAAAACATAGTACAGGAACTGATAATTCAAAGTACCACTCCTTGTTTTATACTCATGTTTTACAATAATTTCTTCATAAACAGTTGGCCTAAATATATGCTTACAAGCAGGGAAAAGGCCATTTTCGAATTTTGAAAAATAGTAGAATTTTCTGTCCGTAAACTAGCATTGACTCAGTGTAAGTCACATCTATAAAGTAAAATATTTATTTAACTATATACAGTTCATGACTTATTTATGAATGGATAAGTTTTAACAGGATGCAGAATTAACTCTTTTCTTTGTAGCAGATAGGGATAAAATAAAAGAGAAAGAGCAAGCAGAGACTACCATTACCAATACAATCCAAGCAGTGCATACAAATGCCTTTTGTTTCTCACTGCTGACAGTAATCAAGCACTTAACATTTGGTTGCACTCTGCTTCTTAAACAGAATTCTAGAGAATGCTTGAAATTAAAATGAAATTAAATATTCTGAATCACAGCGTATATATGAATTTTGTTTATTTATTTGAACTAATGATCTTGGCATCTTTCCTGAGCAAAATGTGGCTATTCATCTTTTAAAATTTGTTTGGTTTAGGTTTGGTTTTGGTTTTCCTGCTTTGGTTTGTTTTATTTTTTTTTCCCTTTGAATCTATCATGTTGCAAAACTCCAATAGAGTGGGAACCCTAAATCTCTATTGCACATCCAAAACCTTTTAATATTGAGGCAGGCGAACCATAATGAGCAATATAAGGGCAGAAAATAAACAAATTACATTTTTGAGTGTTTTGTTTTTTTAATGCTATAGAGATCTTCCTTTGTCAGATCTCTCTGCCCGACTAAGTGAGAGTTTGTTTCAAAGTTTTCAAAAAAACCTAATGCAAATATTTTTTCCTGAAGAAGAAGAAAAATTTGGTATTTTAGCACCAGTCAGCTACCAAAAGAAAAGGAAGTCCTAGCATCTTGGATCAACTCTGAGTATCCTAGATTTATATTGCAGTTCTGTATTATCCATGAACACATGAGCGTAATACAGCTTATTCAAAATGCATGTCAATGTGTGGACATGGAGTAAATCTGTGGTAGGCAGAATTTACACACACAGATATTTACTTATAAGCCAAATATTTTTAAGTATTTGTGCTGCACTGACTCTCAGCCTTGAAATTGGTATGTCCTGAGAATTATTCATGTTGACTAAGATTTTTATGGTCAGTGGGCCCCACTGTCTTGCTCAAGAGGAGTCAGCAAGACCAGTTGCCCAGGTTAGTTGCATTTTGCATTTCTCTGTTGAAGATCCACAGCATATCTGAGCAATCCAGGCCTGTGTCTGACCAACTTCATTGTAAAAAAACCAATTCCTGATGTTCAGAGGCAACGTCCTGTGTTTCAGTGCATATCCCCTGCCTCTTGTACTGACACTTGGTGCCACTGAAAATGTTCTCGTTTTATCTTCTTCCTTCTTGTTAGGTGTTTACCTGTGCCAGGAAGATCCCCCTGAGCCTTTCTCAAACTACAGCCAGAAAATCAGTGCTTTCTCAACCTCTCCTCATGAAGAATGTCCAGAAAGTCAGGACAGTGACTACTGAACTCGCCAACTGACTTCCTTAAAAATGGCTTGGAATCTAAGATACATTACTGTAAATGACAAAGTCCCACAAAAGTTCTCAGTCAAAGCCATATCTGCATTATAAAAACAGGCAGGGAACAGCACAGAACCTGAAAAGGTTCAGAGGACAGTTCAGCTTGGCTGTTTTCATTCACTGTTACATGCACTTCTGATTTGGAAGTTTGTAAATCTTTTTAAGGACATGCCCAGTTCTATATATTTCTTTTCAGAGACTGATGATAGAGGGTTATTTTGTCCAGCTTTCCGATAGTGTGAAGTCATGATAGGCCTGAAGGAAATACAGAATTCCTAATTTGAAGACATAGGTAGTGTTGTCTTACTAAGAAGTGCATGCTTCCTGGACTGTGGATTGGGTAACATATTGACCTATTTACATCTGGTCTGTGAGGGGGAATAATACAAGAAATAGGCCTGCAAACATCTTTGTTTTACAAAGGTCACCATGCAGTATTTCACCATCCAAACTTGCTTTCAGGTGCAAACTTGCTTTGTCTATGTCCTAAGTGGCAAGAAACCGGTCTTACGATACAGTCATATTCAACTTGTTAATCAATGACCTGGACAAAGGGATAAAATGTTCTCTCAGCAGGACTGGTGATGATACGAAACTGAGGGGACTGGCTGATACAACCAAATGTTGTGCTGCCGTTCAGAGGGACCTTGATCAGCTGGAGAGCTGTGTGGAGAGAAATCTAATGAAGTACATCCTCTCACCCCCAGCACCCCCAAGTCCCTCTGGGCAGGGCTGCTCTGGGTCTGTTCATCCCCAGCCTGGGCTGGCACTGGGGGCTGCCCTGACCCAGCTGCAGACCCAGCACTTGGCCCTGTTAAACCTGGTGAGATTGCCATGGGCCACTGCTCGAGCTTGTCCAGGGCCCTCTGGATGGCATCCCATCCCTCCGGAGTGTCAACTGCACCACTCAGCTTGGTGTCACCTGTAAACTTGCTGAGGGTGCACTCAACCCTTTCATCTGTGTGTCACTGATGAAGATATTAAATAATTCTGGGCCCAGTACAGACCCCTGAGGGACAGCACTTGTCACTGATGGTACTTGGGACACTGAACCTCTGATCACCCTCTGGATGTGACCATCCAACCACTTTCTCTTCTATCTAACAATCTACCCTATCAAATTTGTCTCTCTCCAATTTAAGCTGTTTATCATAACCACAAAATACTAGCAAGCAGTGTACAGCAAATATGTTCCAGAGACCATACAGTATTGACTTAAAATTATATTAACAAATCTCATGTCCTGAAATACATATCCTAATCATTGCATATGGAAAGAGTGGTTGGTAGTTTTCCAGTAAATTGTTACAATTTATGATTGTAAATTAATCCTCAAATATGAAACAAATCTGAATTTTATTTTTCTTGCACGTAGTTATTTAAGCTTGATGACTATCAAAATTGAGCATGCAGCAAGAGTTTTAAGGTTTAGGCAGTGTATTTTTGACATGTTCAAATTAGGTACTTGAATGAAACTTTAAGAACAGATGTGAGCAATATAATAATTGAACAAATTCTTCAATTAGAGTATAGAAAATAGGAGTAAATGGCAATTGCACTAAGAAATTAAGGCACAGATAGGTCTGTGCTATTTTACTTTGAAAACACAATAAATGAAATGTAAATGGCCATAATCAGTTAAGGACTGTTTATATCTTCAAATACATACCTTTGCCATTGTTCCATACTATTTTCATAACAGTGCCCTTCAAACAGTTCTTAAGGTTAATTTCACTGTTACTCCCTCTGGCAGGGCAAGAAGATACAATTCTTTTTTCTCCTTCAAACTTTTTTCCCGTCTTATTTCATATCAGCAAATTTCACTAATGCTAAATGTTTTTATCTTTCGTCAAGGCCACTATTTGAATTTGTGTGTTATTTTTTTGAAGGAAGTACCGATATTTCAAAGAATATAGGACAAAACATAGTCTGCTTCTGGTTAGTAAGATTGCTGAGAATGCTGTATACCTTCAGTGACAACGGTGTAGAACAAGATAGTGTGTTTCGCCCATGCTATTTCTAAGGAGCTAAAATTGAAGAGGGTTTGCTAACTTGAGCAAAACTATTTGCCCCTCTGGCTGTATAACAGATTGGAGAGAAAATTAAATCTGTTAGTCACAACGTCAAATATTAGGATACAAAATTAACTGTATAAACCTTACAGTTTTACTTTTCAGGTCATGTCAATAAAAGAGTCTTTTATTCTTTGTCTTATGTTAGTAATTTTACTGAAATAAGACTATTCTTCTCAGTATAATCTAGGACTAGATGTATCAACAGTACTGTATGGTCAGAAATACCTTTTTTTAAAGCACATTTTTCAAGTTTAATCTGAACTTGTGTTCAACTAAGACCACAGAAACTTCAGTTAGGGCCTCCTCCTGTGAATTGCAGCCTGCAAATCTTTACCCATTCATGTCAGCTGAGGATCTTGTCTGCAGGGAGTGTGCTACTTTACATTTGAATCTACAGAATGTTTGGATGTGTTGCCACCATTTACTGATTAGTCAGGCAAATATTAGAGGTAGTAGAAATTTTGTAAGCCAATCTATTTATTTACTGGTGAGAGAAATCCTCAAATTCTATTAACAAATAGGCAGTTTTCCACATGCATCTGGCATGCAATCTTTTTGAAGAAGTTTATCTAAGGACAATGATAAAATGTAATTCATATAATAAGAACTCAGGCAAAGATAAAAGAGCTCACAAAGAATGAAGATGATCCAAACTTGCTGATATATTATAGCAGCAAAAGACTTTCATACAATAAACTGGCCTAGAACAACAACAGCAATAGAAAAATAACAACAAAGGTTTTGTTTTCTCTATGCTGTTAGCAAACATTACAGTCTCCATTTCCAGCTGCAACAGAGGAAAAAAATAGGCTGTGGGGTTTGTATATAGTTACCAGTTACACTATTGTGGGACAAGACACAGAAAAATTAGTTATGCTGGCTATTTACACATTGATGATGTGGTTCTGCACTCAAGCCTACTGATCTCGCTTTTCTTAAAATGCGAAGTACTTATTTCTCCCTTTCTTTCCATATACCTTGCTAATCTGGCTGAAAGCTACATTATTTTTTAAATTAATTAATATTTTATTGAAAAATGATTTGATTTGAGTAGGGTCTGAGTAGGTACACAAAAAAATCCAGAGCCAGCACAGAACAAGCACCAGAGGCGTGACTGCAATTCAGAGAATGAGCAGAAGTAGCAGTGCTCTTAACACTAAAAAGTGCTATGGTTGCATTGGCTGATGCAAAGGAGTCTTTAGAAACAGTGTGGTTTAGCTTTGAACATGCTTGATTCCCCTGCATGTACTAGTACTTTACTGTATTATCCTGCATGTACTAGTACTTGAGTTAGTGTACTAATGGAGCACAATGAAGATAGCAAAGTTACCTGAAGATCTGAGAAGAATTTTAAACAATGTTTATCCATGTTCCCTTCTAATAAAACACAAGTGCCAAAGGTTTAAATACTTATGTCAATGATCAACCTAAAAAATGACATTTTTCGTCCTTGAAGACAGTCGGTCTGCTGGATTTAAAATGAAAATTATGTAGGAGTATACCAAGTTACATAAATAACTGGAGTGATACACTCAGACTATACTGGAACACATAGCTCAGGCATAACAATCTTGAACACCTGTATAAACAATAGCTAAACATAAGTTAACACTGTTTTGGGTAAACAAAAAATATGAACCCCATCCTCCCCCAACAAATTAAAACAAACAAAACCCAGCCAAAACTAAAGGAAAGAAACAAATAAAAAGCCCAAATACCCCAAACCATAAGCAACCAAAACAACTCTCCCAAAACAAAAACAAACAAGCAAAATCAACGCCCCATCAAATCATGTCCCTCCCTCAAAAAGAGGAAAAGGCACAGTTTCAGGGAGGAAAAATATGATACCAAATAATATATTAAAAAGAATGAGTGCCTTTACTCCTTAAAATCCTTTGGTGGTAGAAAAGTCTTTTGAGGTAGTTTAAAAAAATTTTGTATTGGTTGATATGTATCAATTGGAATTTAAAAATAATCAAGTAGTATAACTGAGTTTTAAAAAATGAATAAAAACCCCACATTCAGTTAGTTGTCTGAATTTCTGGATTTGCACCTGTACTGTTAAGCTGGGTTTAAACTTCGATTTGTAAAATGCTGGCACTTCATAGATTATTCAGTTAAAATGGAGGAAAAAATCCCTGAGATTATGAGACTTGTCCAGAGTTTGGTGTTTTTGTTGGAAATCTCTCACTGAATTTAAAGAGCACAGAATCAGATCTCTGAATATGAGTTTGTTTCTGTTTCATGTACTGCTTTGTGCGGTATAGAATTTACTTCCTTCACCCTTGGCCCAGAAAAAAATCAGTTTTGAAGGCCAACTTCTTTTCATTAAGGCACTTGCCAGCTTCATTTTTTCACATGGAAAATATACAAGCTTTGTATATACAAAATTATGCAAAGCAACAACTTAGTAGCATATTTTTTATATTTTTGCTTCAACTATCTGAACACAGTTTATGGATCTTCATTTTAAGGTAATTTAAAATAAACAAACTAACCCACAACAAAACTAACAGAAAAATAATGCATCCTGTTACAAAATTTGAACTTGACACTTTCAAACAAGAGCTGTCATTCTCTTTTGCTTATTTATATATATATTGTGTTTAGCCTATTTTCCTAAAAGTAAAATTGCACAAGTCCCACTTTCAGCTAAACATTTTAAACTTTAGGCACTGAGCAGGGACATAACTTACAACCTTTAAAAACTAAACCTGCTCAGAACATTATTATATGAATTTTCTGAAGCATAATGTGGAAATATTATGTACATATTAAATATTTTTAAGTTATGCTTTCCATTATAAAATTTACCACAAATGCTGCAGGTGATAGTAATTCCATTACATGTCTTCCCAGGTAATTCTGCTATGTTGCAGCATAGATTTAAAATTTACAACCCAATTGGGTTGTAATTTAAATTCCAGCAGTTTTATCTGTAAAGCCACTGTTACTCCTGTGGTCTTCTGTTAAGAGGCTGTGTGTTGATTTTTTATTTGGTTCATCACACAGGACAATGTAGGACTCTAGTTTCATTAAAAAGAGTTCATAATTAGAAAGACCCTGAATAGTTTCCATTAAGCACATTAAAGACTGAAAAAAGAAATTTATTCTTTCTTCATTCATGAAGTGCAAAACAAAAGACATGGATTAGGTGAAAACAATAAGAAAGTTGGTTTTACAAACTAGTGCTGACACTTGGTCTGCATGATGAGAAATATGACCAGCCCCACAGCAATCTATCAAGGTAGTTCTTACAAGTACTATTCAAAGGTGAAATTTATAAAAGATTTGTAGAAGGCTACTAAAAATTTTGTATGTGTATGACCAAAGCAATATTGCAGAGCAGAAAGCCAAAGATACTTGTTTGAAAAAGTAATGAGTGTTATCATTCTGGATTAATCAGAGGCACAAATCAACTTCTCAGTAGTGAATGAAAAGAGACAAATACAGCCAGATTGTGTGCGAAAGGCCTTGAAAGCCAAAAAAAATAGTAGGCCTCATTTTAAATAATAAGAAGTTGGAAGACAAGAAGAAGAAGGCCACAACTGACTTCTAAATAATGTTAAACATGACTCAATGCTTAATGAAGAATGTTTAACTCTTGGACATTCACAGGAAAAAAAAAAAAAGAAATGGAAAATAAAAATTAAAATATTTCTTAGAGCAAGAAAATGAATTCATCACATGTTTACATCACAAAGTGCTTAGGCATTAGTCCTAAAATAGTTACAACTTAGACCACTGCAACACAAAGCTCTAGAATATAGCAACAACAATTCTGCAGAAATGTTTTAAAGCTATCTTCAGAATGTGCATTTTAATTGCACTCATTGATAGTGCAAGCAGAGTTAAAGACAGACGTTTACTGATATGACACATGTATCTATACAAACACACATGCACCAATCATGTGCTCATCAAGAATGTAATTCCTTGTGGATAATAAACATATGTGAAATTGTACCTATGTTCATCATGCTGCAAATCAAAAGTGATTCACTGATCCAACAAAAAAAGTTAAAAAAAGTTTGGAACTTAAGGGAAACATAAGAAGAAATCATATATACGTCTGTGTGTGTGTGTGTGTGCGCGTGTGCGTACATGTTTAATTGTGAAACTCACCACTGTAGACTGACAGGACCCTTTCCAGTTAACATTTATCTTCCATCTGTATTTAGAATACAGTTAGTAATTCACATAAAAACCACACTGTCCTTTCTGGTCCCTTCAGACGGCACAGAAAGTGCCATTATGAAATAACATTTTCATTTTAATTCAGATTTTAAGGTAGAAAGTCTAACATTACATATTTAAAATCTATAAGGAATCCATCAGAAAAGGCCTAGCCCTGTAATATCCAAAGTTTTCTGAGAAATATTCCAAAAAATCCAAAAATTTGCTTAGTTTGATTTTAAATATTATCTTGAGCTAACCATTCAAAGGGCTACTACACTTTCAAATTCTAAAAAATATGCCTCCAACCTAATACTTTTTACTTTTCCAAGCTGCTAGACAGGTCCACTGAATTGCATTCCAAACTGTTTTGTTTCAAAGCTATAATTCAGGGATTATACATCATGAGGCTGATGGAAGATAAATCTAGGGTTTTCACTCACATCTGTAAGTCAGAGCCTAGTCAGCTTTCACTTCTGGCTGTATCTACTCTGTAAGAATCATTCATGGAAGGACAGGTTACAAGTAGTTTAGATGAGAGACGCAGAAAAGTTTTTAACAGAGCTGTTCAAACAGAACACTCAAAGATTGGCAGCTATATACAATTATGAATGTTCTTTACTTAGGCCATTACATTTTAAGTATCATTTTAAACATGACTAACTCTCCTCCCCGTGGCAATGACCAGAAAAATTAATAACGCAAACAGCACTGGGATGGCTTTTTTTTTTCAGTTACATTAGCCTTGAAATATATACATATATACCTATATTCCATGACTATATGATTATAGCTAACACAAAGCACTTTTTTAAAAATATCACTTCCAATGATTAAAATGAATTGTTAGCTCCACTTTAAAACACCATTAGATACACCATATGGAATAACTTGAATGGAAAAAGCGCATGGGCTTATTCAGGTTATTGTTCAGTCACTGTAGGGGTTGTTTTGGACATGTTTACCCAACACGTGCCCACTGCACCTAAAGCAAAGCTGATCACTGGCTTTGACTGATCAGTGACAGTACTCTCAATCCTACAGTCACCAATCTTGCCAGTTGCGTGAAAATACAGAAACAGCTCTGCTAAAACTTTGAAACAGTCAGCATTGTCCCGCATGTAATGCCATCCACACTCATTGTAAATTACAGCAAAAGAAGCAAGGTTTCCACACTGACCAAGAGATCACTGCTTTTCCATCTTGCAGCCATTTACAAGAAGCTTAAACTATCCAAAACATATATCAGAGGGACATGATCCTGTCCCTCTGAGGACAGTTAGGTGGTAAATCATCTCTTAATCATAGAAAGCTATAGGGGTTTTTTTTGTGGGGTTGGAGAGGCAGTTGAAGGGGAAAATGTGGGGACTGGGTGGGGAAGGCTACCGGAGGGATTTGTGTTGCTCTTTCCTGGTCCTGGTTCAAATCTTTGAGCTGTGTAGGGAAGCGATATTGACAAGGCATAGTTAATTTACATAGGAGGCATGAACCAAATGTCCATAGTCCACTGTCCTGGAATATAGACATCTTCCTATCCTACTAGTTCTTTAGTGTAAAAGTAAGCATTTGCAGGATATCATCTTCCTGCTCCATGACATGCCTCCTACCATTTTACTTAAAAATCAACATGAAGGAAGTTTTTATCAGATACTTTATCCAAACCTCACAATTTCTACTGTGAGACAGATAGAAACTCATGACATCCCTCAACTTTAACAAGGCATTTTACTCCAAAAATTATTATCAGAAGTCATGAATGTGTGTAATATTACATTTCCTTATTTTAGGGGATTGTAAGCAGCAACTTAAAGCTGTCCTGAAGTATTAATAAACATAGTTTTTTTTTTTTTAATTTAAAAAGCTGTCATGGGTTGGCATTGGCCAGATGTTAGTGCACCCATGAATATATGTTTTTTCTCTAACTCCTGTGGGATGTGATCAGGAACAGAGCAGAGCAGGCTTAAATCTTGAAAACAAAAAAACCCACCAAAACTTTATTAATTACATAAGAACAGGGACAGAAATACTCTTAAACACACACAAAGACAGAAATAAAAACTTCTTAGAACATTTCTTCTCCCAGTTTCTACCTCCCCACCCATCACTCTTCACAGACCAACCTTTGGGTTTTAGATCAAACAATCACCACTCAAAAACAAACTAATCTTCAATTCAGCAAGGGAGAGAGGAGTCTCTCTCGCACCACAGACTGTTCCTCAGAAAACACGGGTCCACCCCTTATGTGTTTCCATGTCACCCATAGCACCGCCCGGAGAAGTCTGCCAGGGTGACTCTCTCTTTTTCCTATGTCCAGCGCTCTCACCGCTGTCTCATAGGCCAAAACTGCATACAGGGCTTTTTAAGGATGCTGCATGCCGAGCTCTCCCCTTTTCACCCAGGGGCCGGGGTTCCAGGAGCAGGTCTGCCCTGAGGGCAGAGGGCGCCACCTCACCCTCCCCCTCTCTTCTCTGCTCGCTACTCACTTCAAGTGCCAGTCACTGTAGCAAAAGCAAGGGGCAGCTGTATCCACCCAAAAATGCAGTTTATGTTCAAAAGAGACTCAAGTTCAGTCCATGGCTGACATTATGCAAGAAAAGTCCAGCTCCAAGGCTACTCCTCTCATTCTTCCATCGAGTTCCTTCCAATCATGCTTTATCATCTTGGTCCCAGGCCGCTTCCCTCTCTCCGAAAACCACCAGTCATGAGAATCAATGTCTAAGAAAAGTTTCTTTCTGCCAAGCAAGGGTTAACAGTTTCTTCTCGGCAGGGTGCTGCAGGCGGAGGCACTCCCAGGCTCGGCAAACCCCACATGGCTGAGCACCTTCTCCCGGAGTTTGGGGGGAAGGAGGGGGGTGAGAACACACAGAAGGCACTTCCACAGTTTTCCACCCCTCCATCCTGGACGGGGCAGCTCAGTTCCAGTCCTGTCCATTCTCTTCTCCCCCCGGGGCCCAGCTTACTTTAGTTTCACCGCGTGGTTGTCTTGAGCCTGGCCACGTGGCTTCCCCCTCCCCCACTCAGCCCAGAGCTGAGCAGGGGAGAGATGTTTCCACTGCTGAAACCGGAACCCAAAAGAGGCTGAACCCCCTAGACTCCTGCTTTTAACTCTTTGTGTCCTCAGAGGCGTGTCCAAACCTCCGAGTGACCAATCCAGGTGCCAGCAGAAAAGCTGATTACTGATTGGACTGCCCACATCCCCCTGGAAAAATTCACCTCCCCCCCCAACCACGACAAAAGCCTAGATCCATCAATGCCCAATAAAATTTGTAACAAAAATATTCTCACCAGCTGCGAACTTTCTTTATTCTTATAGGAAGAACTCATGTGGTGGTTTAGGTACATATTGATGTTACTCAGACCAGTGACCAAGTCTTTCTCAGTCGTCCTTGAGTAACCCCATTTAAAGGAAGAATCTTTGCGCACAGTCTGAGAAAGGGTGAGTTAGAATTCCTTATGGTTAAGAAGAGAGACTGAGCTTTTATTGAATACTGTAACTCACAGTCAGATGTCTCCAGACCAGCTGTGCCTGTTCAACAGCTTTAGATAAGTTATCAGCACCATCACTTGTTAGTTCCTTTATCAGGACCTTTACTAGGTCTGCCACATCTTCACCTCACTATAAGGATGTTAAACTTTGGGATTACAGAGTCTGGCTGATTTCCACTTTATTCAACACCTTCTCCATGCACCACTGGTAGCTTTGCAAATAGGGCATTGTTTCATGCCCACTTCAGGCACAGCATCCAGCTACAGTCTCTTCCACTTGAAACAGTCTATTCTATTCTAAATTTCTTACAAAGCCAGATGTACAGAGACATGAAAAAATACATACGAAGCTGTGTCACAGTGATGATGATCATTATAATAAAAAGATATTTGGCTATTTCTTTTCTTTTTTTTGCTTTTCCCCCCAACAGCAGATAATGGTGGCCGTGATCCACAGGTCTACAAGTATGCATGACATGAAGTTTGCACAAACCTTTTGAAGGAAGAAGTTGTTAAATATTTATGATACTGAATTACACATACAACACAAAATATTGGTGACATCAATCCCTGAATGCATTAAAATTTCAGGCCATTTATTTTACATTAGCCATCAGCTTTATGTGGCTTTCAGAGGAATGCCTGAATGGAGTATATTTCAGAAAACATGCCTCAGGGTTAAAAAGGATTAGGTCACCTCTTTGTATTCCACATCAAAGGCAAAAGGTTGACTAGAGTATTTATTTAGATTTTTTTTCCTAACAATTCGAAGTTGCCTACTGATCTATTTCTTAATTAAACATACAGATTAATAGAATTCTGCAATACAAATCAAAATTGCTTTTGAAAGTATTCCTAAAATACACTGATAAATTACCAATCACCTGCACCAAGTATTTTCCCACTCCACAAAGAAATAAATACAGTTATAAACCACAAAAGTCAAGAGATTGGCCTTCATATATGAGTAAGAAGTCTGACTTCTACTGTAAGTAGTAAGACTCTGACTTCTACTCTCAGTGAGAACACGTATCTGAATTGCAACCCCCATTCATAAAGAAGGAAGCCTCATACATCACTCCAGATTTCATTAAGGTCTTCTGTGAATACAGCCCTTAACTGAAGTTTCACACACCATTTAATGTCAAAACACAGCATTACAAAGTTTGGTGACACGATTTCACCTTGCATTAGATGACCTATCTGGGACTCAGGCCTAAAGCCTAACCGTTCCTGTCTTCCAGCTCCTAGTCCAGCCATTTAGTGTTCAATCTCCTAGGACAAAAGAAACCAAAACCAAACCACAACTCACTCTCTCCTCTCCCCTCCCTCCGCCCCCTCTCTCATTCCACACCTCTTACCGAATGCTATGCAGCAAACCCAAACCTGACAATTTTTCTATTACAGCTCTTATATGAGAAGCTGTTCAGCACTGCTCTGAACACTTTTTGGCTCTGAAGTACAGGTTCTACTTACAGGTGATATTACCTGACTTAAGGCAGAAAGCCCTGCAGAGTTGAAGTAAGCATTGCATATTATAAATCGCGAAACATGAAATACGTGCTTCTGGTCACAACTAGAATGGCTTCAGGCCAGAAGCACAGAACCTCTCTGAAGAAAAACTGAAAGAATCAATTGTATATTTTGTAAAAATCTGAGAAAATATTCATCCTGAGCCCAAATCAGGTTTTTTTTGTTGTTCAAGACACAATCCACAAATCAGAATTCAATGTCTATTTGTTATAACAGAAAAAGCTGAAACTGAGCTTACAAGATGATGATTTATAATATTAGGAAGTTAAGGAACTTATGACTACTTGTGACATTCTAGTTCTCTGAATTAATTGGAATAATTTCCAAGCAGTCTCAGCCAAGCATTTCAAACTTTTACTATTTAAAATAGTATTTTAAAATAGTATTTTGTGTGGGAGATTGAGTGTAATGAAAGCCCTGAAAGGAAGACAGCGACTTAAAACCAAATGATCAAAGACTTTGTGAGCAAATAGAGTTAAATATGGGGAAATAAGTTTCCCAGCCTTGTCATCCAGCATAGAGTCTCACTGGTCCCTGGATAAACAGAGGAAAACTTGTATACAGACCTTGCCATCTCCCCAGTAAAGTCATATTTGTAAGTGGAGGACATTGATAGAAATTACAAACAATATATATTCTGGGGGAAGATGGAGTGGATTAGACAGAAAACACAGCACAGGCTTTGAAAAGAAAAAATCTGCTCCCATACTTATGTTATCCAAATACAATTGATGTATGTGGTGTAAATTCTCATTCTCAGGACCATTTTAATATATCACTTTAATTATTCCTTTCAGTCCTGTTGTCCATTGATCTCCCATTTCTGCCTCCCTCAGCATGTGAATGATACTTTCCATGTTTCCAGCAGTTTTAAAAAGCAGGGCTTTTTGTGCATCCAGTCTGCAAGTACAGCAAAGGCCTCAGCAGGGGAAAAAACAATTATCACTTTCAAAAGCAGCTACATTCTATTGTTCATACTTATGTCTCAACAGGGACAGTTAAAAATGTGTCCAGAGAGTCAGTGCAGTAGCTTTGTAGATTTACCATATAAACCCCATTTTTGTACCAATATGAAATACAAAATACAAAAATACCTACCCCCTACCCCCCCCCCCCCCCCCCCGCCCCCCCAGTTCTATGTGTAAAACTGGTTGACTCCACACCAGATGGTGAATCCCACTTTTAGGGATGATAATACTTCAAGGTCTTGAGTAAAGCATAGGTTCTCATGAAAATCAACTGCAGTTCAAGCATCTGATAACCAAACAGAAAAGTCTTACCATTGCTTGTAGAGATGATTTTACTATATTTATTGTAACTTATAAACTTTTTCTTTCTCCCATGCATTTGTTTGGTAATTCAAGGAAGTCTTTTCACAGGTCTTAAATTTAAAAAACCGCCTCAAATAGTGCAATATTTTGAAACCAGAATATAGTTACTAACCTGTAGTTCATCTTCAGCTCAGTTCTGTGGAGCTGACTTCATTGTCTTAAAGAACTCTACTGTCGCTGGTGATGTGAGATGAACTGGACCAACCAAGGTGGCAATTGAAATACGGATGGGAATGATGGAATAAGCCCAGAAAATAACTTTTAATAAATAGCCTGAGCCAACAAAAGAACATAAGCCAAACACAATACAGGGAGACCTCGAAAGACCCCACAATGGGGCAAACATAACAATGTACAGACTCTATCCCAGATAGCAAACCAATCAACAATTATGTTACCTTATATGTAAAATGTTATTAACCATTCCTGTGCAGGAACTCAGAACATAAACTTATATGGTGCAACTTCATCAACATAACCATACCCAGAATCCTGTTCCTCTCATTGTAACGTAACAAGATTTCCCCCTTCCTAGCATCTCTTTTTCCATGGTCTCAGATTGATGCCAACTTTACTGTCGGTCAGGGTTAACCTGCTGTCAAGTCTCTGCCAGTCCAACCTCCACACTCTAAATTTTCCTGCATGCATTTAAAAAAATGCACAGATTGTTTGTCAATATACTGAATATTATTAAGTATGGGCTGAATCTTAGACATTAGACATATTTGTCTCATACTTTACTTCTGTTGTAGCCCACATTAATTTTTAATGGACTAGTAGCTCAAATAAAAGGGCATTGTGTAAAGAAAATAATGTATGGTTATTCTCCTTAATCGATAGATTTCTATTACAGGTTTATTCTTGCCTGTACTAGTTTGAAAGCCAACCAGTGAGAGACTCCAAGTCAGAACTACAATTTGAACTACAATAGGAAAATTGAAATAAATGCAAAAACCACTGGCTTAATCGGACAGAGTCAGAATAGACCCTGACACCCTGTTGGTCACGGTGTTCGTAGCAGTCCCATTAAATGGTGGCTGCAGTCCTGCTGGAGAGATAGATGTGGTTCTGTTGAGGTGGTGATCTTGTAGAAGGGTCTGATCTTTCTCTGACATTTCAGTGGTGGTTATGGAGCTCTTGTCCTCTGAAAATCCAGTAGGTGGGCTGCTCAAGGTGTTCCAAGTCTCAGATTATGTACAGGAAGGACTGTTTGGTTCTTCCGCCTGGGCAGAGCATTTATGACGTAATTTTATGAGTCATGCAGTGAAGATGGCCCATTAACAGAAGATATGCCCTCAAAGGGAGGTCATTATTAGGGATGTGTCATGAACAGGATAAAGTACACTGCCCCATCTAGTTTCAATAGTTTATGGAGATGGTGATAGAATACACACTTTTGGTTACATCTTACACTGTAGCCAAAGCCATTTCCACAAGCGGAGCTGATCTTGATGTGGTTCATTGTTCCATTTTCCTGTGTATACCCCTCTTTGAGGAATGATTCTAAAGAGTAGGGGATGTATGAAAACAGAGCAGTTGGGATACGTCACCATTCATTTCAAACAGCATTGCCAACGTGACTACAAATATATAGAGAAAAAAGACATATAAAAAAATGAGAGGCTAATTTATTAAACTCTCAGTTAACCAAATAACCTGCATAAAAAGATATAGGCATCATTTGCTCTGATAGAATGACTAAATGTTGATTTCATCTTAAAACCTGATTTATTACAAGCATATTTTAAGCATTTTTGCAACTATAGTATGTAACACATCTCGGTTTAATGATCTGTCTAAAACATGAATTCCTAAGAAGTTACTTCTGCAGTTCTTATTCTCATAAACCTCCAATTGAAAAGAGTGGGAATACAGTCACATGAACTGAAAATCTGCAACACTTTGGACCTATCTCACAGTTGCTTGGAGTCAGTGTTCACTGAATTCAGTTAGTGCTAACTCAAGTGTGTAAAGCACAATTATGCAAATGCTACCTGATTAAACTGTTTACAATGTACAATTTGTTCTTTAGATTTGATCCTTTAAGAACCCAGGTGCCTTTTACATGATGCCTGCATGTGTGGAATTTCAATTTCTTCTCTTGTAATATTCAGTTAATTGTAAATCGTAATATAATTGTAAATAATAAACATACAATATCTCTTTCTTTGTTTACCAACAGGTATTTTGAAACAGAAAGTGTAGCAGGTCTCTTATTTTTTCTCATTCCATAGAAAAAGAATCATTAAAGATATTTATAAACATATGTTTCTGTCCAGTGACTTTTATTTATTCTAGATAGCACTGTATCATATTAATCCTGGGGAAAAAATATTATTATTATAAAAAATGTAACTGTACATACTGCATGTCAAATAAAAATCTAATATTTCAGTCTCAGATCAAAATTTATATTACCCTGAATCACAGTTTTCAACTAATCTTGTAAAGATATGTGCTTAGTGGTTATCATTAAACTACACTATTCAAGCCTAAATTAATATCTTAGAAGTATTTTTTCATTTTTCTCTAACATAATAGTATCAGAAGACAGTTCTATTTACATGTCACTCTTTTTCTTAAACTGAAAGACAATAAAAATTTCATCCTCAACTGTATCTTTATTGAGTGGATTCATATCAAATTTTGTGGTAAAAGGGAACTTGTGAGAGAAGGAATTTTTTTAATATAAAAATATAAAATCTGTTCACAGTTGTTAAAATAAAGAAAAATCAGTAGAATCACTGCGCATAAAGGAAAAAAGCAGTAAACAAGAGATAACCCAGCATATAATTTAGAGTTTCTCAAGTTCTACATTTCAAAATATAAATGAATAAATAAAATGAATAATATCATTAATATAAATTAATAAAAATTAATAACATTTTTTAAATGCAACTGTGTCAGAAAAGTACATATTTTACCCTTGTGATTTAAGGCCAGCTGGCAACTAAGCCACTAGCTCAATTCCCTCCTCTTTCCCCAAGGGAATGGTGAGGAGAATAAAGGAAGAAATTCGTAAATTAGGAAAAGTTTAATAATTGACACAAAGTTAAATCATTGTAATTTATGTAACCCAAAGAGATAGGTCCAAAGTGTTGCAGATTTTCAGTTTGTGTGACTGTATTCCCACTCTTTTCAATTGGAGGTTTATGAGACATACAATACAATTGCTCACCACCCGCTGACCAAGGCCAATTCCTATGCTTGAACCTGATCAAAGCCCTCGCCACTCTGTGTAAATAAGTAAGTACTGTTATAAGTATTGTGTAATAAATAAATAATAATCTTTAGGCATGACATTCTCTAGTGTGGAATGTCAGGTCACATATCCTAGCCTTGTGCCCTTCCAGGATTTTTTGTGTGCCTTCTCACTGGCAAAGGAGGAGAGAATGACAAAGTTCTTGACTTAGAATAAACACCACTTAGGAACAACTGAAACATCAGTGTGTTGTCAACACTGTGCTCATACTGAACGCAAAACCAGCATTGGACTAGGTACCAAGAAGAAATTAACTCCATCCCAGTTGAAACCAAGGCAACCTTTAATCCATTTCTTGTATGACTTGTGCATCAAAGCTGCGACTTTACCTCCCTTTTATTTATTTTTTTTAATGAAACAGAGTGCACCATTTAAATTAAAAGCTAACAAGAATACCAGGTGTATTCTTAGTGTGGTTTAACACTGTCATGCTCATAGCAAGATGCCAGTGACTTTGACTAGATTCTCAGCTCTCTGTAAATCTCACAGTTTCCAGTGATTCAAACAGGATCAAGAGTTACCTCAAACATAAAGGGAGAAAATGGTAATCCTTCTTTCACATTATTTCTCTTGGCTATAGGGCATATACCACTGGTGGAAAAGTGTCCCATTCATCACATGCTGCTAGCTTCTGAGACAAGCTGTTGGATGGTGTCCGGCCGTGTTTTCTTGTAGGCTACTGTTTTCTGGTGGTTTCAGGAGTGTGAAAACAGTCACTTAACAGGGTTACTCTTACAGAAAAGGCAAGGCAGAGTTATCTCTCAAAAGGTGATATCAGATATGCAAACTGACTGACACAAGTTTCCAACTGACTGGTTAAAATGGGAAGGAAACACACATCCAGAAAGTACCTGTTTACACCCATAAGCATCAAAACATTGTTGTATTCTCTTTCTGAAAATCTACAGAACTGTATTTTTCTATTTTCAAAGGATGCCAAAATACTGTGTTCTTTAATCTTGTACATCTTTTTTTCCCAGAGTGTTTAGGAAGTTGAAGAATAATTTAAAAAAGTAGAGGTTTGTCTCCTTTCTAAAGATGCATTATTTTAGGAAATATTTATGGCACTTTCTCTTCCTTTTGATCTGATGAGTTTAATTTGGATGTAGTTCAAGCATGTCTGAGCATCTGTCATTCAATTTATCTTGTTCTGGATGCAAATTGGACACTTAGGAATGTTTTGCCTTTGGCTCAGTTTATCTGAGAGCAAACTAAGTAAAAATCAGAACCTTAGATATTTGTAAATATATTTGCAGATTATAGAAATGCTTAATTAAATATTTTTATTAGCATCTTTATCCCGATCTGAACCATTTACATTCTGTTTTACTTTTACCTAAATAGTTTAGCTGCACAAAGAGGAAATAAAATGGCAGTAAAGTGAAAATCACTTAAATAGTTAAGGACTCTCAGTCTTAGTCTTAAGTAATTGATGACATAGTCTCTGGTTTTAGTTAGATTAACTGAAGTAAATCAGCCTTCTATGGCTAAATTCTGCCAATCAGTCACAGTAGTGGCACTGGGATCAGTGGTTGGACTCAACCTTTAATATTAGTTTTTGACAAAATGCTATATGAAGTGTCCACCTATCCAGAAACCATCTGGCTCCTATAGGTATCCCTCAGCTAGGATTTTTGCATTTCATATGACAGTCTGAGGTAACTGCTGTTAGATTTGATTTTTAATGGCTATGCATTTAATTGTGTTCTCTGAAAAACCCCTTGCAAGTTAGGATAAAAATAGCACTGCCATAAGGATTGTTAACCTGAAAGTCATAGTAAGCCATTTCATTTTCTGGATGGCAGGACTCAAGATTTTTTTTTTTTTTTTGTCTCTGTTGCAACAGCAGATAACAGCACTGCAAAACTTAAGAGTCACTGCAGTAAGGTGTCTCTTATGGGTTGGGGTAGGGTGGTGGTGGTGATGTTGCACTCTGTGGTGGGTGTTTTCACAGGAATCATTCTCTCTACTACACGTCTTAATAATATTGTTGCTCTTGCTGCTCATTTTCTTACCTCATTGCTGTTTCCAGTAAATGGTTCTCACCTCAACCCATGATCTTCACCTTCTTGGGCCTCCGGCTCTCCTCTCTTGACAAACGGGAAAGGAAAGGTGAGAATGAGTGAGTGCATGAGTGAGTGGTGTTGGTTAGGAGGGTTTTGTGGAAGCAATAAATTTGGTAGCAAAATTCCTAAACAACAGCAGGCTGTTACAGAGAAGCCAGCACAATCATGATGTAAAAGAGAAAACTGGTAGGGTACACTTAAATAAAGACTAATGTTTAATGCAGATGTTAGCTCAAGAAGCACCTATCAGCTTTTCCCTGAATGGTGATCACTAA
The DNA here is from genome assembly GCF_021018805.1 of Prinia subflava. Lineage (NCBI taxonomy): Eukaryota > Metazoa > Chordata > Aves > Passeriformes > Cisticolidae > Prinia > Prinia subflava. The sequence goes on along the minus strand of NC_086283.1, from coordinate 43,299,054 downwards.
CTGAATTACTATCTTCTCAAATATGTAATAAATTATTTTAATCCATTTCAGCTACTAGGACCTGGTGAGAAAGGACATTTTTTTATCTTAATATACAAAAAACTCCCATTTCCTTGAAATCAGTTAAAGCTTTAAAAAAGAATCACCCAGTTCAATACAGGCAACTAAGCAAATTACCTGGGCCTCACAAGGATGACTGATCCAACAACATAATTAATATATAAACAATAGAAAATCAACCATGATTAAGTAAATGTAAAATGGGGATTTGTACATGCCTTGAATCAGCTTTGATTTTGCTATCCCAACTGATTATTTGCTGAATCCTATTAGGAGAGGCTTATAAATGAGAACTGAAATTTGTAGTTTATTCAAATTTCAGTCTGCTGGAAAATAAAGTGAATAAATACACAAGATATTGGAATTCATTAAGCATTTTAGCCTTAGTCAGATGCTGAAAACCAGGTCTGAATTTGTGTCACCTTAAATTTTGCTGTAAAACACCAAAGGGCTTGCAGTTGTTAGAGTGGCATATTTTATTATATTTAGTAACATTTCTACTTTAATTCAAATTGAGTTATGTGATTTTCTTTCTAGTAATAAAGTGACAAGACTGAAAGAAGCAGGGTCAGTGTTTGAAACTGAGCATATTTCACCATATACTCTTCACAGAGTATAAGGTCCAAACTCTATACCCTCATGAGGATCCTCTCCCAGTGCCACCACTCTTTAGTCAGCTACACTTCACTTTTTGGCTTCCCACTTAGGATGACTTTTCTGTATCACACTGGATATGGGACACGAACATGTCAAAGGTATGTGAAGCCCCATTTCCTTCCCAAGTAGTTCAAAAGATGCAGCTGAGAGGTCATCATGACATGCAAGTCTTGAATGACAGCAGCAGTGTGACATTACTATGAGGCACAGCAGCTCCATAAAGTGTGCTATCCTACAATGCTGACAAGAGGCCTGCACAGAGATTTACTCTCAGCAAGGCAGATTCACAACAGTCAATGCAGTGAAAAATATACACATCTCAGCCATTCAGAAAATTACTATGCTTTTTTCAGCCTCTCCTTCTTCAAAGTTCATCTCAGAATATTTAGACCTTCATTTTACTTCTACTGCAAACTGGATAATTCAAGCCATTTTATTTGTATATCTATGTAAAGGACAATAAAGTTTTTCTCAGTCATCTTATGTCAAATATGAGGATACACACTCACAGCTGGACAAATTTGTACGAATAACCTGACCTGTATTTTCTGCAAGGTGGAAGCTGCAAAGTCATCTGTATGCCAGTCACAGACTAAGCGATATAAACACAGCACACAGAGAATAAATTAATCCTGTTAGAAGTTTTCTTAGAGTTCTAGAGAAAAACAAAAATCATAAATTGAAAAGCAGTTTTTTGTTATTTCAGATGAATCATCACATACAGATGAACTGTGGCGTGAGAAATAAAGGTTACTTCATTTAATTCAAAAAATGAAATATTACACTGAAGAACTCTAAAATAATTGTGGATGTGAAGAACTGAGACAATAACTTGGTTTTCAAATTATGGCCATCAGTGGTACTCATGTTATGTGGAATGAAAGAAATGCTGTGTGAAGGAAATTATTAAGCTTTAGAACCTCATATATTAAAGTCTCTCTGCTGCAACATAAAAGATATGATATTAAGTAAGCCCCATAGAGTGTAATTGGATATGTTCAAAGGAAAGGTAAAAATATTGATAAAAAAGACTGCAGTGGGAATAAAGACAGAATGTAAAAACTTTCTGTAAAATTGAATTATATTAATGAATTTTAACTTTAAAAGAGGAGAAAAATGAGAAAAATGAATTGCAAACTAGAGATATGTATTAAAAATCAAACTAAAGCACTCCTAACAGGAATACAAGACAATCAATAATTACACATTGTATTCTTTCAAAGACTGGAGAAATTAAATTAATGTTTAGTCGTACTAAGAAGTTTTAAAATCAGGTTTTATTTCTTTTTGTATTAAAGAGTTTTCATATAATTCTACAGGAGAAGATCTAATAAATACTCTCTGCATGGATATTAGAGGATTTTACTGGTTGCTAAGATACTGCAAAAACTTTTTAGAAATTGTTCTGTGGGTAAGTATTTGCTGGAATAATGTGCTATGCAATATTACATTTGGTATGAATGCATAGACATGGAAAGTATTTATTAAGTCTGTGCAAGACTGTCCAAATTTTTGAGCCTAAGAACATAAATTTGTTCAGGCATGGGAGAAGGGTTTCAGCAAATCATACTTCTCTGGAGTGAAGCAGATGCTGGCCTTAAGCAAATTAATGTAATAGATGAAACATTCAGAATTGATTTTCATCTCTTAAGTCTGTTCTCAAGCCTTTTTTTTTTTCAATCTGTGGCAAACAGGGTGGGGAGATGACCTACTGGAATGGTGTACAACTGATAGTAAAAGTGAGATATCGTCCTTTAATAAGCTCCCACTCATGTAACAACATTTATATTGCCCTATTGCAGTTAAATTGTAAAAAGTATCAAGTGCTTTAGACAAAAATATTTAAAAAAAGGACACCAACATCCAACAAATCAAAACCCTCAGTCAGTGTTTTTTGCTATCTGATAGGTTTACAGTTTCCTCAGACAAATAAGTAAAGGCAGGTCAATTATTTATGTACATTTCTTATATGTCCAGTGAGAACTAGAAGACCCATTTTCAGTCAGCCTTTTTTCTTGTCATGAGCCTAAATTTCATTATATTTTTAAAATTTTGATTGCTCATTATCAAATGGGCTGGGCACTTATTAAAATCTATATATCCCCATAATACTCATATGAGACAGGATACTGTTGTCATCATTTATCAAGTAAGGTGGGAGTAGGTTTGGAACCTTGCTGTTGGTTCACCTTTTTTTATAGGAATAGAAGTCAGGTATAAAAGAAAATGTTTCCTCTAAAACTTTTTCTTCCCTTTTTTGCCTTTTTTTTTTCCCCTTCCTCCCTCCTCCCCTGCCCCCATCTCACCTCACCCTGTCCGTCCACAGTTATCCACAGGTAGTTTTAAAAACAGTTGGATGCATATAAATATATTGACGTATAAGTATATTAGGGAACTGCATAGTCCTTGGCACTTTTCTGCTGCTGTACTAATGCTGCTGTGTCTCTGCAGAGCAGATATTTGCTGCAGGATGTGCCCTTGTAGCATCAGGACCAAGGTATGGCATGTGGCCTTTTGCTGGAAGCATATCTGGAGAGAGGCTAGATGTCCAGGTTTCTCCACAGCCCTGCTTCAGTGCCACTATAAGAAGGAAAGCAGTGCCATCCCATTCTCATCCTGGTTCACAGGTATGTATGCATGAGTGGGCAACTCTCTGATTTCCAAAAAGGAATTAAACTTTAAGCTACCTTCTCCTGATCTCAGGGATGTAAAGAGACCCTTCTAAACCTGTCAAAACACCAGGATTTACTTCAAGTTATTCTACATGAAAAAGAAGCCAGAAACTCCTTTTGTTGTTGTTCTGAATGTATATGATGCAATTTCCCATTTCTTGTTTTGCAACACAAGTTCTGAAAACCTTTTCTTTTTTTCTCATGAAACATATATTTTATTGCTCTTGTAAGCTTATGGCTCCTCAGTGCAACATTTTGCAAGAACAGAAAATGTCTGAGACCAAAAAAACCAAAAATGGAATTTCTGAAAGAAAAAGTTGCATCTACAGCTTTTGCAAAGTTTGAACTCAAGTGTCTGCACCTTTCTAAACTTTCTGAAGGTTTATGTGGCTCAGTTATACACATTTGTTTGCTGTACTTTCTAAATCACTGCCGCTTTTTAATCTTATTTTATGTCTGTTAAGGATAAACTGAAGCATTCCTTTTCTGTGCCCAGTGAACAATTTGTTTTACAGCATTAGTAAGTCAAAGTTACCGATTCCTTCAAATCAAAGTTGCATAAATGTTTGAATTCACAATTCCTTAATACATTATAAAGCTTTTCAGATTAGACCATAAATATGTGTAAATTCTCAAGACAGTTCAATTCTGTTGGTACTGCATGATTACACTCAGAGTTACTGTAGGTAATTGTGTGTGTGAGTCTGCTCTAATTCCTAGTAAATTTATACACAAGAACAAAGACAACCTTTCCTGTCATACCAGGTGCAGAGGGATACATTAAAACTAACAATGCAGAAAAGAGACTCAAATTGAAGCAGTTTCTAAAATGACAGCCTAATGAAAGCAGTGTGAAAATACTGCAGTTGGATGGAAAACATCTGTCCTCAAGTATTGCTGAATGACAGAATATTATGAAATATTTAAGATTTTTTTCCCAGTCTATATCTCTACCAACAGCAGTTCAGGCATGACCTGTTCACTTTAATATCACAGCAGTGACACTCCACAAAGGCTCTCAGGTGATCTGTAGATTCTGTAGTGGTCCTTCTGCATTAAGAGAAACTTTCAGAAGTGTTGTACACCATGATTCATGGATGCATCATTAAAACTTGTATTTTTGTTTTTAAAAAATTGGAGAGTGTAAAATAACTGTAGAGGCATGGTGTAGTAATGTTATTAGGAAAAGTGAAAATGAGAACCTTAATAAATGGCATTACACAAATCTAATGCATTAACTATCATTGTATCTGAATCCATAAATACTAACCATAAACTCTGATGAAAATCAGCCTTGCAGATTTCCTCAGTTTGCTGATGTCTATTTAATGGTTTCAAGCAATGTTTCTAATCAATCCATTTTCCATTTCTGTCCGGTATTTTATACTCTACCTTGCATTTTCAGAGCACAGCATTACACATCTAAATTGCGCTTTCATTGTAACACAAAACCATCCTTGATTGACAGTGTGCAAGTTTGTCACTACTTCATTTTTTACAGCATGATATAAATGGTGTCTTACTGACAACATACATAAAGGCATTTGCAATTCTAGCTGAGATATTCCTGCTACTGGGGTCAAGGGTATGCCATCACTTCAAGTTTAAAATCCTCTGATATAACATAACATTGCAAATTTGCTTCAGGCAGGTGACACAGAGGTTCTCAGGTTTTATTTCTTTTTCTCTAGAATAGGAAACTAATTGGTCATTTGTTTTGTGTTTGAAAAGGGGAAGAAAAAAATCAAGGAAGAAGTTTGGAACAATTTGAAAGTGTACTTTCAAATTTCAAGTGTTCAAAGTGTTCAAATTTCAACAAGTACTCCTACAAAATGTGTCTGAGCAGGTGATTAGCCCATGATTTATAGACGAAACACTGCGAAGAGGATACCAGTTAAGTGAGAACGGACGCTGGGGAAATTTTTCTGCAAAACTGATTGAATCCCAATACTTATTAGATAAAGTAACTTCATTTATTATGTGCCACATCTTACACATTTTCACATACATGTTGCTAAATTTACATCCCTGAGATTGGTGTTAATCATAGCTGTGCTTTGAGAAGAGCTAGCAGGTGAATTTTAGCCCTGACAATGCCATTGCTGGCAGGTCACTGTCTGTTTCTATGGGGGGATTGTTTGTTTCTGTTTCTGTTCTATTTTGTTGTTGTTTTTGTTTAGATTTTGTTTATTTGGGGAGTTTTGTTGGTGTCTGTGGGGAGGTTGTTTGTTTTTAAAATATTTTGTATTTTATTTAGACCTGTTAGTCTTGTCTGTCATATTCTCTGTATACACTCTTCCCATCCCTATCTTGCAGAGCAGCAGTAACCAGGAGTTGTTTTGGTGCTTGGCCACCAGCTGAGGTCAGACCATCATGCTTACAGTTAGATAGATATATATATGGTTTTTCTTTACCAGATAAAATATGCACATATACCTAAAAATCTGATTATTTCTGTAAAATCTTAGCAAGCCATTTAAACCTCACTGTTAAGGTCTGTTATGAGTCTTGGTGTGCCTGTTTTTTTTGTCAAACTAAAGTTCTGGTTCAAAAAAGGATAAGATCCTCTTTTGAATTTGATGTAGTTTTTATATTGCCCCAGCCAAGTGGCAAATGGTGAGATACACTGAGAGCATTTCTGAAGCCATAAAATGTTGTTATCTCAGCACTTCATTTTCAACTCATTGAGGAAATATGAATGTTTACGACTCAGGTGTGATTTCAAGCCTAGCATTAAAAATACTGTGTGAAATCTTGAGGTCACTGAAATCAGTGATCAACTGCCTCCACAAAGGCATATTTTTCATTTCTGAAGCTTTATAGCACTTTGATGTCTGCTTAATATAAAAGAATGACAAAAACATTACAGTGTCCAAGGAAGCTAGGTCACAGCTTCAGTTCAGTTATAGGTTAATTTAAGAGCCAGTGCTAATACTGCTGATACAAGTGGGGCAAAACTTTCACCATATACAAGAGAAACCACTGAGAAATGCACAAAAAATTAAACAAACTAGAACATTTCCTTACATAATTGATGTGCAGGAAACATACACAGAAACTACCATGTGGGGTTGGGGCAATCAATTGTTATGATGGAGGATGAACATAGTTCCAAAGAAAAAAGAAAAAAAAAAAAAAAAAAAAAAAAAAAAAAAAAAAAAAAAAAAAAAAAAAAAAGTTTTTCCTAAGTCAAATATAAAGAAATGAAGGGAGAAAAATACACAGGTAAATATTATGCACATACATACACTCACACAAGTGAAACATAAAAAAATAGTAAATCCCTAATAAACACTTATTGGAAGGCATAGTTATTGGCTTATATTTGTAGAAAAATATTTCTCTTTTATGTTAATAGTAAACTATACCCAAAATGTAAAGAAGGAAAAACAAACCCAAAAACCAACAGAAAAGAAAGAGCCATTTTTAATTTGAAGAAAGTCCTATAAATACACTGCACATTGTTACAGCTGAGACACCTAGTGTATGGGTTAAGTCAAGGTTCCTTTTCTTTGGGTAGACACAGAGTAGAAACTAACCAGATTTTCTCAAGAGCTAAACATCACGCAAAGGTTTGCTGGCAAAAAATATAGAAAATTACAGAAACTTTGACAAAGGTCAACAACATCAAATTCAATGCATAACATTTACTATATCATTACTTAGCATGAATTTAGCATTTACTTAGCCCATTCAACCTAGAAACCTTTAAATGTGTAAGATACTAAGTTACCAAAAAATGTTTCATGAGAAAGAGAATTAGCAGAAGAGAGAGAAAGACAGAGTAGGTACAGAAAAACACAGATACGGCTACCAACTCCTAGAGTTCCAGCAGGAGTCAGAAACTCCAGGAGAGGGCAGGGTCTGGATGAACAGCCACTTCATAGTTAACCCCTTTCAAACCCTTGGTCTTTCATGGGCCTTTCCTTCAGGTGGGACTTCTGGTCACCTGTCCAGTCAGGAGTAGGGTCAGCCCTGCCCCTGTGTGGCTGATTGATTGATTGATTGATTGATGGACTGACAGGTCCCCTAGTCTGGGGCCTGGGGGCTTCTGTCTCACCAGAAGCAAGGCCTGACCGGCATCCACCCACACACACACAGGCACTGGCTCCAGACACCAAACTTATCCTGTCTCTGACAAGCATTCAGCACTCTGAAACAATCCTTCCCTGATGCTCATCCAGATGAAAATAAATGCACAGTTGCAGTGGCCTTTTTTATACTGCAGGCATTGTAATTATCTATCAATCAAATAGCTTTTAACTTTATAATGAAAATATATGTGGGTTTTTCTGATAAGAATGATTCTAGTGTAAAATTATGCTTTTAAATTTGAATTTAACTCTATTTTAGGAGAAAGTCCTGGGATTTATCCACTGTTCACTAAAAGACTAAAATTATCTTTTACATGAACATCTTCCTGTATGGTCCCTGATTGTTTGTAAGTAGATAGCAGGGTTTGGTAAAAGGTTATATTTGTTGTAATACCTTTCTTCAGAAATCTACATTTATAAATGTAATACTTTAGGGCACTCTGCTGTATGTTTAAAGAAAGTGGTGCAGCGTGCATCATGTTAGAGAGCTCTTGCACTGTGAATGTTCATTTCTGGGGACTCCAGGTGATTAAGACAAGATTGGTGTACCTTGCAAGTCTAGGGTGAGTCCTAGATCAGTCAATGATCTAATGCATAAATGGAAGGATCAGCATGGGTCTTTCATTAAGAAGCTGTCTGAGATGCTAGCTACTGCCCTAGGTACCTGGTAATGTGCTGACAGCTAAAAAAATTGCCTAGGAACAGGAGGGGGAAAAAAATCCTGGCTTAGGCAAAGTCACAGATCTGCAAGCAGATATCAGAATTTAAAGTTCCTAAAATGTAGGAGCAAAGTTTGTAAGCAAAGTTCTCAGACTAAAAATAAGAAAGCTGAGTTACTAAGAAAGTGTGCCTTTCAAGTCTTTGTTGAATATTGAAACTTAGCAGTTGAGTAAGTTTGCATACAGTGTATAATCCATACAAAGAAAATATCATTAAGAAGAGTAAATAAAGGGAAATAATTCATTTTTAAGCTGATCAGAAAGATAGCAAAAATCTCTCCTTAACAGAGAACTTGAATAGAAGCCTAATCCCCATGAGTGTAAGAAAAAACAAATCTGACTATCATCTCAAGTGCTAGAGGCACTTTTCTGAAGGTCGGATGAAATAATTTTGCAAACCACTGGGTATAAGGATGTGCCATACTTAATCTAAACCTTTGGTTGTTTCAAACTTTCTAGCCCCCAGGCAAATCCTTCTGTAACAGCTCATGCAGATTGAAACTGAGATCATGCACAAGACAGCGGCTTACAGAAGGTAATGTTTCACATGTCGTAGTTGCAATGTAATTTCCTGCCAATTTAAGCACATCTATGATGTCTACCTAGAATGAGAAAGGGTCATAGCAATAGAAACTTTTTGCACTATTTCATGTACAGTGGCTCTGCCTTAATTTTCTTAAGCACACCAAGCAGCCCTTAGCTGTGTTTAGCTTCTAGGCATCTCTTGGCAGGCTGACCTCTTTACATTTAAATAAGCTAGTTTGCTTAAAAGTAAGATGCGCCTTTTATTCAAAGTTCAGCTAGCTGCTACGTCTGATAGCAAATGTCATAAAAATTTCAGCAAATCCAAACACTTACATGGACATGATTTCTACTCATGCCATCAGGACATTAAAAAGACATGTTAAAAAAATTACTATTTTGATTTAATTTTTTCACTCTGTAAAGAACTTACCTTAAAAATCAATATTCAAGACTCTTTTTTAAATGGGCATGCTTAGCATGGCTGAAAAGAAAGTGGAGGAAAGGAGGAAAATAATCTGTGAACGAGAAGGATGACCACCTGATTTGCAGGTGTGAACCAATTTTTGACCATTGCCTTTGACTGCTGGTAGCTAAGTTTGGAGTGACCAGCCACTCATAGAAAGGAATGACAAAGGAAACAGGAGGAAAAAAAAAAAGGTAAAACTAACACCTGCAGCAAAACCTATAGTGCATTTTAAGCATCAACAATGTCCTTTTCTTTAAAAGCAATTTAAATTCAGTCAGGAAACCAGCCTTTGGACAAAAGGCATCTGGTTCAAACTGAGCAACAGCTATAAGTTAATGTTTTCTTAAAACACTCTGAATCCCTTTGTTTCTGATGAAAATACAGCTCATTTTCTTCAAAATATTGGGAGACCTGAAACCTGCTGTGGTCTTAGCAGAAGTGACATTAATTTCAAAAAAATATCTACTTTGTGCCACATCTCAGTTAGATGCAACTTCTCCTTCTACCAGCAGTGCTTACATACTGGCTGCCTTTTCAAAGACAGTGGTAAACCTCAGTGTGAGGTTTAAACAGAAGCTCTCCAGCTGCAAATGCTAGTGGTAGATGGGACAAAGGGCTTTTTCCTAGGACAACGCTGCCTCTTTAACCATCTTGCTGTTTGTTTCCCCATATTTATAAAAGCTGTCTAAAGTTGTCTTTGACTGCAAGCTTGGCAGGCTCAGATACACAGGAGATGTAAATCTTCCTCAGGGCTCTGGTGGCACTTGTGCTGTGTGCTCTGAACAACATCACTCTCCTCCAGGTCACATCAGAGTCTTGTAAAGGCAGAGCTCCCCACACTCCCCTCCCACTGAATGATTAGTTGTAGTTTACAAAGGTTAGGAAGGCTGCTGAAGTTCTGATTCTGCTCCTGTTACAATACCAGTGAAAATCCAACTGATTTTATTGGAAGTACAATGACAGTTGTAATACAGATAGATGAGAGAAAAAGTGGCACGTTAGAGAAGCTAGTCTTTTCACCAGTTTATATAGAATTATTTCTGATGGGAAAAGCATAGGTAGCTACCTTGATCAAAAATATAAGCTTGGTTTTATTTGCATCTAGGTCTGCTGGAAGAATCTGGATGTGTGAATAAAACTGCATGTGGAGTTTTATGTCTTTATTTAAGTTTGGCTACAGGAATTCTGTAATCTTAATGTTCACATCATACCAAGATGAGATATCAATGTCTCATACAGTTTACACTTCTAATGAGTTGCCCAGAGGGTCTTTGCATGTGGTAATTGCACACCATGGTTTCAGAGTGGAAACAATGTGTTTGAGAATGAATACCTGAGATCTCCAGAATGCTTACTGAAGGAACAGAAGTATTTGTAGAATCAATATGTCCTTTAAAACTAATGGTTCTGTTGCTTAATATTTTACATAGTGATATAATTATGCTGCATCACAAACTCAAGAAGGACATACATCTTGTAAATTTAATGAATCAACAAAAACTTCTTGTATAGTCTGAAAATGACATGAAGGCTTTAGAAGAGCCTTTGAGCAAGTGAAGATGGTGTATAGTATTTCAAGCTGAAAATGAAGAGAACAATAGACTTTTTTAACCCTCTATGAGGATCAATAGCTGTTTAGAAGAGATGAGATCCACCTGATTATGTAGGACAAATCTATCTTTGTCACAGCCTGGTATGCTTTGTAAGACACCTGGTAGGGAGAGATTTAGATTGGGAATAACTGGGGAGGGGGAGATTTTAGCACTCTCCCTAAAAATCTATGACCGGCCAGGAATACAACTTTTCATACTTGGCATCTAACATTCTCCTTCACTGCTGGGCAGAATTCAAAACCAAAGCACTGTCTCTTTGAATTCATTTTGTCACAACTGGACAGGTTTTTTGTGTAAATCACTAGTTCAGTTTCACTCTCATGTTAAGAAAATCTCTAACTACTCAAAACTTATTCTGAATTTAAAATTAATTGACGTGACTGTTCAAGAAAAAATAATTGCAACTTGGCCAAGACAGATTTAAAATCGCTGTCAGATTTAAAATCCTGTGTTTCACTGCTTGAGAGTGACAATGGACTTGAAGCTGCAGAACAGACTGCATCAGCTTCCTGTTAAGTTCCTTGATCCTCTCTTTTCCTCTCAAGAAATATAATCTAGTCATAAAATCTAAAATATGTTCAGTAGTCTCTAATCAGGCAACAGACAGTATGATCTCTGCCACTGTAATATTGCAGATCAGACATTGTCTTTCCACTTAGTCATGAAACTAATTTACAGCTCTTGAGCCTCCCACAGAAACTCCATCTTGGCCTTTTTCTAGATGAAAGGAAACAGCTGACTAGAGGACTGAGGAAATATAGTAAAACTAAAAAAGCTCTGGATTTAAATGTTACACACACAATACACGAGAGAATTTTATCATCACTGAAAATTTTAGAAGAAACTTTATATTTGATTCCCATCTTGTTTCCTCTACTTTAGTTTTTATTGGTCTTTTGAAGCAATGTAACCCTATTTTGGGATCTGCAGTACCTTCCTATGATATAGAATACTCTGTTGTGTCAGTGATGACTTCAGACTGCTCTCTAACAGTATAACAATCGATGTGAGTGTTGGAATCAACAGGTCTTGTTTATCTCAGTCCACGGACGTAGTCTTATAAGAGATCAGTTAAACTGGGCAGCATGTCTTTCCTTGGAGGAAATACTGCTGTTTTCATTTAAAAACATTTAAAATGAGGCTATTTTTGGTTTTAATGTTTGAAATTGGAAAAATTATGGATCTTTTTCAGAAATAAAAGAGAAAACTAAAACAAACTCCCTAAGTTTTATTTAAAATAAACCTAAAATTGTTTTAAAATTTAGTTCCCTTACTCAACAACTTAAGTGAGCTTGCTTTAATTAGTAATTTGTATGTCCTACTTGTTAAATGTAACAGAGTCACTGCCAGACACCTTGTTTCATGTCTTTTCTTCTAATTATAACGGATACAATTGAATGTCCAATTCTGTACTAATCTAATTTGCATCAGGCTTTATGCAATTCAGAATTATGGATTACGGTTATACTTGTCTCGTTAGTTTTTAATAATCAAAATATGCAAAAGAAAAGGACTGCTATTACAGTATGAATATATTTAGTTGCTTTCTTTCTTTTGTGAATAAAGGTTGGACTAAATCATAGAATCATATAATCATAGAATCACAGAACCATAGAATCATAGAATATGTTGATTTGGAAAGGATCTGGCAGATCGATGAGTCCAACTCCCAGTCTGGAACAGCACAACCCCAAGAATCACATCATATGTCAGAGAGCATTGTCCAAACACTTTTCAAACTCACACTGGCTTTGTGCTATGACCACTGCCCTGGGGAGCCTGTTCCAGTGCCCAGACACCCTCTGGGTGAAGAACCTTTCCCTGATACTCAGCCTCAACCTCTCCTGACACAGCTTTAGTCCATTCCCTCAGGTCCTGCTGCTGGTCGTAACACAGAAGAAGAATCAGTGTCTGCCCCTCTTCTTCCAGTCATGAGGAAGTTGTAGAATTCAGTGAGGTCTGTCCTCAGTCTCCTCTTCTTCAGGCTAAGCAGTCCATGTGACCTCAGCCTCTCGTTGCATGGCTTCCCCTCCAGACCCTTCACCATCCTCATGGCCCTCCTTTGGGTGATCTCTAAAAGCTTTATATCTCTTTTATATTGTGGCACCCAAAACTGCCCCCAGCACTTGAGGTCGGGCTGCCCCAGCTCAGAGCAGAGCAGGACAATCCCCTCCCTTGCCTGGCTGTGATGCTGTGCCTGATGCCCCCAGGACAGGGTTGGCCCTCCTGGCTGCCAGGGCACTGCTGACTCTGATCCAGCTTGCCAGGGACCAGGACACAAGGTCTCTTTCCCTGGTGTTGCACTCCAGCATCTCATTTCCCAGTCTGTACATAGAGGGTTGCCCCAATCCAGGTGCAGAATCTGTTACTTTCCCTTTTTAAAATCCATACAGTTGGTGATTGCCTGTCTCTCTAATTTGTCAAGGTCTCTCTGCAGTCCTTCCCTGTCCTCCAGCAAGTTGACAGCTCCTCCCAATTTGGTCTTGTTGTCACACTTAATGTTCCTTCAAGTTCTCTCTCCAGGTCATTAACAAAGATGCTGAAGAGCACAGGTCTGAGGAAGGAGCCCTGTGGAACCCCACCAGTGACAGGTCACCAGTCAGGTGTCAGCACATTAACCCTTTGTGCCTAATCTGTGAGTCAGCCCTGTGACTCAGTTGCTCAGCCATCATGTCACACTGCTACACATGTGGGCTGAATGTTTTGTTCACAAGGGTCCTGGGAGAGACACTCTGTAAGGTTTTGCTGAGATCCAGAAAGTTTATATCAGCTGGCTCCCCTTGATCAACTTTTACCCGTCTGTAGGTTTGATAAGCAGGACTTTTCCGCTCATGAAGCTGTGCTGGCTGTGACTGATGACTGTGTTGTCCTCCAGGTGTTTTTCAATATGTCCCAGAACAATCTTTTCCATGATCTTACATGAACAGAACAGAAGTGAGAGTGTGTCCTAGTTTTGGCCAGGGTTAATTTCTTGCAGTAGCTGTGAGGGGGTGTGACTGAGGGGGGCAGGGGCTGTGGCCAGGACCCCATGTTCTTCTATACCACCTAATGTCATTGTGGAGAGGTGGAGCTGGAGGGACTTCTTGCCTTTGGAGAAGAAGGGTGTGACTTTCCGTTGTAAAAAACCCAAACATAGTGGAGGGAGAAAGCTGTCATTGTTCAATGTCTCAGTGCCTGCAGTGTGATCCACCCTCTCTTTTGTATACTTTTGGTATATAATTCAACTTATTGCTGGTGTTACTGTTTGTTTTCTTCTCTCATTGCTGTTTCTGGTAATCTATTATCTTAACCATTATCTTGACTTTTTGTGCTGCAGATTGGCAGCTCCTTGTTGGCACAGCTGGAACAAGAAGGAGAAGCACCATGGGAAGGAGAACGTGGAGTTGGAGAGAAGTGAATGGTTTACAAGTCTTAGCACTGAACTGGAGAGTACTGTTCCCAAATGACAACTGACTGACAAGCCTGTAGCTTTCAGGGTGCTCCTTCTTGCCCTTCTTGAAAATTGGGACAATGTTCACCTGACTCCAGCTACCTGGGACCTCTCCAGATTCATAAGACTGCTCAAAAACCATCAAGAAATATGATAACAACAGCCAGGTATTTGAGGATGTTTGAATCCCGTCAGACCCCAGGGATCCGTAGGTATCAGACTGCAACAGCAGATCCTGCACAGGTTTAAGGTCCATTGGGAGTTGATAATTCTCACAGTCATGGTCTTCCAGTTCAGGGCACTAAGACCCCCTTCATCATCTGTCTTGAAAACAGAGGCTAAAAATACATTAAAAGTCTCTGACTGGTCCATGTCCCTGTTTGGGTGGTGGCCATCCTCATCCTGTAACAAGCCAATGTTATTTCTACACTGCCTTTTATCATTAATGTATTTGAAAAAACTTCTTCGTATCTGTGGGAAAGATTTCACACCACACTCTTGCCTAGGTGAAAGAGATTAAGAAAATTCCTTTTTTACAGATCATGTCTTAACAGCAATGTGCTGTGTCTCAGCCCTTTTCTATTTAACAAAGTGAGACCCTTTGAGGATTTTTTCCAATAATAACAGGCTTTGTATGATTTAAATCAAATGAAAGATTAAAATGTCTCCGGAAGGACCATAATTTTCTAAAACAATTCTATGACAGCACAGGATGACAGAATTATTTTTTTCTCTTCAATATGTGAAACAACTTGGATACCTTGAAGTATACTTAAACTTTAAATCTTGATATTATAGAAGGTATGTTATTTCATAAAAGGAGTCTGTTCATATGGAATGACTTCCTCAAAATGCCAGCAACCCTGATATAGGGCTAAATTGTTCTAGTCAGGTAATTGTTAAAGTAATATCTCAGCTGTTTTCTTTAAATCAGTTTCATTAGTCAGATCTGTGATCTATGAAGTCTGTACCAGCTACTAAAATACAATTCATCTTAAATTAAAATGATGATTTTCTTCGACAAGACAATGCAATGTTCTTTGTCGTGCAATGAATTATGTGGGTATATTGTCAGTATAAATTTTCTGGCAACAGTAATAAACCATTCTATCATTCTTTTTATTGCTGGAGAAAATAATCTTTTCCTATTCATACAGCTGTATCATTTCCCTTACTCCTTAAGACTTGGCAATATTTCAATCTGAGTGTTATTAGAAAGCATTCTATTACTGCTCAGTAAATATATTATTTTCTTTTGCATTATAGTTACAAATCTCCAAAGAAGGACTCGCTTTTATTATCCTGGTCTTCTCTGGCACAGGAGCAGCCTACTTCAGAATCTGTCCATCCACAAAAATAAGTGGCTTTTCATTGACACACCTCTCACATACTAATGACATTGCAGTGGCAGTGCTCACAGAATTGTTTTCACCATTCAGTCCTAGAACTCCTCAATATGGTCAAAGTAGCACAGGTATACAACTATATTTCTAATATGATTTTAATCATTAAAGTTGCTATAATTGTAAAACTCTCCTAATTTATATGGTACAAATGAATATGCCATATTGTCTGACTGTAGTCTCTTCTCAGTTGTGATTAGCCAACAAAGCGTCCAGACAATCTATTCAGTGTTCAGTTTTCAGAGATTTTTCTTATAATATGTGCTGCATAGCTGAGAAGAAGCTTAGTTTATAGTTCCAAGTGCAGTCTGTAGGGGACCCACAGCATGCATTAACCAGCAAGAGATTCCTTCAATGACACACACAGGAGGGAGGAGGAGGAATAGAGCATGGAAAGGAGGACAGACAATGTGGAGGAATGGAAGCTTGCAATGACAAGGACCAAACTATCCTGACGAGGAGACAGATACCAACAATGATGCAGCAAATCAGAATGATTTCTACTAAATCCAAATTTCTACTGGATATCATTTACCACATAATCTCTATACACTTTTTCATATTGTAGTGCTTTAGTCCCATCCAGCAACTATCATGCAGTTGCTCAAAGACTCCCCTCCAACTCCCTTTGTGAGGCAGGAAGGAGGTTGAAAAACATAAATAAAACTCATGGGTTGAATTCGATAATTGAAGCTAGACAAAATAAATAAGAGATCATTTTGATAATAAAATAATAATAATAATAATAATAATAAGTTTAATGAAAAAGAGAAAGATTAATAAAACCTAGAGAAATGCAAAATATAGCTGCTCAGTATGCACTGACCTTTGTCCAGTAAGTGTCTGAGCAGGTCTTGTCCTCTCCCTACCAGTTGCTATGGTTTACCATATAAACCAGTTTATATGCTAGTCATGACATTTTATGGTGTTGGAATATCCCTTTGACGCACTCAGGTCATCTGGTTGTGATTCCTCCTAGGTTTTTGTGCAGGCCCTGGCAGAGCATGAGACACTGATAAGTCCCTGACTCAGAGAAAACACTGCTTAGTAAAAGCCAAAACATCAGTGTATTCTCAGCATGATTCTCACACTGAGTACAAAGCACAGCACTGGACAAGCTACTAGGAAGAGAACCAACTCCATCCCAGCTGAAACCAGGACATAAAAGAGGTTTTTCTACTTCAATGTAAAGTGCAGCTTTGACTGCTCTTTTTATTTCTAACTCTATTGGTTTTGCCAATTGCAAAGCTACAAAAAGAGTAAAGAAGTACCTCATCTTCCCTGGATATGACTCTTTGATCCTAGACAGATCCAGCACTGCAGACAGGGAAGAACAGGAGTTGATTTCCAATTAAACCTGTCTGTGGTGTCAGCAACCTTCTCTTGTTCTTTCCTGGTAACTGTCATAGCTCTTATTCCTATTGTCTCTTTGTAGGTGTCCTGTTACTCTGTCTTTGTCTGTGCCTTCTAAACAAATATTTCTTAACTGTGATGTCTTCAAAGGAGAAACGTTTCTTCAGACTTTGCTATGTGTATTGATTCTGCCTTTGGGCAGAATCACAATTCACTCCAGTTATATCACCTTAGAATAATTTGTTCACCAGAAGTTGATAATGAACAAGACATTGAGATCAATATCAATTAGCATCCATTAATAAATGAATAACAAATCAACAAGCCTTTTAAGGTAAACAGAAATGGGGAATACATTGAGGACTTCAGGCATGGTAGAAAAATTAGGAGAAAAAGTAATAGTGCTTGTATAAATTTTTTTCTCCTTTCCCTACTCCTTTAATTACTGTCTATTCTGCAGTGTGTCTTTAATAGTTGTGTCCCTGTTTTGTTGCCTCATTTAAGCAGAACCTTACTAAAAAGGGACTGCAGAATGGACTGATGCTCAGAAAATATCAACTCTATTGCATTAAGATAACCTATATAATATAGCAATTCAGTTGTATTAAGAAAACATCTCACAGTGCTGCCACTTCTGTAGATATTTTAGATTATAACTTTTTCAGTGTTCGAGATCAGTTCTCCTTCAGAAAATATGCTGGGTTTTGTGTTTCTTCTGTGTTAGGAAAATGCTTAATATATTTGAGAAGAAAATAAAATTATCACGAGTATTTTGCTCCCTTAGTATGTTTTTGATGGGTTACATGGTAAGCCCTTAAAGAGAATGGACTTCTCCTAGCCCAGTAAAAAGAAAATTTCCATTGGTTATATGAGAGAGGCAGGTAATTCTTTACCACCACTGAAGTGATTTGGCTGAATATAACTGCATTAAGATCAAAGAAATCCTAATTACTATTGGAGACAACATAAAAGATATCTCTCTAATTTCTGTAAAAGGAAAAATTCAGAAAGGTTTATTTGGAAATACAGTTTGATATCATAAATCTTAAGTGCACGTCCTTACGGAATGTATTAACTATCAGAGACAAAGGAAATATTTAGGATGTGAAGCTCCAGGGATTCTTAGTGTCACATCAGTAAATTAATGCTATTGAGAACTGACAGTGATATAATCACATATAACTTGCTATTTCAAGTACTGTGCCAATTACCTGTGTGGTTTCTTATGATTAAATTTAAAAAGAAAATATATTTTCTTCCGAGTGTGGGTTAAAAATTGAGAATTTATGAATGGAAGAAAGTAGAACAGTGCTGAAAAACAAAGTAATGTTTAACTGTGTATTACTGTAATTTGTTTTTTGAGAAAGTTTTATCTTGCATGTTTCTTAGTTAAAGAATGAGATGGATTTAAAAAATATGGAAAAATGAGAGCGCCCAAAAAATAAAAGGCTGCAGGATTCAGATAAGAAATGCAGGAAAGAATAACACAACATAATTGCATATCTGAATTAATCTAAATTGAGAAATGGAATATATTTAAATTCTTTCAAATTTAGCTGTGTCAACACTTATAAAAGAAAAAAAAAAAACTAAACAAAACTTCAGAGAAAAATGAATGTCGTTTAAGCAAACTAGAACAACACAGAACAAATTAACATTCATAGCAAGGAGGTAATCTGAAAACATGGTCTTTCTAGTTTTCTTTGAATTTCTCTGTATTCCAAAAGTAAAAAGTCAGTTGTAATAATAACAACTAAAAATTGTTAGTTAACAGTCAAATAAAAAATTGGAGTAATACTATCTAGCCTAGTCCCTAATGGCTGTATTTTTTTATTCCATTATATGCTGCACAAAAACATAATAAAATGCAGATATCTTGCAGATATATCTCAGGATTGAACATGCTACCTGAGCTAAAATTAATTTAATCAAGACTCATGAGATGTGCTTATCCTCTGTAAGTTTTCAAGTACAGTATAAGTAGAATTTTTAGATTCTTTGCATTACTTTTCTAATTAATTGAGGTTTGTACTCATGGCAAAAGTGCTCCAAATTAGAGTTACCTACTTATTACTCAATCAGCTCTCATTCCTAATATTGACAATGAAAGCAAGTATTTTTTTATCTTTTATTGCTTTCTGAATGGATTCTAATTTTTTTTTGTAGGTTAAGATGAACAGAATCCAGAACATTATCTGCATGCACTGAGTACAACAAAGGAAACAAAACAAAAGAAACTGTGTCCCAAACTTGTGAACAGGGTATACGTCGGCATCTATCCTCAAACAGTTCAAGAGGGTTTCTGTCAAGCTGTTCATGGGTTTAAGATCTGAAAAGGCCAAGAACATTTTCTGGTTATTACAAAGTTGTTTATTATAACAATGCATAGTCTCAAAGGCAAGAGTTCTAAGCATGTGGTCTTACTAAAAGTTATAAGGCTCAAAGTCCCAGTGGGGCGTAACAGCAAATTGACAGAGAGTCCCAGCCATGGGGGCAAAGCAGATACACGAGGACTTCCAGTCACGGGGAAAGGCAGATTGACAACGGGTCCCAGCCACAAGGAACAGCAGGTTGGCAAGGAGTCCCAGCCACAGGGAAAGGCAGATTCCCAACTCAGATTCCCATCCCAAGAAGCGTTCTCTGCAGCGGCAGCCGGAAGGGCAGAAGCTGCTGCCATAGCAGTGGCAGCAGCAGTGGCAGCAGAAACGGCAGAGGCACCCCCCAGGTGATAACACCTGAAAAGTCCTGGATGGCTCCCTGGAAACGGCTCCCTGGCAAAGCCCTGTTCTCTCTTGTTGTAGATGGTAGCAGGATGGGCCGATCAGTCAAAGGATGGACGGATCAATGCCATTGCCCCAAAACAGGGGATTTTTACCCATAAACCATAAATGCATATTCACATCCCTATCTATAGGTTACCCAATCAGCTGAGAACACAACTCTAAAACATTCTTTCTACACCAGTCTAAACCCAATTTTTGAAGTACATGAAACTACAAAAAAACTACGAAGGATGGTATCAAAACCTGCGCATACAGCGTATCTATTAAGGTTAAAAGCTCTATCATATGCCATATCTGTTAATGTAAAAGGTTCCATCTCATTCACGTAAAAATTGTACCCGCTCCATCTGTGAGTGATGTTCTACTTTGTTTTTGTTATGTCTACAGCTAAGTTACCTGGACCTTGTGCTGGCTGACAGATGCTTAAGGCACTTGGAGTGTATTGACTATAAACTAAAATCTAAATTTCCACCTCACACGGTGTACGTGGCTTAATGTGTTTTAACTTCTCTAAAGGCTTTAATTCAGTCCCTGCATTTCTCTCTCCCTGGGGAACCCAGGGAGGCATGCACTCCAACAGGTTTCCACAACACTTCACCAAATAGCTGCAGGACACAGGAAGTGTTTTCTGTATTACTTGCCATTAGGATTAAAAATTATAAAATGGAATTAAAGATGCTAATTGTTATAAAACCAAATAAAGATTAGTTTCATACTTTTGCTATTAAAAAAAAAATCTATAATGCTAGAGAATGGCCCAGTTATCCTTTTCTGGTTTTATCCAATTAGAATCATGGCATCATAAAATGATTTGGGTTAGAAGGGATGTTAAAGATCATCTATTTCCAACCCCATTGCCATGGGCAGGGACATGTTCTACCAGTTCAGAATGCCTACCGTTCTATCCAACTTGGCCTGGAAAACTTCCAGCTATGAGACTTCCACAACTTCCCTAGACAACCTACTCCAGTGTCTCACCACCCTCATGGTAAGGAATTTCTTCCTAAAACCTAATCTAAACCTACCCCTTTCAATTTCAAGCCATTCCCCCTTGTCATGTCATGCCATGCTTTTGCAAATAGTCCCTCTCATCTTTAATATGAGCTCCCTTCAGGTACTGGAAGGCCAAAATTAGGTCATCCCTTATCCTTCTCTTCTTCAGGCTGAACAATCCCAATTCTCTCAACCTTTCTCCATAGGAGAGGAGCTTTATCCATGATCCCTCTGATCATCTTGCTGCCTCCTCTGGATTTTTTTCAACAGCTCCATGTCCTTCCTGTGCTGGCACCCCAGGGCTGGAGGCAGCTTTGCAGGTGGGGTCTGAGCAGAGCGGGGCAGAGGGGCAGAATCCCCTCCCTGCCCTGCTGCCCACGGGGCTTTGGGTGCAGCCCAGGACACCCTTGGCTTTCTGGGCTGGCAGTGCCTATGGCTGGCTCCTGTCCAGCTCTCACCCCCAGCACCCCCAAGTCCCTCTGGGCAGGGCTGCTCTGGGTCTGTTCATCCCCAGCCTGGGCTGGCACTGGGGGCTGCCCTGACCCAGGTGCAGAACCAGCACTTGGCCTTGTTTAACCTGGTGAGATTGCCATGGGCCACTGCTCGAGCTTGTCCAGGGCCCTCTGGATGGCATCCCATCCCTCCGGAGTGTCAACTGCACCACTCAGCTTGGTGTCATCTGTAAATGTCCTGAGGGTGCACTTGATCTCTTCATCTGTGTCACTGATAAGGATATTAAATAATCAGGGATAAGTAGTTCCTGATGGACACCACTTGTCCCTGATGTGCATCAGGATTCTGAGCCATATACAACCACTTTTTGGATGAGATCGTCCAGCCCCTTTCTTATCTATCCATTAATCCACTCTTCAAATCCATACCTCTCCAGTTTATAGAGAAGGGTGTTCCAAACTGTGTCAAAAACCTTACAGAAGTCCTGATAAATTACATCTGTAGTGCTTTCCTCGTCCACTGATAGAGTGACCCTGTTATAGAGGCCTACCACGTTACTGAGGCAGGACATCCCCCTGTGAACCCGTACTGGCTGTCTGGCATCACCTTCTTGGCTGTGCGGGGAGGGAGGGCCGGCCCCCTCTGAGCCGCCGCAACAGCCGGGAAGGAGGCAGGGGGAGGAGGGGTGGGGCGGGGCTGCCGGAGGCCAGCAGGGGTTGGCACAGGGGTATGGGGTGGGGGCGGGGGGAGGGGGTAGAGGGGGGAAGGGGTCGTGGGGGGAAGGTCGGGGCACATGGCAGCCGCCATTGTTATCTGCCACGTGGAGGGATTCCCCCAGGGGCTCTGCAGCCTGGCAGAAGTCCCGGGCCGCCGCTGCCCCCCCACCGATATCAGCCGGAGAGAAACTGGCTTTGTTAAAAGGATCCCGGGACAAAGGTAAACCCGGATATAAAGGCGGATCAGAGGGAGGATTACATGGGGTAAGTTTCTGCTCCTGGCTGGGTTTGCTTAACTCTAAAAGATGTTTACGAGCTTGCAAAAATATTGGGATAAATACAGAAGCGGCGTGATCATTATTTTGGACTTTATCTGTGATCACAGTACCCACGTGGTCCCAAAAGGAAACAGTATCTATCTGTAACAATTCAGCTTCAGTAAATTCATGTTCTAACCAACGAACAAATTTTTTTTGCAGCCTTTTGGAAATTTTAACGTTAATTAAAAGGTCCTGGAGTTGTTTTAATACACTCTTTTGAGGAGCCGATAGCTGTATGCCCATGATTCGATATTATTGAAAGCTATTTGCTCAAAATCCAGCCTCCAGCTGCTACAGTCAGCTGTATGTAACTCCTGTGTCTCCTATAACCAGAGAGAACAGGCGGGGAAAACTCGGGGGCTGCGGTCTCTTATTCGCGCCGTTTCTCCAGCCCCGGTGGCACCGGGGGGGTTCCCGCAGCCTTGCTTGGCCGATGGGATATCTGCCCGGGCCGGGGTTTCCCCGAAAAGCAGGGCTTCCTATGCGGAGCCACTCCACGGGCCCGCGGGCTGCGGCAATCGGAAACGAAAGAAAAAAAAGAAAAAAAAATCCCAGCCACTGGGCCCTAAAGTCACCCGCTGCTACTTGCAAAGGTAAAATAACGCCCTCCCAGTTTGCGGTACCGATCAAACGGAGGTCTTTACCTGGTTCATGGTATCATATGCTGAGTCAGAAGCAACTGAAGGTCCTGTCTTTTAGCTCACTCGTGACCGGGCTACTCACAAGCTACGAGCTTATCCCTACCCACCTATAGCAACAACATGTGGCCAAAGTGGCTAGGGTAATTGAACTTCCCAAAAAGCTTATAAGACCCTGAAAGGTCTCCAGCTCCGCATGGGTTTCTATATTTAAACCCAGGTTGGGGGCCAATTGATAATTACCCTCCTTATACCCCTCAAGGGTGTAAGCTAGCTCAGCCCTTCTCAGGCCTAGGAGGATTATATCAAGAGAGACAGGAAAAGGATTCAAAAGAGGTTCTCTCACCCTTTTAGCTGCAGACCTTTATTCCAGGTTGGTGTCCCAGGAGAGAGAGAGCAC
Source organism: Prinia subflava (assembly GCF_021018805.1). Classification (NCBI taxonomy): domain Eukaryota; kingdom Metazoa; phylum Chordata; class Aves; order Passeriformes; family Cisticolidae; genus Prinia; species Prinia subflava. The sequence goes on along the minus strand of NC_086283.1, from coordinate 43,275,759 downwards.
GATCCCGGGGGACAGGGGTCTTTTCTCAGGATTTCTGAGGGAGGGGCGAGCTGGCACACAGCCAATGGGGTCAGAAGGGGAAGGAAGGGTCAGACTACATGACAGGAGTTCCAGGGGTCCCTGAGGGAGAAGAAACCATTTCCCCAGGGGGATGTAACACTTGTTTCTTTTGCTGATCAAGAAAACACTGAGGGTACTTCCAACCCCTCCTCCCCCTCAACTTCTGCAATTCTATTTTCTCTTGTTTGTCACTAGAACACTAACACACATTTAAGCTGTGTGTTGAACAGTCAGCCTCCAGCATGTCTGACACCAGAAACTCCAAACAACCCCAGTGATTTGAGTAAAACCAGTTGGGAAATAGCACTGATATGGAAGGGTAGCCCAGCTAACAAAGGGATGTAGAACAAATACTTGCAAATGAAGCATGACAACAAAAGGTGGATGAGAAGCAAATGCAAAATCAACCTAGAGATAATGGTGACAGAATTATTCAAATTACCTTTTCCTTACAAGTTTAAACTTATGAGCCTAAATAACTGATGTACAGAGTTGCTTGACATCCAAATAGATGTTTTTCCAAATTAATGGGTTACTTCTATTTCAGATTATCTAAATTGGGCCTAGAGTTATTTACATCAGCAGATGAGATATTTTAAAATTACTAGACTAAAACACAATCTACAAATTTTTTATCAAAATCAGTATCTAACATTGCAATTTTTTGGATAGATAAAAGCCTGTGATGAATGCAAATCTTCAAAGAGCTCACAAAATTTGATTTCGTCTGACAGCTGAGTACTTCTGTACTCCTGTGTGCACAGTGAAGATGAATATAAAATTTAAACACCCCCACAAAATGAAAGAGTAGATACAAAATTAAACACTAGAAGGGAAGCCTGCTTTTGGCTGACATTAGTAATAGACCTTAAGAATTCCAATAAGTCAGGAAATGAGTTTGTGTGGCATTTCAAGTTCAGTAAGTTGGATTTCTCCACTTGTGTGAGTTCAAAAGCCAGGAAGGGACTGATTTATATTTCCCTGTTAAGAAATAGTCACAGCATATAATCTAACTGATTTTCCATTGTACAGACAAATAGGAAAAAAAATCTAATATGACAGGTTAAGGGAAAAAGGAAGATTACAGTGAAGTGCAAGACTGGGGAGCACATGAGAAATGACTAGCCAAAGCCTTTGAAGCAAATGATATGAAACAATCTGTAAAGGATAGTGTCATTCTGTTGTAGAAGTAAGCCTGTTTCTGATTCATGAAACGTGGTTCAGATTTATGCTACAATTATTTGATTAAGTGCAATTTATTTATAATAAAAGGAGGAAGATCAGAATCCCAATGATGTAATAAAAATACTTTGCCCTGTACTTCGACCAGAGACTGGTAATGTACGTATGCCATGAAGCTGTGCCAGCTGGATGTGTTGAAAGCAGTTATTTATGCTGCACAGTTGTGGAAATCTGATTCATATTCTGAGCAAGATTCTGATACAATAAAGCTTTTTCTTTATGGTTAATATTGAACCAGTGGTTTTAAGCACTCAGATACATAAAACTTTGCAGGAAAAATGCATAATGATAAAATCAATGCTTTGTTAAAGTATGTTAAAATCAGAAGATGCCTCTAATAGTTGAAAGGCTGAAGTTTCATCAGCAGAATGTAATGCCCACCCTATCCTTTTTTTTAATGAAATTTAAATAGCAGAATATGAAAGATTTGTGTAGCTCTAAAAGAAGCTTCATATGAGAATTTTCTGCATAAACTAGTATTACCAGCACAAGGGAAAGTACAGGTGATGTTTTAGAAAGTGATTTGGGTGAAGCTGTCAAACACAGGGCCATATAGTATCAAAGAAAACATCGAATGTCTGCTCTGCCCAAAATGTAACCACAAAAGCAGTTGAATTCTTCACTATGATAAATAAACCTTCTCAGAACATACAGGATTTTATGAATACATAGAAAAGTATAAAATACTATACTTTAGACACTTTAACTGGACAAGCAGAAATAAACATTAAAACCAAACGAATACTAACAATAAAAGGGAGACGAAAAGCATGTTGAGAAAGGCAAGGGAAAAATATTGTAAATAATCTTCAAAATGTGTTTTTGCTTCTTTTTAAGAAGAGTACACTCTTTCTGACAAAAGTAGCACTAGCCATATTGCATTGTTTTGTTTGACTTGAAGCATGGTGTTGTAGAAGGGACTGCTCTTTTCTTGTGACAGTGCAGCAGCCATTCTGAGTTTTGCTTAGTGACAAGCACTCAGCATGCTCTGCCTCTGACATGGCACTTTCTTCTATATCACCCAGAAAAAAGTTGGAAATCCATAAATATTCCTCAGCAAACAGTCCAATTATTTTTTTTCCCTTTTCTCAACTTTTGTTCTATTCACAGCTGTATTGTAAAATTCTAGAGAGTGTAATTGAAAAATTTTAATAGTTTCCCAACTAATAATTCAAGATCTTGCATATTCTTGTAAAAAAAATTTCAGTTTGTTCTACTGTTACCTCCTTAGGATTCTCAAAAGCTAATTTATATGCTGTTATTTTGCTCCAACAAAAACCATTTAACATTAAAATACTTCAGCATGTGAAGAATTCCTGTCTGACCACAGGATTTGAATTTGGAGTTGCGGAGTTATGCCTCTAATAAAGTTTTGAGAGTTTTGAGAGAATGAGTATTAAGTAAACAAGTATTTTTTAAACTCAGTAAACAAAGAACACATGTAGATTTGTATTTACTCTTTAATTTGCAGTTTTAAATAATCTCAGTAACAGTACTGTTTTGGTGATAATCTAAAGATTTTTGCATAAGGATAGAATGGGCTCTATATATATTTTATCAAATAGCCAAGTTATATAGATAAACACGGGTAAGTTTTCAGGTCATTACTCCAGTTATTTTTCCAGAAAACCTGGGTGCCATTCTTAAAGCGACATTTCTTTTGAATCTTTCTATTCCTCACTGAGATATTTTCCTTCATTTTTTATGTCCAATCAATACATAGTAGATTTCAGATACTTTATTTATTTGAATAAGCTGGGAAATGTTTAGTGAGACTAAACTTTTATGACTTTTTAATTTTAAAGAAAAAGTCTCCAGAAGGCTTGTATTTTAGTAGTAAAAGAAACTACAGCAGAGTAGTAAAAGAAACTACAATACTTCAATTATTTTAATAAGTTGCTAGAGGTCAATCAGCTTTTCCTTGGCAGCCTAAATTTAAAGTATACGTGATATGTACCTGCCAAGAATAAATAGGTGTAATTGCCAGGGCTATTTCTCCCTAAGCAGAATCTTTTCAAATGAGGATAATGGGGCTATATTACACTACATCTTTCTTTCTACTTTGAAAGCGTATGATCTCATGTTCTCTGTCCTTACTTAAAATGTGCACTTGTCCTTGAATGCTCTCATGATCAGGGATAGATTGTCCTTCCTAGTGTGACACCTGCATACACAGTTAAGGGTGATGCAGGAAGGCTTACACTGGAAAAATCTTCAAACTCTTTTATGTGCGGTTAGTACCTTATTACACTGTGGATGAATTGGCTTGATTCCTTTATCAATTGGACCATGCACCGGCAGTATTTAAAGGATGTGTAAATGCATCACTCAGGAACATGGTTAGTGGTGGACTTGGCAATGCTGAGTTAATGGTTGTACTTGGTGATTTTAGAGGTCTTTGCCAAAGTAAATTATTATATGATTCTATGATTTTGTTCTACAATTTAGAAGTCATCAGAAACCATTGAAAGCAGCAGGCATTACAGCTTCTGTATGTTCAGTAATTGCAGTGATTTAGACCCCACTGTGCCTCTGTGGCCTTGTGGTATTAAGTTTTGAATAGAGAGCAAGAGGCTTCATCCTTTTATACTTAGTAACTTAACTGTTCTGCTTTCCCTGTTGTGTCTGACTGAGTTCAATTCACAGATGCAGAGGTGAACAGCCAAGAGAAAATGGAGAGCATTCATCTAGGTCAAAATAAAAATCTATGCAATTCAGTTTCAAAGGACATCTATCACCAGCCATTAAAATACTAATATGAGAGTCTTAGATAAAATTTAAAGAAAGGAGCTAATGATCAAATATTAATCAGGTCTCTTGACAAAGGTTAAAGGAAAGGAAAGTGATAACTTATCCTTGCTGCAGTTTTCCTACAATCACCTCATGGCCTACCAAGGTTACTGAGCTGTAGATCATACTAAAGTGCATGGGTGGGGACTGAAGCGTTTTTTCCCTGATAATATCTCTTGAAGTTTTACAAGTGCTAACTGTATCTTTGTTTTCACACTTTATGCCTTTCTGTCTTACAAGTTGCAATACAATTACTGGGAAAAAATCTGTTTTTCTTTTTCTCTCATATCCTTAAATTAAGTCTTACTTTTTTATAGGTCTTGCAATAGATGGTATTTCTTGTTGCAGCAGCTTACACTAGGCAAGCCTCTTATGATAATCTTTAATAGCTTATAGAGAAAGATCTTTGAGAAAATGTATTGAAAGTACAGCACATAACAATTATTTATGTTTACTTGTCTTAAGGGGGCAGCAGAAGCACACTGTGCACCTACAGAGGCGTACTTGTCTGCTCTGCCAGTAGACAAGATTAAGTGCCTCTCTTTATTTGGTAGGGAAGCTCAATGGGATCGTAGTGATATTTGTCGTATCGGGTCTTTACAAAAACAAAGTCTGGTGTTTCAGCCTGATAGTGTCCAATTTTTGACATTTGTTAGAGACATAAGCAATTTAATATCATGTTGAAGTACTTGGTATATGTCACTGTGGCTTAGCTGGACAGGTATAAGGCTGTTGCTGCAAGCAGCACCCACATATGCATGTTTTCACAAGCATTACTCATCTGGAATTGGTTTCTGTAGTCATTACTAAGGCCTAGAAGATATAAAATGGAAATAATAGAATGCAATTTTACCATGGCACCACTCTTTAAAAATCACAAGGTTTTTGTACTTTGACTTATTATATTCTAAATCACTTACGAACAACACAGTTGATCTAATATGTTCTGAATCACCCACATTCTCCTCAGTTGTGATGCTTACTAGGCCCTTTGCCTGCTTTCTCAAACCAATGTCTGAACAAGTAAATAGCTGTGGCTTGGTTGTCCTTATTATTGTACCTTATTGACTCCATACCCTATCTACTGCATGAAATCACAAATGGGTACTTCCATCCAGGTGAAAGATTATGAATGCATGAAATTCCAACCAAACGCCTGGAATGGATCTATGTAAGAGGAGTCAAGATTTCACCGAGTGTCTTTTAAAGGCAAAAGTATTTTTCTTCTGTAAGTGGCTTTATCTGAAAAATCTTGAGATGCACTGCATAGAGGTGTGTCTGGAGAAAACCCAAATCACTAAGTCTCTCCATGTGATGCTGAGAAAAAAATACTTCATAGTGCAGCTAGTGCTTGTTCTTCAGACAATTTATCTCTAGTCATCAATTATGTATTATATGCAAATAGTGAAATTACAGGTAACAACTGTAGTGACTAAAATTTACTGTCTAATCACTCAGTGATTGCATGATGTAATGACCAGTGGCTGTTACTTTAAAATGGACATTTAAAGGAAAAAAATGTTGAAATAAGGTCATTTTCTTTTCTCTAAAAAGGCAGTTACCAAATTACTAAGTCTATCAGACAGACCATTCACTATTGCTATCACTGACCCAGAAGAAGGAAATTTTCCAATCTGTAAAGTTGTTCCTTTTAGGTATGAGGTTACTGTATGCAATTAGATATTGCATGCTATTGTCAGCTTCATGTGCGAAAACAAAATTCAGCTATTATGCCCTTAATAATTTTGATTTTTACATCTAGTAGAACTTAAATGCAAGGGAGAACAAAGTGTGTATAGCGAAATTCTTCGACTATTTTCTCTATCAAGTGATGCATCTGTTTTGGTTTTGGAAATGTTAGCTACACCTGCATGCTCACAGACATGAGCAAAAAAAGAACAAAACTACTCTGCTTTTTCCCAAAGAATAAAATATTAGTCATTTGTAATAAAAGACTGCAATGGTGTAAGACTGAGGAAGCTCTAGAAGTAAAAATTATTTTCCCACATCTGAAAAAAGATTTCAGAATGTTCCTATTGCACTCAACACCAAGCTGTAGGACAATACAGTCAAATCAGGCTGTTGGCCCACATAATGCAGTAGACACGTAGCATCCCTTATTACAAGAAACTCTGTAAGATGAATAAAAAGTAGAAATACACAAAGGTCACAAAACTCTAAAACAAGAAAACCTGCTGAAGATATCTGACCATTTTGATATTCAAAATTGTTCCTCTTTATGCATACATGTATTTTTGTGTATTCACCCTGCATTCCTATACAAAAGGTGAAAACAAAGATGTCTAAAACTTGACCAGAATCCTGCATTGCTACACAAGAGCACAGTACGTTGCACATTCTGGGCTAAGTGATGCGGTAAATGACAGAATGCTCTGTTTTATCCCCATCTTTTTCTCTTTGCTCCCTATTTGCATTGCACCTGAGCCTATCTGTGCAACCTTCCACACATGTTAATATGCTTAATATTCTTCCCTCACATGGTAATCTTTTTGCCATAGTGTACTGGATGGGAAACTCTAAATGGCATCTGATTATGACTACCATTTCAATGATTCTATAATTCCAAGGCCTCTGATTTTCAAAGATTAATTTTCCATGAGAAGTATAACTAGAGTTAAAACTGTTAGAGTTCCTCCATGTTTTCTCATTGTAAAGGATTTCGTTTCTTTACAGGTAAATGCAATTCTGCTATCCCAGGATTTGTTGTCTGAATATCAATCAGACCTCTATTCTTTGAGAAAAAAAATCACATTTTGAAGTTACCCTTTGCTTGATAAAGTACATTTCTAACTCTGCAGTGAACCAGGCAATGTGGAGGATGCCATGGCTAACACTCGGTAGTGGAGGCTGGAGCGCTGCCCTGCTGTGGGATGTGCAGCAGCAGGCACTAAAGGACAATTGGGATTTCACCACTACTGGAGGGTCAATGCACCATGTGAAGCCATCGTGCTTTCTGTCCTGGGTCTTTTCACCTGTGTGATGGATGCACCAAAAGCTGTCACACAGACACAGCTACGGGTGGGATTTGTTAAAATGTTATTGGTGTCACAGGATTTTTAACTCTCTTCACAATTCTGGTGAAGCATTCTGGTGAGTATCTGCTGGGTACACATACAGTAATTCTTATGCACATGGACATAAGCATATAACTTCAGATGACACAGGCTCAATAATGGAAGGGTTTGATTATAAGGTTGTTTGTTATTTATCAGACTAGTGCAAAATACTATCTACTTTATACCACATGCACATTCCAGTGCACAGACAGGCACAGTACGTGCATAAATAAGGACATGGACACACTGTAGCAGGAGCACTAATCTTACATTTGACATATTACTCCACTACAAGTTAGAATGCTCTTCAATCATGGCAGAGCATCCATATCTGTTATTTTGCTTCCGTGGAATCAAACTATGTTGTATTATGGCTTCAAAAAGCAATACCTAAGTGGCAGGTGGATTTTAGAGTTTTGAATGTTGGCAAGATTTTTTCTGGATTTCTAAAGTCCTTTTCTTGGCACACAATCTTCATGGTATTAGGGTGATAACAGTTTGACAAACATACAACAAACTACCCTGTGCATCAGAACCTGTAATAAAAAGTGGTTTTTTCAGCCTGTCTTCTGATATTTTCTGCTGATGTTAGTTATCATTTTGTTGTTTTTAAGAAAAATCTTTTAAAACAGCTTGAAAAATCCATATATTACCTCCCTTCATCCTTGTGCTGGGAAATAAAAAATCATGATATAATGCCTAGTAGATGAATATTGCCAAGACAAAAATATACCTGGGATATGTTAAGTGTTTAATTAATTTAAGATATAATAAATGACTGTATGCTGTGAGGAAAAAGACAGGAGAAAACCAAAAGGTAAAGCAAAGGTACTCATTAATTTTAAAATGACTTACAGATTATGAGATTATGCACTTACAATGAATGCAAAAGATATTTTAGGGTGTTAAATCTGTATAAACACAGAGATCTGGAACAATACTTTGTGGAAAACTTTAACAGTCCCTGTAGGCCTGAAGATGCTAAACACAGGATAGTTTCTACTATAGTGATTTAATCAGGTCTATTTATAACCTTTCTATCCTTTAAAAATTGAACTCTGTATTCTTTGATATGGGGCAAGGAAATCAATTCATGAAAAGTGATTATTTAAATTTAAACATGTTTCTGTTTTCCTTGAAAAGGATTTTATGTGTTATGCAATAAGATAACTAAACTATAAAAGTATGTTCCCTTTTAAAGGCACATCTCATTGTTTCAGTCTATCATCCACTGCTTCAGATAGTGACAGTGATCAGAATATACTGCCTCAAGATCTGGGTTGTTGGTTTTTTTTTTTTTTGTTTTTTTTTTTGTATCCTCTCAATTCAGATTCCTCTCACTGCACTGTTTGATTTATCATTATCCACTTTACAAACAGTGTCTTACTGGGGGAAACAGGATGTCTTAGGGCTGGCCTTAGGCACTAGAAAGTAGGCAGCTACTTGAGTCAGAAGGCTGTTGAGAGCAGCAAAAGGCCTTTTGAACCAATGCCCATGGAAACAAGTAGCAATAACTAAGGTAGAAATGTTTACCCTGAATACCCCATCTGTTATTGCTAGTGAGAAAGGATCCAGAGTGTAGATGGAAGGAATGAAAAAGTCACTTAACTAACCACAGCCTTCTGTAAACCTCTTTGTCTCAAAAAAATCACATGCTGTTTTCCTAGGGATTATTTACCTTATCCTTAGGTAAGGCTTTGTTTCTTCCTACCCTGTCTGAGACAGCTTGGAAGCTTAAAAACCTACAAACAAGATTTTAAAGCTCCCTAAAAGTTGTCTGTAGAATTTGCATCTGCTGTAGTAAGAGAAGGCTGATTTGTTTTAGCTTGTTGGTTTGGTTTAGGGTTTTTTTGAGGGATGTTTTTTATGGGGGTGTGGGGTTTTTTGTGTTTTTTGTTTTGTTTTGTTTTGCTTTTGTTTGGTTTTGTTGGTTTTTTTGTAGGGGTTTTTTTTGGTGGTGGTGCTGGTATGATAGAGCTTAGGTTTGTTTCTTTTTTTTCTCAAATGCAGGTAGATTGCATTTCCTTATAGTTTTTAATGTGAATAATACTGCTTTGAAAACAATTCTCCAAAACAAAAGCTGCTGTATCTCCAAATATGATATATGCAACAGTAGTGATGTCAAACTGCAGGAGACTACAAAACTGTTCTGAATTGTTTCTAGAAACCAGGCCCAGACACTCAAAGCACATGTGAAATGTGACAGAAAACAACGGGGCTGTGCAAAGAATGTACTCCCTCACACAAAAATCCCCTGCACACAGCTGATGGAAATAATAAAGCATATGAAATTGTCTAGGAGATTGCCAAGACACCTGAGATCTGCACAGAGGAAGAATGACTTAACAGTAAAATAAATATTGCTGTCTTTTACTTTAGTAGTTTTGACAGTCCACAGACTGTTATAGTCTGTGTCAAAGACAGTCTGTGGGGGAAGCAATCAACTTCAAGGTCACAAAGTTAACCTGCCCACCGTGCTGATTCATCACAGTGGCACTTATCAAAGCACACAGAATTCTACTACAGCACGCAGAACTTTTCTGGGCATCAGGAGATATCTGGCATTTTTTTGTTTCCTACAGGCCCCTGTGTTTTGATGTCAGGGAGGGCATCTGCAGAAGCTGCCTTACCAAGCTGGCAGACCATGGGAAGTGATAAGAAGAGTGATTTACCTCCTCCAAACCCATTTGTAGGAGATCTGTGCCCAAATGTTTGTAATAAAATGGTCAGGGTAATGAAATTCTTAATAATGGAACTTTTTCTTAGCTATTTTTAGAAAAGAGAAAAACATTGCAAATACAAAAAGGGACATGTCATAATCAAGAACATAAAACTACATTGAATCCTATCTTTTTTTCCCCAGCCAAGACAGTGTTAAACCATTATTTTGAAATTCAAACTTCATAGGCTGCATTTTAGTTTTTTCATCCGTGTTCTATTTTTTTACTCATAGTAAATAATGGCAATAATATGAGACATTTTCTATTTTCCTATGATTACTTTCTCTTTAAAGTAATAGCCAATACATCACATAACAGAGAATGTGTTTTAATTTGGAATAGTCTGACTTCCTATTTGTAAGCAGCTTTGCAGAAAAGCTCCGTTTATGAGCTATGGTTGTTTCGTAATTTATCACCCTGGAAGCTTTCAGTTTTCGCACCAGGAATAAATTTATGACAAAAGTTTGAAGGTAAGAGATTTTATTATATTAGCAGGATAAAAGTAACATACACAAGCTTTCAGGATCTAGTTATACTACTTATCCCTTCCTTTGATTTTCACCAGATGTTGGATTTGAGACACTTTCAATAAATTGAGGGGAACATTCTATAGACAACACAAGAAAAATTGTTAGATCTTAAGTCCTTGCAAAGTGTCTAAAATGTAACACACTCAGTGGGGCAATAGGAAGCCCAGGAGTCTTAATCCATACATAAGAATATTAAGACTCTGCTTTTCACTCAAATGAAATTCATATCCCAGCAGAGCAGTTCCTGTTTCTGAACAGTTCACAAAGGCACTGGGATGCCCTCCGCTGTTTCCAAGCAAACCGTGTGCAAACAACCATTCTCTTTGATCCTTGTGGAATGTGGATTTACCCAGTGTCCCTCCACAGAAAGGAAATGTTGAAACCTACACTAGAAGGTCAAAAAGGATAGCAATAAGACAAAGGTGCTATTTATAATTCGAAATGATAGGGGCTTTATAATGGCATTCATGGGGATAATAGAAATGAAAGGGAAATACTTGTGTGAGAAATGAAAGGATGTCAACTAGGTGAGTTTATATCTGGTGTCCAAATGACACATATCATAAACAAAATAAGGCAGCAAAATAAAAATAAAATTTTTGGCAAAAGTTTTGTATTTTGGAGTAATGTTCTACTTTAAAATTTTGAGCCCTAGTTGCTGAATTCTTGGGAGTGTATTTCTAGTGTGATATAAAACAATTATCTATCAGCTTAGTGTTACTAACATAGTAGAACCCCCCAAAACTTAAGTACTTCATTATCAGAACTATTATGCTAGAGGGAGGAGATGGGAGATTGCATACTCTAAAAAGAAAGCCTTTCATAATGAAAGTGTGTCTACCAGACCTACAGTCTCAAGAAAGACATCAGATCTGTTGTCCATGTGCTCCACGGGTGGTTTGCACATGTGCAACAGAATGGATCTATTTGGAATGTGATAAAATACTGTGCATGTGCAGAAATAGTTCTGCAAGGTCTGTGTAGGTGTATGGTAGCACTTCCAAGAAACCTGGAGCCTGAGGAGTTTTTGATAGAGACCATCTGTTTATCAGATACAGATCCAATGTGTAAGTCCTGCCAAGAGATCCACAACTTCCCAAGATCACTTCACTTGTACTATTTCCTGCAAGTGCAAATATTTCCACTTGGCCAAAAAACCTATTAAAAATAGCAGATGAAAACAACTCTTTACAAAACCAGCATATGCAGACACGTTAAATGAGAAGTGCAAGAAATAAGAAAGATCTTTTCCTAGTTCATTACATTGAGGTAGATTGGCCTCCTGGTGTGATATCTCTTTCTCTCTTTTTCTCTTACACGCACACAGTCAATAGAAAAATATCTTGGTTTTAAATGGCAAACAATTCTATTCTCATTCCTAAAATATCTTACACTATTCTCTGCATTGTTTTTGCAGCTTTCTGAATTTATAAAGATGATACTGAAGCAGTATGTACAGTTGCAGTCACTGTTAAAGAGTGCACATTCAGCCATGACGTAGATATGTTAAGGAAACAATGGAAGTTACTTATCTAAGACACTCTAATTTAGCCTGATTCGTTGGCTGGTTATTGAAGTGTTTTTGAGTAGATCTTTTTGACCAACAAACTATCTTCCAAAAAAATAAGACTGGCTTTACCTTAAAACCTTTTCATCCACCCCCTCACCAAAATCTGAAGGCACTAAATGTGGTAGAATTATAGAAAAAACAGAGTACACTTAGACGTGAAAATTGATCTGGATTATTTTTGTATAGTCTGAAGTTTTCTTTGTGATAATCGACATTTCATTTAAGTTCAACTTTTTCACAGTTGGCCAGGACTTGCATTTCTTTAATTTTGCAGGGTCCTCATTTAATCTCAGAGTCTGTAATTTGCCTCAGGGTCTGAGCCCTTTGCAGCAGCTGATGCTAGTACAATGCTCTGACAACATAGGATACTATGAAGATAATATGAAGTGTCCAAAGGTTACCCATTATGCTAGGTCCAATTATGCCACTAGCAGCTGTGTAAATTTATCACTACAATCACAGATATGTCCAATCACAAGGAAAGCTGGTCCTGTGTATTCCAGAATGCCTTGCAGCAGTATTTCATGGAAAGCAGGTAAACCAGTGGAGATTTTTTTTCAGAAAGACTTAACAAGGCAAAGCACTATAGGATATGTATATATCCCAGCTGCAGGCTTCTGAAATTAAGCAGTGTAGCAATGTCATATTTGAGCCTGTGGTTGCTTCTAGCCTTAACAACGTAAACTCAGCCTGCGTATAAAAGAGGAAGCATGCCTAGAGTTGTAAAAGGATATTAACTAATATTACTAATTTTACTTTTTCTAATTTATATTATATGCATTCACTTTAGCAATGAATTTGAAGGAAAAACTTGTAACGAAATCAAAAATTCAATGTATAACTCAGTAGAGCAGGAAATATGCCCTGGGCCATATTGAATGATTATGATTAAAAAAATCATTGCAATAGGGGTTCATTATGTGAACACTGAACACTAAATGAGACAAGGAAAAATGATATGTAATTATGAAATTAAAGATTGTATTTTTTATGTGTTTACACATGGATGCTATTACTCTTTCTGCAACTATTGCCAGCTATTATCTCCCATGACCATCTCTAATATGGCTATTTTTAGTTCCCTTGGAGGACAAAACACTACTCTGCAGTGTGCATGGAAAGCTATTTTTCACAGAATAGAAAGATAATTGTAAAGGTATATTCCTCCTATGACTTTCCCTTTTTATAACAATATGTTATTTTTGTATTTGAAAAACAAGTGCCTGCCAATGGCATTAGGAGAATTCTTGGAGATGACTACAAGATTTGGCTGTCAGGGATCGCTGAAAACCTAGGCAAGCTAAAAATTATTTTTGCTTTACTTCTGCCTTTACATTCTGCCCTGCAGTTGTGGAAAGCAAAAGTCTGATAACCTCAGAAATCTTACCCAGCTCTAAAGGCTCTGCAGAGATTTTTGCTGCAGCCAAATTTGATTTCAGGAATTACCACATCACCTATGCAGCTTGTTTGGATTTTGTCAGCTTCTGACAACCAAGTCATCTTCACATTAGAAATTCTTGTGCAGATGAGATGAATTCTTATTAACCCTCTGAACCAAAAATTAGGACCACCAGTCATTTAAATCAAGGCCTGGATTGAGAAAGATTGTTCCCTCTTCACTGTGAGGAGTATCCATGCCTGTAAGAGTGGCAGTAAGAAGTATAAAATTTCTTTGACCTCCATCTTGTGTCAAGCTGATTATGCAAATTTTTTTCCTCTGAAAACAAGCCCATACTCTAACCAGCTAGTGATATATGATTGACCCATAAATCTATTAAATGAAGTGTCACTCAGCATTATCTGGAGGCAATGTAGAAACTTAAATCAAGAGACAATACTTTTTTTTCCCCTTTTATTTTGTCCATAATGAAAAAATCTTTCTTTAAAGGGTTAAGTTCATTAGATTCAAGACAACTCTTTTAGTCTGCTCTGGAAATAGTGCTAGCTTTTCACACTCTGGAGAGAACTGTTTTTATTCAGGACTGTAAAAAAATAAATTAAGTTATAAATAAAAAACTTATTGTCTCGCTGATCCAGATTTTTATTTGTATAGTTTGGTATAGCCAATTTCAGAACAATTTGATTTAAAGTGTCACTACTGATCAGCACTTTCTGAGTCATGGTTTTATCTTCTGTGATCAATAAAGATACTGAACCAAAGGAAATATACGATGGACATTTTTGTTGATTGGACAGTTTATTTATACTTTGGCAGAATTATAACAAGTAGTGCATTAGTGGTATGAACTAGGGAATAGAAACCTGCTTTTCCTGCTTTTCTATCTATCAGTGTCTATTGTTAAAAGATTTTTTTTTATTTCTGTATCACTGATGCAAAATTCAGCTGAAGTCAGAAGAGATTCTCCAAATTTTTACAATGTAACTGGGAGACAAATTCTTTCAGATAGATGGCACAGTTGCAAAACTTGTAAGATTTCAGAACAAGAGCATCAGGATTACTACTAGTTTTGTTGTTTGTGACAATTGCAGGTGCTGTGGCTTTGAATTCTGCGTTGTTTTGCTATTGGTTGAAATAACAAGTCATGAACAGACTCATAACTTGCCCCTGATGATTTGATTGATTGAGTTCTCCTTTTGGACCTTTTATAATGATTAACAGGAAAGCCCTATCAAAATGATATGCCTCAAATGGCAGGTATTTATATTTGGATGTTTTTCTCTGCTCTCCAAGGCCATCAGTTTACTGAAGAGATAAAGGCAACGTGGAGCTACCCCTGCCAAAAAATGCAAACCTTTCTCTACTCTGTTTGTTCAAAATCTAGTATTTATTGTTATTGCCAGCATAAATACACTTTCATTTAAAATATTACTTTAAACATCTGCAAGTTCAACAATCCTTTTTTTTTTCTTTCTGGGAGGGAAGTTGAACATCAAATAGTATCACCCAGCTGTACTTTTGTTAATTTTGCCTTTCAAGAAGCAGTGTTTTCATCCAAGTATTTTAACTGCGTCTAAGAAAAAATGTGCAGGAAAGTCCATCTAAATATGTAGAATATGCAGAGCATAAAATGAATAGAAACTGGGTATAATATATTTAGAAACCCACTCCTTCTACAATGTGTGTTTCCTAGAGGATATTTCAAACAATGGTTAGCTCAGTCAAATGTGTACCATTTCCAAGAGTATATTGTAGGGAAGTTTTACATTCAGATATACTTTGCTCTTTATTTGAGACATATAATTACTGACTTAATATACTTGACTGAAAGATTCTGGGTCATTTTCACAGAATAGACTTACACTGATCTCAAACTGATTCTACAAGCAGTGCAGTGCCCTCATCTATAGTTCTCAAAGATTTGAAAGCCTTCCATAATTTGTGGGAAGTTCTTTGGTCTTGCTCTCTACTTCTGCCAAACATGCAGAGGGCTACACTGTTTAAAGCAAGAAATACAAGAAATTAATTTTGCATTTATTCTCTTTGCGTGTTCTCCGTAAGTAGTCTTAAACCTTTAAATGACTATTATTAGGCTGTATTTTAAAATTATATGACACCAATATCTTTAGTTATTTAAGAACTGATCATCAAATAATTGTGTCTGGAAGGGACCTCTGGAGAAACTCTGGTCCAAGCCCTCTACCCAAGCAGAGCTACCCCAAAGACCGGTGCTGAATAATTTCTCCAATACCATGGAGAAATTTTTAATATCTTTGAGGATGGAGATTCCACCACCTGGGCAATCCGTGCCAGCACAGCATTCACCCTCACAGTAAAAATATTTCTGTTTCAGAGGGAGACCCCTGTGTTTCAGTGAGTGTCCATCCCCTCTGGTCCTGTCGCTGGGAACCACTAAAGAAAGCCTGGCTTCCTCCTTTTCACTTAAGCTCCTCCTGAGCATCCCCTTCTCTGAGCTGAACAGTCCTAGCTCTCAGCTTTTCCTCTTCAGAGAAATGCTCCAGTCCCTTCATTATGTTTTCACCCCTTCACTGGTCTCCTTCCAGTAAGTCCAGGATGCATGGGGAACCCAGCCCTGGACAGAGCGCTCCAGACGCAGCCTCACCAGCAGTGAGTAGAGGGCACGGATCACCTCCCTCACCCTGCGGGCAACACAACTCCTTTTGCAGCCCAAGACACCATTAGCCTTGTTTAGTGCAAGGACACATTTCTGACTCATGTTATCACCCATGTAAATCCCATTTATAATAAAAACACTCTTAAAGAGAAAAGAAAAAAATTAAAGACATTTCTAGGGTATTGATCAGACACCATTTCTGTTAAGAAATGGCATGTAAAACTGTGGGATTGCATTTTATGGAAATGGTTTGCTCTAGCTCACCCCTGGAAAATGTATGGTTTATCCCAAGTCTGTACCCTCCCTGCAGTATCAAGTTATCTGTAACCTCATTGGCTGGAGAATGTTACCGCACCCCTTTGAAACCTCTGTGATAAGAATGCTAATGCAAGGGAGTTCACCCTTTTTGCCCCTCTCCCCGTGGAGGCCTCCTGATGCCCCCTTTCCCTCTCCTCCCTTCCCCCCTTCCCTTCCCCTCTCCCTCAGTGAATAAACCCTCACCTCATCAGCACCTCACCGGCATCTGAGTCTCTTTGCCTGCCAGCACGGGAACAACCACGACCTGAGGACCCCGGGGGTTTCCCGGGGGACCCTCCCTGGGAGCCCCCCATAAATTTAAACTACAACAGATGACGCACCAATGTCGGGCAACAGCACCAGCGACCCTGAGACAAGATGGACCATGGTAACTCCGTTTCGGTGCCGTCTCCGGTGGAGCGGCCGTTCCGGGCCATCGCGGCCCGGGGCGGCCCCTCCCCCACTGCGCAAAGACCTCGTGAGCCACCACGCGGCTGTCCCACCACCACCGACCAGCCCGGCGCGGGCCCGGGTCCCGGCCCCTTGGGGCCCCGGCCCGCCTCGGCGCTGCGCGGGCTGCGCAGCCCCCCCAGGCGGTGCGGCCCGGGCGGCGCGGCTCCGCTGCGGCGTGGCACCCTCTGGCCCGCGGCGGCTGCGGCGCGGGCGGCAAAGCGGCAGCGCAGCCCCGGCCTGGCGCGGGCCTGGGTGCCGGCGTGGCGGGGCTCCGGTGTGGCCCCATTGGCAGAGCGGCCCCAGCCCAGCGGGACCGCTGCGCAGGGCAGTCCCGGCGCGAGCAGACACGTGGCCCTGGCCTGGCCGCAGCACGTGCGGGCCCCAGCATCTGGAGAAGCCGCGCAGAGAACAGGCGCCCCTCCCCACGCCCGGCAGCAGCGGCGAAAAGAGCCCCGCACACCGTCGATCGAGCCCAAGCAGCCAACACCCCTGGACAGCAGCGAAAAGAACTCAGCCAGACAGCCATCAGAGAAGGAAAAAGCAGTCTTCAGTTGTGCCCAAGCCCCGCACCTTCCAAAACTCAGTTTTGTAAATTGTGTAACCTCCTTCCTTACCCTTACCCCCTTCTCCCCTCGCTGCTCCTTCTCCCTAACCCTATTTCCCTTAACAAACCCCCGAGAGTTAACCCTTTCCTGCTAAACCCGGCACGGCATGGCTAGTGCCATGTGTGCTGTGACTGCATGGCCACCATGGCCACGTGCCCTCAGTCCGATCTTCCGCTTTCCAAGTCCCACAAGGTAAACGCTAAGAAACCAAACCCAAAGCTAAAGTGAATTTGTAATACCAGTTTTATAGCCTTGTATAATTGTTAATGCTACTTTGATTCCCTTTCCCTGTTTCTCTGTTCCTGTCCCTTGCTGTTCTGGCCAAACAGCAGGGTGTCCCAAACCCCTCCATTTCCTTCCCATCCCCATGAAGTAGTTTTTACAATTATGCCTTTCTAGCTTTTGTGTGTGTTCATATTGCAGATTCCCCTGTTTTCTGATTTAGAAAGCAGAGGCTTTTTCAGGTAACAAGTGTAGATCCAAGGGAAGCAGTTTTTAGATTGTCTTCTTGTAAGGCGCGATTCAGTGGTAGACTATTGAATCAGTAACGCTTTTTGGGTTTATACTGTCCTCAGTTAGTTCTGAGGGTGATTGACAACCTAAATTGGTGTCTGAGAAAGTATTTGACGGTTTTTGTAGTTTTTTTTCTTTTGTTTTTCTTTTGATGACCTAAAACTGGGGGTCTTTTGTTAGGTCTCTGACACTTCTGGTGCAAGTATAGACGAAAAAAATCTCCAGTGGGTACATATGGATGAATGTAAACAATTGCATGCAGAGTGTGGGTCCTTTTGGTTGAACCAGTTGGAAAGTGAAAGGAGTGATTTGGCTCAGATCCTTGGGTGAGAATCTGAGGCCGTGTGTGGAGCCCGGGGAACTCCACGTGTTTTCCTGTCCCTAGACTGGGAGCAGAAGTCAGCGCATCAGTCTAAACTGGGGGCTGTGGTGGTCTGAAAAGCCAGTTGGAAAAGGCTAGACACTAGTAGGCCAGTCACGCTGGAAAGGCTCTAACAAATTTGTTAACTTGTTTCAAATCTTGCAATATAAACCCACATAACCCGTCTACTGCAATTACAAGGTCAGATAAAGGTTCACAGTATAACATAATCCTTACTGCAATTGTATTTGGTTTCATGCTGCAAAACTGTGTAATTACTGTTTCATTTTTAAATTGCTAATTATCATATGTCATATTTCTCTTCTCACATTTTAAAGAAAAAAAGGGTGACTTGTGGGATTGCATTTTATGGAAATGGTTTGCTCTACCTCACCCCTGGAAAATGTATGGTTTATCCCAATTCTGTACCCTCCCTGCAGTATCCTGTATCTGTAACCTCATTGGCTGGAGAATCTTACCGCGCCCCTTTGAACCTCTGTGATAAGAATGCTAAGGCAAGGGGTCTCGCCCTCTTTGCCCTCCTTCCCCTGGAGGCCTCCTGATGCTCCCTTTCCCTCTCCTCCCTTCCCCCCTTCCCTTCCCCTCTCCCTCAGTGAATAAACCCTCACCTCATCAGCACCCCACCGGCATCTGAGTCTCTTTGCCTGCCAGCACGGGAACAACCACAACCCAAGGACCCCGGGGGTCTCCCGGGGGACCCTCCCCGGGAGCCCCCCATAAATTTAAACTACAACATAAAACCAGCATGAAAGCAACTTACAAACTTTCATTATACATGAATGTTCTCAGAGAATAAAACTCACTGTTTTATTTTGTAATTTGCAGTTTGTGAGAAAACTACTGAGTAGAATTTTGGAGTTGATGCAAAAACCCAGACACTTTTGTGAACAATAATGCTTGCAAATGGTTATTTAGGACTTTCTTTCACATTCATCAAAAACTTCCTTACTTGGATAGCCATCATTTCTCTGAAAGGAAAACTTACTCTTCCATAGAATTAATGAATTGTAAGAAAATATATTCCAGTCCACATTACACATGACAGCTTAATGGGTGTAGTGGAAATGGAAAGCCTGTCATCACCTGGGGGGAAAAGAATGAGACTCTTCCTTCCTTTCTTCCTTTTACACTTTACACTGATAATACTGAAATGTCACTGGGATATGTCTGAAGGTCTGAGCCATGCATTTTGCTTTTCAGTCCTTCCCACTCCTGTCCCATCCCTGGAGCAGCAAGGGGGTTTGCGTCCAAGTTTTGTGCTGTGTAATGAAGACAGGATTACTGTGATAGCTCCTCATGCGTTCCAAATTGAAAAAAAAATGTTGATGAACTAGTCTCCAAACCTTCAAACCTGATAGCAGGCAGACACCAATTTCCTTCTCACCTGTGATGTCAAAATTGCAGGCACAGCTTGATGTGCAAAGCAGTGGGTCTGCAAGACTTGTCGGTTCACCTCCAGCCCTTCTCAAGAATTTTTGTTTGCACCCTGAGGTCCCCTTTGTGCTCCACACATCCCTGCTCCACTACACATCAATGCTCCTTTGGCACTCAAAGAGCAAGAGCTGCTCCAACAGTGGAAAACTCTGATTTTTATCTATGAGTTAGTAGTTACGTGAGCCAAGCAGCAGTGTTCAAGCCAAGAAGAAGTTAAATTTCAAGGAGCTAGGCACCAAAACATTTATAAATCTCTTACAGTAAAGCTAAGCTCTTATATTTTAGAACTTTTTACACAAAAGTAAAACTGAACATTAAAAAAAAAAATTAAAAGTGTTAATACTAGTTAATGTTAATACTTTATTAGCACTGGTGACCAGATTTTGAAGAGTTTTGGCACAATTTCAAAAGTAAGAAAAATATTTATTGTATAGAATTACTTTAGAGTAAAGCTATATGTTCTTGTAGCAAATTTACTAGCAATTTCACATTTTCAGGAGTAAAAGTAGACAGTAAAACCAGTAAAACCAAAATGTCACATATTCAAACCTCTCTGATCTAGAACTAAACTTTCTGAAAACCTTAAACCAACAAATCATGTGCATGTACATGTGGCAAGAAAATCAATTTAAATAAAAAAATAAATGCTATGACAGTGCTTTTAAGTTCAAGATTTTGGTGTCCATGCTAATATCCTCAATCTCCCAAGTCAGATTAAATTTTCTATTTTGTATTGTGATGATGTTTTCTGATCAACAATGGATGCAGAAAACTGGTTCTGTTCCAACAGATTTGCATCAGACAAAATTCATTCCTACAAGGGACTTGTGTGATATATTTGGATGGAAAGATTTTAATTTTTCATCCATAACTGCTCAGCAAACTCTCTTTTGTTTTTTTTTTTGTTACAATGTGCCTTGCACATTTTCCATAGAAAGTCACAATTAGGAACATTTAAGAATATGGAAGAGTTAAAACCATACAATTTTATTTGACAATAATTCTGACTTATGAAAAGAAATTGGTGTATGTATGTATTTGCTTCACACCTTCACATGCAAACAGACATGCATTTACACGTTTGCGTGTGTAGGTGGCTTTATACTTGCAAGGGTGTATGTATCAAGAAAGAGAAAGGTGACTTATTTTTTTAACGTTTTTAATGCTTTGCCACTACATTGCACTAGTTTCAGTCCTTCAGTGGTGTCTTAGTGACAGTACTGCCATGCAAATGGAAAGCTTTGATATTGGTTGGTCACCTACTGCTGTGGCGTCGGGCTTCCCCATGGCTCACGTTCCAGCAGCCTTTCCTACCCCAGGCCAGTTCTAAGCAGGAACATTTCACTCTCTTGATCATTTTTAAGGATGAGTCTTTTCACGGGAGATGAGGCTAACCCTCCTAAATCACTACTTTCAGGAGTTCTGTAGATTTTAAAAATTCATTCTTTACAACATGAAGTCTGTCTCAGTTAATCCTGACTAAAATATTCATATTTATTGTGGGTTTCTCTGTGGGCCCTATTACATTAGTATTTCACTGCCTCACAAATTTGAAAGACCATATCCTCACACTATTTATTTGACAAGTATTTTAAAGTTTTGAGGACAAATTTGAGGCATAGTTTAAGTAATTCTCAAAAAACTTTGTAGGAGAGATTTGTCAAATGGGTGCTATGTCCCTATCATTTGGTCATTGTTCAGTGTCCTAATCACCACCGAGTCTTCTGGTGAGTCATAATGGCCTGGATCCAGCAATCAGTAGAATTATTCAGGTGCTTAAAATTGTGCAGATGAAATACATTGCCAGATCAAAGGCTCAATGTCTTCACCAATTTATGGACAGAATATTAGGGAGGTGAAGGAGAAATGAAAAGCTTCTTGAAAAGGTGTAATGTGTGTGATTCTGAGTGTAATATGGTAATTGATCCTGAATCATTAAGAGTAGGAAAATGTCACAGCCTAAATTCACTGTGATAGCAGAGCTACTTATTGAGATTTTTTCCCCTCTTCTATTGAGCTCAGTGAACTCTCTGCTACAATTTCAAATATACATATTACTCTTACACTCTGAGGGAACAATTAAACTTTATTATGCAATTTGTAGTCCCCACAGAGTGGTATAAATCTCTATCTTTTTTTCTTTTGGAAAGCTGAGGTAATTAAATTTGTAATAAAAAAGGATTAATTAATTGTGATTGTTGCAAGTTAGTGTCAGAGACTCATGTGAATGGCATAGACATGAAATGGAAGCCAAATTCCTGCAGAAAATAGAATGTAACAATAGATGTGACTGCACTGTCCCTCCTAGTGTTGCTGGCAAAATTTCAGAATGTAGGAAAAAAGTCATCTAACAACTTCTAAGATCTAACAAGACTGTTCCAGTCTTGCCAGCTTCACTGTCATATGGATTTTTTTCCTGTGCTCAAAACAATGAGATTGTCAGGATTTTCTTTTTAATACCTATAAAGTGCTGCTGAAACGTATTTGAATCTCATCAATTTTGATGTAAAATAGAATAAGCACTATGAAAGGAAAGGAGAAGGAGATAGTTTTTCAACTATTTTCAATTGGAATATTTGATATTTTCCTAAATTGTATTGCACAAACATCGTTAAGTGTTATTTCTCCCTTGCAAAATACAGACTACTATTGTCCTTAGGTTTAAATATTAAATGGATGGTATTTATATTCTCCCTCAACAAAAGCTACACAAGAAACTTACTTACTTTGCCTTAATAATAATAATAATTATAATTATAAAAATGATTAATTAAAATAATGTGCTGACTCATGACCACCATAAGTTACTAGTAAACAGAAATAGAAATAAGTAGGCTTTGGAATAGGTTTGTTGATAAAAGAATGGTTTGGTGCAGAGACTAAAAAATCCACAGTTGTAAACTCAGTAATATTTTATGGTATTAGACTGCCAAAGAAAATTGGAAAGTGCTATTTTTTGTATTTTCCTGCCTACCAATGAAATAAAGGAAAATGTTTGCAAAGAATAAAGAGATAAAACTATTTATCAGTAACTAAGAAGCTCAAAGTAAATTAGATTATGTACTTTGTTGACTAATTACTACCAAGATAAAAATTTGAATGATTGGTGAGATATTTTCTTTCTTCATTTTTTTTCTGTTGAAATTGATCCTACTTTATGGAATTTCTTTAATAAAAAAATCAGATATATGAGTTGAAATAGCATTGGCAAGATAAGCACAGCTCTGAAAAGATATTACAGCAACTAAGAAATATTTTTCTAACCCTAATTCTTTTAGTGAAATGAAGTTAATGTTTTGGAGCTGAAGTGAACCAAGATAGGCCATGGCTGAGCACTGCTGCTGAGACTAAGGGGTCAAAGCTCTAAAGAAAATCTATTACTCTACAGATTATGATAAGAACATGTAGTGGCTTTTTCAGTCAAATTAAACTGTGAGTTGAAGTTTAGTAAAAATTTGAAAAAGTTAATACAAATGTAAATGAAATGCTGCTGGGTGTATTTTATTTTAAAATATTTAGTAAAAAAAACCCCAAATAATGCAAATTTTATGTTGTTTTCAACATGAAAGTCAATATTATGCGATGGCATGAAGATATAAATACCAAATAAAGTGTGAAACTAGGAAGTTTAGGAAACATTCTCCTTGAGATCCTAATGAAGAATAGTATCTGCATGTAGGTTTCAGTTATTGTATTCTTATCTATTATTTTCTTATGAATTTATAATTTAAAAAATAATACCTACACAGAGATCTTTGCTATAAAATTCTGAGGTGAGATTAGCTTGGTTCTGTTGATGTATATGAGGCTTTTGATGAATTTTATATGATATTAATGACTTGGCAAAATTTGTTTCAAAACTGGTCAAATAATTTGAAGCAATTAAAGTGATGTCTCATTATATCAGCAATATTAGTAAATACTGAGTTATTAGAAGGCTCCTCAGGGATCATTCATATTAATTGCCCCTTGTCAAACATGATGTGCTCACTCAGCACAATTTTACAGAGAAAAGGCAACATATAAACAAGGATGTATTTATCACATTCTTTAGTGGGGAAAGCAAAAGGTGTGGTAGGTTTAGAGTGTAGAAGTGAATGCACAGAAAAACTGAGAGGTCGTACAAGATATAAGACATCAGGAAAAAAAAGGAAAAATAACAAAACCTGAACAAGATACGCAAACATGTGGAGGGGTTTTTTTGGTTTTTGGTTTGTTTTTTTTTTTTTTTTTTAATTGATAAATTGTGGCTCTTCATTA
The DNA here is from genome assembly GCF_021018805.1 of Prinia subflava. Taxonomy (NCBI): domain Eukaryota; kingdom Metazoa; phylum Chordata; class Aves; order Passeriformes; family Cisticolidae; genus Prinia; species Prinia subflava. The sequence continues at coordinate 43,251,792 of NC_086283.1, read as the reverse complement.
ATATTTTCACATACAAATCAGACACCTGTATGTTTAAAAGGACGCCTAGGAGTCATTTCAACCTATTGGTTTTCATTATATGCATACAAAATGTAAAAAAGGACACATAATCTAACCAAATATATGCATACAGTTACAGAAGTTATACGTGCTTTCAGAAAAGAAAATTCATGTTTAGTGGACATATATATCCAAGATAAATACTGTGGTCTCATTGCTCAGTACTGTTGAAAATGTTGAAAATGGTGATATCATTTACATAACCATAACAGAGTAAACACTCACCCATCATTGGGAAAGACAGTAATTTTATGGATGATAGTATATAGGTTGCAGGAAATTATTGTGCTGAATTACATATCTGAAAACATGTGCCAGAGGTGACATCTTTTATGTTGCTGAAAGAAATCTTCTTTTCCTCCCATTAGGTGTTTTTCATCATTCAAAGGATCATAGTAGTCTTGGTGCAGCTAGTAAAAAATTCACAGCTTTTAAGTAGTGCAAAGCACTCATAAAATTATATACTGTGCCTTTTTTTTTAATTAGAAAATGCTTTTTATTAATTTTTTTCTCTAAATGTAAATATATAAAATTGGATGTGGTTGCAAAAGAGCATATTTTAGGAACCTAAATATCTCTAGCTCTTTCTGACTTCTGAAAATTACATTACTATTTTGAATGTATGATCCTGAGCATCTGACTCTGAAAATCTGAGCTTAAATCAAATAAATAAGATTTAGCATGTGTTATGCTTGAATTACATATTAGTATTCTGTGTGAAGAAAATGGCATCCTATAATGTGAATATATGTCCTTTACAAAGGTGTTTGCAAGCTTTAAGATTTCATATCTCCTATTAGAATAAGCATGTACAAATTTTTGCACATCAGTGTGTGCATGACTAATTTACATGAACCATGAACTAATTTACATGCTTTTACATGTAAATGGATGACAAGCGCAAAATTAATTTATGGCCCTTTCATTTTTGTATCTGTAATTTCAAGCAGAATTTTGGGGCAAAAAGTTACATCTAACTGTAACCTTGCAGCATAACTAATCACTCAAACATTATCTTCACTCAAAAATGTGCAAAAGGCAACTGTAGAATTTGCTACCTGAAGACTGATGGATTTTTGTCTTCTGCTACTAAAGTTGCCCCACTCAGTTCATCTTACCTGCTCATAAAGTCTCACTGAGTTGTTGTAGAATGTCATTTTATGTCAGTGGGCCTTTTAAATTGTCAAATTTTTAAGCACATGATATTTAAAAAGCAACCTATGCTGAAGTCAAACTGGAAATGTAACAACTAGATTGCAGGCAGAAATAACAACAAATCAAGACACTCAGGACAGTTGCCTCTCTATTTCAGATGATTTGTCTATTGTTTTCTCTCTTTCTCAGCAGTACCCAACCTCTGATGTAGAATTTTTTTCAGAAAAATTTTGATGTAGATGTAGAAATTACTTCTACTTTCTTGACGACAAATTTTCTAAATCTTTTTGAATTCAATCCACTGGGAATTTCTTTTCATGAAAAAGGAAGAATTTCAAAAAAATTATTTGAGGTATGCAATAGCATTCCTGATAAAAAATGAAAGAAAGGAGAACAAGAGAGAAACTGAAGAATAACAAGCAGACATTGTGGTCAACAATTGTCTTTGCTACTTGATTAGTTAATTCCTGAAGATTTCTGAAGTGTGAATGACCCAGAATTACTTCATTGGACCAATTTAAGGTGTCCCAGACTTTACCCACACAGTATCGAAAATGAAGCAACCTGAAACAAACCTGAAATCCTAAAAAACACTGCAGAATAACAAAGCAGTATTTATTAACTCTAAGCGGTAACCTCTCTTCTGTCCATCATTGTGTCCTACCTGCTACTAGAGACCTGACTTCTTATCCATCAGCATCTAATTCTTTGCTTTGCTTGTGGGCCCCCAATGGCTTATGTCTGTAACACGGAGAAGTTGTAGACTTCAAGGAGAAGCTTGACCTGTTGTTTTACCTTCTCCTCATCCTTGTTTTGGTATTTGCCTTTATTTTCTCTCTGCAAAACCATGACATCAGCTTCTTCCAAAATACCAGGAGGTCTCATGGCTGACCAGTGTAGTTATCTGATGCTAAATTTTTCTTTCAAATTCTTTCCTGGCTACTAAAATATCTCTTTCTACTCCATCTTTACAGTGTTTTCGAGATGTATCAGCCTAGCAACAATCTTCAAAACATTCTCAAAGTGCTGTTCCAGAAAACTTGTAATATGTAACAAGAAGAATCCACATGAAAGTCCTTCCTGGAGGGCTTCTTCAGTTCTCCATGCCTTTTTTTTTTTTTTCCCCTTACACTTTCATTCCCTACCATCTGCCCACTCCACTAATCACACATAAACCAATGGGGCACAGTTTTTGTTCTGCCTTATGCTCATGGTTTACTGTCTGACCTGACTTCCTTAGACATTTCTGAGACTCTCTCAGGGATGAGTACCTCTGCTCTGTCCTTCATTTTCACTTTCCCTCTGTCTTAGGCTGAGAATGCTCCTCTCCTGGGAAAGGCCAGAGATAACTACCTACAGATGAAGTCATATTTGCATATGGTTCCCATATTCAGAGGCACATACTCCCACACTCAGAGGCTTAGAGAGCTGACTCCTTCTTACAGAAATTATGCCCCTTTTTAAACATACCAAAAGAAATTTAATTCTCTCTGCTATAAAATGTTTAAGCTATGAAGTGCGAGCAAACAGGCACTTGGCTAAGAATCAGATTGATAAGCCAGTCCATGTATCATCACATCAGTCCAGGGACTGTCTGCTCCATTAGGATGCTACTAAATCTCAAGAAAGGTTTAGAGACAAACAAATCCATGTGACTGTACAAGATGTGATTAGTTATAAAGCTCACGAGTAAAATGCTTTGCATATAGGTGTCTTCTGAGGAGTCAGGCAAGTTCATCTGGGGCATGGACCTACCAGGAGTGATTTGAACACAAGTTGAAAATTCTTTGGCAATCTGGAAGTTGTCTGACACAGAGCCCAAGAGTCCACGTACAATTAAAACACATCTACAGGCCTTCCTCTGGCTTTGGACAAGGATAGATTGCTGTGAGAAAGATAGGGAATATAAAATTGCTTTTGCTCACCCTTAGAGTCAAGTGAAGAATGAAGACTACTGCTTTAGGACAGAGATGATTTATATTAAACAAGGAAGGATCTCTACTGTCTGTTGCTGCAAAGTTCTAGGACTCACATCCAAATGAGATTTCTACACATGGACCTATAAAATACTAGTCTGTGAATGAAGATAAGATGTCTCACTCAATGTAAGAACACATATGACTACATAAACCTGCAGAGAAGCAAATACAAAACATATCCATACATGTAAGTTATGTGTTGAAATATGTACTTATGTACTCATATAGATAGATACACATAAGCACACAAACACACATATTCCTGCTCATTGCTCATGTATTATTTTATTATTTCAAAGAACAATAATTCATGTAGTAGTTTTAATTTAATCTATTAATTTTTGGAAGTTTTTTGCCCTCTGATAATACTTGTGCAGATGTCTTTAGCACTAAGTTAGAATTTACTGTCCATGCACAGTGTGCTTGCTTAGAGACTATAAATTCTAAGAGAAAGCATTTTTACTTTCTTTCTGCCTCTGGATTAGCATTAAAATCATAAAGTTTAACAAGACCAAGAGCAAGGTCCTGCACTTGGGTAAAGTAATCCTCAATATCTGTACAGTCTGGAGGATGTACAGATTAAGAGCAATTCTGTAGTCACTTGGGATCTGGGAGTTGAAAATCTGGTCATGATGTGCACTTGCAGCCCAGACAGGATTGTAGCCAAGGCTGAGTGAGTGGTTTTGCCCTCATTAAACCCCCTCAGAGTACTGTGTTTACCTCTGGGGTCCCCAACACAGGAGGAGTGGGTCTGGAGAGGAGCAATCAAAATAACCAGAGGGCTGGAGCACCCCTCCCATGGAGACAGGCTGAAGGAGTTGGGATTGTTCAGCCTGCAAAAGTGAAAGTTGTGTGAAGGCTTTACTCTAGCCTTCCTTGTACAGCCTACTCTAGCCTTACTACTATAGTGTTTAAGGGGGGATTATAACAAAAAGAGAGGGAATTTTTTGACATGTCTGTAGTAACAAGACAGAAGTCCATAGTATGGCTGGTGCTACTCCAGCCCGTGTCCGCAAGGGTTCCTGGTATGGTCAGGGCCACTTCACTGCCCACCTCGTTGCATAAAGTCCAAGGGCTAATGGGAATTTTTGAGATCGTATGTGAGGAAGGAAGAGTGCACCATCACACCATCACACACAACTCTTTGTGGTTTGTTGATTTTTAAATTTTATTTGGTTGGGGAGTTGTTTTTTTTTTTAATACTGTGGTTGCTAATCTTAGTAAGAACAAAATGGATGTTGAACACAAGACTACTTTAAAGCAATATATTCCTCTAGGTTAGCTGACACTGGCTTTTGTTCTTGGGAAAACCTCACATGACTTTCTGAGGTTGAATTTATGGGAGGAACTATTCAAATATGTTTTAAATTTTGTTGCACTCAACCCCCCTTCATTAATCTTTGCACCTTTATTTCCCTGAGAAGAACTATAAATCATTGTATTGTATTGCTGCTATTCATGAAAGATACTTTACTTTAAGGTATATAATTCATCATAGAGTGGTTTTTTATGCATAACAGTCTCTCCTGGACCAAAATAATTCAATAGCATAAACAAAGAGGGAAAATCAAGTAAAAAACAATACTAGGTTATTTACTAGGATTTCAAAGGACTATCATATGTCCCCTTTAACTCAAATTAAAGAAATGTTACCTCTTAACATAATAAATTTTTTCTTACCACAGAAAACCATTCTTTAGTTTATTTTTGAAAGTAAATTTGTTGATCTTACTACTCAAAGACTAAAAATTCCCCAAAATGCAGCAATGGAGCTAGACAAGTCTCTGATCCAAAAAATGTGTCAGTAAATGGAAATGTTTGTTATTTTCATTTGCAGAAGTCTTTCTCTTAACGTTGCCAGAGAAAAATCCACTAAATTGCACTATAGGCTGCATGTGACTTGAGAAGTATTTATTTAATTCAGGAGCATTTTCAAACATTTTCCCTTGATAACAGCTCTGCATGCATGCAAGAGCCGTGCGAAACACGGAGTCTGCAAAAGATACCTTAGCAAAGGCCAACAGTGACTGACAGAAAACAGGTAGATTGTGGAAGCTTCCCTTTCTCTCTGTAGTTAGTGATATACAATCAACTCCACCAAAAAATAAGTAAATGTCATTACAAATACCAGTTTATTAATAATTATTACCCAGTTTATTATTTCTGGGCAGTACTTCCCAAGCACTTAAACATAAGTAAAGCCTGGACATGATTTGATCAAAGTGTTTAGAGGTGGTTGTTCAAGTGTCATGAATCACAGACATACTGTATACCTTGGGAGATAGTCAGTAGGGACTGTCTTAATTCCTTTCTTTTGCCCTTGGAGTTTCTCCTAGTGGTTCAATGATGCTAATTGACAATTTAAGATTTGCACGTGCCATGCCTCTCTGCCTAATCCCCAAGCCACATTTGTGCCCCCTATAAGTCATAAGCAGGCCAAGGACACTGTTTTAACAGTTTCAACAGCCTTTGTGAGTCTTTTATGTACATTAGTCTCTTCACAATACAACCTGCTCAAAAACTTGATTTTCAATGACACCAGGAACTGCCTTTGTCTTTTAGTGGACTAAACAATGTTTTTCCCTTTGTGGAAGAAAAATGACACTCTCTAAATCAGTCAGATATGTTCAGACTAAGAATTAAATCTCATTGGCACTGTGGTAACAAAACATATGTCATGATTTCAGACTTTAGTGACTTCCCATGCTTTTGCTAGACCTTAAAATAAAGACTGGAAAGGAGCTAATTTTGAAAACTATAATTTTCTAATTTTTGTCATACTAAGCAGAAATATTAATACAATTAAGGATAGCTTCATTTTTAGTATATCTGTGTCTAATTGAAGGTTCTCCATGTGGTTAAACTATTTTTCTAATGATAATTTATAAAATTCATGGTGAATTGATAGAGACTCTAGGTCTTTTGCTCAAACAAGCAGAAGAAGTGTTTGTGGGTTTGGGATTGTTTTGTTTTGTTTTTTGGTGGTTTTTTTGATCTGCTTTCATTCAGAATCTCAGCTTTGAGGTGATAATATTCTGTTGTATAAATGTCACCCTGTGTTTTCTGGAAATGATATGTCACATAACCTTGCCATGGGAAGCACACCCAAGATATTGTTCTGTTCCATTGTTTTGCTTTTGAGTTCCACACTTGTGCCAAGCGCGTTTGTACTGCATCTGAAAACTCAGTCATACAAATTGTCCTAAATTCTGTAAAGATGAAAAATATTTTATTGAACCAAGAACTATTAATTATTCAGGAAGTGTTATTTACCATCCACTTTCTATTGTCCCCATAACATATATTGTCATTACTTTGGAATGTGTGAGGAATATATATTTGAGTCACAGTAGTGTTCTTTAGCCATCCAATTCCTGTTAATGTCAATGCTTGTTCTGCTGCTGAATGTCTACACACTTTTTGGGAAAAGTACAGTTGATTATCTAATGCTCTTTCATGCAGACTTAGGACTTTTGGTGCTGAGAACACCTCCATTAAAAAATGTGAGGATCTGTACAAGATCATTAAGTACCCAGATCATACCTGTCACAAGCTGCTTCTGAAAGCATATAGGTGAGGGGTACTATGGGAGCAAGAAACAGAGGCATGCTTTTCTTTTCTTTGAAAGAACAAAAGAAGTTCGTTCTGTGCATTTTTTACTGTCTTTATGCATTTATTATAAACTTCACGGAAATATTGTCTGAAAAAGATATTTCACATACTTGAGAATGGGCAAGGTTTATTACTAGAGCTCTCCAGAGAAAGAAAAGCAGAAAAGTGAAATGGCTTGCTGAGAACTTCTCTGCAAATCTTTGACAGAGGAAGGATTAGTAAACAGTACATTCCAGCAGTCACTCTCTGTTTATTTCTTCAAACCTGGCTATTCCTCGTTCACAATTTTTAAAGTAATATGGTCCAGCTCTATGGAGACTTACTTGTGAGTATGATTTTTTTTGTTTAGCAGCTTCTGTTTTCTCTCTCTGTGCATGTCTCTTTAATCTGGGATTATTCATCTGGGAATGAAACACTAAGGAATAAAGATATTAAAATGTATTGACTGTTTCCAAGACAACCCACAAGATGTGGTCACCCAGGAAATAGTTACTGTTACTTAACAGAAGAACTTAACAGTAATATATTCCTTATATTAGCCATTTAGTCCAAAACAAATTTAGTTGTTAATGGCAATCTTCAGAAAACAAACAAAAACCCAAACCAAACAAACAAACAAAAAAACCAAACCAAAACAACAAAAAAGAAAATTAGAAAAAAACCTATCTGAACTTACAGGTACTTTCCCTCCATCCTCTGCTTCATTTCAGAAGGCTAGATCATCAATGCTATGCATAAACTATGATATAGTTAAAGAATGTAAATCACAAAACCTGAAAAATAAAACTAAACTGAAATTTAATGAGAATTGATTCTATAAAAAATACTGCACCCCAGTAACTGCTTTGAAAATTAAAACACCTTTTTACCGTTTTTATGTTACATAGATGATTTCAGGAATTAGAAGAACATATTCATAATTCACAATATTCAATACGTGAATTTTTCTGTGCACATACTTGTATATTCATATATGTAGGTAAATGAAAGCTTGAGCCTGAAAATTGTTGCTGGTAAGTGTCATAATGCATGAAATATTAATGTATGTTACTGTGTGTTTTCTTTGAATTTCCCCCAGCTATTTACTTAGCTGTGGTGATTTTGGGACATGACAGAAGGACCTGTTTCCTAATAATCATGGTCTCACTGGAAAGCTAATAAAGACACAGAAACATCTGAGCTGTTAAAGCCTTCGACGGAATAAAAAAAAAACAAAAACAACTGAGGAGTGAATGATATGAAATAATAGTAAGTATGGTGTATTCAACCGGGAATTAAATAGCTCCACTTTCCCCAATCTTATGATTTTTATGTAAACAGAATGGGAAGATATAAGAAAAAAAGTGAATGGTCAATGGACTCAGAGAAACAAACAGGACTTTCTGTTGACAGCTTTACATGGACTTTCTTATTACATTTAGAGGTGGTGAAAGGTTTCAAAGAAGCATTTCTATAAACAACCGGGAAAGCTCCAGCCTTTGGGAGAAGGTGCAGTCCACAACTCCATTTCTGGATATCAGGATCACTCAGGTGATGCCAGAAGATGCAAAAAACCTGAGGAGTACAGTCTAGGTGAATGAGGTTTATATTAACACCAGACATTTAAAATACAGATATTTATATCACAACTAGCTTTACAGACTATTTTAGCCTAAGTTAAGAAGACTACTTTACTATCAGGTATCTGCATCCTGGCAAAAATATTTCCATATTTGAATATGGATCAATATTCTACAAATTTTGAAGGAAAACTGAAACTAAGACCTCTGCTTCTGATTCCCTCTCAGCTGAGATGTAGTATCAAACCTTGCAGGTTTTAAAAGTTTATTCAAAGTACAAATTAAATAATTTCATATTGATTTTAAAAATCAAAAGTGATAACTATTAAAGTTGTGTCAATGGCAGTAACATTACCACTGTGCATCAGCCAGCCAGTGAGATTCCTTGTGTTTTACAAGGTCAGTCAACATAATTGCAACTAATTTCATAAGTGTCTTCAGCAATGCTGGCTTTTCTGACTACCTCCCTTCGTAGGCTGCTCTTTTTCCAATTATGCTCACTTTTTCTGATTAATTTGGGATAGAACAGCATGAATTTTCATTTCCAGGGACTTGTTTCCAGTGGAAAATAATAATGTCATGACAATGAACAGACAAAAATGCTACCAATGAATTGATATTTATTACGACATAACCCTTTCAGGAGAAACATTACTTTTATTTTTTCACATGGATATGCCACAAAAATGGTGCTCAAAATTTATTAACAGCAACTCTGAAAGTTAACATGAAGTGCAGTACAAATCAAAGGTTTTCCCTTGACTGCTTGAGAGCAACTTATACCTGTATCATTTCAATTACCCTTGTAACTGTGCTATGGTAAAGTGCAATATCATGATCAAGATCCACAATCTTAGTTGCTATGCAATTATCTGTGGTCCATGATGCACAGAGTTTACATAAACAGTAGCACAACTCAATGGTGATACTCTTTTCTGCTGCACCAAATAGCAAGTCTCTCCTCTCACACAAAAATGAGATACCTTTCTTCATTTTTGAGATTTTTGAGGGGGACTAAATTTTTTTTTTTTTTTTTACAAATTTTTTTATTTGCTCTTGCTTACTAAGATTTTTACACAGGGACTGAAATTTATGTAAGTTATGTCAAGTCCAATGATGATCCAAACTAATTACATAATGTAAAATTATGCATTAGTTTTTAGAATATTATCTACTGCAATGATTAATTCAAAATATTTTATATGAGTTCCTGGACAGATTGTCAGAATATTTTAAGGGACACAATGACTTCTAAAATGTCTCTGACTCTGCAGATTTTCAGCCATTCCTGAATAAATCCAGAATGAGATCCCTTATGTCTTCAGTCACAGTTCGCTATTTGAGGAATGATCTTCAATAAAAAAAGATAAAGTAACACTATGTGATTTTTTTATTTGGAAGTCTATATAGGTTTGGAGAGGAGATATCATGTTTTGTACTTCACTTGTTCCCCACCATGTTTTATTGAGGTAATATTAGTGTACGCCAGATATCCTGGACACCTAATGCAATCTTAGATGGCTTTCTGCAGGTTAAGACTGAAGAGCAATTTAAACAGTGTTATTAATTAAAACTGAATACTACAAATCATACAAAGTTTCATTCAAAAGTGGTTTTTTTCCTATATTATTGCTGTCAAGGAGAAAGATAAGAGCTGTGTGATATCACTTCTGGATTTCCTCAAAACGGAAAGATCTGGACTTCTGCTTAAGAACTGATCATATGAAAGTCTTGATACCAATATGGGACAAACTAGATAATTAAAAAGATAAATCAATGTGTGAAAACTGCAACCATTTTGTTAATTTAAGCATACAGAAAAAAAAACCCCAAACCATACATAAACATATATTTTAACATAAAACTGTTTACTTCCTGTGAACTTGTGGCATATTTTTAAACTGTATTTTAAACCTTACATTTGTTCAAGGGGCAAGAAAAATTTTTCAGAATGAGAAGAATGATTTGACATGCTTAACCAGTTCTGGAGAAGTAGGTATGTATTCGTCTTCCAGGGTATCTTTATACTTAATAATAATTAAGAAATAAAATTCTTAAGAGGTTTGCACCACCATTTTTAAATGTTAATGTTCTGCACTCTGTGGCTATCTACCTTGTTTCACATCCATGTTATTTGATTACAAAAACCAAACCAAAACAAACAAACAAACCCAAATAAAAATAAAGCTCAGACAACTAGATTAGATCACATTACAAATGTCTAGCAGCTGGGATTGAGGAAGGATGGACTCACTCAAGTCCCATGTGTATGGGAAGCTTTTCCTCCATTGTGGGTGGTAAAGCTGCCATCCTACCCAGGACTTCAAAATGATAATTCCGTTGGAGTTGACTGATGCATGGATCCAACCCTGGCCCTCTGCACTCTGCTGAATTTCTTTTGCAGTAGTGATTTAACATTTTATTCAATTATTTCATGCTTGGCACACTAGAGCTTTCATGAGTTGCATTTTCTTATATCACTGCAATTTGTCATGTAGGAAACAGTTCAACATCTTGATAGTTTGATACATTATAAATCAAACAGGTGGGAAGAAATCAAACCCACTCACCAACCAGGATTTAAAAACCTCTGTAATCTTCAGAGGCGCTGTATTTACTTACTCACTTGAATGGTAAAACTCTAAAACGAGGAATTTCAAGGAGATATCTATGCTCCTTGAAAGTACTTGTACCTTGAAAGTACCAAGTGTACTTGCTGTTCAGAATTCTCTTGTCATTTAAAATCCCCAACACCTAAACCAAAACCCACCAACCAATCAAAAAGCCCCCCCTTTCCACCCAAAAGAGGGAGGTATCTCATCTTCTCCAGCATCACAGCAGTATAATAATGAAAGGTTCCAACTGAATTAAGACAGAGGTGTTCTGAAATCTGTGATTTGCTTGACTCTTGAACTTTTCATTTTTGTAAAAGCTTTTAGAGTGTGTTTAAGTTCCTGTATGAGGTCATTGCTGTCTCACAAGTGTGCTGCTCTGAAGCAATGAAAATTGATATATACTTCATGCATTTCCTGTGGGTAAGATTAGTTTTATGATCTTATTTCATAAATAGTTTTGAGTAGAAAATTATATGTATGCTGGGGCTGTGTGAATGCAGAACTTCTGTGTCTGGCAACACACTGACTTGAAGAAAGTATAAAAATAGGCAATGTATATAATGGGTTTAAGATGGGGCAGCCAAGAGCCTTGAGCCTGTCTGCTTACAGCTTCTCCCCACTAGCAACATCTGGTGCATATGTGCTTTGAGATTTGTCATGGTAGTCTCCTTCATTGTAATCCTTGCTTTCCTTTCTCTCCAATTCCACAAAGCTCCTCCAGCTTTTGAAGCGTTTATCCAAGCGTATATTTATACATTTTGAGTATTTTCTCTGAACTGCAAGTCTAAAAAATTTCCAAGTGTGACAGTTTCTAATTGAAATTCATTTCTATCTTAATGCATGAGATATTGAACAAAAAGAATACTAAGAACTGACATTATGCAACTGCCTTACAGTCTGTGTCGTGGTTGGGGGGGGAGGTGAATTTTTCCAGGGGGATGTGGGCAGTCCAATCAGTGATCAGCTTTTCTGCTAGCACTTAGATTGGTCACTCGGAGGTTTGGACACGCCTCTGAGGACACAAAGAGTTAAAAGCAGGAGTCTAGGGGGTTCGGTTTCTTTTGGGTTCCGGTTTCAGCAGTGGAAACATCTCCTCTCCCCTGCTCAGCTCTGGGCTGAGTGGGGGAGGGGGAAGCCACGTGGCGGGGCTCAGGACAACCACGCGGTGGAACTAAAGTAAGCTGGGCCCCGGGGGGAGAAGAGAGGGGACAGGACTGGAACTGAGCTGCCCTGTCCAGGATGGAGGGGTGGAAAACTGTGGAAGTGCCTTCTGTGTGTGCTCACCCCCCTCCCCCCACCCCCCCCCCCGCCACCCCCCGGGAGAAGGTGCCCAGCCAGGTGGGATTTGCCCAGCCTGGGAGTGCCTTGAGCCTGCAGCCCTGCCGAAAGCTAGAAACTGTTAACCCTTGCTTGGCAGAAAGAAACTTTTCTTAGACATTGATTCTCATGACTGGTGATTTTGGAAAAAAAAAGAGAAGGAAGCGGCCTAGGACCGAGGTGATAAAGCATGATTGGAAGGAACCTGATGGGCAAAGAATGAGAGGAGTAGCCTTGGAGCTGGACTTTTCTTGCATAATGTCAGCCATGGACTGAACTTGAGTCTCTTTTGAACATAAACTGCATTTTTGGGTGGATACAGCTGCCCTTGCTTTTACTACAGTGACTGGCACTTGAAGAGTGGAGCGAGCAGAGAAGAGAGGGGGAGGGTGAGGTGGCACCCTCTGCCCTCAGGGCAGACCTGCTCCTGGAACCCCGGCCCCTGGGTAAAAAGGGGAGAGCTCGGCATGCAAGTATCCTTAAAAAAGCCCTGTATGTAGTTTTGGCCTATGAGACAGCGGTGAGAGCGCTAGACATAGGAAAAAGAGAGAGTCACCTTAGCAGACTTCTCCGGGCGGTGCCATGGGTGACATGGAAACACATAAGGGGTGGACCCCTGTTTTCTGAAGAACAGTTTGTGGTGCGAGAGAGACTCCTCTCTCCCTTGCTGAATTGAAGATTAGTTTTTTTGAGTGGTGATTGTTTGATCTAAAACCCAAAGGTTGGTCTGTGAAAAGTGATGGGTGGGGAGGTAGAAACTGGGAGAAGAAATGTTCTAAGAAGTTTTTATTTCTGTCTCTGTGTGTGTTTAAGAGTATTTCTGTCCCTGTTCTTATGTAATTAATAAAGTTTTAGTGGGTTTTTTTTTTTGTTTTCAAGATTTAAGCCTGCTCTGCTCTGTTCCTGATCACATCCCACAGGAGTTGTTAGAGAAAAAACATATATTCATGGGTGCATTAACATCGGCCAGTGCAAACCCATGACATGAGATATTGAACAAAAAGAATACTAAGAACTGACATTATGCAACTGCCTTACAGTCTGTTTGAGAGATAGGATGGATGAGGTGTGGTACAGAGGGAGAAATTCTCTACCAAGAGTATGCAATAGGATATGCAGCAGCATGCACAAATATGAAAAACTAGGAATTATAATAAGACCTTCTGATTTCTCATTTGCTGATAAAATTGATGATTGCTCTTTTGCGAACTGAGAGGAGGTTGGCTTTTTTCAGATTATTTCAGCTGTGATTTTAGGAAGGTCTACATATTTGTAAGGATTTAGCACTCTAAATTCTTTAATCATCCAAGCTAAAATATCACTGAAAATAGCTCCCTCCCTCCTTTACCATGCTGCTCATCCACTCCTCCAAGTTTCACATTGCTTATTTTTAACCTATCTGTGTAAAGAAAAGTGTAAAAAATCCATTTGCTTTTATATTTAAGACCTCGTGTTGTTAGTCATGGTTAATTTCAGCCAAATTTGACACACATGCTCAAAATATAATGATAATATAAAGTTCATAAAATTTAGGATTTAGATGATAGAAAGACTCAAATTTCTGCTTCCAATGAGAACAAAAAACAAATAAACGCCAAAAAAAACCCACCCCAACCCATAAAAAAAGCCCCTGATGCATAAATTTACAAGTTCTATTTGACACTAGGGGGAACTTAGGAGGAAATGTCCAAAAGGTCAGCAATAGGACAAGATTTATCTGGAATATCTGCTTTTTCAGAAGTGGGGTTAATTGTATTGTGAGTCTTGAAAGTGGAGAAGAACACTCTTCATAACCTGCTGGTTACAAAATGACCCCTATTTTTCTCCTTCTTTTTGTTAAAATTATTTTAAATCTTGTGCAATTTTATTTTTAAATAAATGATGGTCAGCTCTCACCTTTGCTGTTGATTATTATGACTTGGCTAATAATCTAAAGCGACTAGTTGAGATGCTTCAAACTAATAGAACTGTAAAGCTCTGCAGTGGGAAATGCCCATTGCAATGAACTTGTGATGGTAAATGGTCTGACAATCTGCATACAGCTGAGAACAATTCCAGTGTCGTGCTGCAGTGCCTGATGCTCAGTTAGGAACAGGTAGACCTTTAGTAGTTTAAAGCTAGGAGGAGCCGACAGCCAGCACTACGGTTTATTTTCAGAAATCTTATACAAGACACAGTTAGACAAAAGTCCTAATTTGTTGTGAAAAATTGTTTTGAGAGATCAGGTCCTCTGTATGGAAATGATTAAGAGGAAATATTTCCCATCAAGATCTTATCAATATAGATATGTTAATTTCATTTTGTTTTTAATAGGGAACTGGTTCCACTGTTTTCAAAACAAAAGGCTTTTTCAAGGTGTAAACATTTTTTTTCACCTGTCAATTCCAGACACACTTGACCTATGCAGACATTTTCAATCAGAGTTCTGAAGATATTTAGAGATTTTTAATCTCTAATGTCTAGTTTTTCTTTAGGGGCACAAAGTGCTTCAAAGGTTAGAATATTTAGATACACAATAAGATAGTAATGCCCTTCTATGATAGTTCTTTTTACATGGGGGTTTCACTTTTTTACTTATATGACTCTTGGGAGGCTTTATTTGTGCAAGGAACACTGTTGCTAAAAACAGATATATAATTTGCATTTTATGAGCTCTTTTCCAGAAATTACATTTATGAAAACTAGTGATGTGTCAAAAAAATTCAGCCTGTGAAAACACACATATTCAGTGGGAAAATATGCACAGCATCTCATTTAATAGTCCATCTTACCACAGCACACTACTCTTTTCCACCCTCTGGCAGGTTATATATATATGTTTGGGATATATATTTCACATCAATCTACTATCCTAATTTTATGTAACTAGATTGTTTAAAAATTTTGTTAGTAAAGGTGGATATCCGTTCACCTTTTTGAAAGTGGATTTTTTTATTATTATTAAAATATAATAATTTTTATTGGAAGGCCATTTTTACTGGAAGGCTGACTACTTACAAATTCCTTGTCTGCAGATGGAATATGCTGAAAATCCTGAGCAAAAGTTTCACATGACTTTCTGTTGGTTAATATTTACATTTTATGCTCTGAGGTTAAAGGAGTCAGCAGTTCATTTTATGTTCACCTTTAGCCCTTGTACTTATTCCAAAAAGAAATACAGGCATATTGTCCTTTTTTTCCGCCCCCTCCTCTTGATAAATTTCCTTTCTGTCTGAAGTTAGTTTCATATGTGCAGAAGGAAGGAAAACCCAATAGCAACAAAACCCCAATAGCAACAAAGGAAACCCAAGCAAACCCAAAACAGCCAAACCCGAAACAACCAAACCAACCAACCAACCAAAAGAAATGCAAAACCAATAGAGACTAAGTATCCAGTGACAAAATTTGAAACATTACCTGGTTGGTGCTGCATCTGCCAGCCTTGGCTCTTGGTAATCCGGCAGCCTTTTGGCGCTATTTTAAGGAAAGTCACTCATCATCATAAGCTTTATTGTAGTGAAGTGTGTAATTTTCAGCAGATTTTTAAATCTGCTTTTAATACAAGTATAATGGCAAACAGTTCACTGCATCTCTAGCTCCTGGCATATGGCATTCAGGAGAATAAGTCAGCCCATCAGATTAACCATGTAATAGACCCAGAAGCAGCTTTAGAACTGTAAAACAAAATTGCTTATGGAGTCTGCCAAAGTACCAGATGCTGCTATTGGGATAAATATTTTCCAGTGCTTAGCATCTGGTCTCTGAGGTTGCTGGCAAAACCTGAAAAAGATCGCTAGCCATTACCATTATTATTTGTGTAAGTTTTTTTCAGTACGAAATTGTTATTTTCATCATTAATATTGCCACTGAAGTTCTGCTCTTTCTGAATAGTTGAAAATGTTTATTATTAGTTCTGTCTTAAAAGTAAAATAGATTTGTATTTGTTTTCTTCTTCAGAACAACAATTCATGTAATGTAGTATTTTTTTCCAATCAGAAATGTGACCAATAGTATGCAAAGTAATTTAATGCATAGTTAGATGAGTAAAAAAGATTCCTGACATAAGTATTAAAAAATACTTTGTTAAACACAGAACAAAGTAGTACAAAGATAAAATAAAAAGACAGCAGTATATTACCAAGTGTGTATGCCAATTGGATATGTATCAGGAACAGCAAAGTTTCGTACGTTGTGGCAATTCCATGTCATCTAGATATGGTAGGCATATCTGTAATTACTTAATCCTGTAAGCATGAAAGTTTTACATTCTTCATAGACTTCTAAAAGTCTAATTTTTTATCAGCTGTGTGAATAGAGAATTTTTCTCTCCATTGCATACTTAATTTTACAGGGAAAGCCTAAATGCCTGAATTTTAATTATATTTTGTGGCGATGAATTTCACAAGTTTATTACATGTTTAATGAGCCTAATAGAACATATTTGGCTGACATAAGTGAGCCAGTAGCCAAGCTTATGGTAGGATAGAGCCTAAATCTTTGCATATATCTTTCTAATTACAAACAAATAGATCCTGTTTTTACTTCTCCTGAAAAAAATTCTGTCCTGAAATGCAATTTTAGCTAAAATGGAAAAAAAAAAAAAAAAAAAAAAAAAAAAAAAAAAAAAAAAAAAAGCAAGCTTGTTTTCCATTATTTATGGTGCTATGGTGCTTTTAGGAGTTTTTTGTTTTGTTTTGTTATGCAATTAATACTAATACTAATATGGTTAACAGCGGTATGTTAAAAATAAAAGATCCTAATGAAATCCATCACACTTGTGAAACAAATTTGGAATAATCTGGTTTATTTTCTCTCTTATGGCATTTTGTATTCAGAATATCTTCCTTGACTTCAGCTGAATGAAGAATAGCAGGTAACTTTTTTATTAGCTTTGTATTATGCCTTTAAAAACATGATGCACTAAGAGAAGCCATGATCAATTGCTATTGAGCAAACCAGCATCCTTATTCATCAGAATTCTGGTACACTACTGTAACGTTGTGAGGCATTCTGGCAGATGTCATCCAGCTCCTTCACAGCAGCATGATTGATGCTATCATTTTTGATCGATGTCTCTGACACTGTGGCATTCAAAACAGACCGAAACCTCATATGCTTCTGAGAGACGATGAATATAAACTTATGGTGTGAAAAATTACTGTGGGCAAGAGCTGCAAACCTCCAGTGGAGGCAATGCAACCATTAGGATGTCCTTCACTGAAGGAAAGCAGACACAGAATTTTGGGATACACAGGCTACAAGAGGTAAGTGATATATCTATTTCAGGATACTTTTAGGAAAACAACTTCTTTCTCATTCTTTCACAACATGGAAAACTAGTTTTGCAGCACATAAAAGGGAGTTCTTACACAAAAAACATCTTTTCACTGTTCTCTATAGATACTTGTGCTTGTTTCAGGGCAGGACTGAGGGCAGCTGGCTATAAATCAGTTCATCAGATCAGACAGTGAGCAGTTCTTCAGAGAATTAATAAAAAATAAACATCATGGGTGAACATTATGGTTATACCAGATCCATATGAGAGAAGGCTGGTGGGATCATGCTGAACTCATAAATATGAAATGCCTAAAGTGTGGTCATGATATGAGTTAATCTGTGAACTAATTTCCTGTAATCACCAGGTAACCTTTAAGTACTTTAAATAATCATTTTTTGAAATATATAGGTAGTTTTGAAAACAGTGAGACAGTGGCAGAAGGCTAGCAGATACAACAATTTTATTTGAACAATTGGCACTAGTCTGACATACATTAAGTAAAGAAAGGCATCTCAAAAAATACTGCAGAATATGATTATTAATTCACAATATTTATCATGATCTTAATTGTGTTCCTTGGTTTTGGCCTTTTATAGGAAACTATAAACATCAACGTGAACACATACATAATTTTATTTGGAGGTGAAATCATTAGGAAGGGTATTAATTTCCCTAAAATAAGAAATTCAGGGAGAAAAAAAACCACTTGTAATGAAATCAGAATCAAGATGTCAAAAAAAGAAATTGGCAGGAAAAAAAAAGTTGAAACATTCAGTCAAGAAAATACTGTAAACTAGAGGGGTGAAGAAAAAAAAAGATGCTGAAGTACTGTATACTTCAAAGCCTCTGGTAGGTGAGCTGCAAAGTAGATGTGCAAAGTAAAATCTTCAGTGATTTTAACAAGTTTTCATCTCAGGCTGTAGATGTAGATGAAGGAGCAGTAGGGATGAGAGCAACTGTGGCAGCAACATCAGCAGTAGTGGTGGCTATTGTTTGCATGGCACTGTTGTCAAGAGTCAACCAGGACAGGAGGCAATTCTCCTGCCTGTCCTATGGACTCAGTTACTTCTCTCTACCACGGGTGGAACCAGCTATGAGGTAGCATCTCTTTCTTTACTCTTTCTTTAGTTAATTAGAAGAAAATATATT
Organism: Prinia subflava; assembly: GCF_021018805.1. Classification (NCBI taxonomy): domain Eukaryota; kingdom Metazoa; phylum Chordata; class Aves; order Passeriformes; family Cisticolidae; genus Prinia; species Prinia subflava. The sequence continues at coordinate 43,233,089 of NC_086283.1, read as the reverse complement.
ATACAAAAGACCACAAATTAAACATTAAATAGTAATATAAAAAGTGGTGGTTTTTTTTTTTTTTTTTTTTTTTTTTTTAGTTGGATGGTTGGGTTGTTTGTTTTGTGGTGTGGTTTTCGTGGGTGGTGTTGTTTGTGGGGGGTTGTGGTGAAACTTCAAGTAACCTTCAGTCAGTCTTTTGGACTGTTATATGTCACAGAGCTGCATTGCCTTACACAGATATCTTGTGAAAAATAGAATATCGCTGTCCTTCTTTATCACATTTACTTGGTTCTGGCTTTGAAAATTTTAGCAAATTCAGCATGAGACTTGAATCAGGATTAAAAAAATGCAAAATTGTCATGGAGGATTAACCACTTCAGAGGTAAATGATTCAGATCTGCACTTGTCCAAACCTCTTGTTTTCTATAGGCCTATTGAAAGTGACAGGTCTGCAGTGCACCTGTGGTGGAGATAATTTTCTCTATTGTGATCATCCCTTCCTTAGATGCTATAGTGAATAATTGTCTCATTATGCTCTGTAGTGGTCACACACTGAGAAATGACAAGGCAATGCAACTGCAAGGTAATTGCAATGCATTATAATGACATACCCATTGAAAAAGTTTGCTACTGGCACCTTAAGCAATGCAAAATTTTGATCTTTTCTCCCCATCTTCAATGAGGGAGAACACCCGCATTCACATCAGCCATTGCCAAAAAAATAATTCCAGGTAAATCACAAATTCTGTGCTTCAAAGAAATTAGAAGAGGGCAAATATACCCTTACTGAATCAGGTTGCCATTAGGACAAATCACAGAAGTTCAGTCTGTCTTAATTGACTGAATCTAATACACCACAGCAGGCTGTTAACTAACATCTTTGTGATTGATAGTACAGACAACTCTAATCCTGATGACACTGTAGTATCCTGGCTGCTCATGCTCAAGGCTACTCAGAGAGAATTCTGTAAATGCTAGAATATATATATTTTCTGTATGTAAATTCTGAATAAATAACACGGCAAATGCTTCCAATTCCTTAAAATCAAGCTAGAAACCTTGTGAACTATTTCATGCCAGCTTTGACAAGTGGTTGTAATGATTTAGAAGGATATAATTTGGTGATATACAGCAAATGGTGTTAGGTTGAAGGTGTGCTAGAAAAGGAACATGAAAAAGCTCAAGTAAGTGAAATTGATTTGATAACATGCTAAGATGGTTTTTGTTTTGTTTTGGATTTTTGGTTTGTTGATAGGTTGGGTTAGTTTGCTTCAAAGGGTTTTGGTTCTTGTGTTTTTTTGCTTTTTTTAAAAAAACCTGAATTTAGTATTTTGCATTTGATTAATTTTATATTCTTACAATTTTTGAGGATGAGAAATGACTGTGACAGTAGCAGTATAAATGAACAGTATGTGTTCAGGTTTATGGAAGATTGAAGGAACGAATGAAAGATTGCCTCACAGGAATGAAGACGGAGATGTTTCACTCCACGGGTTTGTTAGATTTAACACAACATTGGGTTGGGGGTTTTTTGTGGTTTGGGTTTGGTTTTCCTTTTTTTCAGTTTAAAGCTTCATAATTTCCACTAATTACAGGTTCTCTCACAGTCTGCATTTTCATACTTACAATGCAAACACATGGATCAAAAGATTTGTGTGTGTTTTGCCCTGTTTAGAACATTTCCAAAATGAGACATTTCTCTCATTTCCTTAATGATACAGTAAATTGTACGTCTTTGTATCAAAATGTAAAACAAACAGCTTCTGAGAAAATCTGTGTTAATGCAAAGAAGAAAATGTAACACAGCATTGCTACACTTCACTTCAACAGAAAGAATAATTACACACTATCAATATTCATGGGGCTGAAGTACAGAATCTTGCAAAGAGTAACACACATCCAGGCCTGAAGACGCCTTATTACTTTATCTCTTTACTTGAGTTTGCTTCTGTGCCCAACTTTGGATGAAGAAGAGAGCTTGGCTGTCAGAACTGTGTGAAGCACAGGATAAAGTAAGGGTCAAGCCTCTCCCAAACAAATTACCTGGTTCCCAAAAAGTGTTAAAGCACTTGTTCTCCAACAAGGAATACGTCAATCCAGAACTACAGAGAAAATGAGGAACAGAGTTTCATGGCATACCTCTAGTCATCCCAGATTGCCCAGGGATCCAAAAAAGAGTGGGCACACCTAGGCAAAATATATTTGTTTTGTTTGCAGGAACTAGCAGAGAAATGGAAGGCAAAGAAAGGGATGAAGTCTGCCAAACAGGTGACATAAGTGAGGGAGAAAAGTTGAAAAGCAGGATTTATTACATAGAAAAACAACAACAAAACAAAAACAAAACCAAAAACAACAACAACAAAAAAAGAAAAAAGGTCATTAGAACATTATAAGAACTGACACAATTATAAGAAAGAAGAATTAAATATAGTGAAAGATAGACTCATGTGACAACAAATTTCAACAAAGATGAATATAGAAAACCAAGAAATTTTTGAATAACAGTGGTGGGAAAAAGATGACTGAAACAAATGGAAACAAATCCAAGCAGATTACCTAAAGCAACCATATCAGTATCATTATACAGTGAAAACAATGATTCAAAAATGGCTACATCCCAAATAACAAAGACTGATACTTCCACTGTTCTGAAAAAACCATACTATTTAATTCAAAATATGTGTTTCAGTTATGCATCTTAAAAAGACAGAGAACAACTCTCACCCTTAATCATTGCACTGAAAGGTAAAGCTTAGCAAATTTTGGGCGTCAGGTTGTAGCCCTTATTTGAAATGAGCAATGAAAGGATACTAAGCAGTGAATTGTTTCTAAGTGTTACAAACAGTAGGGTGGCTCCTGTGGTGGAAAGCATATATCTGGGCTTAAGACTATTGTTCTGAAATTGCATCCAATAAAATTTTCTAAGAAGTCATTTTAATAACTGCTCCACACTTTTCAATCTATATTTATAAAACAGACAAAATTAAGTGAAATTAGTTAGAGGGGAAGTTTAGGACTGATCAGACAGTTTTGCTAAGGACCTATTTAGTACTCACTGGGGGATGACACCCCTGGATTCACACAACCTATTCTGTGAATGTGTGCCAAAGCTGTCTTTTAGCTAGACTGCAAAGTTGCTCTTATTTCACACTGATTATAACCTTGGTGACAAGCAGAGATTCTTTTGATTTATTTTGTTGCAAGAGAAAAATCACACTGTAAAGTGTTTCAGAAAAATCTGCCTATAAAGACTTAAAATTCCTGAAATAGCTTTCAATTTTAGAATATTGTTTTTTAATGTTGAATTATTTTTATATGTTTTTAATGTAAACATATGTAGACTCTTGACAGGATGTACATCTGTCATGGATAGTACATCCAGCCCCAGCTGAGCTCCATGCAGCTGCTGACTCACTCCTCTAGTGGGATAGGGGAGAGAATTGGAAGGGTATAAGTGAGAGGACATATCAGTTGAGATGAAGAGTTTAACAGGGCAAGAAGTCACATATGCAAGCAAAGCAAACCAAGAAATTCATTCACCGGTTCTCGTCAGCAGGCAGGAATTCAGACATCTCCAGCAGTGCAGTGCTCCATCATATAGTGGTGACTTGGAAAGACAAATGTCATCTATCTGAAATCTCCCCATCTTCCTTCTTCACATTCCCCTTTATATGCTGAGAATGACATCATTTGTCCTGGAATATGCCTTTGGTCGGTTGAAGTCACCTGTCCTGGCTATGTTCCCTCGCAATTCCTTGTGCACCCTGAGTTTGCTCACTGGTGGGATGAGAAGTAGAAAAAGCCTTGGATCAGTGCCCAACAATAACAAAATCATCCCTGTGTTATCAACAATGTTTGCACCATGAATCCAAAACACAGCCTCATACTACCCACTGTGATGAAAATTATACCAGCCAAAATTAGCACATCAAAAATTTTTAGTACACATATTTCACTTAGGAGGTAATCAAAATAATCCACAAATTGAGCATGATACAAAAGGACTTTATATTCTTCATTATCATTGTAATTCAGGAGCCCCAATGTGTGAAATTAATGGTGGATAAATACAAGACCTTTTAGTCAGTATGATTCAGTGTACAGCCCAGACATACATGACTAGCAGTAAGATTTCACAGTTTCAGCTTTTCATATGAAAATAGAAAGGAATTTACCCCAATGATGAAAACTTATGAAATATATTTTGCCTTTGAGGTTATCAATCACATTTGCATCTTGTACAATATATTGTATGTAATTTTGAAAATCAACTGAATCACACATTGCTTTCTTATTTATACATACATTATTTATGATTTTCAAGAATAAATATTTGCATCATTACACTTGAGCTTATCTTTTTGTATGTATATATATACATACATTTATATATATAAAAAATGCTATTACTTGTACATACCATATCTGTCTACATTATGCTATTCCAGTTTACTATTTTAAGGGCTGAAGAATCTGCCCTGGACTGCACAACCAAGATCAAGGTAACAAGGTAGGCCCCATAAACAGTCTTATCTTTTTGGGCTCTCTTGTTTTCAGCAGCAGATTTACTTATTCCAGCTAGGAAATGGTTTCAAAATGACTGTTTATTTGGACTGTGCAGAACTGGTGTGAATGGTGAAGCTTTGATGGAAAACAGTAAACGCTATGGTCTACTGACTAGATGAATTATACTGAAGCACGTCAAAGATTTATAAAGCTGTGGAATTTCATTTTTGTGTTTATATTCACAGGAGAGATTGTCTGGAATTAAAGTACTCTACGTATCACCCTTTATCCTCTTGTAACACTAGATAAAACGGCTACACTCCAGTCATACAGACAGCTGCCTATATTCCCTAAACACAGTTTTAGAGATCAATTCTAATTACATTTTATGGGCATTATTTGTGTTCTTTATTTTTCTGGCTGAATTTTTTGGCAAAATTCTAAAACATTTTTTTTCCTACCTGCATATCAATTCTTTTGAATTGAATAGCATCCTGTCATAACACTGCAGTACTTCCATATAAGTTATATTTCTCTTCTGGGATACTTTCCCTTACGCTACCTTGTATATTGAACAGTTTCTGTCACATAGGAATACGAATTTTGTGCCTCACAAAATTTTCAGTTTCATCCCCTCAAAAAGACAAAGTTGTTTTCAAAAATGAGGCATTCAAAGCATGGTATTTCAAAATAATTGGGTCACTAATTTTTTGTGAAATATTTCACCATTGTAAATTGTAAGATATATGTTCCATTATTCTGGCATGACCGGCAATATGAAAGGTATACCAAATTCAAACATGACTATATTGCCTTAATAAGAATCCACATCCGTATTCCATTTACATTCAGCATGGAACTTAGGTTAAGAGACACGTATGGTTTTATTATTTTTCAGTAAAATAATTAAATGGCATCAAAAAACCCACAAAAATGTTAGAATGTATTGTTTTGCTTAGTGGGTGCTGCAACTGTGGAGCTCCATGCTGAAGAAGTTGGTGTATAAAGTTGGAATGAATTTAAAATGAGACAGAAGAGATTTGTTTAGGATACATCCACTCAGTTTTTCACATAGATAAAACCAACATTTGACTCAGGAGTACCAGAGCAAACTGATGTATGTGCTTGTCCTGTTTTTTACCTTTCTGCAGGCATTCTTTTAAGAAGAATGTTAAAGGTCAGGGTCCTGGTCTTTTATGAAAATTTAAAGCCCTATTAATACTCTCACAGCTGTAACAGTATCTCACATGGCTGCATGACATCAGTGGCTGGTACAGACTGATGCAAGAGCCCTGTCTTGTGCTCTTGGTAAGGTGGTAACAGTCAGGTGGCAGAGACGGAAAGTTAATCGTAGTGCCTTGTAATGTGACTTCATGTTCATGTACGTCCACGTTCCAGCAAACAATGAATTCTTATACAATGAAAATCTTTATATGAAATTAATCTTTAATCAATATGTAAAATTTGAGTGTGCCAAGTAAACTAAGAGGTCTATGTTACACTGACTGATAATCTACATGTGCATTTTTGATCCTTTTAGTGTTTATGTGCAAAATGTCTAAATTAATATAATCAATGAAACAAGTTGAGGTTTTTAAAGAAATGTTTTTTCTCATTTTCCAAATTTATATTTTTAAATTCTAAGACTTTAATTGGAATGTGGGCTAACTAACATGATACTTTACAACGCAAGAAATCATTAAGCATGATTACGTCAATAGTTTCAGTTTTGCAACCTTTTGGGAAATGTGAGAATGCATTCTAGAACCGCATCTTCAAAACTGTTACTTTCTACTTTATTGCCTGAGCCCCCTGTCAAATCCCACTATGGGGAACTGCGAGGAGTTCTTTCAAACAGCTGGTCTAGGACGAAATTAAGTCAAACACAGTATTGTATCCGAGAACCGTTTACTGGTAACAAAAAAAGAGAAGTTGCCCTACTAAAGAGGGCTAGAAAAGACAGAAAGGAGGAGGGAATATGAGAAAGAACGTGGGCAGACAGAGGGCAGCCAGCCCCGGCGGACATTCCCGGCAGTGTCGCCCGGGCAGGCTGTGCCGCTGCGCGGCTCTCGGGCAGCGCGGCCCCGCAGGCGCCGCTCCCGCGGCCCCGGGCAGCCGGCACGGCCTGAGGGAGGGCGCTGGGCCGGGCCCGAGCGCTGCGCGGATGGCGCTGCGGATCGCGGCGGCGGCCGGGGCGGGCAGGCGGGGTTGAGGCAGGCAGGAAGGCGGGAATGAAGCAGGAGGCGCCGTCAGGAGCTCGGGGAGGCAGGACGGGCGGCGGCTGGGGCGGGCGGGACACGGCTGCACGGAAGGCTGGGAGTGAGGCGGTGTCAGCCCAGCGCCAGCGAGAGGAGGGCGAGTGCGTGAGGGAGAGCAAGGGCCAGCGCGGGCAGGAGAGCCAAAAGGCAGGCTGGGGCCGGGGCAGAAAGGACAGGAACAGGCCAGGGCCGGGGCAAGAAGCAGACGAGGAAAACACCAGAGTCACAGACTAACAGACCTTGTGATGCAGTTACTTTTGTGCTCTCTACGATCTCCCGAGGCCTGTCTGCTGTGAGGAGACCACTGGCTCAGTCCAATGTCCCACCGCAGTCCACGGGTGGAGACCTTTTTCCATCTGACTGGAGAACCCCTCTGGAGGGTACAGGGTCCCTGGTGATCTGCTGCTGCCTGCCTGTCCCATGGCAGACATGAACTGGTTGCCAGGCAAAGTCTCCCCGGAGACAAGGCTTTCCTCTAGTTCTCCTAGTCCACTCCTGCAAGCGGAAATGTGCAAGCCCTCCCCAACATGCCTCGGACAAACAGTGTTGAGACAGAATCAAAGTTCAATTGGCTTCTCACAACCCCATACATACAATGTACAACATAGTGGCTCACTATTTCTTGTAGGTTTTCACTGCTGAGCTCTGAAGTCCCAAGATTAGGTTAGGCACACCAAAGATAAATCTGCATTCAGTTAAAAATCTGGGCATAGAAATATTAAATGCAGTATACTATCAGAAAATTCTAAATTTTCACAACAGAAATTCTACTAGTGAAACCTGGTTTAGTGAAAGGTGTCCCTGCTCATTAATGTGGGGTTGGACTAAATAATGTTTAAAGGTCCCTTCCAAACCTTTTTATGATTCTACTACAGTTTGAAGGGTTTTTTTGAAGACACTTCACTATATTCAATTAGAGATAATTTACTACATGTAATTTAGGTGTCTACATGTTAGACATGATTGGGCAGCTAGTTATCCAAAACCCGTTTAAAGTAAGTTGCCTATTTTGTGAAGAAATGAGATAGAAAAGCCTTATTGTGCATTGACAATTAAGAAGCCTATGGCTTAGTATGAAATGTTCAAGACTAGTGGCATAAATGAGTGAAACAGAGTAGAAAAGGAAACCACAAGATAACAGTGACATAATTCTTTTCTACTTGATAGGGAGAGGTCACATTACAGGAGCTGTTTTGTCCATTGTTCTATGTATTGTGATAGCAAACCAAAAAGTGTAAATATGACTTTATGTTTATGCATAAATTGTAACAGGAAAAGACGGACAAATAAAAATAACTATGCAGTAAGTGACGAAATCATAATTAGGTAGAGCATATGGGACATAGTTGCAAGATGGAAAGAATATGGAAATGACAGAGCTCTTTTTGAAAAAGAAGGCCCCCTAAATGAAAACAGATAGAGGATGGTTATTTTAGGTTTGAAGTGTCCCTGTGTTTAGCTTATGCAAAAAGCAAGGAGCAAAAGCTAGATCTCATGATGCAAAATATTCAAATAGAGAATTAAAGAAAGATATAGCTATGGGAAAAAATGGAGACTGGTTTTAAACATGTCTTGGTTATTACTGAAATAATAGGTGAAGGGTAATATAAGTAGTAAATGGAGATTTAGAAAAAGTTAGTTTTAAAAGAATTTGGCTGGATGTCATTGGGAAGAATGACAATATGAGTAAGAAACAGATTGGAATATATATTGGGCATATATCAAAATATGTACAACTGCACATGTATTTGTAGATACAAAAGAGAAGTATAGCTACTCACAAAATAAATATTACATCATCTAAATTGTACTTCAGAATTTTCTCCATGGTTTGAAGGGATTTTTTTCTTGACTGAATTTCAGAGTAAATAGTCTGGTTTTGTCTAGTGTTCATAGTCAATAATAACACTTGGTAGGAAATTATTTCTATATGTCCTGAATGATTTGCTTGTTATTAATGATTGTTTTCCAAACATCATGTATTGCAACGCCCCACTGAACTCTTTGTGGATGCTCACTCTAAGGGATTGTTATTACTACCTTAGCAAAAGCCTTTTTGTATACTGCTGTTACCATTATGCCATTATTATACATTCACAGATATTTTCTTCAGCTTCTGATTTTGTGTTGATTGATCAGCTATTTACTGAGATAGACTTCTAGTTTAGAATGAAAAAGTTATGATTATTTCTGAAGGCAATAGCCTCTGAACTCTGGTATTGAAGGATAAAAAACCAAACAGTAATGACGGTCTGCCAAATCCATAAACTCTGAACTAGAGTTTTAAAATAATTGATAAGGACTTATTGAAGAATGTTGCAGTCGAGCTCTTAACAAGCTACTTTCTGAAGTGTCCTACTATTAAGTGACCTTATAGATGACTGCAAACATAACAAATAGGGGTCCTATTTGTTAGCTGTGCAATTTTTGCTATCCCACTGAAAAAGTGGAATTTCACAGTTTGTCAGTCTGATGATAAAAATCCCTTACTGTCACTGTTCTTCATAAAAGCCACATTCTGTGTAATAATCATGCTTTGTCTGTAGTATATGTCACATCCATTTAGTTTGGTGATTTTTCTCTTTTCTTTGTTGTAGGGATTACCTTTGCTAATAACAATCTCACAAAGTCTTGGAAATCCAGTTCTTGCACAATAAATAAAAATTACTTTAGATTTCATGCATAGAAGCTTTACATTTGTATTAGTATCTCAGGCTAAATCAGCCATCAAGATACTGGAAAAAAATACCTTGCTGGGTTTTGTAGTTTTGACTGCAGATAAATTGTGTGAACCAGCCCATGAAGATACCAAACCCAGGGAAGGCTTTAGCTATACCTACAATGTGCTCTAAAAGCATAAAATATGTTTCCTTTCATTTCATAAGTATTACTTTCTTTGACAGGTAAGCTATAGTTGGAGGTGAGTCACAGAGACCACAACACTATATACTAATATATACATATACTAAGGACAGAACAGAAATATTGTATTGTCTCACTGAAGAAGTTGCAGCTACTTTACTGTGAAAGGCTGTGTGTTCTGAATAGCAATACCTGGCCATTAACAGGATGTTGAACAAGAGAGGCCTTAGGGGCAATATGACTCAGCTCATTACTAATTTTTGTTTTTCTCACCTTGAGTCATTATTATTTTTTTATATAGAAAATAAAAGGGAAATAATAGAAGCCTACAAAAAAAAAAAAGGTACATGGTTGGAAAGGAGCCAATACACAGAAATATGAGGTGTGTTGTGTCTCTGTGCAGGCTTCATGGTCTCTTGAAATAACAGTATGTTTGATCTTTGCAACCTTGACCAAGTGACAAAGGAGAATTTGGACATGTTATAGTTATTTTCTTTTTCTTTCATTTCCTTTCACCCATCAGAACCTGTGATTTAAAGTATAACTGCAAATGAGTGTGAATGAATAAATCCTTTCAAGGAGATGTCTATAAGTTCTTGTACTTAGCACAGCTGTTAGCAGGAATGGTGTCTTCTGCAGGAGGAATGGTTTTGTGAGAATTCAGTCAGCTTTACTCTTGAGCTTTGCATCTTTTTCCAGAGCAAAAGTACAGAGAATGCCTCCGTTTCTTTTTTAGTTTGTTTCTATCAGGTAAGTAGTGCTGAGTGTCACTATCAGTTTGGGTGTGGCATGCATGCAAGTTAAACTCAAGGACAGTCAGAATAAAACCCAGTTTCTCCTAAGATTTAGGAAAAAGAACTTTGCACAAATTCCTTCAATTTTAAAGATACCTGTGCTGTTTTATGATAAATTTAAAGATGATTCCTTTGCTCTGGTGCAGGTTTTCTTCCTGCAGATGAATCTACAAATATATTCCTCACAAGCTCCTTTCTTCTGAGTAAAGAAAATACTTTTAGTAAGTGATTCCACTTTAGACTTTTGTAATTGTGTGCAATGAACAAAAGGGAACTAAAAACTTTTTGAACAAATGAAACAACAACAAAAAACTAGTCACAAGTTAAAAAAATAAAAACCAAGGAAAACATTTAAGACCCACCAAAATTATTAACAGTGCACACCCGTGCATATACATAGTAGATTGTTACCTATATCTGTCATGAATCAAATTGAGGCTGGAATATACTATAGATGAACTTAAAGCTGTGAACAACACCTTAACAAATAGCCACAAATTAATGGGAGCCTACTGAAATGATGTAACATTTAGTTAACTCCAACATTTTGATTTATGGTCTCAAAAAAACAGTAAACATCTTAATGACAATCACAAATTATTTTAGATTAGAAAGACTTGCCATTGGAAACCTAATTCTGCAGAATGCTTAGAAATATGCATTGAAAGAGATTTAGCTCAGAAAAAGAGGGTTTTTAAGACTGGAGAAATCAATCAAAAATACTCATAGGAAGGGGCAGGAGTTATTTTGAAGAGATATTTATCAGTAATACTGAAAAACAGATATGCAGTGGAACTAGATCTGAGTCTACTGAGGCTTATGGCAGAAAGAAAGTTAACCATAGATCTGGGACACTTAAGCAGAACCAGGTAGTCACTCTGTTTAGTAGAACTGAGGAATATCTTTCTCTATTTGTCAAATGTATTGTCAATCAACATTTAAGAAAATTGCCTTCATGGAGTCTGATTCACTTTTTAAAGAAGTGTTTTATCATCCTTAGAGATGTTGTTGTCTTTCTGAATTGGTGTATGTCTTGCACAAATTTTTTATTTTAGCCGATAACCTTTCCATTGGATCTCAATCTTTTATCTGATCACTATGAATTCCTCTTCTCTGATACTCCTAAATATAAATTTTTCATCAATGTATAAGAAAAGATCTTTAAGTCAGTAATGTCAACCTGCTGATCTGTCTTATTGCCTGTTCCACACTAGAAAGCCAAGATCATTATTACTGGCCATGATCACCAGTTGTACATTCGACTGCACATGGACATTCTTTTCTGACCTCTTGCCCAACGGATTAATTTGTACTTCACTCATGTAGCTGAAGGGGAGTTAATATGTTAAGAGTTGAAGCTGGGATTTGTTGGTTGGTATTTCAATTTCAGAGTAAATTGTCTTCCATTCTGTAACTTTTATCATATGTCACTTACCTTTTTTTGTGTGTAATATCTTTGAAGTGATAACTGCAACATTTGGGTTTCTAACTTGTGCTTCCCTGTGCAAAATGTAAAAAAAAAAAAAAAAAAAAAAAAAAAGTAATAAAAAAGTGTGAAAGAAAAATTGAAGGAATGCATTCTGCATTCCTTGTTTCTGTAGAAGAGATGAAAACTGGATATATATGCTTGGAGTACTTATTACCAGTATGGATAGCGGCACTTACATCTACACTTAGAAAGGAACCTTGGCAAATATTTCTAATATCTTCTGCTATGATAAAATGTCAGACTTCAAGGCTCTCTCTTTACTGTCTGTGAGTAATAACTAATAAAGAAACAAGATGACAATCCACAGCTCCTGCAGGGGTTTACTAGTAGGTAAGAGAAGAAATATTTACATTAGTTTATCATGCATCGTTCTTGAGTAGTGAGATAAGATTAAGAAAGGAAGAACTTACACTGAATTTCATGTAAAAGACACTTGACAGTGAGATCTATTAGGCCATGGAAAACTCCCCTCAGGATATTTAAAATGAGACTAAACTTTAGTCTGTTAGGACAGTGCATTGATAAATATACAGTAGGAAACAATTTCACCTTGGAAGAGTGAAAGTCCAGATGAGAGAAATTTTTTAGGTTGTATGAATCTGTGAGTTTGAATAAAAATGGCAAAAGGAAATATGCTTTCTTAAATATTAAGCAGACCAGCAGCAGGAAAAGCTAAATGTGGCATAACTTTGGTAATTTTATAGCTCATTGCTCTGCATGAAGACTGTCAATTTATACTAAACACTTCACAATTTACACTAAATTAAGGCCCTCAGTAGTAACCAGCCTACTCCCATTCAGTGCTCTCCTTGTCCATCATCCAAGCATGAAATGACCCCTTAGACACAAGTTCTTTCTTCACACCCTCTCTCCCTCATCACCTTTTCCAAAGTATGTAATCAGGAAAGCAATTTAATATATATTTTAGTTACGATATGTGATAAAGTAGAAAGAACAGAAAGAAGTGGCGAGTGCTCCTATAATGATAAATAAGTACACATTTTTATAGGGTCACTTTTTTGCTTATAACGACCTTGAAGCCTATAGGAATATGATGTGCAAATGGCAGAATTTTGTACTGACTATGTTTAGGAAGCAAAAAAAGGTACAGATCCAGGTTGGCATTTGGCTGGCAAAGTTGCATTTCATGGCTTGACTATTAAACTTAAGGAAATTATTTGCTGTTCTCAGACTTGCAGAATGAACAAAGTCAATGACTTTAATGTAAAAATTAATAAGGTGAAGAATTAGAAAACTGTCCTGGCACTCATAGCATTTTAGGGCAGGGTAGTGATGTTCTGATTGCTTATATAAGGTTAAGAATTTTTTAACTTAATTTAAAAAAAAATCTGTAATTGTTCTTCAAGTATTATAAATATGCTTGATTAGTAATAAATTTGATATTTTCTGTTTTATTGATAAGAAAATGTGAAAAACAGAAGAAGCTAATTGAAACTTGCAACTGCAAATAAAAGCATGCTATGATGTTACTTATTCTATCATATTTTATAGCTTGGCCTGTTAAATTGGAAATTTGTAAGGTACTGCTGAAGTAATTCAATCAAATAAAGTTAAGGTAATATTTATGAAAATTCTTTTCATTTTTATTGACCTATAAACATTACAGTGTAAATGTGTAAGATTCTCTTCAGAAATTTGGGGTATGTTGGTGTCATAATTCTAAATAGAAACAGAATGAATATTAGCAGATGAATTTAAAGTCACTTGATCACATTTTTACTTTATAAAACCAAAATCTATTAATCCTTCCTATATCCTCATCTCTTGTTTCCTTCCCTTCCTGTATTTGAAATAGAAACTTTCTCTTAGGATTTCATGCCTTATCACAAGAATGAAAGGAAGTGTGGGGAAGGGTTAAGAAAAATTGAAGGAGATATTGTGAAGGTATTTCCTTCTCCTCTCCCTCTATAGAAAGATCATCCATCCAGCTCTTCTTTTTTCGCTCTACTTTTAGACCTCTAGTGCAATACAATGACCCTGGAAACGATGAGCCTCTCAGTCTCACTTTCAGTGCCTGGTAAAATTTTTTAGAATATTATTCTGGTGGTATTGAAAAACAGTTGAAGGCCATTGCAGTCATAGGTCACAGCCAATGCAGCTTCATGAGGGGAAAGTCCTGCTTTTAAAATTTAATTTCTTTTTGTGACAAGGTAAACCACCTAGCTAACCAAGGAAAACCAGTTGATGTTAATTAACTTTTGGATCTCAGTAAAACTTCCAACACAGTCTCTCACAGCATCCCTCTGGAAAAAATGTCCAGCCCATGGCTGTATAAACACATCATGGCTTGGGTGAGCCATGGACTCATAGGTCAAGCACAAAGGGTTATAGTGAATGGGATTACATCAGACTGGTGAGCTGTCACCAGTGGTGTCCTACAGGGCTTCATTTCGGGGTCAGTGCTCCTCCAGCACCTGCGTAACTGAATTGGATGCAGTACTTGAATGCATATTGTTTGTCAACAATACTAAAGGGGGAGGATCTGTCAACTCCCTTGAGGTCAGAGAGCCCTGCAGAGAGCCCTCAACAAATCAGAGGGCTGGGCAATCGCTGACTCAGTGGGGCTTAACAAGGACTAGTGATGGATTCTGCACCTCTGATGGGGCAATCCTGGATGTACAGATAGACTGGGGAATCAGAGGCTGGAGAATGGCACCAGAGGGCTAGGGGCAAACTGAACATGAGGCAGCAGTGCCCTGACAGCCAGGAGGGTCTACCATGTCCTGGGGACATCAGGCACAGCATTACCAGCTGGACAAGGGAAGGAATTGTCCTGCTCTGCTCTGGGCTGGGGCAGCCTCACCTCGAGTGCTGGGGGCAATGTTTTGGGTGCCACAAGATAAGAAAGATATAAAGCTATTAGGGGGTGTCTAAAGGAGGGCTACAAAAATGATGAAGTGTCTAGAGGGGAAGCCATATGAGGAGCAACCGGGGTAATTTGCTCTGTTCAGCCTGGAGGAGACTGAGGGGAGACTTCAGTGCAATCTGCAACTTCCTTGTGAGGGTAAGAGGAGGTTACTTTTTCTGATTTCTTCTCTGTAGTGACCAGTGGCAGGACCCTGAGGGAATGGCCTGAAGTTGTGTCAGGGGATGTTTAAGTCAGATACTAGAAAAGGGTTTGTTTTCTACCATTAGGGTATTTGGGCACTGGAACAGGCTTCCCAGGGCAGTGGTTGCAGCACCAGCCTGACAGAGTTCAAGAAGCCTTTGGACAATGTACGCAGGCACACAGCATAGTTCTTGGGACTGTGCCATTCCAGGCCAGGAGCTGGAACAATGATCCTTTTGAGTGCCTTGCAACTCAGGATATGTTCTGATTCTATGATTCTGTATCAGTATTTTTCTGCATTATAATAAAATAATTGTATACACACTTAAGACATATACACAAATGAGTTAGGTTATTAAGATTTATTTTCTAAATCTCATTTTTGAAAGATGCCTTCTATTTTTCCATCTTGCTTCTTCTGCAGTCTGTGTTTTTGAGTAGCTTATATTAGTTTTGCTTTTATATTACTCTTTAATCACCTATATCTTATTATGTTATTGCAAATTTTTATTATGTACTAATGTGCTGTGATGGGGATGAAAGATATTTGGGTCTTCACTGCCTGCATGTGTTGCCATTGTATGTTGTCTATTGTGTTGTGTTCCTGTCCATCTGTCTCACTCCTACCACATCCTCGTGCAGTCTCTGACGGTGGTTTGTACCAAGATAAGAACACCAGTTGGGTTTGCAGAAGGAATAGTCTGGATGCTTACATGATCTATACATTTCAGACAGGTCATTGAGATGTTTGCAACTGAATTTAGAGGATGGTGGTCTGTGGGAGGGTATAAAATGTTTCCAAGTGGGCCAGCTGGTCTCCTGATGGATCAGACAGCATCTGTCTGATGGTGTTCTCCTTAGGCTGTGAGTTGAATCTCTCGAGGGTTAGGTTTCTTATCACACCTACCCCTAGATTTCTTATCACATAGATGAACTTTCTCACATTATGCCATAAGTGAAAGTACCTGTGGAATGCAGCCTTTTAAGAGATTCTTTTTCAAGATGATGGTGATGTCACTCAGAGGATGAGCGATAAGAATCTCGAACTTTTGGGACTTTTAGGGACCTAACACGCTGTTGTAGTTCACTCCGTGCAGGAAAAGTATTCTACCTCTCCCTGGCCAAGGCCTAACTGCCCATACACAATTTTTTCAAACTGTCCTTCCTTCTGCCAAGACATATTTATTGAAACTCCAGTAAAGCTTGAGAGGTCTGTTATTCTTAAGACATAAGCATTGGCAAGTTATTTCACATAAGGTGAAGGAGTAGATACAGTCCTGTGCCTACAATATTCTCAGCAAAAATATGAAGTTTATTCTCTGAGGGAATTAAATTTTATTTACTTTGACTGGATAGGCCATCAGGAATGCTAATGAATCTCCTGAGTGCAGCCCCATACAGAGCATAGTAGCAAAACTAAATCAGGCAGTGTGAGCCTTATCTCAAATTCTGAAACCTAGACTAAAAGTGATCTTTTTGATAATTCTACTGTCAGTGTTTGAATTTGAGATAATATCAGTGGCCTGTTTTCCATTTGTTCAGGACTTGAGGATATAAACCCAAATTTCACAACAATTAAAATATTACATGAGAACACAAGCAGGGAATCGTCATTCCACTACTATTCCAGTGATGTTTTTACATTTAGTACTCTTTCCCTTAAAAAGTTGCTTTGCAGCCCATATTTAAAGTCAGGTGATAGTCATACAGCAAAAAATACACAACAGGGAGAGAATGGTTTGTGATCAAGCAATCAAACTAATCAGCAATCTCAAGTAACATTTCTTTCAAATTGCTTAAGCTTTAATATAAAACATTTTTAGAAAATTCAGTGAACCTTGATTTTCTATCAGAAAATATGTGCCATGGGGAAATCTGAAAGCTTAAACCTATTTTATTAGTAATATGAATCTTAAAAAATGAGAATACTTGTGAATCATCATTTATTCAGCACTTGAGGCTATACTAAAGTTTTTCAGATCAATTAAATCACCAAATAATGCAAGCAGGGAGTCAACAATAAAGAAGCATTCCTACAATGTATTTGCATTTTTATCCTCCCTCATTGAAATGACTAAGTGGTTCATGATGTAAAGTCAGACAGACAATTTGCAGTAGAGTTTGTGCCTGCACATATGTATTTGCAAAACAGTATCCTCCTTAGATTTGCTTTTCATAGTCTATGGTTTACCTGTTTCATAGTCTACTATAGTTTTCTATTTCATAGTAAACTATTTCATAGTTTCTCCCAGGTTTACCTATTCAATAAATCTCTGAAGAATTTGCCCTCTCTTCCTCTTTCTCTGTAAACTCTACCTCGTTTATTGATGATGGTATGATGATATATAGAACAGAGAGCTGGATTTATATGATTTGATTATGATCTGCATACTAATACATCTATGAAGCATTTTATTACCTCTCTATGAAAGCCACCATTTATTAAATAAATGTACAGAAATTGAGATAGAAAATAAAATGTTCCATTTCAGTGCTAATAAAAAGCCAAAATCTGTTTCTTGTCTATTTGCCTCACTTACATTATATGCTATAATTATTGTTCCCTACTAATCTTTGCTTTGATTTTCATTTTCCTCTGGGTTTAAACATCTGGACTCTTTATTCTTCATTATTTTGTAACTGTTGAAAATATCTATTTTTCTGTCATAACAGTGTTGTTAATCATATTAGAGAGGACATTTCTGGCAAAGCCTAGAAATTTGATCATTCCCTCTCTTTGATACAGAAGCAGGAAATAATCTGAAGAATTATTCACAGTTTTAAATGACACCACGATGTGACAGATGCATTCAATATGTTGGCAAAATTGGAGATTATATTTATACTTCTTAGAAAGCATTATAGCCACAATCTCAGATGTAAACTACAGCTCATGTTTGATTTAAATCTGTTAGCAATGTTGGTTTTCTTTGGTCTTCTAATTTCCTGAAACTATCACTATATCTCTTCCTTGTTTGCAACCTCAGCCTATTTTGGCCCATTGTGGTTTCTTCTATTCTTCTGACCTTTTGAGGTTAGAATACATAGCTTCATCTTGTAGAGCAAAATTATTACATTTAGATCTTGAAGTGCTGTGGAAAGCTACAGCTTGCAGATATCATCCTTTTTATATTCTCCACCACAGGTATAGTAGATTTACAGCTGAGATCTCACCACTTTTGATCAAAATCAAAAGAGAGAATCATCTTGTTTCAGAGACATAAAACTATACTTTCTATTGGGAAATGTCTCTCAGCATATAGCGTAATGAAAAAACATGAAATAATACAAAGTCATAAATATAATGGAAAACCCTCATGAAACCCAGGGTTCCACATGACGTTCATGGCTTTGTAACTGGCAGGTATGTTGTGCTTCTGCTTTCATGCCAGGATTAGGATCTGAATTGGAAAACAGATTAACAAGGAGGAAGAGGATGGAGAGAAAGAACAGGAATTATACCTGCCTACCTAGATAAGATTTGGTTTCCTGAATATTGTGCTAATGAATTAACCCATAAATAGAAAAAACTTTGGATTTTTAGTCAACAGACTTCATCTTAGGCAGAAAAAACCAATTGTTTCTAACTCTAAAATTTCTTCTGTGACTGACTATCTCTGAAATTTGGACACATATTCAGTAATTGAGGAATACTATATTCCGCACCAATTTCCTTATTTTTCCCCTCTTTAAAGCAAAGGCAAGCATTACTTAAAGCAAGGATTACTCGTTAAGGACAAAGTAGAGACACGCACTTTTATGAGTGGATAGTGGACTAATTTTGTGTGTTAGGATTTTTTTTTTTGAATGCTCCAACTCTTGTCTCTTATGTGTCCTTATATTAAGAATATGAATGTATAAAGACTAGTGCAGGACAAAATTATTTTACTTTCCCAAAATATGAAAATAAAAGGTTTAAGGAAGTTGCTAGATAGATAAAGGATGAGACTGAGGATATTGATTTGTTGTTTAACCTTATTACCAGTATAAATCAAGACTTGGATGAACTAACTTTTGGATCACTTCCAAGTCCACTCAGTGTTTGGTATTTTTACTGAGGCTGACACAAAAGCTCACTGCTATATTGCAGCTGAACAATTGGACTCTTCACTCCATTAAAAGTGATAGTGACATTATGAGATCAATTCACAGACTATCACACAGCTTCTTTTAAAAAGTTCTTTTAATTGATTCTACAAGTTTAAATGCCCTGGTAACACATGCACCTCCAGTGTTGCCATATACCAATTCCTCTTTTCCTAAATTTACATAAAAATAGATGATCTTATAGAACATAAAATCATAGAATCATTTGAGTTGGAAGTGACCCTTGAAAATCATCTAGTACAACCTCCAGGCCATGGGCAGGGACATATTTCAGTGGATCAGGTGACTCAAAGTCCTGTCCAGCCTGACTTTAAACACTGCCACTGATGGGACATCTACAATTTCTCTGGGCAACCTGTTTCAGTGTTTTACCATCAACACTGTAAAAATATTAGTTCCTTATATCCAACCTCATTTGAATATTATTGAATTTAAACTCATTGTCCCTTGTCCTGCAACTACATGTTTTCTTAAAATTTCTCAATTTTCTTATAAGCTCACTTTCTATATTAAAAGACAGCAATGAGATCCCCCTGGAGTCTTCTCTTTTCCTCAACAACCCCAGATTTCTGCACATCTTCATAGCAAAGGTATTCCAGCCCAATCAAACAGCTCCGTGTCCTTCTTGTACTTGGCACCCCAGGGCTGGAGGCAGCCCTGCAGGTGGGCTCTCACCAGAGCAGAGCAAAGGTGCAGAATCCCCTCCCTCCCCTGCTGCCCACTGACGCAGCCCAGGATTTGGTTGAGTCTCAGGGCTAAGACTACACGTTGGCCATTCATATCCAATTTAACACAGAGCAGTAACCCAAAGTTTTTATCTGCAGGACTTCTCTCAATCAGTTAATCCTCCAGCCTATATTGATACTGGGGATTGCCCTTACCCATATGCAGGACCTTGCATTTGGTCTTGTTGAACTTCTTGAATATCATGTAGACCAATTCCTCATGCCTGTCCAGATCCCTATGGACAGCATCCCATTCCTCAGTCATGTTAACTGCACCACTCAGCTCAATGTCAGTTGCAAAGCTGACAGTTCCCTCTTTGAGAAACAACCCTTGGTACTGGTTTCACATTGAACAGTGAGGATTTGATTTTGATCTTTGTACATAGCCATCTGGACAAATCTTTATTCTCCTAACCATTCATCCATCAAACCGTTACCTTTCCTATTTAAAGTCAAGAATGTTGTGGATGTGGGATACTTTAACGGTCTTACAGAAGTCCAACTAGCTCTTCCCTTGTCCACTGAGAAAGTTGCTCCATCAAAGAGGCCACTGGATTAATTCAGAATTATTTGTCCTTGTTGGAGCCACACTGTGTGTTTCCCGTCACCTCTCTACCTTCCATATGCTTTCCATAACTTCCTAACAGATCTGTAAAATGGGTGTGATACTTCCTTTTCTCTAGAGACTTCAACTGACTTCCATGACTTTTCAAATATGATGGAGAGTGGCTTAGCACATACACTTGCCACATCTCTCATGACCCTGAGAGACATCCCTTTGCTACCCATGGGTAACCAGTGGCTCTCTGACCTGAACTTATGCTGAGAGTGGCTTTATCCCCCCACTCTTGAGTTCAAGGGCTTGAGAAATGTGCGAAGAGTGATTGCAAAGTGAAAACTGAAGTTTAAATAACAAGAAACTTGTTTTGTACCTTAGCCTTCTTGTTTTCAGCTGTCCATTCTTCTTTTTCCTTTATTGGAGAAGTATTTACACTTTAATTTTTGTTTTGTTACATATATATCTATAGAAGCCCTTCTTGTTGTTCTTCACATTCATTGCCAAATTCAGTACCCACCGTGCCTCAGATTTCCTAATCCCAGGTCCATATATATGTGTAGTATCTGTATATTCTTCTAGGATACATTACCTTCTTAGATGTCATTTTCACCAGGAGGTCCTCACTTAGTGGTATTCATGTTCTTCCTTCCTTGCCTGATTTTTTTCCACATGGGAATCACGAGCTCTTGGACTTTCAGTAGAAACATTTCCAGAACACAGTTGAGATAATTCTTGGGATATTTCTTTTGAGCGTATTTGGAAACTAATATTTGGATTGTTCTTCAGACTGCAGAACACTTACTCTTTTCTGCATATGAAGATCAGTTCACAAATCTCAAGCAGTTTTCTAAAATCATGTGGTTGCTCTTTGCTCTTGCTAGCTAATCTATGACTACCTCTCCAATGTCGTTACTGGGGAATATTGGTAGATACCATACCATTTCTTTTACCTTTGCTGCTGATAGGGAAGGGTAAAAGTAGGCTTGTACATTGAAAATACAGGAATATACCTTTTTCTTGTTTCTTGAAATAGGCACGTGTTTACTGATGTATGAAATGGCCAATGTGTTTGACATCTTCCAAGACAGGGAAGAATATTTAATCAAATAATATAATTAGTTAATTTCTGGCAGGTCTAGAGAGAAAGTATTGGAAGTTGTGAATGTAAGTACCAACTTATATTTTGTGCAAACAGTCGATTGCCTGTTATTATGAAGTGTGAACACACTGACTTTGAAGTAGGTATTTCCCAGAGAAGACAATATCTAAGTGTTTATGAAACAGATGTCCTGTTTGGTTTTTTTTTCTGAAAAATGTTGTACACTTGTGAAACCTCACATTAATGACACTTCAGTTACTGTCTCTGCCACTGCTCATTTCAGCAGCAAAAAGTTTCAACGGTAATGAGCTTATCTTAGTGGAACATTTTTCTAGAGTACAAGGGGAAAGCTCAGTTTATGGCAACCTCGGATTACATCCACAATATTTTATTAGCCAGTTCTCCACTTTTTTTTTAAATAAATGGATAATTGGAATAGTTTATTCGTGATCCTAAATGTGTAGAAACTAATTTTTTCATTAAAGGCATGCAATTAAGTGACTAGTTTTGTCTTTAATGTTTTAAGCCTTCGGCATTTCTTCTTTTGTGTGCTGTCCATGCAGAAATGAGCAGTGCAGGGAACATGAAAGATAAGTAATAAGGCAGTAATAATAATGTAGCGTATATTACTTTCTATAGGAAAAAAAGAATTGAGTAGAAATATTTTCCTTCCTTTTTTTTATTATTTTAATGAGGATGACCATGACTATAAATTACAAAAATTACAAAAAGTGCACTGAAAACTTCAGCTCATAAAGCTTTGCCATTTTTGTAGTGAACTGAATGTAAGATATATGCAATATTCTTTATTTTCCTTCTCTTTTCTTTTGGAAACATATTTTTAAAAATGTAAAACCACTTCCTTAATTTAAGTGCACTTGAACACTATATCTATAAAAGCATGAAAACTTGAGCACTTAAGACTCTAAGGAAGTGAGTGCTACAAAAATGCTTCTGAATAATAAAGTGAAGAGGCAAGCATAAACACATTTCCTCCATTTTCCTTTCCCACAGTTTAAACCTAAGCCACATATTAGCACATTGTCAGAATGACTGCAAACAGACAGATGAATTCTTTATTGTATCCTTGCATAGCAGTGACAAGGATGAGTGCATTAAAAAAGGAGATCTGCTCAGAAATTTCGGGAGTATTAGAAAACATTTAGCACCAAGTGGTTATTTGTTCCTGTGCGTGCACTGTCACAGAGTCCTGAGGAGCAGCTCGGTGTCTCTGAGCTGGAGCGCAGGGCTGTAAGGGCACTGACCATACGGCAAAGGGACAGGTTCTCATTCGAATATCCGAAGGCAGTTTATCAGGAACACAAACAGGAATAGCGAAGGGGTCCAGGCACGCAGAATAGAGGTTCAGTGATGAGAACAGCTTCGAACAGAATCAGGAACAAGAACTGGGATCAGGCCAAGGGCACAGGGTTATATACGAGACAAAAGGGGCAGATCTGAGGATCAAGGGCCAACAGGGATAAAAGGAAGTGGTGCAGGGGGTGAACAAAGACCAGGGGAAACCAACAGGTAAAAGGTGGGGAGTACTGCATCAAAAATAAGCCAGTGGGGATTAAGGAAGGGAAGAATATTCTGGAAAAAATACAAGGTGAACAGGGGTAATATCAACTAACTAACCAATAATGCAATGGAACTTAAAAGATACTATCATGTGGCTGCAAAGGCCGATGGAAGGGAGCCTTTTCTCACCGTAACCTAGAGGGGGATTTCTGCCTGTTTGCATCAGCCCCTCCACGGCCGAGGCACAGCTGCCCTGGTGGCAGGCCCCTGGGTCTCCACAGTTATTAAACTTTCAAAATCACAAGATAATCTCAGAAGTGATTGCACTTCACTTTCTAATAAGTAGGACCATAATTGTCATTTTAATTAAAAAAGCCATCTTACCCAGTGTAAAGAACAGAAAATGTTTTCTATGGCAGCTGATCCTTTGACAAGTTAATAATTTCAAATTAATTTACCTAAAAAAGAACGGGAACATTATTTCTCAGGTAATTAAGTGGTTAAAGGCAATCAGCATGAGTACATTCCAAGGTCAGGAATGAGTGAGGTCATCAATAACAAGTGCATGCTTTTAGGTTGAGTTCATTTTCATTTTGTTTCTTGGCTGGATTTGAAAATGTAAGGTCCTTAGGAAGAAGAACATTACAGCTGAGGTACATATAAGCTAGAAGAGGATAAAACAATTAGAAAAAGGGGTTTTTTTAAGGCTTTTAATGTTTTTTAAGGTTTTTAGATTGTTTTATTTTAAAATAATCATTTGGGGTTTTAAAATATTAATTACCTGTTATATAAAATGAAGATTATATCAGGTCCAATCTCTTTTTGTTGGGAAAAATGATGCAAATAAATAACATCCTGAAATGGAAAGATCTAGAGAAATAATTTTGCTGAATAAAAATTTTTGGAAGCTTCATTTAGTATGACCTGTTTAGTTGAAGTTAAATTTCTGTCTAGTATGAAGAACATTTAGTCTTGATTCTTTTTAAAGCCAATGTAAAGGAATAAAAGCAAGTTCTTGTTAATAGAAT
The DNA here is from genome assembly GCF_021018805.1 of Prinia subflava. Classification (NCBI taxonomy): domain Eukaryota; kingdom Metazoa; phylum Chordata; class Aves; order Passeriformes; family Cisticolidae; genus Prinia; species Prinia subflava. The sequence continues at coordinate 43,209,089 of NC_086283.1, read as the reverse complement.
AAAAAAAAATCATCTGAGTAACAGTGGCTTTCCTTCATAAAGTAATTTGGATTTAATGGAATTCCAAGTGCATAATATAATATCCATCTGCCCATCTGTGTGTCTCAGTGGATGAATGATTTTTCAAAATTTTAACTCAGAAATATCTTTCATCACTTTAAGATGAAACTTTGTTTCAAAATTTTAGATTTTACTGCGCTACTTCAATTTTTTTTGGTACTGGTTCATTGGCTGATAGCAACTTCAAGGTAATATGAAAATTTGAGTGGTTTAAAAGTTTGAAGAGAAAATATAGCTCTTATTAAACTAATAATTCTATCAATGCTTTACCAAATTGACTGCAAATTAAAAAAAGTTACCAAAACAAGATGCTAGTGTAATAACCCTGCTTACTCTAGTTGATGCACTTTGGAATGCACTTTAGTACACACTGCTTATAAAATAGGCAGACATTATTAAACTTGTGAATTAAAATACTCATAAAATTAAAGGTCAAATGAAATCACAACAGTTACCCAAAATATTGTGAAATTAATCCTATCAATCATAGAACAGCATAGCTATATGCACACAGGCACAGGCTTAAGAGCAACTATAGAAAATAGATCACAGTGAAAGCATCTAAACCTGTTGTTCAATAACATTTATGGCTGCTGCAAAACGGTTTGAACCACAGAACCTCAAGCACATAGAAGTACAGAATCTTTTTTTAGTTAAAAAGGTACATAAAGCTGACTAAAAAAAAAAAGAATCAGAAAATCAGAGAGAAAAACTAGGTAATTTTTGGTTTGTTTGACCCATGTGAAGTGTCTTTTCCCGTTATACTTCGAGACTTTTTGGAGTTTTTAAAATGAAGTTTCTTTGGAAATTGTTGGAATACCAGGTTTTAGTGTCTGTCTAGAAAAGGTTTCTTTACATATAATTCGAAGAAGGCATCCTGTCAGTTTCATACTACATCTTTCTGTAATGCTGAAGAAGATAGACATATAAATGTAGAACATATTATGACAACAACAAGATAAAATTTTATAAATAAAATTCAGTTTTAGAAAGGTTAAGTGTAGTAGTTTTCTAACCCTCTTCTGAAACCTTATTTTCTTCCTTTGCTTCTGTTTTCCTTTATAAATATGTTATCCTTCCAATTGTATTGATTTTAAATTATTTTAAAATTCTACAGTCAAAGACCTGGAAGACCAAAGTGTCAAGTTCATAAGCCATTTTAAGGAAAGAATAACCAGTAACTGAGTACAAATACTTCTGATGTAAGCAAATATCAGGGAAATTATCTATTAATTAAACGTTTTAAATGATGCTAGAAAGGCTCTTAAATCTCTGCATTTAAAAAATATCAGAAAGGGAAGATTTTCAAAAATATATTAAGACCAATACCATTAAGTTTTTGAGTCTCTAGTTGATATGTACTTTGCATGGGAAGCTGTGTGTCATACTGTGTGATCTTCATTAATGTTGTTTTCCTATGCAGTTGTTTATCATTAGGTAACATTGCCATTAGCATGACTCAGAGCTTCTCAAAATGTGTTTCCCTGCCTAACTTGTAGCAGCAATTTCTGAGTTCTGTTTATTTTACAAAATTTCTGAGTTTCCTGAGTGTCCTAATCATAGCAGGTTTTCTTTTCAGTTGAATCTTGTAATATAGGAGTCCAGGCTTCTACCTTCAAATCACAAAACATTTTGAAGAAAACTTTAATTTGTGAAGATCTGACACTTTTAATTTATTGGTCATCATTTCTCAACTTTAAACACAAGTGATGTTAATATTCACAAAGAATCTGCCTGTTAGTTCCACTTAGGTGACAAATCATCATAATTTATGATGAAACAGAGGTCTACTGGGTCTTTTAAACAGCCATAACAGGCTACCAGTGCAACAAAAAAGAGGAGCTGGTACTCTGCCCCACACGTAGTGTTCTCCCATGCTATAGCTAAATTCATCTCAGAGGATGTATGATCCTACCATGACTTCTTTGATATGTTTTACTGCTCTGTAAACTCCATTCCTTGAACTTGCTTAGGCTTTCCTGGAAACTTTTTCACAGCACCCTTTATCAGGAATTATTTGGCATCATGTTTCTGGCCATGCAAAGAGACTTTCATTTGTGTTCAGCCTGGTTTCACTCCTGGTTCCACTAGTTTTATTTGATGTGTACTGTAAAAGCAAAGACTAGGTGTAATATTTTGTGACAGTGCCATGAAATTATAAAAATTTTATTTTTTCTGGGAAATTATTCATTTTAATGGCATATGGATGGAGAAGCAGTGTCACAACAGCCTGCCAAGGACCACTGTGCTGGAATAAAAAATCATGAGAATAATAAACACAGACTTCATCACTGGACATGTTTGTTCATCCTTAGTGAACTGAAACTTCTTTAGGCGTACTCAATTAGTTATAATTAAGTTTTAATTGAATGCAGCCAAAGTCCTTTGGGAGTTTCTCCTCTTTAATTATCTTCAGTATAGGTCTCTGTATCTGTATGATAATGCCTTCATTTCCATTTTTCTCGCGACTTATCCAGCTCTAGTTGAATTTTGACTCATCAGGATAGTTGCCAGTGTGAGAAAAGAACAGAGCCATGACACTGTGTCACCAAGCCTCAGTTTACAAATAGGACAGGGACAGAGAATCTGTAGGAGAGCCGAGGGACGGAGTATACAGAACACAAGGTATGTTTATCTAGACAAGCTAAAACTGTAATTGACTGGCAGTACTTAAAGCCTATATCCGAGCAAGCACATTTGGAGCTTTAATATCAGGCTGCAGTAGACATTATTGATAAGCATTTTGTGTATAACCATAAAGGCACCTGGAGTTCTTAACAGTGTATTGTTTGTGTAAGAAATGGATATATGAAAACGATTTAGATCTGAATTAGCTCCGGCATAGTCTCAATCTGTCACTGTTCTTAAGGAAAAAAGCAGGCCAAATAAAATATCTTCCAACAGGCAAAAAATAAAAAAATTTGTGCAGATCCTCCTGTGGCAGAATTATTTTTTTACTGCACAGACATGACAGCTTGATCATACTGACTTTCATTGATTCAAGTGATGCTACCCTGCAGTGGTGATAAAAGATATAGTCCTTAGCATTATTCTGCTTTCTATTTTCCTGCATTGCTAAGACAGCTTTTAAGAGTCATGTTAGATATGCTAATTGAGAAGTGAGGTTAGCTGTGATGTCAGTATGGCAACATGAAGAATAACAGTGAAAATCCATATATCAACTGTTCATTACTTATTTAAAATAACCTTTACATATTACTGTGCTTCAAATGCTTTTCCTAATTTCCTACTGCCACTGCATGATGTACTGCCCCACGAAAATCTCTTGAGCTCATGAAGTCCTTCAATAGAGTATGATATGAAAAACGTATTGTGACTCGACGTGCAAAGAGAAAAATATAATTAAATCCTGATAAAAATGTTTATCACTGGCTCCCTGCAGGCAGTGCCTGTTTTTTGTCTTCTCCATTCCAGTGGAGCTAAGGTTTAGTGGCTTTAGAGGTCAGAGTGCAGCAGCAGCATAGGGATTCAAATTCTTGTGGATGTCCCAAAGACTTACCAAGTACTGTGCATCATTACATAATACATGTGCTTACCTTGCTTCGAAATGGAATGAGTGGAGAAATTTGTTCCTGACATGTGTGTTCTATGGCCAGATTCTCCTGCATATTTGTGCTAAGGTCTCCCACTTCAGTTTTATGTAATGAAACTATATTTAGCAAGAGAAAAAACCCTCAGTATTTTGCCAAAAGTCTTACTGAACACTTCTTGAAGTGTCCACAATAACAGAGTCTATTCTTTGGGTATTCCAGAATGATTTTCAGCTAGAAGACAGATTTCACTCAAGCAAGGTTCTTGCTTCTATAATTGTTGGCCTCAGAAAACAAATATAACTTAAAAAATAAACCCAACAAAAATGGTTCAGATACGATGCCAGAGAAGAGACATACTATTAGAGAAAACAGAACTGAGAGGAATTTATTTCTGGTCCCTACATGATCCAGTTCTGAGTCACACAAGTCGTGACATTCTGTTATATGAGTTCAGTAAAGAAGAGAGTGAGGAATAAAGGAAATTTAGAGGACAAAGATAAGATCAATTTAAGAGAATGCATGTAAAGGACAAGAAAGGCAAAGAGTTAACTTTCAAGACTGCTAAACACAAAATTATTGTTAGGATATTGAGAAAAACAAAACACTTTTCTGAATGCTACTTTTTTTCTACCACATAGAGGAAGGACTGCAGATCATGAATTAAATGAAAAAGTGTATTTCATTTTCAAGGTTTTGTTGCAAAATTGTTGTTACAGCATTTTATTGTGCTTCTTTTCTTCTTCTTCTTTTTTTTTTCTTAGACGACTAGACAGTCCAATTTGGGTAATAATACCATTGCTTTTGAAACTGTACCAACCATGTATAACCTGGCTTGAGGTATAACAATATGTATTGGCTTTTTTTTCTCCTGTACAACACAAGTAGTTTTAAAATTCATTTTTGCATCATACTAATGAATCAGGTTGCAGTGATTAATATCAGAGTTTTAAATGTAACATATAATACATATTTAATACACACTGGATTTTTTAATGAACTCTGTCTTCTGTATTTTATGGAAGTGTTTTCCAGAGGAATAAACTCTGTCAGTTTTACCTGACAGAGTTGGTTTTTCTCAATCAAATGTAATTTTTTATTCTACCCACATGGAAATCAATTTACTTTTTTAAATGTTCTTTTTTTAAATCACATTAGTTTGGTTTTAAAATCAAATTATATTCTTCTTTCCCTAATTTTTCCTACATCTCAGGCTTTCTGTTTTCTGAGGGTAAAATGATGTTGTTTTACTCCCAATAACACCCTACTTATCTATTTTATAACTTACACTTACTCTTTTTTAAAGTCTTACTGCTTTTCTTTATTAGTCCTAATGAACTTAAATATACTTGTGCTAAACAATTCACTTTATGGCTAGAAACCTTTTAAAATTTCCCAAGAACTTCAAAAGATTTAAGTACTTTCCCAAATTAATATTCCAATATATCACTTCCTCTTTTGCATTTAAAACCAACACATTATTGTTAGTCACATTTTCATTCGTGACTTTATAAACTGATCTTCAATAAGTTTACTTAGAATAAGCTACAAAAGAATCACTTGGATTAGTTATTTGCTTGAGTATATCTCAAAATTGCTATAGAAATTTTCTGTGTTCTCAGCAGCCATGTGCCATTGACTTCAGGTGGTGTTTATGCATATCTTCATATTCCTGAAATATAAAAACTTGTAAAAACATACAGAACTTTCCCCCATGAAAAAGCATTAAACTTTTCTTTCTAATGCTGGAGAAAACCCCCTACAACAGTTAAAAAAATTTAGAAATCATATTTTGCTCATCACCGTCATAACCAAATACCTGTTCTATAATTTAATGGGAAATAATCTGAAGTTATACAATCTGATTATTCTGCTGTAAAAAACATGAAGGATTTAGAAAACATTTTTCCAGTCAGGTCTCATATATGTTCTGATTAAGAAGCATCTGACTAGAATCTTTTAGTAGGAAAAGGAACAGAAAGGCCATGATATACATGAAAATTAAAATGCTGACAGGTAACCCTATTTAATGTCATTCCTGCATGATGTCAGGCATTTTGGCATACTGTTAGTACACATGTGGAGAGCGTTGCAACAGCTGTTGAGAGTTAGTTATCCTGACCCCAGTGCTGCTGTCACAGCTCTTGGCAGTTTCATTATGTGCAGCTATTTTTGTCCTCCAGGCAGTACGATAAACCTGTTTTACTTTTTTTTCTGGAACAAACCTCCAATAGGTAACAAAGTTATAGTGTAACAGTGTAATCCATAACAATTTATGGCTAATTAAATATGTAAGGAAAACAAATCTTTACAAAAATCAGCTAGGTACCAAAACTGGACTTCTGAACACAGAAGGCTTCAATGCTTGGCATCACAGGAACATGTGTTTCTGTTACTGCAAACAGTTGTACAGAAAATGTGCAGAACTCAGTCCTTGCCATAGCTGCTGCTGTTTGTGGCACTAATATAGAATAATTAATTGCTTCTCTGAGTTTGGGGAAGTGATGTGATGGTGCCCCGGTGCCCTGCTCTGCCTCCCCAGTGTGAAATACCTCCTTCAAGATGCATCTTGATGCAAGAAGTACACATCTCCCTAATCTAACACCTTGCTTAGATAGTCCCTGGCTGAAGTATAGTATAAAATGCACATAGAAATTTTAAGCAGCAGTCTGGCTTGCCTCTGACTTCGCGCTGTGCCTGTGTGGCCTGTCTCCATATATCTTGATTGTAGGGAGGATGAAAACTGCTCAGCTCTAAAAATCACAGCTAGAGAAAATGTGAAAATATTTCCTGATTATATTTAACATTTAACTGTTTACCTCATGCAAGGTAGAAACAAGTTATATAACAGCATAGTCAGCGTTTTTTTCCTTGTGTGTACATCCCTAAGGATTATTAATCCTCTCATCTGCTGCCTACCATATTTCTGAAGACCAAGGTTTGTACCTGTACTGTATGCTAAAGATATTATTTAGTGAATACTGATTCTGAATATGAATAATTTCTTCATTGAGCTGACCAAGTCCCTGAGTGTGTAATATTTCCCATGCTGTGGAGAACAGATTAGTTATTAGGAAGAAATTGCTTCCAGTGAGGGTGGTGAGGCCCTGGCATTGATTGCCCAGAGAAGCTGTGGCTGTCCCATCCCTGGGAGGAAAGGCTGGATGGGGCATAGAGCAACCTGGTCTGGTGGAAGGTGTCCCTGGCCATGGCTGGGGATGGGATGAGGTGAGCTTTAAGGTCCCTTCCAATCCAAACCACTCTGTGATTCTATGATTTTATGAGCAATTTATCACTACTATAGGAAAATTAGAGTAGAGAAGGAATAAGTCTGATGATGTAGTTGGAGTGGAACAGATCTAAAGGAAACTGATGGGAAATGGGAAAAGAAAATTGAAGAATGAGTGATGCTGAAGCATGAGAAGAAACATTTAGAACTGGGATAAAGTAAATCACTCAAGAAAATTTTTGGTTAGGTTGTTAAGGAAATGAGAGTACTTAGACAAAAATAAAAGTGTTTAACTAGACTACACAGCAATAAATGAATTCTAAATAAAATAATATTTACAATGGAAAGTAAAAGTTATTAATAAATTCTGAAATATTATGTGAGAGTCTGCAGATGATAGTGCTCTATTCTTTCAGATCCTTTGAGATCCTCTTGAGTATTCCAGTTTTCAGATTACAGAAGTAGCTCTGCCAATGCTGGAATTTATTAATTAAGAAAAAAAAAAGTCTAGGATATTGTATCATATATTTTAGTGTGGTTTAATATTATTCATTAATATTATTATTCATATTATTCAACTGTTAAATACTCCAAAGAATGTCTACCAAAAGAGAAGAGTTAGTGATTGGCCAAGACACTGAGTAGAAGTAAGCACACTGAATGTCTATATTACGGCCATCATCTCAAAGTGTAACTTGGTTGTCAACATCAGTATAATTTCAAATAGTATACATAGACATAGACATATGCAATCTTTATAAATGACTTAAAATTACCTGAAGATAAGCCCAGTGACATTTATGTTCTGAGAATATAACCTAGATAACTTCCTCATTTTAAGAAAATTTAGGAGTCTGAAAAGTTGATATGGATTTGCTAGGGATTTTTAAACTGTCTCTCTTGTTTTCTCTGTGTCATTTTGATTGTTCTGGTTTGGATTGGCAAGAAAAGTAATCTCATTTTACATAATTACAGAGACTATCCTTATTGCATGTCTTCTTGTCTAATAAGAAGCACGCGGCTTGGATAAATGAAGAGAAAATTTGTCAGAATCTAGGGGGACAAAAAAAACATCTAGGTGGGTCAGCCTCTTGTCTGGAATAAAACAAAGTTGTATTCTGTCAAAGTAGTATTTAACCCAGCTATCAGGTACTGCAAAGTCAAAGGGTCCTCACCTTTCTGCTGACATTTGCTAGACAGGTAATGTCAGTGGTTGTTATGAACCAAGGAAAGAAGACCAAAGAAAATTAAAGGTCTGTGAGTAAAACAGATTGGATGCAGAAAGGCTTGAAATATACCAAAAAAATGGGATTAGAACCGAATGAGGTTAGATGTTTGTGCCAAAAAATTGATATGTTTTATTTAATAGTAAAAGAGGCAAAGAGAAAGAGAAAAATAAAAGAAAGAAATAGAAAAAGACGTGTGGGGGGACAGGTGGGGGGACAGGGAGAGAGTGACAGGGGTTAGGTAGAAACATTTCACCCTTCTGGGGATCCCAATGATGTTGTCTGGTTGTTCCCCTCCCTCTGGCTTTCTTGGTGCTGAGGATGCTCTGAAGCCTGCTGCTGCCAGCAAAAAGTATAAAATCCAACAGAATAATACACATTTGAGTCAGGTGGGAACACCCAGGTGCCTCCTTTGGGAAAGGCAGGTTTCCTCTGTCCCTTGCAACACTGTGGGTCTGTTGCATCATTGGCAGTGCTCTGGTGCAGGGTCTGGGGACCCCTTTTGGGGGGCTGGCCTTTGATGGGCCCTGGCAGCCCCTCCGCTGTCCTTCCCGGGGATGCAGCTTTTCCTGGGGTGAAGGGGCCTCACAGCTGAGCTGGTCTGCACAGCAGAGGATGGGTGTGAACTGCCTTGGGCCAGAGGCTGTTTCACCACACACCCAAAAACATCTCCTTCCCCCCACCACCTCTGGTGTGTGGTCTGTGTGAGCCTGGCAGCTGATAGCCCTGGGGTGTGACCTCCATCCAAAGGTGCTAAGCCTGATCCCTCTGTGGAAGTATTCTTATCTTCATCAAAGAGTAGTGGAGGTCGGAAGGCATATTTGGGGTGTGGTGGTCTCTGCAGCTTTTGTAACATAGTTTTTTCTATAATAGGCAAAGTTCTTTTATGAAGGAAGCTATAAATTAGAACATTCAGTCCCTTACAGAGGTGACCTACAGTGGGAAACCCACAATAGTGCAATAAAGCCCTTTTAATAATTTCCACTATTTATTTAGAATGAGCAAATTGAAATAAAAAGAGCATTAAATGGTTAGATATACCATCAGCTTGAATAAGCTGCAAGACAAGATCTTACTTGTAGCTTAAATATAAAAATTGTCCATGGTTACTTCATGGATTTGGTTTATATGATTTGACAAGAACATTTTGCTGGTTTAGGTGACAGAAGAACAGCCTTATTTTGTAATTGTATATATATGTATACATAATGTAATACTGGAGGAGATAAGACTGGAATTCAAAAAACTCCAACTTCTGAGAAAAGGTTTGATTTCAAAATTAAACTAATCTCATCAAATAACTTAATGTATCAAATCTAGATTTACCTTCAAGTACAGAGCACCTTGTTCTGTGCTTGGAAGAGCAGAGGGATTGTCCAGTAGACAAAGCAGGGAAAAATGTGTATGTTAGCTACCTAAAACTATTGCAGATTTTAGGAGTTCTCTAAAGAGAGATACTGAGTCCAGTTTAGAAAGGAAACATCATTTATTCTGTGCAGGGTGCAAGGCAGATGTTTCTACAAACAAAGCACACTGTGGGGTAAAAAGTTAAGTTTTTTATCCAGTAAAATTTAATGAGACCAAATAATCCAGTACATATTCTCCATCTACCTATTGTGAAGAATTTACCTATCATTACCTATTTATTGAGAGATGTAATCTTTGGCAATTTTTGAAACACAGATTTCTTCATTAAGCGACTTCGGCTGTAGAAATAATCTGATATCTGTTACGTTTACAAAAGGTGAATAAATTCATCCCAGGAACAGAAAACTCAGTTTGAAGACATCCAAATCTGCAAAAGCATAAGCTCCACCTTTTCCATTTCATTTCCCCTCCTCAAAAATTGGTAACTATTGCAACATTGTAAGGATTTAAATTTAGACACATCATGAGCGTAAAAAATATTTTAAAAGTCTTTTAAAAGTCTTTTAAAAGTATTTTTGAAAAAATATTTTAAAAGTACAAAATTTTCTAGAAAACAAAAAAATTGTAAATGGTCTTCAATATAATATTTTGAGGAAAATTTTAAATTTAGTAACTATGTAGAATTTATTTTAACAAGTCAATCACATTCATATCCATTTTGATCAAACCTTTATGACTAAAAGGTATTGTTGCTCAATCACAGGAATGGAAATCAGCTGGTCTCCAAAGTATGAAGTCTTTATTTATGAATTCTTGTTTATTTGAAGAGATCACAAATCCTTCTTTTATGACACCAATATGGAGCACAGCCCACAGCATAGGGAAGATTCTGCAAACTCGGCTTGAATTGTACTCCCATGTGGAGATAGAAAACTATTTCTCAGCATAACTTATAGCAGTCACCTAGACAGTTTGAATGTCAGAGAGACGATATGGAGACACATCTTTTTGAAAAAAAGTCTTAATGGCAGTCTGTGCAACACTCTCAAAATATGTAGGAAGTAATAGCTGACACTTTCCAACAAAAAAGATTGAGAGTGAAGAAACAGGATTATCCACAATGTCTGAATTTATAAGTAGAAAAAATAACAATAAATTAATTTCTTTAATATTTTTTATTTCTGATCTATCATCAGTCTATCACTTAGAAGGAAATTATTTATTGTAAGTTAAAAATCTTAATTTAATAATAAGGAGAAGAACAAAGACAAGACCAGTTTCAGGAATTTTAAACTTAGTAATAAAAACAATGAAAGTCATTAGGAAACCAGCCAATTAAATCAATTTCATTTTAATTCTCCCACAAAATTCATTTATATATGTTAGGTATAAGGATTAGCAAAGTATACAGTTGTGAATAGGTTTCACAAAGTGAAGAAGGTCTGTGTTTAATCCAGAAAATGTATTTCACTTCATGGCTTTTTCATGTACCTTATTTTCTTCTGTTTGTCCTGCTATTGGCCTTCACCTCTGGTCAGAAGTAAATGCAAGCAAGTAAGTGTGTCTTTATTTGATTACAGTGGCTCTCTTCATGAGTTAAGAACTGCAGTGTTATCTACATTGCCTGTAAGAATTTTCCTGAAACTTATTCAGCTACTTTCTTCTTTGGGGTTAGGTCTCAAATTTGTTTTGAAATGCATTTCTCTGATGCTGAGGATATTCATTGTAGCACCTGACCTCCTTCCATCATGATTATAAGCCTAAAGCCATAAGCTTTTGTTCCTGACATTTCCTGCTCTCCCTGTAATTGTCATAGGTAGGGACTCAAACTGTCCTTCTCCCAGTTCTCATTACAGTCTTTGTCATGACGAGATGAGACATTTAGTTCCTTATTTACTTCTCAACTTAGTTTTAAAACAATATTTTGACCTGAATATATGTACAATGACAGTCTAAAGAGCTCCACAGCTGTGTGTGCAATATTTGCTTCTAAAAATAAGGCACCTAACCTCTTTGGTGCCTAATCCAAATAAATAACATTTTAAGCAAGTCCCACAAAGCTGTACACAGCTTTGGTAAAATATTTCCCATGTAAAAGACTGTTATGCATTTATATGTTTAAATGAAAGGTGGACTGTCTAGGAAGGAAAATAGGACAAATAATCAGCTGAAATTCACAGAGCTAATATAGAGATTGACAGGTTATTTCTAGAAAATCTCATCTGCAGGTATATTGGAGCATGGGTGCATTGTAGACAAAACTTAAAAAAATAGAAATGAAATTAAATTCTGAATTTACATTATCTTTAAAATTCATGTTACAGTGAACCTTCAGAACAAAACAAATATTTTTCATTTCAAGAGAGGAACAATGCTTATCTGGATAATTGTTCTCTATGAGACAGATGGTTTTGATCACTGTGATGTGTGAAGCTGTGTCTCGACCACACAATCTGTGTGAAAAGAACCAGAGCCTTGTACATCTATTGTTTGGATCTGGGACACGGTTAAAATATCTATTCTTGCGGTCTCAGATAAATATTTCTCTCTTTTGGAAATAGAGGAACAGAGAGGAAGTGATGGTATATACAAGGGCTGTGGCTGTTGCTTACAGTCTTATTAAAAAAATGCTTTTAGTTTTTTCACAACTCTTCTATATCCTTCATGTTCAAGAACCTTTTCTTATTCACTTCTACTTGGAATCATATTTTTCTCTCAATATCAGCTGCTTCCAAACAGAATAACTCATCAACTTCACAGCTACTTCCAGGTTTCCTATCATGAATTTTAACTTGTGGATAGGAAAATCAGATAACATCTGTAAATAATTTTTCTTTCTAAAAGGAAAAACAAAGCTGAAGTTGTATTAATTATGTGCAGTATAATTTATTGAAAATTTAGCTATTTCTTCTTACTCATATTTCATGAAAAATGATGAATTCTGAGTGGAGTTTTTTTGTTTTGTTTTGTTTTGTTTTGTTTTCCTGCAGCATCACTTCCTAACTAGAAGTAAGAAATCTTTCAGTATTTGAGCTTATAGCCTTGGAAAAATAGCTGGGTAACTTTACCCAAAGCCTGAAATTAGCTTTGTCATAGCTATTAGCTTGGGTGTTGTCCCACTCCACCAGATGCTTTATCTGGATCTATTGTATGGATTCACTTGTTTATTTCCTAACAATTCTGCCAGTATGCTAAATAAATCACACAAAAGTAAATGCCCAAATACCCCAATATAACTTTACAGTTACACAATACCTAGTAGATGTACAGAGTTAATGAATTCTCATTTTTGTGCATCATGTTCCTTAACGCATCCCCATGGGATTTGTTGTACATAGTTGACATCCTCAGTATTTTTGTTAGCAAGAAAGATGTCTCACTGAATTTGGAATACCTGACACTAGACATCATGAGATTTCAACGGTCCAACAGTCAACTGTCTTCCCCTTCTGCTTTGATATTCCCTCTCTCATCTGCACAAAATTTCAGAAGCTGGTTAACACAATTTAAACATGCTAGTTTCTTGCAGCCAGGAATACATGGTGTGCCTGTGCAGTTAGGACCACATCCAGATGTCTTGGAGTTCTTAGCCAAGATGAACATACTTACAGCCAGGCAGACCATGACCCAGCTTTCAGTGCTAACACAAAAAAGGCTCAGAATCAGTTCTCCAAAATTAAAAATAGAAAATCTTTACTCTTTTGTCACAATAGTCCATATTTCTGGGATCTGCAATCAAAGGCAAAATGAAGCAGCTGTAGAAAATATTTTGTCATCTGAATAAATGGAGATTCTTTACATATGAGTGTGTCAAGAGTATATTTATTTATTATATAGAATGTTACCTTGCATTCATATGTGTTTTCTGTTTTACAATTAGGCAATCTATTTTTCAGGGACTCCTTAATTCATCTAGAAGCTTCATCATTCCAGAATCAGACTTCTTCATGTTAATTTATTCAAAACATACTAATTTCCATCACAGATCTAGTATCATGCTCTTGACGGGACAGATTTGCCATTCATAGGCAGTGAAATATGGTGTTTTTCAGAATGTAACCTTCACAGTAGGTCAGATAGACTATTAATATTAATACTAATATTAATACTAATATTGATACTAACATGAACACTACTACTATTACTACTACCTATAATAATAACAACCACCATTTTTTACCATGGCAAAGCTAACTTAACTCTTAAGTTCTGCTCTGTAGTTCAAACTAATATAAGGTAGTTGGTGATAATTCATCAGAACTCATTACCACAGGGTTGTCAAAGGTCTTTTTGTGCATATGACTTTGAACCCCCAAAATATATTAGCTATCTTGGAATTTAATCCAAACTTGTTTTGAAATCATAGCTGTAAATTTCATAAAGAAGATTTAATTTTCTGTATGCAAAACATTATTTGTCCAAACAAGTAGAGATAAGATAATTTGTTAAACCTTAATAGCTCAAAGTATATTTTTTCATATTTAATTATTTTTCTTCTGCTACATCTATCACACTTTTGAATTATATAATAATCCTAAGGCACACTTACCAGACGTCTGCCATTGGAACCTATATAAGAAACATTATTACGCAAATATTCCTTAAAAGCTCTTGGCAAACTATTTTCAATGCTTAAAAAAATGGAAAAAGGAAAAACAATTTCTGCAATCAGCCATAAAAGAAATTATAATGGTTTTGTTGCGATTTCCAATGGCGTTCTCATCATGAAGGGACCATGTCTGTACCCAGCATTCCTAACTACATTTAATAAAAGGATGTGCAAAATGCTAGGCTGTTGTTTAGCCAGTTAGGGCTTATTGATGTTATAGGACTTGGAGCTATCTAAAACTATACCGTTTATCAACATGATACAGTAACTTTGGATAGGCCTCCTCATATCTCATACAGCAAGGTGTGAAAATGTAAATCAACTCCTCCAAATACCAAATAGATTCTCTGTGTTTCTCAGCAGCTGAAAAGTTCTGTTTAATCATATCAATTAGCTATTCTACCTTCATCAGCTGAGTTATCTGAGTTCTGAAAGTTTCATCCTTTCACCTTGAAATAGCCCTGCTCTTCTTTTGTATTCTTTATACTATAACTGAAAGAAAAAAATCTCCCATGGTTCTCCTAGTGGTTGACTCAAAAGTGTCTCGCATTCATTCTGCACCTTGGGATTTTCAAATAACAAGCTTCTTTCAAATGGTATCACATGGCATGTGCAAACATCTCTGGTTATACTCAATATCATTTATTAAAAACTATTCCAATCAATTCCAGTGATATGTCTCAGGAATCTATATGACAGGATGATTAGAATCCTTAATTCTCCTTTGGTGCTCACCTGTGAGCAGTTTGAGATTCCTGGTTTTCTATTAAAAACAGGCTGTGACTAGTGAAAACATCTGGGTGTTCTTTCACAAACTAATTCTCCTTGATTTTTTCACTAATACCAGTCAGTTAGGAAATGGTGGCTCCCCTTCAAAAAGAAATTCAACAGGAACATTTACAAGGTACTAAAATCCCATTTTTTCTCTTAAAACTAAGTCCAAAGAATGTAATTAATATCAGATCCCTATAATAAGTAACTCAATTTTAAGAACAAGTCACTGAAATTGATCAAACTTCCTCAGCTCTTGGAATTCAATGTTAATTTGGTAAAGAGTATTTAGCATTAATTTTCTAGAGAAGGGTCATGTCAGCACTTTTTTGAACTGTGAATATGTTTCTTTGAAATAGTACTCAAAGGAGAAGCACCAATTCTATGTTACAAAGACAACAAACTAGTTTATTCCTATCAATTAATATTAAATTTATTATCATATTTTAGCAGTAAATAACATTAATTAGTATCTGATATTTATTAGCTATGGAATTTCTTAGAACTGTATAAACCTTAGAGCTTCTTAGGCCTTTACAACCAGATCTTCACTGGAGGAGAAATTAAATTTCAGTCTATGCTAGAAGAAACAGCAGGAAGAGTTTAAGTAACAAGAGCACATTAGTTCTTATTTTTTAACAGAAGACACTGTTATGAGTCCGTGATCCTCATGAACAAATCTTTTAATTATAACCTTAATCACAAGAAGAGACTGTAGGATCACATACAGTGATTTGTACAAGCCTTCAAAGGACATTTATTAACTTTTAAAGGTCCAATTAGTTCCTACATGCTCTGATGAAATACCTGGAGTGAGGTTCTATTGTCTGAAAGACAGCTGGAAAGGCCACATATGTAGCAAAGGAAAGGCAGGGGAAAGGCAGGGCTTTTAGACATACTTTTTCTCCCTTCTTATTCTCAAAAAGATATTATAGCATTGGATTGTAGGGTTATGTTGACCCATCCTTTTCAATCAGGAATCAGTTGTCCTGCAGCAACCTCACGTTCTAATAACATGTGATTTTAAAGATTATTGGATCTTTGAAGAGGCAGTAATTTTTTATGTCTTGCCAGAGTTTAACAGGTTACATCTTGCTATGGCAAAAACCCACTTAGGAAATATTGTAATGATATGCTGGAGAAATATTTATTAAATAGGATCAAACTAGTGTGTGTATATATATATATGTATATTTTCTTTAAAAGGAAGCTCAGACAATGTCAGGTCTTTTAAGTATCTTTTAAGTATTAAAGTAAATTAATAGCCTTCCATGAAATATGATAATGATGCTGCCCATCTTGCATGAATTTAATGAAGACCTTTAAACCTGACTGTTATATATCTAATGGAAAAGTAAGTATCTTACTCTTTTCCTAATTAAGAATCAAGGTATTTATTTGCTCTCTGTAGGCTTCATCCATTCTTATTAATTTGAAGTTAGAAAAAAAATGACAGTACAAATTTTGCAAAGATTGGACATTCAGATTCCTGTAGGACAGCAAAGAGGTGAGGAATGTTTTTCTTCCAGAAAAAAAGATCATGTCCAGGTGGAGTGAAGTAGAATAGTATCTTCCTTTTTAAAAAAAAGGTAATTAAAAAAAGGATAAAACCCCAAAACCAACCAACCAACCAAGATCGAACAAAATAAATCCTCTAAATTCCCCAAAATAATTCATCTTCCAGAAAAAATAAATTAAATCTTTGATTCAGGGCTGAATGTCAGGAACGTTTTTATATTAATTTGTTTGAAATGTCCAAAATTCTATTTCTTACCTGAGATCTATTTACATTACATTTATCAAGAAATATGACAATACATGAAACAAACATAGTATTTCTCAAGCTATTTAAATTGTCAACAGACTGGTAAGTTTTCAATACACCAGTACTTAAAAAGTAAGATTTTTCTGCCCTTGAAATGATGTAAAATATGGGAATAGCTATTAGACTGTTAGGGAATTCAGGAGAAAATTCACTACCACTATCATTAAAGTGTGTATTAGAAGGAAAATATGGCAGTAAAAAATCAAACCAAACTAAAACAACTGTAATGAAAACCAAGAAAACAAAATACATTAATGAACTACCTTCAAAATGCTTTCATGTTTTGAAAAGAAATCACAAGTGAAGAATTGAATGGATCTACTACTGAATTAGTCATTTCTGAAGAAAAAAAAAATCAGTGGGAAATCTCTAAACACCTAAGACTTATTCCTATGTTAAAAATCTTTCCAAGACACATGGCTCTGAAGGAAGGTTTGTGTAGAAGCACCATGTCAAAGTGATTGAGAAATAAGAAATAACTTTTAATCAAAGTATGTGTTGGTAGAGTGTCCTAGGCACTTTAAAAATTTTATGTTAAATGCAATTCTGGATGAGGTACAGTGATTTATAAAGAGAAAGTTCTTATCAATAAGCTCCTTTGAATGGACAACATTGAAAATGAGAATACTTGCACTGAAGATACAGTGAAAACAAAAAAGAGAATTACTAAATAATTCAGATTACATGCAGTCATTTGATTATTGAGTCATTGCCAGTCATCGAGACACAGTGATTAATTATTGAAGAGGGTACCAGTGTCTGCACTTGGGTGTGTGTAAATGCTGATTTTATTGATGTGCATCTCTGGGCAACTCCAGCTTGAACAACATGCTCCTGTCTCCAATCTTTGTTTAAATATAGGTCTATGCTTTGATTCTGCCATTAGCTACCACCCATCTTCTCACCTCCCTGCCTTTGGCTTAACTTTCTTTATTTTATAACTTGTATATTTAATATTCTTGTGGCACTGCAAAATGTATCATGAGGCTTAAACTTGATTAATTTTGCTCCTCTTGTCTCAGCCCTTGCAGAGATTTATATGAGTGACTAAACAATTTGCTCTGATAGTTTTGTAAATTCCGCAATGAAATCACCTTAATTGCTACTCAAAAAAAAATTCCTTTATCCACTGTGATTATTCTATCTAAAGCCAAAAGAAATAAAACAGATCTATGACAGTATGCTCACAAGTGTATTTGTAATTTTTATCTTTATCTGAGTCAGACCCAGACTTGTCCATCATATTTCTACATCAGCAATTTTTATCTTTATCTGAGTCAGACCCAGACTTGTCCATCATATTTCTACATCAGCATCCCAAACAGAGAAATCTCTCTGGACTGAGTTTCGGCCACAAACAAAAGTGAAGCTATGGTACAGTGCAGGCAACTTGGGATGGGGAAGAGGGCAGCCATGGGTAGGACAGGGCAGGAAAGGGAGGTTAGGCTAGGCTGTATGGTGTTTCCCACATGTTTACTCATGTCACATTCACATCTGAAGATGTTTTGATGAGTCACATCTCACAAAACTGCTAAGAAAAAAATACATGTGCAGCAATTGATCAACAGATTTTTAAAAGTTGATCTTAAAATTCTTAGTAGTAGGGTGGAATCACTTGCAAATGATTGATAATTATACAAATATAGTGATGATACAATAATAGATCAGTCATAATAATGGTGATACAAAAAATAAGACAGGTGTGTAACAGATGGACTTGGACCTTTAACCAAACAAGCAGCTGTATTGCACAAATTACAATGGAGAGAAAGTCCCAAGCCCTGGCTGAGTGAGGAACCCCTCTAGGAAACCCACAAAGGAACAGAGTGCCCCATTGGGCATCCATGCTCACAAGGTTGGAACACTGATCAAGCAATTAAGAAAGGAAAAGCAAAGGTTTTCCCAATCATTGTTGTTGCTCAAAGAAAGTTGCGGATACAAGTACCCTCAAGAACATGGTTACATTTCCATTGTATGCAAATTGGCTAGAAGCCAACCACTTTATTCCATGATATGACAGCCTAAGCAAGCCTTCTTTGAGCTCTCTCTGCCAGGCAGCGTGGCTGTGTGGTGGGGATCTCCCCAGGAGCTTTTGTGCCTCTGATCTCTGTGTCAATCCTTCTAGTGGGGTTCCAACTCAATTTCCATTCATGTGTTCTTCCTTACTGTAAATAACCTTGTAAATAATGAGTGAACCTTGCCACTGAACTGTGTTAATTCATGGTTTACCACATCATATTAAAATCAAGTTAGCTTCTGCCTTTGACAGTGGCCCTTTAAGAAATCTAAATCACATTTGTGACAAACTGGCATAGTTAGCAGAATACTAAATCAGGATTTGCAAAGGGGAGGAGTCTAACCCTTTCTTCGAAGTAACCCAAACTTTATTTTACAACAGGAACCAAAAAACATATATTCATTTTCAGATATCTAATGCACTGTAAAATTTTAAACTTATTTTCTGCTGAAGGGCCCCAGGGAAAAGCTAAGAAAGCACTAATCCTAAAGCTAAAAAATTTCAGATCAGATTGGAAAATCCCTTTAAACTCTATTTTCAATTTACGAGTAATATCTGAAAGATGGGTTCTCATAAAATCTATTGCATCAAGTTATATGACACTTATATTTTTGGTTTATATTTGAAGGCACAGAGCCACTTAGCCAAATGAAACTTCTTCTGTTTTATTACACCTCAATAAGTCAGTTATTTTTCAATGCATATTGTAATGTAAGCATATTTCTGTCTGGAATATACCGTGAGGTTTAATCTCAGAGGATTTTCAAAATCTTTCAAATCTTTCCCATTTGAGGGTCTTGCACTTGAAAATATCCTTTCAGATGTGACTCCAAGCAGAAAGTAAGTCTCTTCACCTTGACTATGTGAAGTAGACAAGTCTGCCTTCCGAGATCTGGACAAAGGAATTAAAAAGTATTAACAGTCTTATCTAAATAATAACTATTTTTTTGTTTCACATTTTAAAACACATGTTCCTTCATACTACAGGAGATACTGGGAAAACTAGTGGTGTTAATTCCACGTGATTCAGTGTGGTACTGCAAAATCACACATTATCTTCAGATAGTGAAAATGGAAGCTGCTTGGACTGTGTCAAAAGTGATAGGGAGAAGTAAAACACGTGATTTATTTTCAGGAAAAGAATAATGCCACACACAGTTAACAAAGATGTTGCTTATTAGCCTTTACAATAAAAATCCTTTATCATTTTATTTGCTTTATTTTTTCTTCTCTTTTTCCCTTAGACTAATAAGTGTAAAAGAGAACTACATGGAATCATTCAAAATCTTAGAGATGGATGTGTAAAAAACTCCAGCTACTGAAGGCTGTTTAAAAAGGAGTTTCCTTTTTTTTCCTTTTTTCCTTTGTTTTCTTACACATAGGAAATAATGCATAAGGGTAAACAAACAAAAAGCCTGACTTTTTAAAAGAGATGATTTTAAAAAATCAAATGCTTGTTGTCAAAATACTTGTTAATTTTTTCCATTAAAGTTATTCAAAAAACAGTTTCATAGATCCTTCTAGCTGTCACCAGCACAATATGTGCACTACTAACAAATTGGTTGATTTGGTTTTATTTTTTTCCAGTTGTAGAAAAAGTCACAGGAGGAAGTGAGGCCAAATTGGATGACTGAATTCAATATCTTCCATAATAAAGTTCAAATTTGGATCTGAATGAAAACATCAGTCAAAAGTTGCCTAGAAATAACCTTGGCACATACTCCATTTCTCTTATGAAAGTCTGTAATGAAATGTATATACCTGGTCTTAAGCATCAATTTTTAAAAAGTTGTTTGTTCATATTTATTTATTTATTTATCTTTCTGAATAGGAAAGGAACACAATTCTTGTATTACTGGAAGAGTTACATACACTGCTTCGTCTGTATTTATTTTTGTCATGGCCACTGCATCATAGAATTGCAGAATCAGACAATGGATAACATTGGAAGGGACAAGAATGGGACATCTGAACATATGGCACAGAATTGTGTCCAGATATCTTTTAAATATCTCCAGTGAGGAGACTTCACAAACTCTCTGGACAATCTGTCCCAATTCTCAATCACCTGCACAGTAAAGACATTCTTCCTCAAGGTCAGGTGGAGCTCCCTGTGCATCAGTTTCTGCCCATTACCTCTTGTCCTATTTGGCAGCACCAAATTGAGAGCACCATACAGGTCTATAGGTTTGACTCCCCCTTCAGATAATCACATACATTGATGGGGTCCCCTCTCAGTTGTCTTTTCTCCAGCCTAGACAAATACAGCTTCCTCAGCCTTTCTTCATGGGATGCTCCCATCCCCTCATCATCTTCACAGCCCTCAGCTGGACCTTCTCTAGCACTTTCTTGTCTGTTTTATGCTGACAAGCCCAGAACTGGACAGAGCACTCCAGATGTGCCTCACCAGGGCTGAGAAGAGGGGCAGGATCACCTCCCTCACCTGCTGGCCATGCTCTTCCTAAAGCATGCCAGGATCCCTTGACCCCAAGAGCGCTGCTGGCTTATGGTCAGCTTCTTATCCACTGGCACCTCAAAGTCCTTCTCCTCAGAGCTGCTTTCCAGAAGGTCTGTCCCCAGCCTGTCCTGGTGTCAGGGGTTATTTGTCTTGAGGTGCAGGACCCTGCACTTGCTTTGCTGAACTTCATTAAGTCTCTCTCTATCTATAGCTCCTGCTCCTTAAAGTCTTTCTGAAGGGCTGCACAGCTCTCTGGGGTAGCAGCCACCCAATTTTGTGTCAGCAGCAAATTTACCAAGGAGGGACTCATTATAGCTTTGTTTCAAAACTTCTGTTGTGCAGCAGGATGGGAATAAAATTTAAATCCTTAACATATTGTTTTCATAATCCTGTCTTTTTTATCAAATAACTGTTCAAAATACAGTTTTTTGTAATGTCTTTGTTTTCTAAACTTCTTAGAAATCAGTTAATCATTGACTGTATGTCCCTTCACAGGTGCTTTTTTGATTCTCTTTTTAAAATATGTTGTCAACAACACATTTTCAATGTATTGGTTTATTTTTTAAAAAGCTATTATGCTCCTTTGCCATCTGTTAAATTTTTTTGACCACTGCTTTGTGGTATTTTGTCATTCCAGGACCCCTAAAGAAAATGTGCTCTACAGTTCTCTGTGATGTTCTTTTGGTGTGTGAGAAGATTTCCATTACAGGTTTCAGCAGTTTGAATACTTGGCGTAATGTTGGGGTTTTTTTCCCTTCTCACATCCCTACCTACTCAACAAAAATCGGTTTTTCCTTTCTTCAAAAACAGTGTGTTTCATAACCTGGTGGAATTTTTGTTGCTTTTGTATACTTATCTAAGTAAAAACTTGGATTTTATTTTAATTATGCCATAAGTAGCCATTACTTCAGAACTAGAAATCCCTGTTTTTTATCTGAAATATAAATTTTACCATCAGTTCCTTCTGTTTTTAAAAATCTTTCTCATATACAATAGTCACCTACCTTTTTATTAATAACAACTTATTTTTGCAAATTCTTTTTGAAGTTCCCTGTGTTTGTTTAACAGCATGTAATAACTACTGGTTAACAAGTGCTGTGCCTTTTCTTTTAAAGAGCAATTTAATTAGGCTGTTGTCTTAGAAATAGAAGCAGATAACATATTAGCAAGCTCTGTAAAATGTTATTAAGAATATTTTTTTCTCTCTGTTGTCTAAACTAGGTTAGTAATTTTATGTCATCTGTTGAAATTTGGTTGGTTGTTTTTTGTTGTGTGGTTTTTTGTTTGTTTGTTTTGGGGGTTTTTTGGGGGTTTTTTTGTGTGTGTTTTTTTGTTTGTTTGTTTTCGTGGTTTTTTTTTGTTTTGTTTTTGATTTTTTGTTTGTTTGGGTTTTTTGTTTGGGTTTTTTTGTTTGTTTGTTTGTTTGTGTGTGTGTGTGGGGGGGGGGGGGGGGGGTTTGGTGGGTTTTTTTGTGCCTAAAATTGGAAAAAACCTTTCCAAACAATATTAGAATTGATAACATTAAAAGCAGTCTTTTAGAGAAAGGTTTCATGTGTACCAGATGATACCTGTTCACATGTGCAGGATCAAATTTTCATAGTTTTTATAATTTTAAACAATTAATATATACTGCAAGTATGTCCAATAGGAGTATGGTTGCCGAGGTAACCCACCCTTGGATCTACTCCATGAGAGTCCTTCCAAGAAGTTCTTAGCTCTCCATCTTGTTAGATGCTGGTGCAAAACAGGATGTCCTTGTTAAAAATTCTTTTCCTTGAACATAAGATCAAACAGAATTTCAAGAGTGTTACATAATGTGTGACAAAGGGTAACTTGTGTTTGAAAGTGTAAGAAAGGGCTAGAAACTAGAAAGCTAGATATTAAAAATCTGCAAAGCCAAAAATATATGAAAATACTATACACCTTGAGTGATCAGTTTTATTTCACAATATTAATTTGTAGGGGTTCACTTGCTAAAATTTATTGTTTAAAATTGTTAAGTGAAAACAGGAATCCTGTATTATCCAATTTCACACTGACTCAAACTAGTGTGTATATATATGTGTATGTGTATATATGTATATATATATATATATATGTATATTTTCTTTAAAAGGAAGCTCAGACAATGTCAGGTCTTTTAAGTATCTTTTAAGTATTAAAGTAAATTAATAGTCTTCCATGAAATATGATAATGATGCTGCCCATCTTGCATGAATTTAACGAAGACCTTTAAACCTGACTGTTATATATCTAATGGAAAAGTAAGTATCTTACTCTTTTCCTAATTAGTTTCCAGTGAAGTAGGTACAGATCAAGTCAGTGTTTTATGAAAGTAGCATTTTATGCCACTTAGAAATTTAATTGAGAAACTCATGAGATGGTGCAGTTGCAGCTTCCTCAGATTTTGAAGGTATTTTTAGGTGGTTTAGGTTTTTACCTGTTGATTTTTGAAAAGTTCTTTTTCAGACCATCCCATTTTCTTTATGTATTCCTCTAGGAAGAAGTAGATGTATTCAAAATCTAATTCAAAAAAATGTATTCAAAATCTAATTGCTGAATGATTAGCTTAATACTTAAGTACCAGAGTATAGAATAATTTTGTTTTACTGGAGACTTTTTTGCATAATTAAAATTTTGTGGCTGCATCTCTTCATTTTTTTTTAATTAGAAAAGAAATAAAATTGTATAAAAAAATAACTCCTTTCAAATTTAGGACTTTTTCCTTTTTTTTTTTTCCCAGGTTGCCAATGTTATGTTTTTCTTAAAAAAAATTACTCTTCTTCCAGAAATGAAGCAAACAAAAATAAAAATAATCATAATAACATAAATGTAAACTAAGCTTGATTGATTGTTTTTGGCTTAAGATATACCATACGTGCCAAATGTAGTTAACCAAAGCTCTCAATGATGTATTTTCATTCATAATAACATAAGAAGTGTGTAATTCTTTAAATGTGATTTCTCTAGGTTTTTAGTTAATAGTAATTCAGCCTTAGCTTTTTGACTCGTGACATTACCATCTTTTCTTTTCTAATTCTACATACTTTGCTGTATTTGCTAAGTAATCATCAGTAGTTTTAAAAGCATTTGCTTATCACTTTTCTTACATTTTTTGTTTAAAATTACTCTTCATGCCAAACCACAAGCTTTTCTTAATATCAAATTAATTCTCACAATTGTTTTTAATTGCACATAATATTGAAGTTAAACATATATGAAAAAAAGTTTCTTGGCATTACTTTAGTCGACATTACATTCCACTTGAAAACAATAATCATTGACTTCAAAATAATTTAAATTGATCATTGCAAATATTCTTAATAACAGACATTTGCATTGTGTGGTCATTGTGTCATGTTGCAATCTGCAAACTGCCCTGCTAAAATCAGAGGATTATAATAAACGTAGGAATCTTTGGCTACCTATATTAAATAATACACTTCTAAATATTTCAAACCTTTTTCATGGTCATTCATACCAATGACAAAAGTCTCCTAAATGCCTTGATACATTTCTTAAAGGGAGATACTCTCATGATATATCCCATAGCATTCATATCCTAGGGATAAAATTCACTGCCTCTGTTTAACACAGCTCCATCATTAAAATCAGATGGTCTCTTCTTTCTATTTCCTGTAGGAACTGGGAATGTAATTAATCTGGGCATGGTATACTTTGTCAACTTCTCATAGTTCTTGTTTTCTGATTATCTACTCTTGTGTAATTATCAGGCCTCTCTACTATGTTGACAGGAGCATCTTTAACTAGTATATCATTTAAATATCAAGAAGCTTCTTAGGTGAACCATATGATACTCTGAAGGCAGAAGTTTGCAGTGGTTTCTACTTTTCATTGCAAAATACAGTCTGGAAAGCAGAAACTCGGTAGGAATAAACCAATCATGGTCAATATCAAAATGATTTCATTGTGATCCTTATTTTAATATCTCCCTGGTTTGTTTGGGCTTTTTTGCTTTCAGGAGCTTGAGAACATTTTAAAAACTTTCCAACATTTGTTCCCAAGATGAGTGCATACTAATCACTTGCATAAAAAAGTCAGTTTAATCTTAATGATGAAGTAAAATCAGAGTGGGAAAGACAGAGATACACTTGAAATTTGGTGTTCTAATGAAGTACACTAGAACAGATATTTCTCTTAATTAAGAGACATCTAAAACATCTAAATATTCTCCTTTTCATACCAACGGCCCTTAGATGTCACTGAAGCTGCTGCTACTTTAGTTCTGCTGTGTCAATCTGGCATTAGAATCATCCAAGTAGGCTGCATTTCCAAAATCTACACTGGGAAAAGTCTAGCGAATCAGACCGCATTAGATTTTTAAACTCAGTGTCTGACTGATCTGTACATGTCATAATGTATAAAGTAGAAAACTTACAAATTCAACAAAAATAATATTTCCTGAAAACAAACAAAAATCAAAACCAAAAAAATCTCACACCAAAATGCAAACCCACAGAGAAGCAGAAGAACTTCCTATGGTGCTTAAATATCTTTCTTTTAATTTCCCATCACTGATTATTACTTGCATAATTACTTGAAAAAATGAACAGAAATTTAAATTTTGTAAAGAAATTAAAAATATATACCCTAGAGGTAAAATAAGATTGAGAAAATCATGCCATTTTCAGAATAATGCAAAGTCTATGAAATATAATGTAGGTGGTGAAAAACAGAAAAGAAAGATTCAGGAAACCATTAACACCTTGTTCTATGAGTCCAAATTAAAAATTAAAAATGACTTTTACTGAAGGCAGAGTTAGACCTTTCATTTACTCATGTGAGCCAATTCATACCTAACTAGATGACTTGTTTCTGTGGTTTGTCTGACTGTTTTATCATTAAATTGTGCATTAGCAAAAGCCTCTCCACTCTCAGGTCATGATTTAACTTGACATTGACAATACAATAAATTTCTGGGTTCTTATAGCTGCTCCTCAAGTATTTATGAGTTAAGTATTTACCAAATATGGAACAGAATTGTTAGCACTCTTTGCCTTAATTTGTTTTTCAATGTCATGCTGCTCCTAATTTTGAATAACTGCTTTTATGTACTGTGGAGAATAACAACCATTTTGTTCTGTGTTTTTGTTCGAATCCTACCTGTTGTTATGGAAACAGCATTGCTATTAAGCTTCCTGTTGTATATCTGCCCTACAAGGCATATTAAATGTTCAGCTCCAAAGGTAGAAGGAAAATATAAATTCAACTGATACTTGGTTTAATTATTGCTATTTTTCACTTTTAAGATATTTCAAGTAGAAAATATCTATCGCAATTACCAGACAATTATTCACTTTTCTGAAATTGTTTTGTAACATTTGCCCAATAATGGATTTTATATTTGATTAAATTGAAGTTTTAAAAAATGCTGTCACTATTTTCCCATGATTTCATGATTGTTTCAAACTGTATCAATATGAAGTAATTCAGTATATTGTGCTGAGGAATGCTGTACATTGTTAGATACTAGTATTAGATTAGAGATACTACTAGTATTAGTAGAGATACTAGATTAGTATTTCCTTGTATCAATTACTAAAACTAGAGAATTTGCAGTTAATATTCTAGACTTTGATTTTGGTGAGGTTTTATTGATGTGGAGGTGGTTTTTTGGTTTAGGTTTAGTTTGGTTTTTATTTTGAATAAAAGTTAAAGAATCCTTTAACTTTTTGGGTTTTGATTAAAAAAAAAAATGGCAGCTGCTCTCTGGGTATAATTGAGAGTACTTATAAATGTCTAGGTCCCCTTCTGGAAGAGTTCTCACTCTGAGCAGAAAAGTGAAACATGAGAGAGGGAATAATTACACTATACAAGAAACAGTAGGGAAAGGCAATTTGAAAGGTTTTCTGTATATGTGTTTGGGGTAAGGATCAGTTTGCAATGACAGCCTAAATCAGCAAGCAAGCAGTACTCTAAACAAAGTGAAATGAGAATGAAATCAAGAGAAGGAGCAAGTCACAGATTATGGAGCAAACTGAAGTGGAAACTGCTTAGAAATAGTCATTTTGGCCCACAACTTGTTACTATGTATCCAGGACAGTGTTCCAGAGAGAATCTGAGGGCAGGGGTGTTAAAAGCAGAAGTTTTGTAAAACAGCAAAGATGGAGAGGAAATCTTTCAAAAACCTGAGAAGTTTATGAATTCCATTATTTCTGCTTTGGGGGGGTGGGGTTTGAATAAACGGCAATAAATACGTGATTTTAAGAAGTTGTGAAGTTGTGACTAAATGTTAGGTGTTTTCTGAATACCCACTCTCCATACTTCTGTTCTCTGTTCCTGTCAGAATATTGCTGTGACTAGCTGTGTTCTGAACTTTTTCCTCTGTCTGTGACCCTTATGCATATAGTCTGAGTTCAGAATTTATCAGCTGTCAGCCAAGGACTGACTCCCATTTCATTTGGTATGTAGATTCATTTACTGATTCAGTAATCCTAACTCAGATTAGGTTTTTTGTGGTTGTTTTTGTTTTGTTTTGTTTTGTTTTGTTTTGTTTTGTTTTGTTTTGTTTTATCAGCTTTGCAAATGAACATCAAGAGACTGCACAGAAACAAAGTGAGCCCTGTAAGGAGGAGGTAGGTCATATAAACATTGTTTTTAGTATGATGATAGCATTCTAGTCAGAGCTTCTGAGGAACCTTGAATAGTCTTATTTTCTACATCAAGATAGCACATGTTTTGTGCCAGTTGGCAAATGAACAGAGAAGCCATAGTGAATTCATTCACTATGAATTTCACTATTAAAGTATGTTTCTCTCACTTACTAGTTAAAATTATACAGGCAGGAAGTACAATTAAATAATTAATTAATTACTTGTAAGGCATAATTTGGGGTCAAAAACCATATAAATTTTGTGGGTTTTCTAGATATACACAAAAATAGAGATATCTGCTATTGTTTCATTTTGCTACTTTCAAAATATGCCTACACAAGCAAGTGTCAAATAACAAACACAACAAATTTTTTTCAGGTTTGAACTAAAGGACACTGAATCAAGCAGAATCACTCCCTTTTTAAAGAACTATTTGCATTAGGTCCAAAATAGAATTTTATTTCATTAATAATTTTGTTTTGCTCGCTTTTCCATTTGTCACAAAGAAGTCTGGTAGAAATTTAACAAGGTTAGATTCTGGTATTTAAACATTTTTAAATCTGTATTAAAATAAAATAATAATTACACAGACAACATATTAGCTCAGGACCCCCTGAACAACTCAGTCAAACCCTCATCATTAGATTTACCCCAGCTGCCATTGCTGCTGCTGCTGCCTCACGGACTTTTATATGATATATGAGCTATATATATGAAATATACACATATATATGTTATATGCCATATATAAATTGATTTATTCTTGTTGTTATGTTTTCAGAGATGCTGAGCTCGTTAACAGCTTATTTAGGTGCAATGACTAATTATAGCCTCCTACTTCTTTCATGTAATGGTAAATTATAGTTTCCTATTCAATTCACACACTGGATATGAATGATTTATAGGAGATTAAAAAAAAAAAAAAAAAAAAAAAAAAAAAAAAAAAAAAAAGAGAGAGAGAGAAAAAAAATTGTATCAAGGAGGAAGAGTGTTTCATATATATTTTTAATGCCCTCAGCTCTGATCTGTAACAGAATTCATAGATTAAAAGGCTTCTTAAAAAATTAGGAGACTAAAATGCTGAAAAACAAATCTTATCCATTTCTAGTTTGTGTTTACTGAAGAGCTACATGCTTTTCCTGAGTATAATACTGCAGTTAGTTTCACTTTTATTTTTGTAACTGAATTGTAACAAAGTAAAATTATAATAGATATATTTTTGTATAAGTAAAGTGGGTGAATTAGGGTTGAATGGAGTGACCTTCACTGAGATCACTCGATGTAGCTATGTTTACATCTTAGATTAAGATAGGTAATTTCACGTTTAAAGTTATAAATTCTTTTTAAATGAAGACACAACAAATAGTATTTTATAATACACAGTTCAAATCTATGTACAATGACTGGATTTTCTTACAATTTTCCTCTCCTGAAATAGACTATTTTCCTTTTTGAAGCTCAGTATGTATTGTGGTAATATAGTTCATTACTGTGCAGTCCAACATCTCATACTACATTGCTTTGACACTGACAGTGTTGCTTTTATAAATTACTTCTGAGGCTTACACAACATTAGATTTTCCAAGCTCCTCAAAGAGAACTGTGACTCAAAAAAAAAAATCAGGTGTAATGAAGGGGAAATGGAATACAATATGTATACCAGCTGTTTATTAAAGTTGAATTTTAAAGCCTACAAAATTAATTTTAAAATGACACCTAAAGGAAATAGTTCCTGCCTTTTCCATCTTTATTCTGGCAGAACTAGTCAGGACAATCGCAGACTTAAGTACAGACTGGGAGAACTCACTGAGTTCCCTTTCCCTTTTCCCTTTTCCCTTTCCCTTTCCCTTTCCCTTTCCCTTTCCCTTTCCCTTTCCTTTTCCCTTTCCCTTTCCCTTTCCCTTTCCCTTTCCCTTTCCCTTTCCCTTTCCCTTTCCCTTTCCCTTTCCCTTTCCCTTTCCCTTTCCCTTTCCCTTTCCCTCCCCCCTTTTTCATGTTTTTTGGTTTTTTTTTCAGTTTAAAATCAAACAATCTATGTTCTAACAGGAAACAGACCTCTGTGAATATTATTTTTTGTTTTTCAAGTACTTTGAACTATTTGGACCCCTCCCATTCCTAAAGATTTTTGAACTTTGGTGAGTGTTTTCTTTGTTCTTGGTCCCTATTATATTCCGTAACATTAGTGTTTCTATAGTACCACTTATAGGTTCATTTTGGTTGCTAATACTGTGCTATAAATCACAACATACTAGAGATGCAAAGCAACATGAGTGAGAAAAATATATGTTTGATCAAAATAGATATCTCACCAAATCTACCAGATTTGCTGTTAGAGCACAGTGGAGCGTGTGACTGCAGATTGCATTCAGCCTCTGTGGTTTGGTCAGTGTCTGTGTGCCACATATCCTCCAGAAGAGACACAAAACTATCTATGCTTTCTTTCTTTGACCTGTTATCTCTAGCATTGTAAATGGTTCTTTACTGAGTTTGAGTACTCAAAATTTTCAGAAACATAGTGAAAAATTACACTAAATTTTCTGCTATGCAGCCTCCTCTGTCACTCTTTATTTCCATAAGCAATGCATTAATTTTCATGATGATTAGCAGACCTAGTTAGGATTCACTTTGTGATTTTATTTGGAGAGTCAGCCTATTGAAAGTAACCATTCAATAGGAATTTGTCATCTGAACAATTTTTTTAATTGAAGGAAATTGAATTGAAGGCTTTTAAGTATTTTCAGAATGAAATGTCGCAGTTCAAAACAAACAAACAAACAATAAATAAATAAAATTCATACCAGGTATTTATTTTCATTTTTGATCAAATAAAGGGTTTTTTAAATAAAACATTTAAAATAAATAAATAATTTTCATGACTAGAATTATTATTTTCAGGGAGAAACTCAGTGCCAGTCCCAAAATGAAAAAAAAAGACAGAAAAAAAGCTTTTTTTTTTTGCCTGTTGGGGTCTTTAACAACAGATTTTTTTAGATCTTCACACATTCAGACAGAAACAAAAGAAAAAAAAAAATTAAATATGGATCATACTACCAGCTATTTAATAGTTGCTTATATTTTTCACCTAAAAATGTTGATTCTGTTTTCCAAAGTATACAAAACATTTCCACGTTGGTTGTCATCATAAGCAGTGAGGCAAAATTATATGCAAAGGGTGTGTTCTATATTAACCTATGTCAAGGCTAACCTTACAAACAGCATGAATCTTAACATTTCATAAGCTGTGTGTTGTTTTTGTATTTTTGTGTACCAAAATGTTATGTTTCAGCTCAGACATTTATGGCTTCTTGCCTTACATCTTAGTCCCAGTTCTTTTCATAAGTAGAGCTATGCAGTCTGGTGGTGTGACCTTCTGAAGTTTAGTGAATCGCTCAGGGGCTCTGCACAGTGAGCTAAAAGAGCGATGCAACCGTAGCCAAGGTTCTGACTTTGAAAATGGAAGTCCAACTAATGACTAGATTTCTAATAACATGACACTAAGGTTGCTGAATTTTCAGCAACCTGTATATTATGCAAACATACTTCTGTCAGCTCAGGAAACAAGAGGTCTCAGCAAACGAGAATATGTTGATGCAACCAAAGCTAGAATTAACAATTCAAGGTCTTCCAGAGACAATATTAACCTCAGCAAAATAGCACTAATAAATAACAAATGAAACTTTCAAAATATTGTAGAAGTTGTTTTCAGAGGACAGCTCAAGTCAAACACGAAAACAGAGATTTCTACCTGACAGAAAAGTGACAAATGTGTTGCCATCAATCATGACATAAAACAAGAATAAAGCTGGTCATCTGTTTCCTACAGTAGACACTCTTGCTTTCTTCCTAGAAAGCTGAGATTTGAAGAAAAAATCCACAACCACTACATGAAAGAACATATTAAAAGTGCTACTTACTAGATAGAATTTATTACCCCTCCTAAACTCAGTGGAAATATTCCAAAAAACATCTGAGAGATAAGTGTGCATTGTGACAAGGGCACCGACTATTTCACAAGGCAGGAGAACAGTTATTAACTTAATGACTTCAAACAGAAAATTTCACACAGATGTGTCCTTCATGCTCCTTGGACCAACCACATTTTTTACTTCAGGGGGAAGTACTAAAGGCACACAGAACAGAACAGAATATTCAAAGCACTCCGAATTTCTGTCAAGGCATTTGCCACTTTTTTTTTTCCCCAGAAATGGCCAATTTTAAACTAGTTAATAAACATAAGTAAGGAAAGTATACTTGATGTTCCTGTTATAACATCATCAACTTCTGCAACAAGCCATTGGTAATGTTTAGAAACTCATAACATGCATCACTACTGTCTCTGTGACTAATCTGAAGGTTAGTGATAATGCAATAAAGGTCATGAAAATTATGAATCTTTTGGTATATGCTTTAGAAGTTTGGCATAAAATTTTAGGTAATGAGAAATATCTGAATTGACAAAAATTCATCTATTCCTTATACTTTCAGAATTTATAGCCCAAAACTGTTGATGACATGTAGTACCTAGCACAGTGCAATAAGCTGTTGGCTTTCTCCAGGAGAGGCAAAGAATCTGTCTATCAAGTAGTGACAGGATTACTTGCATGTTCAAATATAAATTCCCAGGTTATGGGAGGTAATAACTGGCCTAGGAACTTCCTGTGCACAAATCCTTCCACACACTCTGACAACCAAGTAACAACTTCAGAGCAAGTTTCAGTATTTCTTCACACAAAAGGTTGTCTTCTCTTACGCCAGGACAACATCAGGTTCCACAGAATCCTTGATATGCTAACAGTGTTAGCAATCATTAATTATATAATTGTATAATATTCAATATGATTACATACTCAACAGCTCACATAAGAGTATAGGATCACTTAGGAAGAGGGAGATGTATTCCTTTGTTCTCTTCATAAGCCATCTTCCCCAGAATAGCGAGGCCACCAACATGAGGGAAAGCACAGAGCCATTTTTTTTGTATTAAAATGTATTAGTAAAACCAAGAGACAAGCAGTGTAGCCAATAAGGTGTGTGCTGCACAAAAAAATCTTGCTGCCCAATAACAGCTATAACTACAGCATGGTTAATGCACGAGTGCCATTGCCTTGTGCTCCATGCTCGTGCTCCAAAAAACACTGGTGGGCTGACCCTGGTGGGCAGTAGGTGCCCACCAAGCCACTGCATCACTTTTCTCAGACAGGAGGGAGAAAAAGTAAGATTAAAAAGCTTTCAGTGTGGACAGATTTAACATCCTTAGTGAGAGTAAAATTTGTATGTTATCCCACAAATTGAACATTTCAGAATCCTGTTGTGAAGTGTCTTTTGACTGGTACTATTTTCAATGACTGTAATACACTATTAGTTAAGTAGATTGATAAAATAAAGGTGGAAAAAACTTCTGAAAAGTATTTTTTGTGAGCTGAGAGAACTACTTAATGAATGCCCTTCAGTCAGCAAATGGAAGTGTCCATATGACCTTATGGATATTTCTTTTATGCAAATGGTTCTATTCCTCCATCAAACTTTTGCAAATGACTGTTTTCTGGGCAGCTATGCAAAGACTCTCAGATGACATTGTGTCATCCAAAGGAAGCATGGATTCCAGAGGATTAATTTATCTATGTTTGTGACTGCCAGGTCTTATCCCCATATCTATCTGAATTCAATGTGACCTGACAATGTAATAGTTAAATCAATCTTATAACATGATAAATCTACTGTATTTAGGAAAATTAGTTTGTATTCACAACACAAATGTAAAATACTTTTAATTGCATTATTCAAAAAAACCCCACTATTTTTCAAAATTTATTTGTTCTAATATATGCTTCACTCTATATGTTCTATGATGTAAATAAACTCTGAAATAAATAAAAATATTTTTGGAATTTAGTTCAAGTTTGTATGTTTTGTTATTTTAACTAATGCAATTAACACTCTTTATAAATTGATCAACTACTTTATATTTCTTTTTTGCCTTTTGTTCCTCTGTGAACTATGTTTATGGGTAATTTATATCAGTAGCTAGTCTTTTTTTAAGAAAAAAACCATCTCTTATAGCAGTACTTCACTGAGCAAAGTATTCTTTGCTTCTAAAGGTAATATTATAATTCATTGACATACAGGATTTTACTGAGCTGATGCAGCTGACTAACAGTCCTTAAGTCAGAAATAACTACATTACTTTTCTCTTAGGCATATTCTCTGATAACTGTGGTTTTTAAAAATAATTTGATTCTTGAGACTACTTCTTGTTCCCTTTGTTCAGCATATCTTTTAGCTAAGCAAAGACACAAAATGACTAGTGAGGGCTGATTATCCTAAGTATCCTTTAATCATTGAATGAGATCCATCTGCACTGTCAATAGAACAGTACAGGATCCATGTTGACAAGGATGTTTAACTACACAAAGGTAGATTAGATTAGACTTGGAATTATAGATTAGACTTGGAACACAAAACTTTATTTAATAAGCATTTATCAAAGCTGACTAAATGGAATTGAGCTCTGTGTGGCAGCCACTAAACATATCTTAAATGTAAATCTATATTCTACCCTCAAGGACAAATTTATCCTCTTGACCAATTGACTGTGATCAGTAGTATCTCACAAAATAATTACATACCTATGTAAACAGGTCTTTTTCTCAGAATCAAGCTGAAAGGTTTTTCACTCATCTCATGTGTACAGATACAATTGTTACATTACTCATAACCTTATTTGAATTACATTGGCCTTTAATCTTATGTGAGACTGCAATTCATGGATTAGAAGGCTACTGCAAACCATTAATTGCTGTCCTTAAACATCTTTTGAATTATAGATGAGTGACATTTTGAATTCTGCAGAATGTAATTTAAAACACTGATAGATATTTAAGTATTAATGATGTATTTGGTCTTTACCAGTCATGTAATGACTGACTAGAGGAGTTAAAGAGTCTTAAATGCTGTAGAACTTAGTGATTTAATAACAGTGTCTGATGACTAGAAACCCATGAATAACTCCTTCATGTAATTTCTGCCTAACTGAAAGATTGCTCTCCCCAAAAACATCTTGCCACTCAATATTGAAACTGAAATAGCACAGGTAAAAATGGAGATAGGAAATTTTATCTGGTCTTCCTTTTTCTTCCAGTAAGACATTGCCTCTACCCTACAGCATTTCTTTATGCCCATATATTTGCAATTGTCTCAAGAAATTATTCCTTAACCTTTTTCTTTAACAAACAATTTCACAGGCAAGTGGTTCTCCATGTCAGAAAGATTTTCTTGTTATTTAACTTAAACATTTCATCCGTAATTCCATCTCATTATTCCCCTAGATACCCTAGGCAATATTCTAATTGACTCTTCTATCTCTTTGGTATTTATATCCTTCAAATATTCAAGTAGAAAACATTAATTAAGTTTCAAAACATTCTTAAGACCATTCATCTGCTTTAAGCAGTACTGTATAGACATAACAGTATACTTGGAGTTCACAGGATAAATAGCTAAGAAAGACCAAAAAATTTTAGTTCCCCAGGGCATGCTACAAATAAAATGTTAGCTGCTTCAGTGACAGTTATTGTGCAGGTGTTAGTGACAGCTCAGTTATTTGGAACAGGCCTCAGGAAGAAAGAAAATGTTTGTGTAAAACCTAGGATTACACAATACTCATTTTTCAAATGTCTCCCTAATGCCTGGGGTCTCTAAGAATGAATAGCAATTCATGACTAACAAGGAAAATTCATTCATGGCGTAGTAAAAATAATGAGACACCGAAACAGCAAGAAAAATACAACAGGAATTTTCAAGGTTAATGCAAGCACGTGAGCTGCTGACTGGTATTAAAAAGTTTAAATTCTAGAAGCTGAAGCGATTGTTGAAAAAGATCATGCAAGATCACACATAATCACAGAACCATTGGTTGGAGGGGACCTCTGGAGACCATCTCACCCAACCCCACTCCTACAGGCAGTTCACAGAGTATATTTCACAGGATTGCATTCAGATGGATTTTGAATATCTCCAAAGAGGGAAACCCTGCAACTTCTCTGGGCAGCCTATTCCAATCCTTCTACCCTCAGAGTAAAGATTTTTTGTTCATAGTCAGACTGAACTTCCTGTGTTTATGGTTGTGCTCATCACCCTGTTTCTGGACACAGGAAGGAGTCTGGCCCCATCCTCAGACACCTGCCCGTAAGCTGTTTGTATGCATAGAACCCCTCTCAGTCATGTCCTCCCCAGTCTAAATAGGCTCAGCTCCCTTAGCCTTTCCTCATAAGTGAGATGTCCCAGTTGCCTCAGCATCTCCACAGCCCTCAGCTGGACCTGCTCCAATACTTCCTTGTCTGTTTTGTCCTGAGCCCGGACCTGAACACAGCCCACCAGGTGCTACTCCTGAGCCCTCACCCGAGCTGAGTGGAAGGATCACCTTCCTTGCTGCCAGTGCTCTTCCTAATGCACCCCAAGATACCACTGGCCTTCTTGGCCCCAAGGGCACTGCTGGCCCGTGGATAGCTTGTTCTTCAGCACGACCCCCAGGTCCTTCTCGGCAGAGCTGCTTTCCAGCAGGTCAGCTCCCCAGCCTGTCCAGGAGCCTGGGGTTGTTCTTTCTCAGGTGAAAGACCTTGCACTTTCCTCTGCTGAACTTAATGAAGTTCCTCTCTGCCCATTTCTCCAGTCTGTCCATGTCTCACTGACAGGCTGCAGGACACTCTAATGGATCAGCCCCTCCACCCAGCTTTGTGTCACTGGCAAACTTGATGATGAATAAAGTCAGAACCAGTAACAGAAGAGATATGCTGACTTTCGAAATAAAACACACGTACGATATATATACATCTCATACAAAGCACAGAAAATCTGTGCTTTATGAGGAATTCAACTGATAAAAAGATTACTGCAGAAGTAGATGACTAGATAGGTTAAAAAAAATTAAGGGAAAAATATATGTGACATTTCAAACATAAGTACACAGACTGTGAAGACTTTTTAAAAAGTTACTAGATGCTAAAAAGCTACAAAATATGTATAGGCCTGATTAAGAATATAAAATTGATGGCCCCTAAAACAACCTTAAAAATAATAATAAAACAATTTTTTAAAAATTATAAGAAAAAATGGGGTTTAGCTTTATTACAGTGGTTATGAGGAAATCAGATAACACTTTCTCTGAGTACGCATCAAAAGCTAAACACACAAATATGAGAATGGTATTCATTGTGAAGAGCACATAAAAATAATTAAAGCTTTGAGAGTAAAGGATCAACATATTGATGCATTATATGTCAGTGTTTGTCCTGGTACAATCATCATACATGAGTTTCCCAGAGAACAGCATATATTCCAGTAAGAAAGAAGAACAAAGACTTGATCAAATAGAAAAGTGCTGGGCAGCATAGATTTATGGAAGCTAAAATTTAAATATTATCTATAAGAATGACCAAGATGGGTTAGTGCAATTAATTCAGTTTCTACAAATGTTTCTGATACAAAAATTTCCTGCAATTTTTGCATCTCTGCTAATAGATGCCATAAAGACATGATAATAAATAATAAATTAGAAATCATTCAGTACAGACAACTGTCAAGTAGACGTAGACATATAGTAAAATTTGTTGCCTCTTATTAACTCAGCTAAAACCTGAAAACTCTCTCTCTCTCTCTCTTTTTTTTTTTTTTTTTTTTTTTTTCAATTGATAGATTGTTTTGGTTCCTTTTTCTGGTACAGTCTGTACATGTATACTGATGTCATGGTTTTACACCGGCCAAACACCAGGCACCCATGACAGCCACTCACTTGCCCTCGCCTGCTATAGCTGGGCAAAAGAGAGAAAAAATTTAACAAAGGGTTCAGGAGTTGAGATAAGGATCTAAAGAAAACACTTTATCTTGGTTTGGAAAGAGAGGTGTCTGCCAGGGAGGGCAGGAATATCCCTTGGAGTGGAGGGGATGTAACCCCCCCTCATCCGAATTATTATAATTTTGAAAATTAAGGGGCTGTCAAGCAAAGATAGGAGGACAGGAATAACAGTTCTAATAACTAGTATGTTTAATAACGCAAAACAAACAACAACAAAACGGCATTAACAACTAAACAGAACCAGGAACCTCGTGACGGCCTTCTCGGCCCAGACGGGAAGGGATGGAGGAGAGGCTTTGCTCCACAAATCCCCGGGGCACTCTGATCCCCGTGCCCCGCAGGACTCGGGAGCACCGAGCTGGAAGGGCAGGGATGAGCAGAGATCCCGGGTGGTGTCTGGGATGCCCCAGAGGCCCCGCGGTGGCAGCTGGAGCTGCGGGCTGTCCCTGCAGGGCAGGAGGTGCGGGGCTGCAGCGCAGCAAAGGCCGGGGCGGGCCCGCAGGAGCGGCGGGGCTGGGACAGCGGCGGCCCGGCTGCAGCGGGCAGGGAAAGGCGAGCTCGGCACTGCTCAGGATTCCCGGGCACACGAGCGGGTGGGGCTGGGTCCCTAGGACTGGGCTCCGGTGGTGACACTGAATTGTCCCCGCAGTGAGCCACAGCCTGGCCGAGCTCCTCCAGTGCCGAGAGCGAGAGCGCAGCAGCCCCAGCCCCGTCCTTTACCTGCCCCCAAATCCTGCGGTGTCTTCCCCCTCCGAGAGAAACACCCAGAGACGAAAGAAACATAGCCAGGTGCTACACTCCTCTCCTCACCTTGGCAACTTTTGTTTTTTCTTAAGTACCCGTAAGTACCCAGTAGTTAGTTTCTCAGCAACTTATGGGGAAAAAAAAAAATCCCCAACACACTTCAAGTGCAAAACAGGTCAGTTTAGAAGTACAAAGTGAATTTATTACTAACAGAATCAGAGGAGGATAATGAGAAGTAAAATAAGCCCTTAAAACACCTTCTCCCCCCCCCAGCCCCTCCCTCCTTCCCACTGACAATGCAGGGAGACAGGGCATGAGAAAGAATTGTGATATCGCTGAGATATACAAAAAGAAAATATGTGGCAAATTAAATGGAGATATTTGTGTTGGTACCCGTCATGTTGTAAAATGAAATTAAATCCATTTTCACTTATGCCCAGGCAATCTGAATTTCAAGATACTTTATTACAAACACACCTCCTGATGATCCTGCAAAGTAAGGGCAATACCAGGCATCCTCTTGCAGTGCTTGGAGAGCGTTTGTTGGAAAACATTTAGAATAAAGCTTTGAAGGCCTAAAGAGCAAGTAATATCTTTTAAATACTCCCTGGATATTTTTTCTGTCGTTGAAAGAAAATAAAACCACTTATAAAATCTTATACTGCACCAACATTTCTGTTGCCAGTTCAATTCACAGTTGATAATTGTGACTAAACTAAGTGACAAATGGGAAAGAAAATTTTGCTAAAGTCTGTGAAAACAGAGAATTAATATTTAGTATTAATTAATATTTAGTAATTTAGAATTTTTGGCAGTACTAGGGGCACATCTAACACTTTACATCTACAATATACTGGACTTTTATGAAAGTGGTTTCTTAGGACAGATGCTATTCATTGTTTTTTGTCAAGTGAAATAAGAAAAGAGCCCTTACCTCTCTTTTAAGTGTCTGGTGTTTGATCAGTTCCATCATTTAAATATATGGGAAAAAAATTATGCTAATATCTCTACTTTCCAACAACTATTTTATATGAAAGTTTATTCAGGTTGACAGGTTTAAAATGAAATTGGAGTTTATTGTAGGATGCTGTTGCTCTTAGAGCAAGAGGAACCTAATCCATTTCAAGGAAGAGAAAATTATATACGAAAACATAAGTCTTGTACTATTGACACATTGTAGCAATTATAAGCATCTGTCTAATCTGTCTGCCTATTTTATGTCATGTTTTTTTTGCAATGTTGTCAGGCTGTCCTGTAACTAGAAACATGCCTGTTTTATAAATATGAGTAAAAATATACTTTTTAGTCCTATTTTCACATATTTTCAACTGTAGAAAGGAAAATATGTACGAGAACAAGGCCTTTGAGAATGTTATGTATATGACCGGCAGGGCCTAACCACTGGATGTTGTTAATGTGTTCTGTTTTATGCTTGATTTGGACAATTCAGTTTTACCTGTTCATATATTGAACAAATAGGCTTTCTTCTCTTTTCTTCTCATCCAGTTTTCATAAGTGCAGCTGGACTACAAAACTTTGCAATGGTTATGGTCTAATTAATTTTTATGATTGCTCAATCACTATACAAATAAGCAGAAATGGTAGTAGTTGCTTAGGTTTACCAGCACAAATAAGTACTGAATAAACCAATTTTCTGATAAACAGCATCCTCATTCTACTAGATCTTTAAGCAAATCAGATAGATATACAACGCTTTAGAACAAACACAAACCCCTGTCATGCATTGTGTGAGATAAACTCCAGCATTTTTGTGGGAACCTCTTGTGACTGTTAATGACATAGCATTATGTAGATGAGCTGGATAATTGACATCCTCTGTACAACAGCCTTGGGACTCTGCAGAGACAGACTTAGCTCCATGTTCACCACACAGCAGGTACTGAATGTCAAACCAATTAATGTCAGTTGTACTTCTAGGTAAGTACAACTCTAGTGTGGTGACAATGAGGCACTTGATAAGCTACTGATGATAAGTGTGGCAGAACTACAAAATTTTAATGCTATATTGTCTATCTGTCCTTTGGGTTATTTCTGTGATCCAACAGAAAGCAACACCACAACTTCTCTTTTTCTACTACCTGCTCCTTTTTATTTGCTGTTTTTCTTCCATCTGGAATCAAATCCACATGTGATGACACTGTATGATTGCTGTTCTCCATTAGAAAATCTATAACCTAAGTGAAAGGTATGTGTCTTGGGTGGTAATAGTGAACTAAAAATGTGTATTCTATTTATTATCTGTTGAAACCAGTTGGGGAAGTGTTCTTCTTTATCTCTTGTATAACTCATACCTCATAACACTGGGGTGGAGGGGGCAAGTGCCTTCTGTTAATGGACCAGCTGTTAAAACCAGGTGGGACAGTGTTCCTTATATCTTCCCCAACCCATCCTCCCTCCAGGGGGATATCTGCTGTTAATGGGCCATTAAAGCTCACCACATGACTGATAAAATTAAATCATTCCATTGTGAGATGCTCCACCCAGCAGATGCTCCACCCAGTGGGAGGAGCCAAGCATTCCTACTTGAATAAAACCTGCGATTCGGAACAGAAGATCATCCTTTTTTCCACAGGATTCTCAGAGGAAGACCGGATCCATCTCGCCACCACTTCAGATCATCTCTCCTCCAACAGAACCACATCTGTCGCTCCAGGAGGACTTACTTGAACTGCTTCCAACACCCTGACTGACAGGGTGTCAGGTCGTATTCCTGACTCCATCAGAGTTTTCTAAGACTTTTGCTTGTTTGTTTGTTTGTTTGTTTGTTTGTTTGTTTTTTATTACTGCATTTGCATTGTTAATATTTCTAGTAAAGAACTGTTACTCCTATTCCCATATTCTTGCCTGAAAGTTCCTAATTGCAAAATTGCAGTAATTTTGAAGGAGAAGGCTTTACATTCTCCATTCCAAGAGAAACTCCAGTTTTCCCTGACAGATACCTGTCTTTCCAGACCAAGGCAGTATGCATACATGAACTTGGGGGCAGAAATTTTGTCATCTAATCATCTATTAAAGCTTTGCTGGAGTTTTGATTCTGAATCCATTTCATATTTGCATTTCTTTATTTATGTAACATTTCATTTGGTATCAGTTGATGTTATTGAGGTAGATCATCACTGACAACACATTGTACATTGCAAAAATCAAAATAACAACATAAACAAATGTAAAACAGTAACTGCTACCTATGAATTATTCCCACTCATAATCCACAGAGCTACATTTCAATAAATGATCAGTTCTTATTGAGTTCTTAATTTAGGGAAGAATACTGCATTCAATTAAACCATGTGTTCTGGAAGGATTACTATTTAACATATAAATCCACTAATTTGTGGTAGATGCTGGGGCAGTACATTAAATTACATATATCATCTTCTATTTGTTACAACAAAACACAGAGGGTTTCTTTCTTTTCCTGTAAAAAAAAAAATAGACAAAATAAAACTTTAAAGGAAGAGTTACAAATAACACAAGATTTGTATTACTGAGTGATTAATTTTAAAGAGAAAACTAGAAGCACACAAGAAAAAATGCAAGAGGACACTTATGGTTTGTTATATTAAAGACTTTAACCCATATATTTAGAATCTGACATATCAGAATTAGCAGAAATATTTTTCACTGTAGTAGATTCAGAGCCTCAGTTATTTTCCTAGACAGGTTCCAGACTTTTGGATCTCATACCTCTGTAAAAGGTTTGTTAATTATCAAATGGTTAAGAAAGATTCTTACATTTTTCTTAATTGTCTTCACTGATTTTTGAAGAGTCTATAATTTTTTTCCAAACAGTTTTTGTTAATGTATCTATTAATTTGTTAGTTATCATAAATCTTCTCACATCTTTTCATAAATTATTAAGAGATATAAGCTGCTCAGAACTTTCATGATTGCTAAATGTGTTTCACTTGTCTATTTAGGTTTGCATATTGTTCATTTTGTGTGCTTTGCAGAAGAAACTCTGGTCTTCAAACCAGTGATATATCTTCAGTCTAAAATATCCTCCTGTAGTTGTGCCTGCACAGCCATCGTTTTGTGTTCTATTTGAGACTATTCTTCTCCTTCCAGGTAGTAACTTCCATGCTTGCTAAAATTTCTGGGGTTTAATTCAGGCATCTTTGATCATTGCACATTGTTATTGTCCTGAGTATTTTGGACATCCACTGAATTAAAAGGCTTATGAAAGATCAGATATTTACACATTCTCTTGCTACTTTAGACATCAAAGCCAACAATCAAAAGAAGAATGTGTGGCTGCAGGGTAAATCAAACTGAATCTTCAAGCATGCAGGTGGCTACTAAGAAGACATGGTTTTCTACTGCCTTTAGAAGATAAATATATCTCTTCATTATACTCATCGAGAAAAATAACCCTTTCCAGCTCTTAGGATGTTCTCTAAATACTTACACTTCTCATCCCCTAGGGCCTAATTTGTATTATTTGCACTCATTTTTTTTATCTCCTAGGAGGTAATCATATTTTGGATGCTCATTTCCAAGCATATTAAAAATGAGATAGGAGATCCTATCCTAAAATAATGTCTCTCTTGTGACATGAGTGACTTGACTTCAGAGCAGGAGAGTTTTAAATGTCCAGTAGAAAACTGTAATAAGGGTAAGAAAATAAGTTATGTCTATCACATGTTTTCATAAAATACGGCAATGTATACAGGACTAGAAGAAGCATGGGAAAGGAGATTGTTTACTGGTGTCAAAAAGGAACTTTTTTTTCCCTTACAAAGTAATGGGGAATGAAGGTGTGTGCAAAACCTATGTCCTGATATAAAATCTTATGAGAACTCTCAACCAGATGTATCTATATAGTCTTGGGCAGCACATTAGTCATTTTCCCCTGCAGCTCCTAAACCTGACAACTTGATGTAATACTAAGGATTTGGATTTGCTGATTCATCTTCTTAATTTTTTTCGTGCATGTAGCTTGAAAAAACTGACATCTACAGAGGAAGGGCAAACTGCTCCCCCTCCCTCCAAAAAGCACTTTCAAACCATAGATATTCCCCACATATAAAGAAAGTAAATTCTGTGGGTTTGAAGAGTTTTTTCTGTGTTTATTACATAGAATTTTTTTATTCAACCTTAGGGGTTATTCTCAAATAAATAAGAGAGTTCTATGAGAAAATAGGCTCCCTCAGAAGTGCTGAAATTAAAAGATAGAAGATTAAGGAAGACTTTAGCTCCTAGACAAATGTTTTGCCAAAGCTAACAGACAGACAGTCAGATTCCCCTTATTCAAACTTCTTCATGAATTTTGAAATGCCTCATATACGGCATCACAATTAAAACTTCTCTTCAACACAAAAAAATCATTTTATCTTAAGACTGAATTCAAATGAGAGTAATTCACCTACCTGGAATTAGATAATCAATTGCATTGTACTGTATTTTAACTGGGATCATAATACAGGAAACTTTGAAAACACATGTTCATGTTTTTATGATTACGATCCATGTTATGAAGTAATTTATCATCCTCATTGGGTATGCAGGTGAAACAAAGCATACAAAGGCTGTGTCTGCACCAAAAACACAGCAGTGCCTGTGTGTGAGCTGCCACCCAATATGGCACAAGCAGTTTGTTGATAATCATGCAAGCCACTGCATGCTTGGTGGCACAGTCCCCTGGGGATGATCCAGTGTGCTGATACAGCAAACACAAAGATCCTAAAGGTTTTGTCTGGTGCTTTTATGTCTGACCAAAGGGAAAGGCATATATATATATTCA
Organism: Prinia subflava; assembly: GCF_021018805.1. Lineage (NCBI taxonomy): Eukaryota > Metazoa > Chordata > Aves > Passeriformes > Cisticolidae > Prinia > Prinia subflava. Next base: position 43,165,003 of record NC_086283.1, on the reverse strand, counting down.
AATCTAAGCTATTTGTCACGGAATGTATGTCCATCGGAGCTGTGGTTTGTTCTGTTGTTCCCCATTTGCAGTGGTCCCTCCCTAGTCATACTCTTCCTCTGAGGTGTGTTTCCCCTGGCCCTTCCCCTTGTTCCCGATGGTTCCCATTCTGCAAGTTTCCCTCCCACCTCCCTTGTCAATCCTTGTTGCCCTTGCCCCTCAGTCTAGAATGTTCTGTGTTCTTTGACAGATGATTGGTTACTGCAAGTTGTACCTGCCCCAGAACTCTTCCTATAGGTCCCTATAGGAAATGTCTGTCAAGTCCCTGTATCCTCCCCTATCCTTTCCCCATTGGCTGTAAGACCGCGCGCGCTTAAAGGCCTAGGCTGGCCATCGTTCGGGCCTTTGGTTGTTGTGTGTGCATTGGCTAGCATCCTTTCCTGAGGAATAAAAGCCTCTTCGATTTACAGCCGAAGACTCTCCTCTCATCCTTTGCCTCTGCCTCGAGCCGTGTGTGTGTGCCTTCTGTGCCAGAGCTCCAGCTCCGAGGTGCCCTCCGGATCACCCTGCTCCTGGAGAGTGTGCCCCACTGTGCGCAGCGCTCGCGGCTGAGCTGGGCCAGGCTGAGGGACGCTGGAGCACTGCGTCACATCAGTCAAATGCTTGATTTGAAATAAGTGGAAAATACATGAAATCTGCATATTTATGCAAGAAGAAGTAGTGGGGGGGAAGGAAAAATAAAGAGAATTCAGCTAGTGATTCAAGAGATATTAATTGAATCGCATTGAAAGGGATATTTGAAACTTCAAGAACAGCTTATTTTAGTGTCTAGTTTAGAATTAATCAACTGTTACATTTCTTTTTCTGCTGCATTCTATGAACTCCTAAATGTTCAGAAGTAAATATGTTTAGAGCCATTGCAACACTTGCACTGAAAAAGCAATTTTCTCCTTACATTTACAGATTATTTTGAGGTCATTTCTTTTAATTGAAACAATACATTTGAATGTTCCAAAGCTGCCACTAGTTTATCCTGAAAGGTAATTTTATCCTGTAACATGGATAACAGCTACTTTGTGCTATGATTCTTCCTGGAATATACAAGAAGAAATACCCAACAGGAAGAGAGAATGGGAGATAAACTTGTCACTCTTCTTATGGTTATGGATTGCATGATTCTGTTTGGAAGTATACCACAATACCTGTTACGCTTTTACCATCCCCACTTTCATGATTATTAGATCATTATATTTAGCTTAAACCAATTTAAGTTTTTATTAGCAAGACTTGGTGATCACTCTGACCTCTGACCTTTGGGTTAATGAGAAGTTCCTCTGTGTAATTGCTGCATCTTAAGATGGCATTGTGGTGTGTAATTATCATCTCTGTAAAATGACATTTAAAGTTTGTTTTACATGAGCAAGTAGAATAACATTATTTCTGCAGTGAGAAATAATTATCTGCCTCCTAACTGAAAATATATACTGTAGATAAACTGTGTTCATACAGTAGAATTGTAAGGCAAGTTGATTAAAAGAGGAATGCTGAAAAATATGTCTGTCTACTAAGTTCTGATAGAGAAGATTATTACTTTACAATTAAAACATTCTAGACAAAGAGAAAAGCTGATTTTGCTCTGAAGATATGGATAAAAATGAAATGAACATCATGATTTTACACTTTGAGTATAAGAAAAATGAAAAGATGTATCTAATTTCTCTAATGCAATAAGAAATGCCTTAAACTCTGTGTACTCAGAACTTATATGGGTTGATACAGGCAGGAAGTACTCACCCTCAAACTTACATTTTTCAAGCAATTTTCTGTGTATGATAGGGAATTGCACATTAGGTGTTATATATGTTCTTCCTCTACTGCTTTAATTAATGCAGCTATAAAAAAGATACTGCCATCACTCCATCAATATTTTAGCACTCAGAAAAGTTTCTATTAAATATTTATTTACCAGGACAACATTCACTGTGTGGCAATTACTTTTAATTTCAAAACTTGTTTCCTTACATAGGATAGGACCCACTGACCTTGATTTGCTATGAATTGCCTTTTCAGTTATACACAGAGTTGCAAGAAGGATGTTGCATGAGCCATCAGCCTTAACTTTGTTTTCCCCTTCTTATATAAACTTTACAAAGTATCAGTTGCCAGTTATTAGGAAGAGAAGTTATATTAGTTTTACTTGCAAAAGTTCTCTTTTATGTCTTTCTCCACAGGAATTGTGTACAATTTTAATATTAATCAGTAATTGTATTCAGATTTACTTTCTCCTTTAAAAAATTCATGTAGTATAACTCACTCTTTACCCATATTTCCTTACCAGTCTCAACAGTGAAGAAAACCATTTACAACATACTGTGGACAGTATCTCTCATTTTCATTGATTTGGTCTAATGCCTCTCTGAATTTGCAAACAGATTGACAAGAGTACACCTAAGAAAAAGACTATTTTGCTTGCATTTTCCATATATTTAATTTTGTAATTATTTAAAAACATCTAGTTTAAGTTCACTTGGTTTATATTTTATATGTTTTTATTTACTATAAAATTTATATTGACTGTCACTAAATTCTTTGGTGTCATTTTAAAATAAATAAAATACAACACAGATGCATAACTTATATATAAGCACTCCCTGCTTTTATGCTTATAAGATGGAATTCACAGTAATGATAAAATTGATTGAACTATAAAACAACACATTTACTTCAAAAAGAATTAAAGCCTAGTCATGCTATATCCGGGATATAATTTCTTTCAAATTCTGATAACAAAAAACTCCACAATAATCACATTTTCTGATGTAACGTATATTTATAAGCTCTTAACTGCATGTATTTACTTTGTAGTAAGTTAACCTTTGTATACATTTTGACTACTAGAGAAGGAAAGTTACAAGGAGATTCTTATGGTAAAAATATCATTAACTCCTTAGAGACTAGATGGCAGCACTCATATATGCATGTTTAAGGAGGTCAAGAATATTATAAATGATGTGCCAGAAAGAGAGAGGCATATAATAGGATTGAATACAATGTGGATGGAAAGCAAACTAAAAATTACAAATAGTTTACTTGTATAGAGAAATAAATTTAGGATGTTATTGCCAGTGCAGTTTGCAATAATGGTTTAAGGGTTCTCTATAACACCTTTATTTCCACAAAATGTTTTTGATATTTTTTCTTCTCTGCATTTCCAAAGACACATATATCAAAGATGGAAATAGTTCCCTAAAGATGTTTTCTACATCAACAGTTTTTTCAGGTTTTTTGCTGTCATATCAGGCTGGGTATAATTAAAATAATAATTCCAATTCACTGTATTTCATCCTTAACTGCAAAAGAAACACCCAAATCAAAATTAATCAACCAACCAAAAAAACCTTTGCCCATTTATTAGACTGGGTAGCTTTATATTTTACTGAACAGAGGATGCAATGTATCAGCAAACTTCATAAAGTTGGTGAGGCACTAGGACATGCATTAAATCTTTGATTGCCTAAGAAATGCTGCACAATGTATTAACTAATGAAGGGCCTTGAAAAAGGAAATTGCACATCACAGTCCACTAATTTAAATTACGGAGAAAAACTATGTTACTTTGTATGCTTCATAAGTGCTTGAATCCGTAATTCTCAGACAATTCTGTGATGTCAGCTCCCTGACACAGCAAAGAAATGTGCCACCAAATCCTAGAGACTTTCATTGAAACACGCGTATATTCAGAAACATACATGGGAAAAATATAAACATTATTGACAAATGTATCAGCAGATAGGATCTTTATTCAGATTAAAATACAATTGTACATTCAAAACACTGAAGGCACCCTAATAGTTATCCGTGGAAACACCTGTTACAATTATAATTGCCCTAATATTACTTGTTATTAAGTATACTCCATCAACAGCATTATCCCTGAGTAATGGAATTATTCTTTGGGAAAACCAATTTCCATATCTCAGCTTAAATCCTTTCTTAAGAAAAAAAAAAAAAAAAATCAGGATTAAGCAGCACATTCACAATTCATCAGAAGGGAGGAAAGACACCTGGGTCTGGGTTAGGCAGGGTTTTGAGATTTAGAAACCAAAGTTTTAATTTGGTTTAATAATAAGAATAAAAATACTAATATTTTACTAGATATGATAGAGTTTTGAGAACTACAATCCTGGCAAAATCAGCATCTATTAACTCCCAATTTATTTTACTGTTTTTGTAAAATAGTGTCCATAAAAAGCTTTTCATCTCTGGTGACATTATTCTTGGTCAAGAATAATATCTGGACACAAAAGAAAAACAACTAATCAAAGTGAAAGTCTCTACTCAGTCTGCTGTAAAATGAAAGTCCAAAGATTTTACATCACTGGTAATGGGAACAAGTAGTTTCACTCAGCCGCACTTCTTAAACAAAAAGTAACAACAGTAACTACTTATTCTCCTAGGGTGGGTTCCAGACGGCAGTGCTTGTTGTACCAAGCTTATACCTCTCACAGAACAGACTCGACACATAATTTTGAAGTACAGTGGGAAACGATCTGAAAATCGGAAGAAGCCTTGGCCACATTTTTTAAAGCTTATTTGTGTGCAGGGAAAGTATAAGCTACATTGAGTTTCAATCACAGTTCAATTACTGTAGATATCAGGAAAATAGGACAGGGGCTTAAAAACAAATACATAAGTTCGAGTGTAGCTTCAAGGTGTCAATTGATGTCTCTGACAAGCAATTACAAGTCCACACAGACAACCAAAATCAAGTAAAGCAAACTTAGCAATAGATAATAAAGGCTTAGCTTATCCAAGGACCAAGCTAATTTGCCAGATGTATTCCAAAATGGCTTGCATCTATGAAGTAGGTAAAAGACCACTTGGGCAAAAGCAACAAGGTAGCAGAAAATTAAATTTGCCAAAACCACACTGGAATTTCATTTAGTGATGAGATGTTGAAATACCTGAATAACTTAGGCAAGAACAAAAGAATGTGTTTATAGAGATCTTAGCAATAATTGTCCTTCAAAACAGCAGAAATTCTCAGTTGAGAGAAGTGGAAGACAGTTCACAGCAAATAGCACTAAGACATTGCACCTTATATTTATATATAAGCCATAAACCTAGAATGCAGAGGAAAAAAAAAACCTAAGCAAAAAAAGAAACATTGGCCCAGTGCCAGGCACCCACAAGAGTCATTCACTCACCCTCCCCTGGCACAGCTGGGAAGTGGAGAGAGAAAAAAATAACGAAAGGTTCATGAGTTAAGGACCAGGAGAAAACACTCCAAGGGCAAAACAGGCTCAACTTAAAGTTGCAAAGTGAATTTATTACTAACAGAATCAGAGGAAGATATCGAGAAGTAAAACAAGCCCTTAAAACACCTTCTCTCCCCAGTCCCTCCCTCCTTCCCACTGGCAGCGCAGGGACACAGGGCAGGGGCTTTGCCCAGTCCATCACCGAGATTTCTTCCGCTGCTCCAGGAGAGGAGTCCTTCCCCTGTGAGGCCGTGGGGTCCCTCCCTGGGGATCAGCTCTCCCTGCCCTTCCCCGCCGTGGCTCCGCTCTCGGGAGCAGCAGCCGAGCCGCGCCTGCTGCAGCGGGAGCTGCCCCAGGGCACGGAGCGCTCCCGGGGCTGAGCCCGGGGCTCTCTGCCCGGGCTGCATCCCCAAGGACAGGCTGCTCCGGCCTGGGGGCAAGGGCCCCTCTCTGCTCCGGCTCTCCCGCTGGATCACAGCCTCCTGCAGGCACCCACAGCTCAGGATGAGCACCGCCCCACGGGCTGGGGTGGATCTCTGCATTCCCCGTGGATCCCCACGGGCTGGGGTGGATCTCTGCATTCCCCATGGATCCCCACGGGCTGGGGTGGGTCTCTGCATTCCCCGTGGATCCCCACGGGCTGGGGTGGATCTCTGCATTCCCCATGGATCCCCACGGGCTGGGGTGGATCTCTGCATTCCCCGTGGATCCCCACGGGCTGGGGTGGGTCTCTGCATTCCCCGTGGATCCCCACGGGCTGGGGTAGGTCTCTGCATTCCCCGTGGATCCCCACGGGCTGGGGTGGATCTCTGCATTCCCCGTGGATCCCCACGGGCTGAGGGGCACAGCTGCTTCCCCAGGGTCTCACCACGGCCTGCAGAGGAACCTCGGCTCCGGGGCCTGCAGCACCTCCTGCCCTCCTTCTGTCCTTGGTGTCTCCGTGTTGTTTCCCTCACATGTTCTCACCTCCTCCTCTTCGCTGGCTAGAAAAAAAACTGGTTTTCGATTTGTTTGGTTTTGATTTTCTTCTTAAATATGTCACCACAGAGGCATTACTGGCCTCTCTAGCTGGCCCAGCTTTGCCCAGCAGCATGTCCATCCTCATGGTGGAAGTTTCCAGCAGCTTCCCACAAGGAGCCACCTCTGTGGCACTTTGCTGCCAAAATCAGGCCATGAAAAGCCAATACTTCAACCAAATAAGTGCTGCATGCTTTCCCTTTTTTTTTTTTTTTTTTTTTTTTAACCACACTGCAAAATCCTCAGTGATACTGTGTAAAGCAGCTGGATTATTATTTGTTCAGGAATTAAATTATTACATTTCTTTGTTACTAAGGTATGGGCTTTAATAGAAACTTTATTAAAATTTTGGCACACCTGAACAGGGTAAGTGAACTATTGCTCAACTACAGGTAAGTTGATTAAAAACAACAACAATAACAAAACAAACAAACAAACAAACCCCACAAAAACAACCAAAAAAAACCCCCAAAAGCAAACAAAAGAAAGAGTGTCATTTTCTATATCCTTAAGTAATAATTCATTGTATTCACTGAATTGATTTGCAGGTTTCATATCTCTTCTCTATTTTTAGTACCATATGTGTATATAATCAGATCTGGTGGGGTATAAGTAGTAAACAGCTGCAAATTTTCTTCATCTATTTAAAAACCAGCTAATCGGATTACAAATAATTTTGCTTATTTTCCCACCAACTCCTTTGTTCATTCTTTAATTATTATTTATATTCAAAGATTTATTTACCTTTCAAAACATGAGTTTTCAACAGCATATGTATACAAATAAGATGTGAAGACTATACAATCACAGACCTACTTACTACACCTCCTGCCTTTTTGATCCTCACTATGTCTTTATTTATTTCCACACAGTTGATTCACTTTTGCACATGCTCATTTCAGTTTCGTTTCAGAGTCTCCAGCGCCACAGAACTATTTAACACCCTCTGTTAACCCAGGGCCCTTAGTTGCTCTTTTGCTGTCTGCTTTTCCTGTCCACTGCAGAAGAAAACAGCATTTCAACACATTTAGTTTTGCAGAAAATAGGAGATTTTGGGCTCTCTGAGTGACTGAGTCAGGAGCAGAAGCAATGGAAAAAAGTAAGAGGGGTTGCATCAGAGAAAATTGTTACAGAAAGACACGCTCACTCTCTAATACCAGAAAAGCCACAATAGATTTGTTCATTTCAAAAAGACAAATAAAGTACCATGGCAGTTTCTGTTCACGTCATTCTAGAATGGGAAAGCAACCTTGATAGCAATGAAATTTTATCTTTTTCCTCTTTGGTTCCTCCCCCACCCCCCCTTCAGCTGGCAGCAGTGGGAGATCAGAATCTGATCTAGCTAGCTACAGGACCATTTTCTCCCTTTAGTCACACAGCTTCAGTTAGCTTGGGAATGCCAGATGGATGGAATGCGCCTGCTAACTCAGGAGCACTGGTGTAACTAAGAGAGGAATTTGGACCACACTATTGGTATGAATTTTGGGCCATGGCAGATAGAGGAGCACAAAGCAATGTGTGGGAAATGCAGCTGAGGCTGAACGTATCTCATCTATCTTTCTCCTTGCTAATTACTGCTTCTCCAAAGCTGCTCATTCAGTGGTGTTCCCTGATTCTCTCACATGACAAGTAGTGGTTATGCTATTGGAGCTGCACTGCAAATATCCCAAATAATCTACTCCATTACGTGACTTTAATCACATTTGCTTACTTCAAGGATTATAAGTAAATTCCTCACATCCTGTGGCATCTCACATCCCCTTGTTGCTGTTGGTGTGAGCTCCAAGAAAATTCAATACTAATGCCAAAGGCACTGACTGAGCAAACTTCAATTCTGGAAGTCAGAGGGGTCAAAGCCAAAACAATGGACCAGCTGTTCCTACTGGAACAACAGAAAGAAAATGTAAGTAACAAGGACTCGAAATGTCTTTCTGCATTAAAATTATGTGTGTGTGTGGTGTTTTCCTTCTTAAAGACTCATCATTTAAAGACACATTAATTTATGAAGTACAATCTTTGGAGCATTTCAGAGGCTCTTTCAGAAGCTCTTGAAAATCCCATCAGTTTTTTTACCCTGTTTAAAATGATGAAAAAAATAGAAAAAAAAATGCTGCTTTCTATATAGGTGCATAATAGACAAACTCTTACTGTGGAAACCAATCTACTCTCAGTTACAGCTAAAAGAGAAATTCTTTACTTTAGATGAGAGGCCGAGCTTACTGCTGGTACATAAATATGATACCAGATTGCATACAGTATCATTGTAAATATGTAAAACTGTACCACCAGGTCAGTCATCAAGTGAAACAAACTTTCCTGAAGAACTGTCCTTACAGTTCATGGACACATGGATAGGTAGGGATCTGCTCAGCTTTTCTTAAATAAAATGGTGATTTAGAATTTAAATTGCTATGTGAAAATAATTTGAAATATTTGAAAATAATTTTGTGAAATTTCAAAAAGAGAAGAAAACCCTACATAAAAATATGCTTCTTTTTTACCTTCATATTTCACTGTGCTTTCTGTGAGAAGAAATAATGAAGTGTTATCCTACAGCTCCTAAAACCACTATGAAATATTAGGGACTGAAGGAAGGGAAGTAGGAAAAGATGGAAAAGGAATAAAAAGATTTATCTAGGCTTAACTTTGCGAGGCTTATATCACTCCAACAGAGTTTGTCAAAAAAAAAATCAACACCTACCCTAACATATCAGAGGTTTTTTGTATTTTTAATCTACAAGTATTAATGTACAATTAGAGTTTGACTCCAGCTTTAAACTGTAATTTAATGACTTTGCTTTTGCTTCCTCATCTCACACTTAGTAGTTTTGAGTAAAAGCTACACATGGTTGGATCATACTCCTCTGAAGGGACTTTTATATTTTAATTACTGAAGTGCCTGCAAGTCTTTGCTACTGTCAGCTGCAAAACTCTATGACTTCATAAGAGTTGAGGTTCTTCCTCTAGTCAAACAGGTTTTTCTGTGTTATACTTGGAGATGCTTGGGAAGCCACTACCTGGTACATTTGGTTATTCTCCAGAGCTGCTCCATCATGGCTGATTTCTACACCTATGATAGAGTGCAAGCATCTAGCACCATATGAGCACAACCTGTCTGTTTCAGAATGACCCAGGTCAGTTTAAATCACATCAGAGAGAGCAGTCACTTCCAGCAGAGGAGAGGGAAGCAGCAGTGGAGCCAATCACACGCATCTGTCTGACTGTAACCAGCTCACAATGTTGATTGCAGCATCTCTGCTGAGAGGGCAGCAACTCACAGCTTGATGGCAGTAATTTCATAAAACACTAGGAATATGAGTAGTCTTTGTGATCCCTTAAAAAACTAAAATGACATTAGGCAGATATGCAGGGAAAGTAGAAAGTAATGGTCCAGAACTACAACTCAAGAATGTATTTACATACAGCAATACATGAATGCCTTCTGTTTCAGAGAATTGTAACTGATTAATTTTGGCATATTCACTCACTAGCAATACACTATTTTCTTCTCCTGAGCATTTTCTGGCCTTTTTATTAACAAATAAATAAATAAATGTACCTACTTCCTGGTCAACCTTACAATCTCACAATCTCATTTAAGTTTTTTCAGTAGCTACCCCACTGAGGTGGTTCACCTGAGTATGATCTGAGGTATTAACTGGTTAAGGCATAGAGGTTCAGCAGAGAAGGGAGACACTTCTGGGAATTTTTGTACTTTCTAAAGAAATTCACTGAGTGCTTACTTATTCTAATAGAAAGGTGTCATGAAAGCTCAAAGGCGTCATTCTTTTAAGATCAATACTAGAATTTTACCTGGACTATGATTAAATTCAAAGCCTAATAATTATTTCCTGTTTCATTACCTTCATGCTCCAGTCATTCACCATTGTTCAGTCATGTTCTTAGCTTTTATCCAGTCAGCTTTGAGTAAATTCTGTTCTGTCTTCATAGACCAACCTTGTAAACAAAATACAGTTCTTAAAATCTGAGGCAGCCCCCACGCTGAGCCCAGATCTCAAGGAAAATTAAGTACGGATCTCACTTGTTGAAGATTTCATAACTTAACTAGCCCAAAATACTTATTCTCACAGGATATGATACTGTATTCTAGCAGTACATTTTTTCCGTTCATTTAGAGTTTAAGACAGTTATGATAACTTCAGTTTTAATGCTAATTACCAACACACACAGGTGATGGCAAGTACACAAGTAGCACAATGTTTTGCTTCAGAAAGAGTGGAAACTCGCTGCTGATACGTATTCTTAAAATCTCTCATAAGGAGAACTGTTCCAATACTTACTTCAATTTCAATACTATTTTGTTATTTAGGTAGTGGCATTTAAATATTTTGTTATTTAAGTAGTATTAAAAGAACTGATACTGGTCATGTGTTAAGCTATGCACAAGAGACATGTTAAAGGTGGACTCTGATATATCTTCTTGAACAGTTGCTTGAATTTAGTAAAGCAAATTCAGGCCACTAATTTCTTTTGGAATTAAATCTAAATAGCCTACCACTTGGGCAAAGACTGCCATTAACTTTCCAGCAAAATAGGTGCCCAATGTCAATGTTTTTCTCTCTTGCTGAATATTATGTCCAGAAACTAAACCTGGCATTAATTCATATGATAATGAATCAATTTTGAAGTCAAACATATGGTCCATTTGCTTTATGTGGGTGAAATAACCCATCATATGATTAGACATAGAGATTACATTTCTGGTTATTGGACACATAAGAGTGAATCAATAAAACCTGAATAGTGTAAATATTTCTCAATGTTAAAAAAAAAATAGAAAAAATTTAATAGTTCAGTCTGTCCTTGTCCTTCATGCGGCCTGTTTTCTGAAGTTAACTATTTTGCCATCTTTGAAATGTAAAACCAAACTCTGCCTGTTTAATAAATATATTCTTTATATAAAATCCATATTACTGAGATGGGATTTTTTGAGTTATTTTAGAATACTTCATTGAATAAATATCATTGAGGTCTTGAACATTTTTATACTTCAAAATTTCTTTTATCTGCTTTACTACAGTCAGACAATTAGAAATCATATGAAATCTACTAAAAATTGCTGATACTTCAGATCTTCCATTTCCTAATTATTTCTTGTATATTTTTCTATAAGGTGAGCTATTCCTATGCAGGACAAAAAGCCACTGACACAGAATATGGATGAGTGAAATGTGCACTTGCAAAAAACCCTGTAAATGAGAACATGCTGGATGCAGAGTAATTTCAGAGGCACCTACTTCAGTCTTCAGATTCTTCACGTGTAAAATTACCCTTGTGATGTATATATCTCTTGCATTTTTTACTAGATGTATAACCTACATTGAAACTATATTGGCCTGTTTTTTTCAGGAACTAAAATGGAGGTCATTAGTACCTTCTTAAATATGTTTTTATTTGAAACTAGCAATGGAGCAACAAGCCTTATTAGTCTAAGAAGTATGAGAAAAAAGCTCCCAAACTTTCTTAACCTGGAAAACGCAGAACATTTGTACTTTAAACATCATTCTTCTCAAACAAACTCATCTAATTGAAGAAATCAACTCAACAGGAAAAAAATAGTTCTTTCTCTTGATAGGACTGTCAGAGACAAATTCTTACAAATGAATTTGTCTATTACTTCTATCTGTTCCTATATAATTGAAGAATAAGCAGTCAAAACAGAGAAAAAAGGCAGGCTATTATTTTTATACTTTTTATAACACCAGACTCAGGCTAAAGATATTTAATCACAAGGTGTTCCAGTGGCCAGCTTTGCAGCAATGAATGCAAAGTCCTGCACTGCAAGGCTCTCGATGGAGCAGATAATCAGACATTAGTCTTCTCAGCCCAGTCTTCAACGTAGTCCTTAGGGAAACAAAAATAAATCCAGTCACTTATGTTTCATTATTTCTCATATTCATTGTTTCTCTGTTCTGTTTTAATTTTATTATGACATATTTCTCTGGTTTTTAGTCTAATGATATCCATATTTTGTTCTTTGTTTCTTCTATAAATGTACACTTCGCAAAAGAAGAAATCAATAATTTTTCTTTTAAACAGTTTTCATCATAGGGAGATCTTAGAGCTGTCAAACAATTTTCTATCTTAGTGTCATTCTTCTTTCTGAAACACAGTAAGCTATAGTTTCTGTATATCTTTTGTAGTTAAGCTAGCATATTGACAATTAAATGTGTCCTTGATCTGAGAGCTTTAGAGGTAGAGCAGCCTGTAATGGTAATTGCACTACATAAGCAAAGTAACTGACATGATTTATTGCTATGTCAAATAATAAACATGGCTTTTTGAGATTTTTTTTTTCATGAGAATGATCCGGATCTGTGCCTGACCTTGTATCAAACTAAAGCATGTCACCATGCTTTATTTTTTTAGCTACTGTCTTTTTAATCCTTGTCCTTAATTTCAAAGATTCAGTTTTATTTGATGGTCTCGACTTCTGCCATTGACTTGGATATTTTACGGGCCAATGCCTATCTTTCTCAGAAATACAGATCTCTTCATCTTGAGACATAATAAAGGTCAGCCTAGTGTGGGAGTGTGTGCATTTGGTTTTGTATTGTATGTTCTTTGTAATGGTTCAGTTCTCTGTACCCTCAACCCATCATTAATATTCCTTTGTTCCTTCACTCTCCCTCACAGTGAGTTATTTTTAGCTCGCACCTGTTAGATTCAGTTAGATGTCAATCTCCCTTTCCCGCCTTTGTTGTCACCCTCCTACTCAGTCCTGATTAGTCCAAGTTATGTCTCTCCTCCCCTGAAGCCTCCTAGCAACTGGTCCTGGTTGGCCGGAGACGGCTAGCCACTCCCTTTGCTCCTCCTGTCCTGTCCAGTTAAAACCCCTCCACACAGTTGTTTCCTCGGCGAGTCCTGGGCTGAGGAGGTGTTGCAATAAATCCCTCCTGTTGTACCAGCACTGTCTCCCTCTTTGTCTCCTCCATCTCGTCGTGACTGACAGCGTCCTGCCTGCCCCTTTTCAGGACAAGGACTCACAGGAGTCAGCCCTGTTTGCCAGCATACAGGCTGACCCTCAGTGGCCGGTGTCCACAGTGCCCGAGCTAGCCGGTGGCACGGACCAGAGTCCTCAGTAGGCACCGCGACAGTGGTTTGGTGCCCAATGCGTGGCCCAAAAAGGGACTTTCAGTCGCTTCAAGGACCTCACGGACAGGACTGGCGGAGCTCTGAAATAGGAACAGAGTTTCCGCGAAATCGTCCTTGGACGTCCCGCCGCCTCTGGTCGAGCAGCCTCTGTGGAGGAGTGCTCCCAGAGGAAGGGAAGGTTGCCGGCTTCGCAGCACTCAGAAGACGGTCTTCCCTCGACGGAGGAGTTCCTGAGACCGGATTTTTCGCACCCACACCAGGGATCGGAGATTTAGAAGATTGGTAAGTATAACCTCCTTTGCTGCGGGGAGGGTTTTTCAGGACTAAGTTCCTTCATACTTTGTGATAGCCCTGAGTGGCTTTGTTAGGTTGCACAAACCTGGGGGTTGGGTTTTGTGGCCCTTCGCCTCGGTCGGGAAGTCCCTGGTGCCTTCAGTTTGTTTAGTTGGTGTTAGCATTTTGGTTTGGGCGAGTGTCTGTGTAGCTAGGCTCCAGGCTCACGAGGCTGTCAGCATTTTGAGTGTTGAGACACAAGGCAAAAATAATTGGGGAGTTGCTGCTCAGCCAGTTTTCGTTAAGCGTCGTGCCCTGAGGTGAGTTTTTACAGCAGTGTTAGTGAGTGCAGAGTTTTGGACTGATTAAACAGATTTGGAAGCGTGCAACAGTTTTAGTTTTGGTTTCGATTCTTAAGTTCTAACTGGTCTCAGTGATTGCGCAGACTTTAACATCTACTTGAGAGCAATGGGTGCGTCTCTCTCTGCTGCGCACGAAGAGGTTTTTCATGTTTGTGTCAGGCTGTTGGAGACTGACAATGTTAAGTTTTCTAAGGGCTGCCTCAAGAGGTTGGTCCGATGGATTTTCCTGCATTTTCCAAAAGTCTCCCAAGCAGAAATCCACAACACAAAATTTTGGAGTGCTGTGGAGAACAAATTATTACAATTAGGAAGTGCCAAGGACAAAGAAGTACAAAAATTCTCATTTGTAATCATGCAACTGAAAGCAGCATCTAAAAGATTGGAAATGCAGACAAGTCCGTGGACGAGACAGTCCGCCCCATCTTCCCCTTCCCTCAGTCCCAGACCCTCTACCCCGAAAAAAGGAATTTTAAAGAGAGCGGGGACCCAACGGTCTTCTAGCTCAGGCTCTCTCCAAAATTCCCGATCCCCCAGCCTCAGCAGTCTTGGCCAGACTGCTGAGGACTCCTTGGGACGCCCTGGCCAGGCAGCCCGAGGATCTTACCCTTCCCGTACTTCCCCATCCCGTAATCCTAAAGTTAAATTTAATTTAAGTGCGTCACACCATTCACAAAATGGCGGCTGTGATGCACAAGATGGCGACTACTCGACCTTGTGGTCGTCAAACCCTTCTTCTTACCACAACCCCTTCTGTCCCACCCCCCATCCCTTTCCTCCCAACCCCTTCCTTTCCCAAACCCTTCCCACTTCCTGAATGCTCCCGCCCACTCACCCTGCCCATCGACCCGCCCCTGAGGCAGACTCATGCGCGTCTCCTTGCCCCAGAAGGAGGCCATCTTCCCACCCTGTTTCCCATGCCCTCTCTTCTGGTTCCCACGGTTCGGAACCGGAAGACAAGAGCGATGGCGAACCGGAAGTTGCTCTCTCTGCTGCACCTGTCACCTACCACAGAACACACAGTGATGACACAACCAAACCCAATTGGCATCCTTTCTCCCAAAACATAATTAGAGATTTATGCAAGGCGCACAAAGACTACGGCAGAGAGAGTCCATACTTCCAAGGCCTTCTTACCGCCAATCTCGCAGGTGTCACGGCTGTGCCTGCAGACTTAAAACAGCTCTTTTCCTGCCTCATGTCACGCACAGAGTTTAAACTCTGGGAGGCAGCTTTCAAGCAGGCCTTGCAGGAAGCCATGCCTCACCTGTCCTTCCCTGCCCTTGATGAACAGGGCAATCCCCTTTCACTGGATTTATTTTGTGGTGAGGGCACATACAGTTCACCTGAAACGCAAGCAATGCTCATTCCCTCAGCAGTCCTTTCTATTGTGAAGGATCTCGCTTGTAAGGCATTCTTTGCTTTACAGCCGCATGGACCAATGCCCCCGTACACCCAGATAAAGCAAGGGCTTTCTGAATCATATATTGACTTTGTTGAAAAACTTACACGTGCAATTGAAATTCAAGTGAAAAATGAGGGTGCGCGCGATCAGGTACTAGAGGAAATCGCGTTTATAAATGCTAATGCCTTGTGTCGCCAAGCGATTCTCAGTCTTCCTATAGATCCGCCATGCACTCTCCAAGCCATGTTGCAGGTATGCCAACAGAAGGTTCCCTTCCTCGCACCACCGACCCAACCTAGACAGCCACCACCAGCTACTCCTTCCAGAGGTGTACACATTGCAGAAGTCTCCACCCTATCTCATCAGAGGCGCTTCGTCCCACAACGCAGATCTTCCATCAATAACAAGCGTCCTGGGTTCTGTCACATATGCAGAAACCCAGGCCACTGGGCTGCTGAGTGTCCTGCCAAACCACCTGAAGAAGTGCCTGGCACACCTACACCCTCACACAAAAATTCAAAAAACTAAAAGGGGAGCGCGAGTCCGCCCAGTGTGACGACCCCAATCGGGCGGACCATGCAGGGGACAAACAGGGGGGTCAAACACCTACTGGAGACCAATTACCGGACTCGGCTCTTTCCTCACATGAACTTGACTTAGCATGACCTATTCTGAAAACAACATCTTTTCATCAACCCTACAGGCTTCACCTCACGAGAGGGCTCTTCATAAAAGACCGTGATTGGCGTTTTGTGAAGATTGACCCAACGCAACTTCACGACTGGCCAGCCACCGGCGACAGTAAGTGCATCGTTGTCGGCGATTGCAAACATACTCCGCAGGAGATTGAGGTTCTTCCTGGGACACTTATCAACTGTCCCAGGCACCTCCTTCTCTGGCTGCGTTGCACTCGCCCACCCATTTTCTTACCAAAGGGCCAAATAATAGCACAGGCCCTTCCATATGGAGATCCAGCGCATTTTCCATTCTCTGTCAATGCAGTACATAGAGTCGCATCTCAAAACCCAAAGATTAGATGCACTTTTACATTGGGTGGGGAGTCCATTGACAAGGACCTTGTGTTTGACGCAGGAACACATGTAACGATCATTCCCACCAATGAGTGGCCGTCACATTGGGCCTTGGAGGACGTGGCAGGTCATGTCCAGGGTGTTGGAGACATCCAATTGGCGAGACAGTCGAAGAGCGTGGTGAAAATTAAGGGGCCAAAAGGACAATTGGTGACACTTCATCCTTTTGTTTTAGACTACAAAGAGCCTCTGCTTGGAAGAGACCTTATGGCCCAGTGGGGGGTCACAATTGACATTCCTGACCCCTCACAAAATTTTTGGGCAGCGGCCGCTGAGAAGCGCCCGACCCTCAAACTGAACTGGAAAACAAATGAACCAGTCTGGGCCAAACAGTGGCTGCTAACAAAAGAAAAATTGCAGGTGCTTGAAGAGCTCGTGGAGGAGCAACTTGCTAAAGGACACATCCAGGAGACCAACTCTCCCTGGAACTCGCCAGTTTTTGTCATTCAAAAGAGTGACAAGAAAGGATGGCGCCTCATCCACGACTTCCGCCAAATTAACAATGTAATAGAAGACATGGGGTCTCTACAACCAGGGATGCCTTCCCCAAACATGCTCCCCCGAGACTGGAATTTGGCAGTTATAGACATCAAGGATTGTTTTTTCCAAATTCCTCTTCACCCTGATGATGCGCCGTGTTTTGCCTTCTCGGTACCTTCCATCAACCGAGCGGCCCCGAGGAGCACTGGAGAGTGCTCCCACAAGGAATGAAAAACTCTCCAGTGATGTGCCCACACTACTTCTTTTCCTTGCTGTCTCCTGTGCGCGCAGCCACGGAGGGGGTTGTCATCCATCATTACATGGATGACATCCTCATTTGCGCGCTGACCGAAGATGTACTTTCACATGCGCTTGACCGTGTAACAGATTGTTTAGTCGCTGTAGGGTTCGAGCTGCAAAAGTACAAAGTTCAACAGATGCTGCCCTGGAAATACCTGGGCCTTGAGATCACGAAGAGGACCATTGTTCCTCAGAAATTGGAAATTTGGACGAAGATCCAAACCCTTGCGGATGTCCATCAGCTTTGCGGTACTTTGAACTGGGTAAGGCCCTGGCTAGGTCTGACCACCGAGGACCTAGCCCCTCTTTTCAATTTATTGAAAAGGGGAGAGGAGCTGAGTTCTCCTCGGGCACTGCAGAGGCAAAGGCGACGTTAGAGAAAGTTCAACACGCGATGTCGACGCGACAAGCTCACAGGCACAACCCGGAGCTGCCCTTCAAATTCATCATAATGGGTAAGCTGCCGCACCTTTATGGAATCATTTTCTAATGGGACACTCACGCAAAAACATCATCATGTAACACCAAGGGCCAAGGCAGGGGAGATCCACTTCTTATTATAGAGTGGGTCTTTCTCAGCCATCAGTGGCCCAAGAGGATGACACAGCCCCAAGAGCTGATGGCTGAGCTCATTCGCAAGGCAAGAACGCGAATGAGGGAGTTAGCCGGATGCGACTTAAGAGTGCATTCACATGCCAACTGGATTGTCGACAGGCCAGATAACAAAACCAATGTTGGAACATCTGCTTCAAGAAAATGAAGCTCTACAATTCGCACTAGACTCCTTCACGGGCCAAATTTCGATTCACAGACTGGCCCACAAATTATTTAATTCGGACGTTAGCTTCACATTGGCTTTGAAGAGTGTTCGGAGCAGGAGACCCCTCGATGCTCTTACAGTTTTTACTGACGCGTCCGGGAGTTCTCACAAGTCGGTAATGACTTGGGAGGACCCCAAAACTCGGCAGTGGGAGGCAGATATCAAAACTGTTGAGGGCTCACCTCAGATAGCCAAGTTGACCGCAGTCGTGAGGGCGTTCGAGAGGTTCCCCTGACCTCTAAATTTAGTTACCGACTCCGCTTACGTTGCGGGGGTGGTGTCTAGAGCTGATCAGACAACACTACAAGAGGTGTCCAACATGGCTCTTTACAAGCAGTTCTCGAAACTTGTAAAGTTAGTCTCCCACCGAGAGCATCCATTCTATGTGATGCACACAGGGTCACATACTGATTTGCCAGGGTTTATTGCTGAGGGCAACTGGAGGGTTGACGCTGTCGCTGCCCCTGCAGCAATAGCCCCATTGCCTGACGTCTTCCAGCAGGCCCAACTTAGCCATCACCTCTTCCATCAAAACACGCCTAGCCTGGTCAGATGCTTTCATCTGACTCGTCAGCAGACTAAGGCGATCGTTGGCTCGTGCCCATCCTGCCAGTCCCACACCGTGCCCACCTTACACACGGGGGTTAACCCTCGCGGATTGAGCAGTTGTGAACTGTGGCAAACAGACGTCACGCACATAACATCTTTTGGAAGACTAAAATATGTTCATGTGTCCATCGATACTTTCTCTGGCGCTCTCTATGCTTCTGCGCACGCAAGCGAGAAAGCCAAAGATGCCATCAGTCACCTGATCCAGGCTTTCTCATTCATGGGCATCCCCAAGGGAATTAAAACAGATAACGGCCCTGCATATAAATCCGGGGAATTTGCAGCTTTCCTACAGCAATGGGGAGTGGAGCACAAGACCGGCATCCCCCCCTCCCCCACTGGCCAAGCCATCGTGGAAAGGACCTATCAGAACATCAAATGGGTCCTCGACCAACAGCAACAGATATTGAAGATTGAACCGCCGGCAATTCGGTTGGCCAGAGCATTGTATACCATCAATTTTCTCAACTGCTCATTTGAGAACATGAATCCGCCAATCACGCGTCACTTTGGTTCTGTGGTGAGTACGAACCTATGCAGAGGCCACCAGTTTTAGTAAGGGCACCCGAGTCAGGGAAGGTTGAGGGTCCATTTGACCTCATGATGTGGGGACGCGGGTACGCCTGCGTTCTCACACCCTCTGGAGCCAGATGGGTCCCAGCTAAATGGGTCAAGCCTTTCATTGACAAAAAGCCAAGGCATGTCAGCTCAGTTCCACAAGTAGCATCCGCAGCGCTACGTCGCAGGCGCAAGGTCTCCAAAGAAACCCCTCTTCACCCCCTGTTTGAGTGGGAACATGATGATCCCCTCACCTATTTCAGTACCCACTATTGATTATGTTTCCCTCTTAAGACTTGTTTCGTAGATCCAGCCACCCTCGAGCCATCATGAAGAGCCTCCCAACCATCGCCCTGCTTGCCAGCCTTCTGTCCATCTGCCAGGCTTGGATTGTCTCGCAGCCGAAAGCCAATGTCTGGGCAACTCTCGCTCGATCAGTGGGGCAAGATCACATATGCCTCAACCAAGCTAGTGCCTCTGACCCGATGTCGACGTGCCTCGTGGGGATTCCATTCAAAGTAGAAGAGATGCCCAGCACATTAGTCATCAAAAGACAGATAAGTCAATCATCAGACCTCCAAGAGTCACACTCTTCTGGGCCCCTGGTAGCCTGGAGAAAGTTTACACACAGTTTAAATAAAACAGATCAGGAGCCACCAGAATTAGAGCTCCTTGGCTCTTCACAAGCTCTGATCTGTGTCTACAACATGAAGCCTACCAGTGGTGATAGCCCCAGACATACCCATGTCATTCAATCTAACACCCTTTATCATTCCAGGTCTTGGTGTGAACGCCTAGTGCGGGTAACAGCCACTCCCACAGCCTAGCAATTAGATCTGATAAAGGCAATCCTAAGCTCTAGTAACAGTATGACTGTACACGTATGCATTGCTATAAGTGCAATTCATGATCCATATTTTGATAATAAAGATTTTGTTTTTCTCCAGCCACAGATGGGGATTTTCCAAGGTGGGATATCATCATGTTCCTCCTTCCTACTGAGACAGCTGAGATTGGTGAAGAGCCTTCTTAACCATTTGAACACAAATTTCCCTAGTAGGAATATATTCTACTGGCCAGTGGGGTAGGTTTGCTCTTGCTAAACCACTGTTACATTCACAGGTATTTGTGAGTTCTAGGGGTACTCATTGGAATATTTTGTTTCAGAGTGTCCCTCAGTTTTTTGTGGGACACTGATCACAAAAATCTCTGTAAACTCTGCTAAGTACATCTCTTGTGTTTTAAGTATGTTTTTTAAGAAACTTTCACTTTATATTTATATGAAATAGAAACCTTATTTCACTTGGTGAGTAAAAAAGACTTGGTGTAATATATCTTCGCTGGTCTTTCTTACGGTATCATTGACAGAAAGTGCCCATACATGCAGCTATCTGTTTAGATGTGTTGTGTCATTGTTTTTAAGGCTTTGCATTTCATTAAGGTAAATAGCAGTTTGGTGTCTAAGGGCAGATATTAAATGCCTGAAGTTAGCAGGTAAATGTTACATATATAAAGACTTCTGAATCACAGATAATATTATCTAAAGAGTAAAACAACGATGTTGCTCCTATTGCCTTGAGCGTCATCAGTGTGGTTCTCACTGTTCCTCAGAATAAAACAATTGAAGCAATTTATTCTTGAGACATACGCTATATAACTCTATCCATTATTGTTGTAGTGAAGTATAAATAAGGCTTTAAGCTGATTTCAGCAGCACAGTCCAATACGTAGGGGAATGATAGAAGTTATGATATTTCTTTTTCTGAGACCAAGGATCCCCTTCTGCCCAGAAATATTTTTGACTTACCTGTTTACCCGGTAAGCCAAAGTGTTCTATTAAGATCAGGCTGGCTAGACCGTATGGTGTAACACAAATGACTTCTGCAAATCAGCTCCTCCCTTACTGTATGATTTAATCCTAGTAGAAGGTATTGAATTAACATTTCAGCTCTATAGGGATATTTGTGTATTTAGTCCACATTATGACTGTTCTAACAAGGGAGATACTGTAATTTATTGTTTTTAAACCACAGCTGGAAGCTGGATCTGTACATTATTTTTTTTGTTAAGCAAGATTCTAAAAGAACAAAAAACCAATTTTATCATTACTATTCTTATGGTTCTATCTGGTCCTTTTTCAGTTCTTTCAGACCTGAATCAATTTGACCAATATGGTTGTGGATGAAAATAAATTTAAAAAAAAAAAAACTGTCTTGACAAAGGGGAAATAAATGAATGGATCAGGAGGTGAGATAGGGTGATAGTGCAGCTACATGAGAAAATGGGAAAAATCACTAGGACGTAGAAACTGTATGTGCACTCAGCGACATGAGAAGGATCGATTAGGTGAGGGGTGGAAGGTAGGAGAGATGAGGAAGAATGGGGTAATAGAGGGCAATAAATTGTTTCTGTTTTAATGTGTGAGGAGAATGGAATGAAATAGGAACCTGAAGGATCATGTGCAGCTGTCAATATGATGAGCTTTTTGAATACAAAATATATTGCTTGTTGTCCTGGGTTTTGCCTGTGCACTTTGCACAGATGAGTTGTTTGTATGAAAATCACTGGCACACATAAAAATCTGTGAACTGTAAATGTGGATGTCATGCAGAAAAAGAATGTACTGAAATTCACACAGGCTCATGGAGGTGTTGATGAAAGCACATCCCGTAACAACATCCCCAGCTGGTGGCAGAACAGTTTTGGCCATCATATAGTCTTAGACTCTTTCTTATTATCTCTACTAATGATTGAATATTCCTGTTAATCTCTGATATGAATAGCTGAAATAGCCTATCTATGTATTATTGGCCACCATATCCATAGGCTCTAAGAACAGAATCCTAGACAAGAATCCTAGACAAGAATTTCTCTGCAAAAAGAAGTAAAACTAAACTGTTAGACCTGAAAGTTACTGAAATCACCCAATATATCAAGAAGCAGTGAAGGTGAAACACTCAGTAGTATCAGTCATCAGTGAAAGAAGTAAAGTGAGAACATGCCAACACCTTTTACTTGCAGAAAAATGTGAGGAGAAAAAGTTTTCAGAGAAAGAAAACAATGAAATATAGTAATTATTCTGTTTTGTTGCTATTTTATTGCCATGTAAATGGAAACAATAAAAGCAGGATTTCATGTATTGTTGGATTGGAGACAGTATGAGAAAGAATATAATGAACAGACAAATATTTCTATTTACAATTGATGTGAAAGAAAAACATGGATATAATTACAAACCCACTTCCGTATTTATGCGGAAATTTTTTTTACTGTTGAAGCTCCTTATGGGTTAGGTGGTTTCATGTAAGCTGTTATTTCACAAACCAGCTTCTCTTCTGCAAAGTCATGTTTCTGTAGGTTTGAATTTGCAACACATAGTCTAAGTTGAAGACATTATTATCGTTTAATTTACTTTATTTTCCTACAAGAAAAATCAGCTACAGAAAGCCAACTTCTCTGCTTAAAAAAACAGGTAGTACTGGTAGCTAGCAACCATTATTCTTGGAAACCAAACCGACCTTCCTTCCTTCCTTCCTTCCTTCCTTCCTTCCTTCCTTCCTTCCTTCCTTCCTTCCTTCCTTCCTTCCTTCCTTCCTTCCTTCCTTCCTTCCTTCCTTCCTTCCTTCCTTCCTTCCTTCCTTCCTTCCTTCCTTCCTTCCTTCCTTCCTTCCTTCCTTCCTTCCTTCCTTCCTTCCTTCCTTCCTTCCTTCCTTCCTTCCTTCCTTCCTTCCTTCCTTCCTTCCTTCCTTCCTTCCTCCCTCCCTCCCTCCCTCCCTCCCTCCCTTCCTTCCTTCCCTCCTTCCCTTGTCCCTCCTCCCTCCCTCTTGTCCCACCCTTTCTCTTTCATCTTTTCTTATTGTTATTGCTTAGTCAAGTGACTTAGGGTGTTCCCATTTAAAATTGTGGTTTGAGTTGAAAGAGCTGAGGATATATGTTGCACAAAGAGGAGATGCAATAACAATGTTTGTGTTCCTCCTATTAAAAAACATGGCGACATGAAGATGGAATAATCAAACAGGAGCTTGAAAGGCTGCAGCTTTAGAGGTAAAAAAGGGATAAGCAAATTATAGAAGTTTCCTTGGCAAGAAAGCAGTGATTCTTGTATATTCAAACCCTGTGCGCTGTTGTGCTTCCAGTCTCTATGGTAACAACAACACAGACAGAGGAGGAACACTGAGGAAAGGCTGATGGAAACAAAACATGCTTACATTTTCAAAAATGCCTGGGGAATCTGAGTTTTGCATGACTTGACGAAAATAAACAAAATTCATTCTCTAAACGCTTAGATTCAGCTTCACTAAATGGAGCTCTTCTGAGGTGTCTAAAGTTAGTGTAAGGTAAGCTGGATTCCGTAAAGGCATTAAAAGTGAAAAAACTTGTTATGCTGACTGTCACTTATGGCAACATTTCTCAGCCTTCTGTTGTATTCCTGGAATGAAAGCCCCCACATTTTGCACAATGCTTCAAACACATGAACAAAATCTTTTGAATAAATCAAGACACAGAATCTAGCCTGAACTCCTATACAGATATAGTTGATAATCTATTCTTAGCTCATCAGATTGAAATTTGACATCAAGAGTCCCATTTTTATATGTGAGTGATTTAATTTTTAGTGTTACTAAGCAAATCACATGCTGCACCTTCCCCTGACAGCATCAAATCATTGACAGACTTGTAAATGCCATATTTAACAAAAAATTGAGACTGAAACAAAAGAAATTATTGCAATACATTTTCCCCTATATAGTTTTTAGATTTTCTGCAAGGATTTTTGCATTTTTGAGAGTCCTCATGTGACACATTTCTGGCATAGAAGAAATTATGTAGCAGTCACTGCTCAGATTAAACCTAGTACAGAGGTGAAATGTGCAGCAGCTGAACAAGGACAGTAACAAAGAAGCACATGAGTAATCTCAACAGTGAAGGAAAGAATTATTCTTAGAGAAATGCCAAATGTTTTCTTTCTCACTGACATCTCTTCAACTCCTATTATACCATTTATAAGAGGGACAAGGACATCTTTGACTAATTTTCAGCAATTTATGTAAAGTTCAGCTAGAAGGCAGGTGAAATTAAAACCTTTTTCCTGAGAGAATAGGAGTGACTAATAAAGCACTTCTTCACCAATACACAGTAGCTTGATTTAAAAAGAAGTCTATTAGAGGATAGTATGAATTTTTTGATTGCAGATTCAAACCTCTTCTAAAAGGTAACAAAATGTTATTTCATTCTTCAACTTGGCATGTCTGTATGTCTGTTTTGAATCGTTCTTGTTTTGGTTCTGAGTTATATGGAAACCTAGTGATCCTAAAAATGTATGAACAACCTGTTCACCAGCTAAGATAACTCTTCACGACCTACATATTCCTGGTATTAAAGAATAAATCAATCCCCTTTTTTTACAGCCACATGCTCAGCGGTTGAACTCTCTTAGCTGTGGTTTGGGGTGTATATGAAACTTCTAGGAGTTTGTCATCACTAGAGCTTTGATCTTTGCTGCTCCACTATATAAAGGAGCCCTCCATAATTGGAACACTAATTCACAGTAGATGTGGATTTAATTTTGTCAGCGTAACAGTGAAAATAGTTAAATAATCTGTGTATTTATTGCGGGCATGATGCTTTACTTGAAACAATTACCACCAACACCTTTTTAAAGGAAAATAAGTCATTCTGTTGCAGCAAGGACTGAAAAATTTAGGGGATAGTGTTCTTTTTTTTACTGCCAGGTCTTGTTATTACATAGTACTTCAGTTCTTGAAGAAAGAGAAAAGAAATAAAAAAGGATAAATAAAAATAAAATAAAACTTTAAAAAATATATAACCCCATAAAAAGTCTCTATAAAGTAAGTAACAGAAAACAGATTTTCAATATGGTCCTCTGAGTGGAAATAGTTAATTAGCAAGAGATCATTCAACTGGAAATTTGTATTATGAAAGCTTCCGATATTTATCCAATAGACTTTAGTTGACTGCTACAAATGCAACCCATTGCTCTTACAATGTAATTATAAAGGGACAACATAAGTCTGCTTATTTTTTTTCCTAACAAACATTTCCCCTGATTATTATGTCAGTATCAGCCAGGTTTTTTTTCCAAAAACATGATTTATATTATGTGCCTATTGGAACTTTCATTATATTCCACACTTGTGTGCATTAAGCATTTCTTAGCTAGTTTTTGGTAATAAATCATGATTGAGCTTCAAGTACTTTTGGATTGAAATAATGTGTGTGCAAAATCTACTTGCAACACAGCCATGCTAAGTAACAAAATAGAGAGAAGGTGCTGTGCTGTCAGCTGAAGTGGCATCAGAAAATATTATTCTTCTCTGCTTTTGGTCATATGTACAGATATTGTCCCAAATAGGAAAAAGGAAAAAAAATACTGTGTTTCTTATGAAAATACACTGTTTCTTATGAATTTGGAGAAAAGCTTGATTTGAATTTGAATTTTCTGTCTAGGTAGAATGTCTCATGTCCACTCACTCCCTCCAACTTCTTTTAGTGTTTTTCTGTATATTAAATATTTATGTATTGAGAAAATTCAATAGAGAATTCAAATGTATGTATACTACACAGATTTGATTTATTTTCAAGAATTTAGACGTGTTCTTAATTAAGGTTTCTCCAGCAGTGAGATATATAGACAGGAAGAATTCTATTCTATTCTCTAACAGTGTGGTACTGTTTAGTATTGTGACAGATAAGCAAATGCATATTACTTAAAACCTAAGAGTATCTATAAGTAAAGATAAATATCATGCTAGGACTTCCTTGTACAAGATAATTTCTTATATCATAGAAACACATCTGGTGCAATTTATTAGGATTATCACATTAACAGAGATTTATCCATAAATGAACTGCAGTTCAGAAAGAGACATATGAACCTAAGGTGCTGTACTTTGGCTATGGGCCTAGATCTGCATTTCCATTCATCTCTAGATCTGCTACTCTCCTGGATATAGCAAACATCAGTTTACTTGCACTTGTACAAAAACTAGGCAATGACTGAGAATGAACCTATCAGAATTATCTGAGCAGTCTTCATCCAGGTTCATTACAATATTCATCCTAGCATATTTTAGACAAATTGCCATTGAGTAAAACAAAAATCTGTCTGAAAAAGAGAGAGAAAGAGATAGTGCTTTTTTATAAAATAAGTGGTTTATTACTAGGCTAGAGGGAAGTGTTTTCTTGTCCTGGTCAGTCCTGGTTTTCTTTTTAGAGACATGTGCATAACAGAAAAGGCTAGAATATGGACTCTCTTTATATGCTAGTGTAGTTAGAGAGTTTTGTCTTAAAGGGGGATTCTAACTCCCTTAGATAATGGAGAAAATTGCTCAAATTCTTTTGTACTACTTAGGGTTCTCAGGTAATTACACTTAAAATGAAGGAAGAAATGTGTCAGGAAACAGCTTCTAATTTAGCAATCATAGTGATTGAAATGACTGAAAACTTAATTTGTGGAGGTAAATAATTTATATGGCTGTTATCTTCAGTGATCAGAGCATTTTTTAGTATGAGCAGAAACTCCTGCCTGAATCACAGTTAGATTTTCATTCTGGCCTAACTTGCATTTCTGAAGTGTTCCAGTGAAGTGTATGCCAAGTATGCACCTTTAACAAAAACTTTGTTGCTACAGTCCCTAAAAATTGCTGTTAGCATATCAGTTTGGTCTTTTATAGGTTCATATGATCAGTCTTCCGATACTCTCTTTATGACATGTCTGAATATGCTTGGAGGGGGCAGTGAACATCATTCTAAGCACAAATATCCTTCTGGGATACCTTTACACTGTCAAGTATCTTCTTTTGTTGTTTCAAATCTCCTGTTCAGTCATGTGATCTGTATGCTAGTTTGCCCAGGGCTGTATTTGGATAAAAGATAAGTTGTTGTCTCTGAGACTAAACTGAGGAAGGGTTATGGGGATAGTTTGATCTGCTTCCTATACACACCAACAGCATTTTCTGTTGTAGTGTCATTAAAATCCTTCCTCCACCCACACCAGTATGATATCATTTACACATTGTAGTGGGAATGGCATCTGACGTATATGGTTAGATATAAACAGTCTATAGCATTGCCTAGCATGGACCAAAACCACAGCAAAGGAGTATTGTTGCAAACCTCAAATATGTGTGCTGGTCACCCACAATTTCTTATATGGGATAGCTAGCTTACAACATATGAATACAGTGGGAAATTTGGAGCAAACAGAATGTGATAGAGATGTAGACACCCTGGAAATATTCAGCCTTTATGGGCAAAATTCATGAGTTTCCATCATGAAGTTAGTGAGCCATATGTTATATCTCAAAATGGACCCCTTTAGCACTGTAACCTGTTACCTCCCTGTGGCTTGACTACAGAAATCTCAGATGAGAAAGAAGTTACAGACTTTCATACAACATCATCAGGAATGGACAACATAGGCCTTTCTTACAAAACCTGATCACTTTTAGTCCTCTTCTGATGAAGGTTCTATACAAACCTCTTCTCTTGCAGACCCTTAATCTAATCTCAGTCAATAGTGTATTAACTGCTTCCTCATCAAATCTATCCTGAAATGTCCCAAAAGAACCTAAGAAAGGTAGGGTTATCACCTTAACCAGTTTCCAAAATAGGGATATTGCCCCGATGAGACAAATTCTTGGACCGTTATGCAAAATTAACTATGAACCTTTTCCTGTTGAAAATAACCCATATATGCTGAATGAACTATGGAAACAGAATATAACTTTAGCTTCAGATACTCTTCCCTTACACAGTATCAACCTTCAATTTCTAGAATTCTTCTCCATAAACAATTTGGTATATTCTTGTTTTTCATTAAATATTTTTAAAGACAAAAACAAGTGGTTTTACTTGTTCATTTCACCAAATGTGATGCTTACATATGCCATGTTTAAAAGTGAAGGTCAGCTGTTTCAGCTAGCTTGAATTTTTTTAATTAATTTTAAAATTTCTCTTAAAATGCTGGGGTGCAGAGAGAAAAAAGCCATCAAATCATATTCTATTTTTGCTGCTGGACTTGAGGAGCCTACAGAGCAATGACTCAAAACAACAAACAAATGGAAAAGCAGCCAGACTGGCATGACTGCCATTCTATTGTCATAAATTTGACCCCCCTTGGAATATTATTTTTAAGGACTGGAAAGGCAGAAAACTAAATTCTGCTCTCAGTTACCATGGAACAACCTCAGCTTTACTCCGTTTCTTCACAATAATGAGGACATATTTTATGTCTGAGAAAAACTTAGTTTACTGAGTTTAGAATCAACACTGCAGAAAAAATAAAATATGCACAGTAGGTTTAGTTTGTTGTTCCTGCTTTGCAGTAGTAGGTGCAAGAAGTAAGGTGAATGGCTGTAATCACACAATGAAGAGTATTACTTTTTGAGCAATGCATGTTGTCAGCAAAATGAAATTACTTAAAACATTCAATTAAATGTTTTCCTTTACTTTTGATGAGGCATACGAGGAATATGAACAAAATGCACAGTTTATTGCTCCCTTCCTTTCTTTTTTACTGGCTATGAATTCAATCTACCAAAGTGCCTGTTCTTTATCCTTGTTACACATGCAGTTTGTACAGTGGATCATGCTGCTAAATGGAGGATTTGTAATGGCACAGTAAATGTGTGGAAATTATAATCCAGTTCATCAGAGTTCTTGTGCCTAGCATTTGCAGAAATGCTCAAGAAACAAAAGAAACTCCATCCAGTTATGTGTCTACTGCCCAGCAAGTAGACACATGAATTTCAAACAAGAAGTCTCTCCATAGTCACAGCTGACGCTCATTTTCCTCCATTACTAAATATCCTTATTTAAGGCAGGGAATTTGAGGAGGGAACAGAAGACACGGATGTAGTTACCTACAGATGACTTAGATGAAGTTTCTTGACTATCTCTTAGAGTCTTTTTCCCCCTCCTCTGTGCAAGCTTCTTAGAAAATCTTCCATGTGCGTCTGTTACATGCATCATTCTGGATCAGTGACTTGTACTGTCTCATGGGGGGAAAAAATGCACCAGTTAAAGTAGTTTAGAAACCAGAGGTTCATCCTAAAGTAGCTAGAATAACTGATTAACTAATTTCAAAATTAGGTCTTGTATTGGTGAAAAGAAAAATCTTAATTTAAGGGAATAAAGCCTCATATGTTTACGATTGCTGAAAATGGAGAAGGTCATAGATACCATCTGTACCAGCTGGAATTTTTGTGTAATCTTGGCACAGAGACTCAGAGGCACTGACCTACCATCTAACCTGGGCATGGCAGGAGTCTCTGCAGGAGAAAGATTAAAGCTTCCCAACAAACTGAAACCAGAAAAATATACTGGAAATTAGAAGAAAATGAGGGTTTTCATTTAACTGCACTTAAAGAGGACTTAAATAGGAGTCCAGTGCTTTGGGCCACTTGGTACTTGTAAGGACTATTTACTTACCCTAAAAAGTGAAGGAAATGTCACAGTATTTCAAAGAAATTTCCTTTTCAATTAAAAGGATTTCTTTCTTCAAACAGATTTTTTTTATTCATAACTGCATTCTATTAAAGGTCTTGACACTTTGTCAGTAGCAGCAGATGGAAATTAGGCTTGTCTTAGCATTGACCAATTTGCATTGCAGAAAATCTTAAAAGATTTGTTTTTATTAGTGTCTAGCTAAGGAAATCTGGAGTTATTTAGTTGAAAGGTGATCTTCAAGTTTAGTCTTGAAGATCAAATCTATTTTTTTATTAACCTCGTGTTTTTTTGTGATCCTCTGATCATTCTCATTTCACAGGGTTGTCTCTCTTCACTGTTACGTCTTTTAAGCAGCATGCTCTTCATGCTGCAGGTATGTTTTCCTTTAGTTCACACAAACTGTTGTGGCTAGCTTTGTTTTAGGTTTGTTTTCTCCCTTTTCTCTGTAGCATGGTCTACACTGATGATTTACTCTCTTATATTTCCGATACAGCTTTTTGCAAAACTCTTAAAGTCTTTTTCCCCTCAAACTTTTCCAAAGCACCTGATATGCATTTATCATTATAAAAAAAAACAACCCAGCTATCTTCACCCGATTTATTTTCTTAGAGAATTTCTCAAATTTGAAAAAACATGTCAATTTTAAGCCTCTTTACCAACTTAGTTTCTTCCAAGTAGATATAATAAGCATTTTTGAAAATACATAGGTATCTAATTCTTGTGTCTATCTTAGGGCAAGTTTATCTAGCGTGTTCTTCATTAAAAAACCTGTAAAGGGTGTAAAACTCATCCTAAATTACCTCCATCCAAAAGACCTTTTATTTAGTTGAATCTGACATTAAAAAAATGTTACTTTTTCATTAGCATTTCAAATTCTTCGTAAACTCATTCTTATGTTTAGGTTTCTAGTTTTTGTCTGTATTGTGTTTGCCTACATAGTTCTGATATCAGGGAGTCAACACAGGGAGACTTCTGACAGAAGATGTCAGAGGTTGCCTTGAAGTTTAATTAAATCAGTGCCAGCCAGCTTCAGACAGATCCACTGCTGGCCAAAGCTGAGCCAATGGAGCCAATGTCTGTGATAACATATTTAAGAAGTAAAAACTGGTGCAAAAAAGCATCCAGGAGACAAGTGAGAATATGGGAAACAAAACTGTCTTGTAGCCATCAAGGTCAGTGAAGAAGGAGGGGTGGGAGGTGCTCGACCTGAGATTCCCCTGCAAACACTGGTGAAGACCACGGTAAGGCAGCTGTGACCCTGAAGATCATGTAGGTCTACAAGGAAGCAGAGACCTACCTGCAGCCTGTGGAGGAGCCCAAACATAAGCAGGCAGATGTGTCCTGGAGAAGTCTGTCACCCACAGTGCCCTAACTCCCTGCACTGCTCAGTAACTGGTGAGTGATCTCTCTCTGTCATTATCTTGATCCATGAGAATTTTGTTCTATTTTTTCTCCCCTGTGCAGTTTAGGAGGGGCACTTACAGAGTGCTTGGTGAGCACCAGGAAAAGTCAACTTATCTCTCTGCCTTAGCAGCTCTTCTTCCTTTGACTTATGCTGATATACAGCTTGCTGTAGCCCCTTCATTAAAGACAGTGTTATACAACTCTTTTTTTTATCTGGTAACTCATCTTTTACAAGACCATGGTGACAACCTCTATGACTTAGAGTGTTTCAGTAGACTCTCATAAATGTATAAAATAAAATTCATTTGTCTCAGAATCTAATGCCTAATTGCCCTAAATCCTCATTAGGTTCTTGTTTCCTAGGCTGAATTTGATTCACTTGTATCTTGGGTTGAAAAATGTAACCAAAAATGTGTATTCTATTTTCATCTGTTGAAACCGGCTGAGAGATATTGTTCTTTATCTCTTGTACCTCTAGCGGGGAAGAGAGCGGATGCTCTCTGTTAATGGGACAGATAGGAAGGCAGTGCCTTCCTATCTCTTCCTCCACCCATCCTCCTCCGAGGGACATCACCTGGGAATGGGCCATTTAAGGCCTTTCACAGGACTGATAACATCACCTCATTCCAGTGTGAGATGCTTTACCCAGTGGGAGGAGCCAAAGCCTTTCCACCGGGATAAAACCAGCAATCCCAAACACCAAGAGAGCCTGTTTCCACTGAATTGCCAGAGGAAGGCTGGACCCTTTTCTTGAGGATCATCTCTACTCCAATGGAGCCACATCTGTCACTCCGGGAGGACTTATCTTGGACTGCTTCCAACACCCTGACCAACAGGGTGTCAGGTTTGCATTCTGACTCTGTCAGTGGTCCTTTGTACTATTTTTTTTTTATTTTGTATTTTTATTTTATATATTTTTATATTATTTTTATCTTTTTTGTTGTTTGTTTACTCTCTCTCTATTAAATTGTATTTCTGACTTAGAATCATCTCACTAGTTTTGCTTTCAAACCAGCACAACTTGCCACTATTTTAAACTGTTATAGGCCTCCGTCTACTTAGTGATTTTTATTGGAAGCCACTGATAATTGTGCACAGCTGACCACTATCCTCACCATAAATATTAGGGTTGAAGTGACATCTTCTTATGTGTATTTTGCATTTCTCTTGTAGCTAAAGTGTGTGCAGCATGATGTGAACTGCATGGCATCATGTCGTTCTTCAATATCATGGAGGAATTTCAAGAGTAACGTATCCTTCATATTCTTCTTCACAGAAGAATTTTAGGGGTAAGGTATCCTTTCTAGTTTTTACATCTTTAATTGTGTTGAGAGCCTGTGGTACTGAGTTATCTGTTTTCTATTTCGTAAGTAAGACACATAGGAGTGATATTTCTGTGTTTACTGTGTCGAAGACTGCAAATAGGTTTGGCAATATTATCTTTAGTGTAATTTCAGAAATACATGAAAAAGGCCTTCTTTCTCTATTTTTTTTTCCTTATTTGCTTATTTGTTTTAGTAATAGTAGTAGTATTGTATTTTTAGCGAGATGGGTGTGGGAAAACTGTAAAATAAATTTAGAGCTAGAAAGTTTTAATTTTGGAAGGGTGGGACTCTTTGTTGTCCTCCTCATTTGCCAGCCAACAAAGCCACTAACTTAGTAGAGGAGGAGAACTGTTACTTGAACAGGAAAAACAGCCAAAGGTACACTTAAAGCTGCTCAAACATCTTTTGTTGTGCAAGCATATAAATACATATACAGACACAGATATATATCTATTTCACAGGTATATACATTTTATATACATATATATACATTTATAAATATATGTATAAAATGTATATACCTATGAAAGAGATATAGCTATCTATCTATAATTATGTATTTAGACTTCAGATACATTCTTAGACACATTTTACAGCCTATGGAGAGCCTTCAATTACTACCAAGCTATTTTTCACCTGTGAAAATTTGGATTAGTTGTATTTTCTTTCCAAATTTCATGAAGAGTAAATATCAATGAAAAATAAAGATTATATGTTTTCTGTGACATAGATCTAGGTTCAGTTTGTGCAGGCCTGGAAGAGCATCTGTAGATGGTACAATATTTGTTTTTGGTAGGTATTTAACAAAATTCATCTCTATACTCTTTAAGCAAGCATCTATATACTCTTTGACATGGTAATCTATTTTACAACATAACAATTGCTACCTGAGGGACAAAATGAAACTTTACCAAGAATATAAAGTAGTAGACTCTTACTTTGAATGCAAATAATTAATGTCTTTTTTCATCCAACAGTGTCTTAGTTGAAAAATAGTAACAAACCAGATAATGTCATTCTATTTAAATACACTGCATGCAAGCTGTACGTGAACCTGACCCAAGGACTGATGTTTTCAATATTGTAGAAAATATCTACATATCTACTAGGTTATGGCATCTGATTAAAGAAAAAAAAATCAGCTGTAACACTGCTACATAGTCAAGCATAGAAAAAATAATCCTTGAATCATCCTCACATAATTTGTTCAGGAAAATATATGTAAAGGTGAAATACAGCACATGGGGTTTTATATCCAACAATACCTCAAAATGTGCTACTAGAAATTGAACTTAAAAAAAACTCAAAAGGCAATTAATGGCTACTAAATCTTATCTTTATGTATATTCTGATTTGTTATTTTCCTTTGGAGCAAAACATTTTAAAGGTAATGAAGATAATGGATGATTGTAGCTTAGCAGCAGTTGCAGAATCCTATCTTACAAAAGAAAGCCTCATTTAAACTGTTAAAGAGGGGAAAAAAGGGTTCTCACTACAGTTAAATGAGTGAGTTGAGGTCATTGTACTTTTTTTTTTCCTCTTCATATAAAATCTATCTGGTGGAGTGCTCTACAGAAAAGAGCAGCATGTAATGAAATACTGGTAAAAACTAGACTCAAAATTAGTGCTAGAGGAATGATCACACAAGGACTCCTAACTCTGGTGTTTGGATGTGCTCACGGTCAAGCGAACATGGTGAAAAGAAGAGACATCTTGGTCATTATCATAAGATTAGTATAAATATTAATTTAAACAATAATGATAGACAATTTCTGAGTTGTCTTATTTTTTGTTCTGCGACCTTCAGTCCTTAACTTTGCAATGGGATAAATTCATTATAGGAGATGAGAAGGAAACAGGCTGTCAAGGTGTCTGCTAAATGATCTGGAGTGTTTGCTATGTTTTTTGAATGCACAGCTCTAGAGGGTAAGGAAAAAATGGCTTTATTTAAAAACTATTTAGAAATTCTTTGTCTGCCAACAAATTTGCACAGCCAATTCTATTCTTACAGACACATTTTTAGTGACACTAACTTCTTTAAATGCATTCTATTGATTAGTATTACCATTGCACATCCTTTGAGATTACAATCACATGCTCCTTACTGTGAAAATATTTACATTTGTAGATCTCTTTATTTGTTGCACTTCATAGGGTACCACTTTAGGCTTCTTGAGATGCCACAGAACACAAGATGCAAAAGGAATTTAAAACACAAAACACATTTTTTAGACAACAAGTAAGATGCAACACAAGGGTTGCAGTATGTGTAGCCATGACCTTTGCTGAGGAAAAATAAATTGTCTTCTCTACATGGCCATCTAAGGCATGTAAAAACTTATTTATAGAGACTCTTGCCATTAAAGGAGAAAAATATTCCATGGTGGAAATAACCAGCAGCTTTATGAATCTTGGAAATATTTGAATACGACAGAGTTATTTCAAGATGAGTTAAAGATAATCTTAGTAAGAAAACCTGACATGCACTTCACCATGTTCCCAGCAAGGAAAGAAGGATTTAATTATTCAGATTGCCACTAGGGGGGAGTATTATCATAGACTCCCTCTCTAATTGCTACATTAAAATAAAGAAAAAAAAAAAATCAAGGATGGATAACATTTTTTTTCCTGCAGGAATAAAGGTAATGAAGAGCCCAAGGGGCTGGAGATGGCTATCTGCTTCCTTTCCCATTCCCAACCCAAAGAGCAGAAATTCAGATATCCTGTCTCCAGTGTTTCCTCTTCTCTCTGTTGTTTAACACAGTATTTGCTCAGCATCCTGCCTGCTTCAGCTGCCATCTTGAGGAAGGTGAGTTTCATTGGTTCAGAATTAGTATGCTCAATATTTAATTAAGTTGCCCAGGTTTCTAAAGTTATCCATGAGTATGCCTGCCTTATGTATGACAGCAAATATCTGTAACTAAATTTACTAATGACTTGCTTCTCTCTTTAACATATCTAACTACAAATGACTGAATGCTGTACACAGAAGACAAATGTGAAGAATATCCAAGGGCAATTACATTTGTTTTGATGAGTAGTATAAAACCAGTTGATAAGATGTTAAATAAATATTGTTTCCAGCATAGTTTATTGTTATTTCTAATGTGCTGTACCCACTTCACAAAGGAAAATACGTGTTTTGTAGAGTTTCCTTCTAGAAGTCAGGATTGTGTAAAATCAAATTAATCAAAGTAGATGAAAGCAGAAAAAGTGGATTGTGATTGTCCTGGGGCTCCTGGTATCAAAATATGAAATTATTATTAAAAAGTCTTCAAAAATAATAAAACTACAACAGCTAAAAAAAGTTGAAGGGGTACATGAAAGGCACAACACTATTTGAGTGGAGAAAACAGGTATGGAAATTATTGCTGCTTTCTTAGTGGAGAAAAAGAACTCATCCCTCACATGTGAATGCGATGGCTTTTAAAACAGACAGTACCTTCTGAAATTACTTTGATCATTAGGGTTCCAGTGGCTGAGTTCAGAGAAAAGGAAGGATGCATATTCTGACACTAAGACAGTGAAAATTTATTCCTTCGCAATGACAGACAGACAAAACAGATCATTTCATAAGGAAGCGTTTTACTGAAAAGTGTTTCAGCTTTGTAGTTCCCTGGGAAAAATGAAGAGTAATGTAAAAATTGGACAATATGAAATGAGCTTTTTAATTTCACATATTGACTGCACAAGTCACTTTTAATAAATCTACTGCTTTTAAGACTTAAGGCAGCACTTTTTTGACTTTAAGAAGGCTGATACAAAATGTTCTGTTTAGAGTAAGAGAGCCTTCTGGCACCAGAAACTGAAGCTTATTCTAAAGAACGTATTTGAGTATGTTTCCCAGTATGTAAAGGAAAGAAATATGAATTAAGTGTAACAGGTCTGTCACAGAATGGCTGTCAAGATAATCTGATTAGAAAGTTGCTTTTTTTCAGAGGAGTATAGAATTAAATCTCTGTGGCAAAGTGAAGCAATATAGATGCTCTTTTACCAGATCTTGGGTCTGACAGTTTCCATCACAGTGTAGTATCCCAAAATGTGAGTTAATACTAAGGTAATGATTTCAGTTCCTAGGGGTAAAGAAAACCAAGAATCAAACCCATTCCAAGAAGTAAAATAGCAAGAAGCACCCTAACTCATCTTTATATTAAAACCCCAGCAGGGTCTTTACCCTAGCAATATTTCTGGGGAAGTGGTGTTCCCCACAGCAGCATGAGAGTTGAAACTGACTGGATGAGATCTGGATCTGACTTTTTTCCCCCTGAAAATCGTGCTAATGGAGTAGCAGTTGCTGGCTTCTCCCCAATAAACAGGTTTGAGCAACATTTGCCTTGAACACTTGGACAGGACCTGCTGACCTTTGGAATCTGATGGAGATCAGATTCTTTTCTTTCTTTTCTTTCCATGACATGCCAGAAAAACAATGTCCACATGACATTGACAGCATGAGGGAAAGAGTTTTCTACATTAACTGTATTCTTTTTCATTTGTTCCTGCCCTTTGTTTCTCCTCCAGTACCAACTGAATAGTTGTCAGATACTGATTAGCTGACACTGAATTTTTTCTCCTACCCAAATCTAACTCAGCTTGCTGACTCACCTACATGAGAGGTGTCAGAGGTCAGCAAAGTTTTTTCTAGGATAACAACTACTGTTAGTACTTTGATATTTAAGAATGGAGGAAGTTTAGCAGATGATGTCTCAGTCTAGCACACTGATACCCTCCATCCATGCACCCAAGACCACAGGAAAGAATTATCTTGTAAAGGAGCTTCTGAATCTCATCTTTAGACACTGTCTAGACAAATGTTCCAGAAACATAGTTAAAAATACCCTAGAGTGAGTATCACTAACTATAAACATAAGAATCCCTTAGGAATGGAGGAAAAAAGCAGAATATTGCTACTTGTTGGCTCTGCTTTTAGGACTTTTCCAATAACAACCCAGCACATGCTAAAAGCCTTTAGGGTGTTCAAAGCCGGTGCTAAAACTATACAGGACAGCAGCAGAATGAGGGTGAAATCTCTTCCATTAAATGTGAGAACTGCCTCCACTTAGATTCTACCTTAGGATGCCACAAATTGTATGTCTGACAATCAGAAGAATATATCCCAAGTCCTCACTGAATGCTGTGATCACACTATTTCTGATTATCATTTATTTTTAACTGTGATATATGAGTCTTTGTATGTGTACATACTGTAATAAGCACTATTACCACCAGATTTTTACCAACAAAAATCTTTGAGTCAGCATGTGAAAATCACAATCTAAATTTTGCTTTACAGCATAAAATGACTTTCAACCTTCCTTATTGTTTATTAAAGTATGAAGTGAGATACTGCTGCTCGTATTTTTATGTTCTCTGATTTGATTTCATTAGCTTTTTGTGATGACATCACATAAATAATTATTTGTCATTTAAACTATTAATTAATCTATGACTTCTGCAATAGAAAAGAATGTGATTCAGTAAAGCACCTCGTACCAGGCAAAGAATTGACATTCAGGGGACTCAATTACCTGCTTAAAATTTAGATAACTTTGAGGAGTATTGAAGGACGCTGATGTCCTTTCAGAGGTGGTAGAATATTTGAGTGATTTGCTTGACACTGATATGTCTGCCATATATCTGTTAGGACTTTATTATCTTTAAAAACCTCTTAGTTTGACCTTGTCTTGCAGCCAGGTCAAAGAGGAATTAGAATACACTTCAAAAAAAACCCCATATATAGGTCTATATAAGACCTATAAAAGTTCATTGTGTATACTCACTCCATAATGTGTAAAGAAAGCTGGGAATCTGTAGGGTACCTCATAGATATAAATAGATATTTCAATATAATTCCATGATATATTGGACTGAGAAGTGAGCCAATTTCAGTCTTTAAGGTTGTTCCAAATCCAGACCATGGTTTTGCCACGCTGCAAAACAGCTAACAGGCATGAATAAAAGGAATGTTTCAAATTGATGGAGGGAAGTGTAAATATGTACAATAAAAAATACTATTTTGAATGCACTGCTTTGTGAACAAAAAAAAACCTTGGATAAAACTGAGTTTGTCCCATGAAAATAATGATCTGCTATTATTGATTCATAGCCACAGTTAAGTTTGCAAAGCTACTGACTGGAGATACTAATTTTAATCTGATCTAGGAAAGAAAAATGAAAATAATTACAGATTTATTACTAAATGGATAAGAAAGCAGAATTTTACCCTATCACTAGCTTAAATGAAACATTTGAAAGCCAAGATACTCTGCTTTTACATACTCTAGTTTGCAATTATCTGATCACAGGGAAAATTAATATTACAAGTGTAGGAATCTCAGTAACTGTTTCTGACTCACTAAGGTGTTTTCAAGAAAAGGTTAAAGTAAATGGAACAATTTATCATGTGAAATGCTCAAGAGTTTAGGGATTTTCACTTATTTATTTTTTATTTACTGCCACATCCATTCATTAAAAACATAGATTATGATTTCCTCCTTTATGATTTTATATCTCTCCTCCTCTTGACATACAAAGAAGAAAAAAAGGAGACAAAAAACATGGCATTATTAAGGAAGCTCATTCCAAAATTCACCTTGCCTTGAATAAATTAGTCTGGTAAGTGAGATCATGGATTTTTAACAAGGTACATGTGTGACTGAAAAATGAACAAAATCGTTTTGTGAAAAATGTTTTTTACGGATGGCAAACGTTTCTAAAGTGCTGTATTAATGATGGAATGCATTAGATTTAAAAATCGTCCAGTTCCAGTCCCCCTGCTTTTTACAAGGATACTCGCACTAGAGTAGATAACTCAGACTCTTGCAACCCTGGCTTTGAACAACTCCAGAGAGGGAGCATTCACAGGTCCCCTGGGAAACCTGTTCCACTTCTTCATTACTCTCTGTGTAAAGAATTTCTTCCCAATGTCTTACCCACATCTAACCCTTTTCAGTTTAAAACTGAAACCCCTTGTCCTATAAGCACAATCCTTGATAGAGTCTATTGCCACCTTTCTGTAGGCCCCTTTAAAGTAAGGTATCACTGGAGCCTTCTCT
The DNA here is from genome assembly GCF_021018805.1 of Prinia subflava. Taxonomy (NCBI): domain Eukaryota; kingdom Metazoa; phylum Chordata; class Aves; order Passeriformes; family Cisticolidae; genus Prinia; species Prinia subflava. The sequence continues at coordinate 43,125,487 of NC_086283.1, read as the reverse complement.
TCTCCAGGCTGAACTCCAACTCTCTCGGTCTTTTTTCATAGCGAATGTGCTCCAGACTCTCTGATAATTTTTGTGGACCTCCTCTAGGCCCACTCAAGCAGGTCTATGTCTTTTTGTGCTGGAGACCACACAGTGGGATTCAGTGCTCCATTTGGGGTCTCACGGGGTCGGTGTAGAGGACTAAAATCACATCCCTTGACCTGCAGCCCAGGATGTGGTTGGTCTGCAAGCACAGATTATTATGAGGACTCATTCATGTTTTCATCCATCATTATCCCAGGTTCTTCTTGGCAGAACTGCTCTCAATCAAATGAGCCAGGCTGTCTCTGTGTTTGGGACTGCCCTGACCTTGCACTAGGCTGTGCTGAAGGTTAACACAGACCCACTTCTCTAGTCTGTCAAGGTACATCTCATTGACATTCCTTCCCTCTGGAGTACCTAGACTACTAAGCCTAGTGTCATCCACAGGTTTGTTGAGTGTACACTCAATCCCACTGTACATGTCTCCAGAAAAGATTACACTGGCCCAATACAGATCAGAGAAGAAGACCAGTCATCACTGGTCTCCTCTCAGACACTGACAGTAACTATTTGAGTGTGACCATCCAGTCCATTCCCTGCTGGATGGTCCACCCATCAAACCCGTATCTCTCCAGTTTAGAGACATCAGTCAAGTCCAGCTAGATGACAGCAGTAACTCTCCCCTTAGCCAGCAAAACTAACCATAGAAGCCTACCAAGTTTGACAGGCATGATATGCTCTTAGAGAAGCCATGCTGTCAGACACTGGTCCCTTATCTGTTTCCCATCTACCCTAGCATAGGCTCCATGAGGATCTGCTCCATGATCTTGCTGAACATATTTCCTAGGTGCCATAGGCTTTTGGAGAATGCACATTCCTGAGTACAGCCAGATTGTGAGCCCTCTCTACCGGGTTACCCGCAAGAAGAACGATTTCCACTGGGGCCCTGAACAGCAACAAGCCTTTGCCCAGATCAAGCAGGAGATCTCTCCTGCAGTAGCCCTTGGCCCAGTCAGGACAGGACCAGAGGTAAAGAACGTGCTCTACTCTGCAGCTGGGAGCCATGGCCTGTCCTGGAGCCTTTGGCAGAAGGTGTCTGGTGAGACTTGGGGCCAACCCCTGGGATTGCGGAGTCGGAGCTACAGAGGCTCTGAAGCCAACTACACCCCAACAGAGAGAGAAATCTTGGCTGCCTATGAAGGAGTTCAAGATGCCTTGGAGGTGGTTGGCACGGAAGCCCAACTCCTCTTGGCACCCTGACTACTGGTGCTGGGGTGGATGTTCAAAGGAAAGGTTCCCTCTACCCACCACTCCACCGACGCCACATGGAGCAAATGGACCGCCCTCATCACTCAGTGCGCCCATATTGGAAACCCAAATTGCCCTGGGATTTTGGAGATAATCACAAACTGGCCAGAAGGTGAAAACTTGGGTCTCACTGATGAAGAGGAACAAGAGCAAGTGACACGTGCCAAAGAAGCTCCACCGTATAATCAGCTGCCAGCAGAAGAAACAAGCTATGCCCTTTTCACTGATGATTCTTGTTGCATTGTAGGGATGAACTGGAAGTGGAAAGCAGCTGTATGGAGCCCCACACGACAGGTTGCACAAGCCACTGAAGGAGAAGCTGGGTCAAGTCCACTCACTGAACTCAAAGCTGTTCAATTGGGCCTGGACATTGCTGAGAGAGAGAAGTGGCCAAAGCTCTACCTCTACACTGATTCATGGATGGTGGCCAATGCTCTGTGGGGTCGGCTGGAAAGATGGAAAAAGGCCAACTGGCAGCGTGGGGGAAAACCAGTCTGGGCTGCTGATGAGTAGAAAGACATTGCTGCTCAGGTAGTCAAGCTACCTGTAATAGTCTGTCATGTAGATGCCCACATCCCCAAGAGTCGGGCTAATGAGGAGCACCGAAACAACGAGCAAGTAGATCAAGCCGCCAAGACAGAAGTGTCAAAGATAGACCTAGATTGGCAACACAAGGGAGAGCTGTTCCTAGCTCGATGGGCCCACGACGCCTCAGGTCATCAGGGCAGAGATGCCACCTGTAAGTGGGCACGAGACCAAGGGGTGGATCTAACCATAGACAGCATTTCTCAGGTTATCCATGACTGTGAGACATGTGCTGCAATCAAGCAGGCCAAGCGAGTGAAGCCCCTATGGTATGGCGGGCGGTGGTCCAAATGCAGGTATGGGGAAGCCTGGCAAATTGACTACATCACCCTTCCCCAAACCCGCCAAGGCAAAAAAGCAAATCCTGTGGAGACATGGTACCCCTGAAAGAATCAAGTCAGACAATGGGATCCATTTCAAGAACAGTCTTATAAACACCTGGGCCAGAGAACATGGCATCGAATGGATATATCACATCCCTTATCATGCAGCAGCTTTAAGAAAAGTTGAACGGTGCAATAGACTCCTGAAGACTACCCTGAAGGCACTCCTTGAGGGGACCTTCAAAAATTGGGAAATGAACTTAGCAAAGGACACCTGGATGGTGAACACTCGAGACTCCATCAATTGAGCTGGTCCTGCCCAGTCTGAACCCTTGCACACGGTGGATGGAGGTGAAGTCCCTGTGGTACACATCAAAGTTATTTTAGGGAAGACTGTTTTGGATTAGTCCCACCTCAGGCAAAGGCAAACCCATCTATAGGATTGGTTTTGCTCAAAGACCTGGTCGCACTTTGTGGGTAATGCGGAAAGATGGAGAAATCTGTTGTGTACCACAAGGAAACCTAATCTTAAATGAGAACTGTGTCTAGTGTTTCATTGTGTATATATATGTATATACAAAGTAGAGTTGAAAGAGGGTATTGGTTTGGGTATGAAGATGGAAACAAAAGAAGGAATGGATAAAATCTTAGGCTGCAATGCAAGATGTAACCAAAATTATGTATTCCATTATCATCTGTTAAACCAGGCAGGGAAGTGATCTTTACATTTTAGATGAATCATCTCTCATAATGCCAAGGGATATCTTCTGTTAATGGGCCATTGAGTCTCACTGCATGACTGATAAAATTACATCATCCCATTGTGAGATGCTCCACCCAGGGGGAGGAGCCAAACATTCCTACCTGGGTATAATCTGAGAATTGGAATAACACAATCAGCCTTTTTCCACTGGATTCCTAAGGGAAGACCAGACCCATTTACACCACCACTGAACCTTCACAGGAAAACTATACCCCCTTCTACAGGATCACTGTTTCAATAGAACCACATCTGTCACTCCAGGAGGACTGCAGCCACCATTTAATCGGACTGCTACCAACGCTCTGACCAACAGCATGACAGGTTGTATTCTGACTCTGTCAGTGTTTTTTGTACGACTGCATATTATTTTAATTTTTCTATGAAGTTGTAGATTTGGGGTTTTTAAATTTATACATACTAATTTATACATCTGTTATTCCTATTCTCACAGCTTTGCCTGAAAGTCCCTTGATTTCAAAATTATAATAATTCAGAAGGTGGAGGTTTACATTTTCCATTCCAAGGGAGGCTCCTGCCTTCCTTAGCAGACACCTGTCTTTCAAACCAAGACAGATCAACACACTGGTGAGACTGACCAGCCTGTGATTCCTCAGGTCCTTCTACTTTCCTTTTTCAAAAATAGGTGGTTACATATCCCTTTTCTCAAGAACTGGGAATTTCACTACTCTGCCATGACTTTTCAAATATGATGCTCTTAACTGTCAATAAATTATTGCCATCACACATACTAATTTATCAGTAGGATACAGATATGGTAAGATGGGTTCTGTAAGTGGCTCAGTCATCTGTACCAGTTTGTGGTGTGGAAACTGTAGATTTAAAATTCCACGTGTCGGCACCCCTAATGCTCTGCAAAGAATGACAAAATGAATAGGAGAAGAAAAAGTGGTAGCAGAACTGATACCTGTTAAACAAGTGACAATCAAAGTTGTATAGCAAGTGCACATAGCAGTTAAAGTTTCTAGCATTTTATAGTATTTAAATAATTATTTGGGTGTTAGTATATTATAATGATGAAAAGATTTTTTGAGAAAATATCCCGTAAGTATAAGCAGTCAAGCAATTTCTTAAGAGTTCCTTCTCCACCTCATTTTCATTGTCTCACTGCCAAAAGATCACTGGATGGATGAATGCACAGAGAGTCACACCAAATATCTACTCAAACCAGTGCACTGTCTCTAACCCATTGCCCCAAATGCATGCTAAGGATGAAATAAAAGTAGTGAAGCACACATGATATTGTCTCTGTTAGACAGGACTGTAGCTATATACCTCTCAATGAATAACTAACTCTTTCTGTCTCTGTGAACTTACCTCTTTTTAGTTCTGTTTTGATGGTTAACTAGTTTCTACAGAGGGAGAAACTGGTCTTCACTGAACTTAAGCATAATGATTATATTTTTGTAAATCTGTAGTCTTAGACCTCTCTCAAGTCGTTTTTTCAGAAGTAAGACTCAGCTGATTCGCAAGTTTTACTCACTGAAAGACTTCTGAAGTTATATTTTATCAACATTACTGCCTAGAAAAAGAAATCTTTCCAGGTAAGTTTATCCATGCTTTTTAAAATTTAGAAATCAGATCTGCATTCTATAATCAGTGTGTAGGTGAACCACAATTTACACAGCTGCAAAATGATAGTGTAGCTGCACTCGATGGCTTTTCTTATGAATTTGTTTGATTTGCTTCTCTCGCCTAGTAATACAGCTCTGCTATACACAAGATTAATGAGACAGCTTAAGTTACAAACACTACTTAAAACTTTTACTCAGGGCTTGTTTATTCATTTAATTCCAGCTCAATCAAATTATAGGAGATGCTTAGTTGGAAAGATGTGGGAACTTAAGCAAGCATGATGTTCCTAAATCATGGTAATTCGTCCTTATGTAGTGTCTGGCCAATGCAATACAGAGAAGTTATGCCTTAAGGAACTTTTGAATCAGTCTTAAGTAATAAATATTTCTCAGTCTAATAAAAAGGAAAAATGATGCGTGTGTTAGACATCTATGGAAACTGCAAATTTAACTATTTTCATTAACTCATAAAATGATTATTTTATCAGAGAACTGGCCTTGATTCCCCCCATTCTCTGGACTATACTTCTAGAAATATTCTGTGAAACTGCTAGATATTTGTAGAATTTGGACTTCTGTAATAGTTTAAAAAGTTAAAATTACTCTAGAAGTTGAAAAAAACTTTAGAATCAGTTCTGAAGGCTGATGGACTTGTATAGAACCTTCCACAGTGAAAAGTGTGGTTTAGCTGAGAAGAGTAAGCATATAAGCTAATGTTTGAATTTCCGTATTCTGCATTGACAACTGGTTTCCCAGTGCAAATAAATATATATTTTCACTGAAAAAAGCTACCAGGAATATATGGAAATCGTCCAAACTCTTCCAAGTTTTTATTTTAAGTTAGCTTGTCAGGACAGGACCACACAAATCCAGCACTTCAATAATAATATCATTAATGTTGTTATTAATAAGCATTAGTTTCATTTACTTTAGTATTCAAATGATACAAGAGCTAAAGCTTGTAAAAGCACTGTAAAAGCACATAAGAAACTTCTAATCTTACATATTTGTTGCTGAATGACATAAGAAAATGTGAAAATCAATTTTACAATTGAAAATAACCAAACAAAAAAAGCACTGATTAAATAATTCTTGCTCAATTTTTGCCAATAAGTTCTCAGAAACAGATGAGTATTCTTTAGTGCTCCAGGAAGTATAATTAGAAAACACTCATCTGGGCACTGGTTCAGCCAGCTTTTTCATTCTTAAGCAGTTCTTATTCAAGTAACAATCATGACACATATAAAAGGAACAACTTATTCACAACTTATGAAGTCTTTTTTCTGAAAATTGCCCTTTTCATTTATGGTTGAATATATTTTCACTTAATCACCAAAATAATTCAGTTATCTGAATTTAGTTGTCTAAATTCTTATGGTATTACTTTATTATTCATAAAATTCTTTTGGTATATGGCACTTGGGAAAATGTGACTTTTAGGTTACTAATTGTGTTTGTGAATGCAAAAAAACAGATTGTAGAAGAGTGAACCTTGAAAATCAAGACACAGAGAAAGAATATGCAGCAACTGTTGCACAAAAAGCCCCATATGATTGCTCACTTACACAGTTTTTTGAAGCATGTATGTGAATAAAAACATTGCTTGTGGTCCTTAATTGATTATATATACTGAGTGCTAACTCAGGCCTCAATCAGGAGTTACAGATTATGTGATTTTTAAAGGGGGGCAGTTGAAGAGATGTTAGCTAAATCCTGCCTGAAATAAATGTCTGAAAGCAGTTATTCATTAAAAGTTTTGGCATTCCTGATTTTTTTTTTCTGACCAGCTTTAGACTTTCCTCTCAGTTGAGTACTTAGTACACAATAATGATATTTATAGGACAATGGGTTTTCTGTAAATAACACGAACCCCAAAAAGGTTTTTATGAAAAAGCCAAAACAAACATATACTAAACTGTTTATATTTGGTTGTTTTCCACTACCAACTAATATCTAGACACAAAGATGAATACTGAACCACTACCACATTTTTTTTAAAAATAAAAACCCAGGGGTTTAATCTTTGGAAGTAATTACATAGTCTCTTTGCTAAACTGAAGAAAAGCTTTAAATACGTTTGTGTGGAATGTGCAGCACCAGAGAAAATTTTGTTAAGACACAGAAAGAATAATCATTGCCACAGTTAGATTCTAGAATAACACTCATAATTTTTGTGATGCATCTCCAGATCCAGTCTAGTTGGCCCCTATTTGTTCTGGAGACCCCAGAGCAGTAGTCAGCATCCTATGTCAGGCTTTTCAAGTGCAGAGAAGAGGAATGGCGTGATCAACTCAGTGTCTCTCTTTTGGACTCATTTCAACAGATCCCCTGTCTCACTCTGGTCTCACAAGACTGGAGCAGAGGGGAGAGAGTAACTTCAAATCCATTTGAGTAATAAACTCCCAAGGAGCACTATATGGGTCAGGTTTCTCACAAAACACAGCCTGCATTTTAGCTCAAAGTGCCTGAAACACAGTTTGGTGTATAGGGTGTTTGGGAAAACTGACAATGAGGATACAAATTCCTTGAGGCAGAGAAGTCAGTTACTGTCCTGGCTAAGGGGAAATTTGGGAGGAAACTTCCAAAAGGGTCCCTCTAGAAAGCAGATTCAAGTGTCCCTTCCCCCAACTCCTTTGGGAAAAAATTCTTTGGACAAAAGTGGAAAAAATCCTGTTTATTTAACAAAAGCTAAGTGTTCACAAAAAACTATGTTCCACATAAAAAATGAATACTATTAAAGGACAAAATTATTATATTGCCTTTCACTGTTCTGAAGAGATGCCAAAATAATAAAAGAAGTGTTCAGCATAAAAAATGAATAATATTAAACAATAAAACCTCTCACTGTTCTGAAGAGATGGCAAATTCAGAAAGTCCTTGTCACTGAGCTCAGCTCGCTCAGTCTCTCATCAGTCCCTCCTGCACTGGAGAATGCCATCCTGGGCCCCAGTGGGACACAGGTGTGAGCTCCCAGTGTTTTTCCGTGTTTTCAGTCCAGAGCAGGGCTGATTAGTTCTAAGGAAAAGAAAAGCCACAATCTGGAGAACTCTGTCTCAGCTAGCTAAAACAATACTAACTAAAAGCAAAGGAGTGCTCTCTTCCACTGTCCACGCTGCAGACAACACAGTGAGAGAGCTGAAGATCTTATTTCTGTGTTTTTGCATACAGCCACCTCAGACATTCCATCAATTATCCTTCTCCTCTCCTTCACTCTCAGATCCAGTTTTAAAGGTGTAAAACTTATTTCTGGGCTAAACAGATGGATGGGGATACAATTCAGCATCATAAAGTCACCCCAAGACATTTACAGAGATCTATGCTATACTAGAGTACACTAGAGTATAATACTCTAAAGAAGGACAGGAGGCATAACCATGAAGCTTTGTAATTTTTAAGAAAAAAAATAATATTTTGTACCTCTCCAGAACTCATCTTTCCCTATAACAAAATATCTTCTTGTCACTAAGTGTTGAAAAGATAGGATATCCAGAAATCCTGAACAAAGAATTTAAAAGGAAAGACTTTAAAAACTGAAAGGAATCAGTTTTCAAACACATTACTTATTGACAGAAATCTAATACTTTGTAAGATGGTTTTTTCATGTTTTAGTTCTGTTCTGAGATGTGCAATTTTTCTAGTGTCCAGATGATTTGGGGTTACAAAAATTCTGTCACAGAATCAGAAAATATTTTCCAATGCCAAGACTTTAACCATAGGCTTTGTTACCTCTAACTGAACAGTTTCTATATTTTCTTCTTGGTCTAGTTTTATTCCTATTTTAATCATATCTATATTTTAACCATATAAAGTAAAAAAAACAAAAACAAAACCAAAAACCACAAAAACCCCAAAATAAACCCCCCAAACAAACAAACAAACCCCCCCAAACAAAAAAAAAACAACAAAAAAAAACCAAAAAAAAAACCACCAACCAAACAAAAAAAACACCCCAACAACAACAACAAAAAACAAACCAAACCAAACCAAAAAACCAAACAAAAAAACCCCACACCACAATTACCCTAAGTGACCCAAAGAATTTCAAGATTTTCTTTAGGACCCATATGTAAAACAAGCAGTTAAAGCAACCTAAAAGAATATTAGCAATTTGAAGAAAATGAGATCAGAAGGCCCAGTAACCAGCAGCATGGAAAAAATGTCTGAGTTACTACTTACTTTTTCAAGGAAAATTAGAGGCTGCATGGAAGAACTTCACTTAATTCAATCTTTCCTTTTAAGTTGTCAAGAAAGAAAATGAAAAATAATTAAGCAAAATAAAAAAATAAATTTACATTTCAAGTTCAATAAAATCTTCACTATTACGTTTTCAGACAGAAAGGAGGATTTGCTGAAAATAAGGGGAGTGAAGTACTTTAGGTAGGAATTTACCATTTTCGTTTTTAGAAGGTTTTTAGAGCATCTGCAAAAAACAAACAAGCACAAAGCCCCATCTGCCTACAAAAACAAATAGCATGACGTTTGTATTTTGAGCATTTATTACAGAAGAACAAACTAGATTTAGAACACAAAATAATTGACAGAGACTCACTGAGAAAGATATTGGAGCAAACCCATTTATATTTACTTCAAGTAATAGAGAGATGTAAATTCCAGAGTGAATGAAGGCTCCAAAAACTTTATTTCATTAAAATGGCAGTTCACTGAAATAATAACTACTTAACACAGGAAATTTCACAATAAATAAATAATTTTAAGACCTTTTGACAGACCTGTGAAGAATTTGATCATGACATATTTATCCATCATTTTTTCTAGTAAACTAAAAGTTACTTGAAAAAGTAGAAAAAATATTGTTTTATAGGTTCTGAAAATTACAATTTTTAAAAAAAAATAATTTATGAATCGTATAATTTTAAAAACCACTTCTTCTCATTTTATTCCTCTCTTCTTTCAGTTAACCTGTAGAAAGTGCCAGGCTTTAGTCTAAAATTGGAGGACACATTGCTATGTTGGGAGGAAATCCTGCTTCACTCTACTTTCCAAGATTAAGATGAATGACCTGTTAACTAAAGACTAATTATCAGGATATTGGTGGTCCATGTTTACAGATATATCAACTGATGGGACAAGCAAAATGTGAATTTCGCTGTGACAGAAATGAAGAATTCACCTTAGGCTTAGTGAATAGAAGAGAATCACTCACATCTCTTACTTTCTGTTATTAATCATATGCACTCCCAAATAGATAAAATTTATCCGTTTGCTCCAGGCTACCCAACATATTTATTTAATCCCCAGGGCTATTCATGGGTTTTGCTGCTAACAAACAATATTTTTTCGAATTTTATTTTTCTTCACTTTTTCAGGGCAGTGTGCTCTGGGTGAAAATGAAAAAAATGGATTTATGAGTATGTAGTGAAGAAACAACCTGATTAACTGCTTTTACCACATGCTTCCCAGGAAGTTTATTTTTGCATATGTGTATTCAAAAACATTGCAACGTGCCTTATGAACATAAAAGAAGCGTCATAGTCAGTATAAATTTAACCAGCTGTTCCTTGCCTGAATGAATTCAGTCCACAGTAAGGAGCCGGTTTTTGCTCTCACCACTTGCCAAGAGCAGAGAGATGTGTGTGAGGACAGCTGCTCATCTTTTTTGGGCATCCTGGTGCTTCCTGATTTAGAGATCCTAACTTAGCATCAGAAGGCCCTTTCTCAGGCCCTGACATGCTCTCTCTATGTGTCTGAAACCTCTGTACCCCAAACTTCCAAGTGGCTGCAGTGGCCTTCTCACTGGCCCACCCTGCAGTCGTACCACAGGGGCTCAGGTCTGTGACTTGGGTCAGCCCAAAAACTGAACCTTTTCTGGACATGCTCTACATGGTAGGCTAGAAACAAAGACTAAGTCAGAAAGACCAAGAACTTACGCCCCCTGGGGAAAAGTTAGTCATCTGACAATATTTTTCTCTCACAGAAAACCAGGGGACACTCTAGTCTTCCAGAAAAGTGTGTCAATCCAAAAGACCTGGGTATTTGGTGAGGAAACTGTGAAATGATGCATGGTCTATTAAAAAAAAAAAAAAAAAGTTATCAGGCTATGCTATTTTTCCAACATAAACCAGAAAATGTGTATTTTCTTAATGTATAAATTGCTAATGAATAACTGTGATTTTTTTCTCCATGTTTAATGAGAGTTACTGAAGAACTTTTACTAAATTGATACAACTACTACCTTGTCATATGTTCTAAAAAATATCAGCAGTTGTACATAACCATGTATATAGAAATTTCCAAAGATTACTAAGTTAACAAGACTACAAAGCTATTTATTTTTCCGGTATTTTAATAATAACTTATAATTATATTTCAGTGTTATTAAATTGACTAATTTAGGCGGTCTTTCTTGTGGCATTTAGCAATGAAAATGTATTGGGTTTGCTTTGCCAAATATTGGGAGCAGCTATAGGGGTGGCTTCTGAGGGAAGCTGCTAGAAGGTTTCTCCATGTCCAACAGAGACAATGCCAGCTGGCTCCAGGATGAACCCAGCATTAGACACAGCCAAGCCAATCAATAATGATAGTAATGCCTCTGTGTCCTGATTTAGGGAAATTTGGGAGGAAACCTCCAAATGTGACCTTTCTAGGAAGCAGATTCAAGTGCCCTCTCCCCCAGCTGGTCCAGGAAAAGACTTCCTTAGAGGAAAAGTGGAAAAAGCTGTTTATTCCACAAGCAAAACATTCACAAGCATAAAAAATTAATACTGTTAAACAATAAAAACTCACCATTCTGAAGAGAGATGGCAAATTGAGGATGTCCTTGCCGTGGGTGCAGCTCGCCTCTCTCAGTCTCTTATCAGTCCCTCCAGTGCTGGAAAATGCTGTCCCAGGCCCTGGTGGGCCGCAAGTGTGAGATCCTGGTGTCTCTCTGGGTTTTCAGACCAGAGCAGGGTTAAACAGTCCCAAGAAAAAAAACTCCATAGTCCAGGGAACTTCTCCACCTCAGCTAGCTAAACTAACTAAGTAAAAGCACAGGAGGTCTCTGTCCATGCTGCAGACAGCACAGTCCAGCAGAAGGAATGCAAGGGAGCAAGTGCAGTTTCTGAAAACAAACTGCACTTTTTCTTTCCCCTGTTTCACTCTTGGAACTAGTCTTAAAGGTGCAGAACTTAATATCCAGCATAAACAGAACAGACAACTGGGGATACAACCATCATGAAGTCACCCCAGGACACTCTGGAATATATTTAAGAAGGAAAGATTATTACAGACACGATTGAGCTCAGAGCAGAGAGGAGTGAGAATATGTGACAGGAAAACTCTGCAGACACCCAGATGAGTAAGAAGGAGGGGCAGGATGTGCTCCAGGTACCAGAACTAGGATTCCCCAGCAGCCCGAGGTGCAGCCCACTGTGAGACAGCTGTGTCCCTGCAGCCTGTGGAGGGCCATGGGGATGCAGAGATCCACCTGCAGCCCACAGAGGACTCCACAGCAAAGAAGGCTGTGATCCTGTGGGAAGCCCACACTGGATGGTCGTGGCAGTGACCTGGGGACCCATGGTGAAAGAAGCCCACACAGGAGCAAGTTCCCTGGTAGGATTTGTGACTCTGTGGGTTCCCAGGATGGAGTAGGCTGTTCTTGAAGGACTGAACCTTGTGGAAAGGGACTTGCAGCAGTTTGTGAAGAACTGTACTCCATGGGATGGACTCACAGTGGAGCAGGGGAAGGACTCTTTTCCTTGAGCGGCAGCAGGAACAATATGTGATGAACTGATTACAACTACCATTCCACTTCCCTGCACTGCTGGGTGGGAGGAGGTAGAGTCTGGAAAGGAGGGAGGGATGGCAGGAAGGTATTTTTAAGTTTTGCTTTACTTCTCATTATCCTGATCTGATTCTGACTGCTAATAAATTCAATTAAATCCCCATGTCAAGTCTGTTTTACCTGTGATGGTGACTGGGTAGTTGTCACTCTTTGTATTTATCTCAACACATGAGCCTTTTAATATATTTTGTCTTCCCTGTCCAGCTGAGAATGGTAGTAGTGATAGAGAAGCTGTGGTGGATGCCTGGCATCCAGACAGGGTCTAATCACTACAGGAAGCTTTGAATTCAACGTATTTTTCTAAGAGTAAAAAGGACATATGCATCCAAACATACAAAGCATAATCACCTACTCTTTAAAGGAAATGAAAGGTAGCAATGATTTAATAAAAATAACTTTTATTCAGTTACTCTTTTTGAAAACGCTTCAATTCTCTGTTTAGGCAAAATAGCTGTACTATTCCCTTTGCATACAAAATAAGGACAACATGTTCTCCAAGTTATGAAGTTGTCATATATTAAGTACTATTTCTAACTGGAATATTTTAAAGTACTTATTATTACATACCTATTGTTATTTATTATGGTTAACCAGGAAAGCACTGTCCAATATGTCCTTTCAGTGATTAAGAAGAACCCAAATAGTTTAATTTTACTGTATCTCAGGCATGGTAACATCTATGTATTATCTATAATTTCTACACTTTGCTTATACTCATTCTTTTATTGCATCTTCTGATTCCCTACATAGATAATTCCAATCTCATTAGGCTTCTTTCTAATCAGAAGCCTCCATTATTCCAATTTTCCCTTTTGAGTCATATCTTTTACTGTTACGCCTAAATATTTTTTTTACTATGAGGTGATCAGAACTGCATCTGTATTCAAAAAACCCAACAAACATTTAGAACTAGTGATTAAATTTTCATGAGCAATATTGTGTTTCAAATATGTAGATCTTCATAACCTGTCATCACCGGACATGAATTTATGTGAACAGAGAGTAAAATATTTCTGAAGATTCAGCTATCAGCAGTTAACAAACTGTTCATGATTATTGTAAGATTGTTCTTCAGCCCTGTTTCTCCTGGCATTAGCAGTATAACCCACATTAGCATTAATGTTGTGATATTGTGCTGCAAACCTGTCTCTATTTTCCTGTTTGTAAAAGATATCACAGAATCGTAGACTATCTCAAGATGGAAGAGGTGCACAGGGATCATCGAATCCAACTCCTTAATCCTCGCAAGACTGTCAAAATACCAACTGTACTATTAAAAGCATCATCTGGATGGGACTCTGACAAGTTTTGTCCTGTATCCCCTTCATTGGAGAGCCTGTTCCAACCGAGCAAGTTGTCAGGGAAGAATTTTTTCTAATCCCCAGTCTAAACATCCCCTTCCAGCTTCATTCCATTTCCTGGCGCCCTATTGCTGGTCAGCTGAGAGAGGAGATCAGCACGTCCTCAGCCACTTACCCTACTGAAGAAATTGTAGACTGAGATGTATGTCCTTGCACTTGGCTTTGACGAAACTCATGAATTTTCTGGGGCCCCAGTTCTGGAGCTTGTCACTCAGCTTCTTGTCAGCTACAAAATTCTTGCAGCTGCACTGGATCCCACTATCTATGTCATTAAAGCAGTTATTAAAGAGTGCTGGTCCTAGCACAGACCCCTGCTTATCACCAATCTCCAGCCAGCACCTTTAAAAGCAGATTCCATGGGCACCTTTCAAAGCAGTTCCTTAAGCAGTCCAGGGTCTGGTCTTTCCATATCCAGGGCCAAAGTTTTGCTGGAGGTCTTCATCCTAGAACAAAAAATTTGGAACTTAAATATTTTATGGTCACTGTGACCAAGAGAGCCACCAACTTACGCTTTGCCCTCTTCGTTTGCAAGTAACAAATATGGGAACAACTAACCTGTCCTAGCTGTTTCCCTTAGTATCTGCTCCAAAATTTATCTTCAACATGTTTCAGAAATTTCCTGGACCTGTTTTTATCAGCTGTACGATGTTCTCAGTTGATGCCCGAGAAGCTGAAATCAATCACAGAGAGAAGTGCAGGTGGTCTTGACATACTCCTTAATTCCCTGTGGAAAAATGCATCAATTCATAATCCTGAATGGATGGTTGCCAGCACAGTCCCCACAACAACGTGTTTATTTTCCTTCACCATCATGTCTACATAGAGGCTCTTGGGTGTTTCACTGCCAACTGCAAGTGTCATACAATCCCATCCCTTCCTTACACGCAGCTCCACCCTGCCACCTCATCAGCCCCACCCATTCCTCTTGAAGAGCCTGCAACCATCTCCCATGACACACCAGCTGTATGATCCATGTCAGTAAAAGGCAGGTTTTGCTTATGACAATGGTGCCATAGTTATGGGACTAGGAAAAAAATTCTGTTTCCCCTTAGTTTTTAAATGTGCCCCACTGTATACAGCACATCATGAAGCAGACTGAAGGACTCCACATCATCCCTCAAACACTGGTGTGCTGCCCTCAGACTTATCTCAGAGAGCCTGGTTTCATGCCTTTCTCCTTCACATACAGTTAAAAGTTCTGTTAATGAATCCTAACTCCTGTGCAAAAATCCTTTGTCTTTGGCGTACTCTGTCTGTTATGAGCAGGCCTGATGTCCTGTAGATCAACAGTGACCAAAACTCAAAAAATTTTGCTGGTGACACAAGTCAGAGGGACAGATATTGATTTGCTGTGTCATCTAGAATCTTCCATTATCACTCCCTGAAACTCAAAGGATAGAGGAGAACACTAATTATGTCCCTGATCTTTTAGTAAACCTTTGTCAGTGAAAACAAATTTTTATCAGTTTGGTGTCTAATTAATAATTTCAATATCTGCTTTTAATTACTTAACTGAATGCCTCATGTTAAATTAACATAAGTACGTCAATGGGTTTTGATTAACAAGGTTAAGAATATAAAGACAATGCATTTTCTTTTCGTAGGTAGTTTCCCACTGGGATTACATGAAGCTGTGAATGACAGTTTCTTCTCTCTCTCCTTATCTCTAGATAACAATGTTTATCAAGACTGCCTGGGATGTCAAGGAAGACTTGCCAAAATACGTTTTCGTTTAAACATATATTTTAAATCTTCTCCAGAGGAGGCATCTATTTGGATACAATAAAACTACTAAAATCTGAAAACACACTGAAAATCCCTGTGTACTTGTGGTAGATTAAAAAGTATTGGCAAAGCATATCAATAATATTCAGACAGTAAGAGTCAGTTGAAAAGGCAAAGCATAGGAAAATTAGGAGCAATCACAATTGTTATTAATGATCAATTAAATACTGCTGTAAATATACAGTGACAAAAATGTTTTTAAACAAAATGAAAATTATACCATATGAATAAAGTGCCAGCTCCCTTCTCCAGCCCCTCAAGGTCCCTCTTCCTGGCAGCAGCACAATCCTCCCACCGACAAACCTCCCATGCCAGTTGTGTGCCCTCTGCCCTCTGTCTGAGGGGATACTCAGCCCATACCCTGCATCACCCAATGGCAGCAGCACACGCAGAGGACAGCACAGGGTGGGCAGGGCGTGCCTTGCTACCAGGCAACCTGTCCCCAAGGCCTCCCCAGCTCGAGTGAAAGCCACAACACTTTTGGCCACAATCTGTACAGTGCTGCTCCTCTGCATGCCCCTAAGTTCGAGTCAAGGCTGTCCAAAGGGTCGCCAGTGCGCATTAGGATGTCCCACCTCTTCAGAGTGCTGGTGGGACGTGTCCATCAGATGGAGCTGTTGCCTTGGTTGCTGCAGGGTCCCTTGCCGATGTCCTTAGGCAGCACACTGGCTGGGTTCATGGTCCTCGCACCGGCAGCAGGAAGTTGCCTCCAGTTCTGGAGGCCAAGGCTAAAACACAGGGGTGGCTCTTGATGGGCAGATGGTTTGCCCTCCCAAAAAAGGCGACACGAGATAGGCCTAGAGGCATGGACGGGTTTGGGTTGGGCTGTCCCAAAAGAACGGAGATCCCTTCTTGGACTGGAGCTTCCTTTCCTCTGCCTACTTTTCCCAATGGCAATTGGAGCTTCACTTAGCAGGCCCTTGCAGCATCTTCCCTCCAAATGTGTGGCTCTGCCACCTGCCCAAACCCTTTTATAGGTTCTTGCCCTGTCTTTATGCAACCAGAGGATTCGCTGGGCACTCCTGCCTGTTTCCCTCCAGCCCCCATCAGCACTCCATACCAAAACCCTCCTGGATCCTAAGGTGGGCATCTGCAAATTGCTCCCAATGACACAAACCAGTACTGTTTCAGTTCCAAAGGTTCACTGATTGCATGTTGCCCCAGCAGCGCTGCTCAGCTGAAAAAGGAAACGTATTACAGCTTCTTCTACCGGCACTTCTTAAAATTAGTAATTGTAAGACAATTCATTAATTAAAGACAATAATTATATTTAATTAATGTCTTTAATTAATGAATTTAATTTATTAAAGACAGTATAATTAACGCAATTAACATAAATAACAAGTTCTGTTACAAGCTTACTACAGATTTTTACATCTCTGCTGACTATTTGGAAACATACTACTATCATTTGCAGTTCACACCATCTAATGACTGACAAAGTGATGCCTATACGGATACATGTCTGGATAGGCAGAAACATCAATCGCACTAAATACCCAGAGCGCTTGAACAAAGCTGTACAACGTGATGCATGTTCACACAGAAATGCATACTGAGATGAACATAACAATCTGTGGTGTGTAAATATATTGACATCTGTATAAAAATGACTATATACAGCACAAACTGATAAAGAACTACACAAATACCGAAGTACTCATTGACACTTCTGTACCCCCGTAACAAAAGACACAGAACTCTACAGCTATGCAATGATATCTACTGAAATAGAACTAGAGACAGACAGAGCTATAACTATGAACAGGCACAATGGTAACCCAGTACATCTAGTGGTAGGATAAGATAGACAGGGAATGCGGCCGACACACATCCCCCCCTGCTTCCTCTTGGTCGCTTGGTCCCATGCAGAACAGCCCTTCTGGAAATGTTGTGCAGACGAAGATCTATAGGAAGCAGAGGGAGTGATGAGTTTCTTGTTGCTGCCGGCTGCCTGCCTGGGGTGCTGCATGGCTCCCCACAGTGCCTAAGGCAGGCAGAGCAGGCTGTAACAGCATTGGCCTGGCGGGTTCCAGCGACAGACTTTGGTTCTCTTTTCCTTTGCAGTGGGAAAGATCAGCAGCAGCAGAACAAGGAGGAGGCGGCTGCTCTGGTCCTTTGCTTTGTGGCAGGGCCCAGCTGGGGCTGCCCAGGCCCCAAGGAAGGAGGCCTCAGCTGAGGCAGGGCACTCTTCAGGCAGCCCCTGGCAGCCATCTGAGGCTGAGGCAGCGGTGTAAAAGACGGCAGGAGTTTGGTTTGGGGGCGACCCGCGATCTGTGCGGCAGTGGGCTGTGTGGTGGGACCCCCGCCGGGTCCAGATCCTCCCGGCATGGGCTCATTTGTGGCGGCAGGGGTTCCTCTGCAGTGCCGGTCCGCGGCTGGAGCTGGCACGGGGCGTCTGGCCATGCTGCAGTCTGTGTTTCTCGTCCCCAGCTCGTGGGAGTGTGTGGTGGAGTGGCGGCGGTGCTATACTGTCCACTGTCCCGCGGCTCCCGGGCTGCGGCATGGCTTCGGCAGCAGGGAGAGCAAACCCCTGTGGCTGAGGGACAGACACAGATTCATCTTGGCCCCCCACCGCCCCCAAAAGCGTATAGCAGTCCCGGGTTTCCCTGATGGTTTGCAACACAGCTGTACCAAATAAAGTAAGTTCTGGGTTTCCAGTTCCTATTTGTGATTTGTTAAAAATGTCTACAATTAGTCTCCAAGTTGGTAATATCAGTGGTGCTATTTTGTCCCCTCCGGTAACTTCATCAAAAAATTTAATTCCTACTTCATACCAAAATTATTTAGTTAGTACAAATACTGGTTCTTTTTCTGGAAAGTATTTTTGGACATATATTAAAAGTACTTTTAAGTCTTTTCCTGAAACGTCATAGCCATTATTCAAAAGTAGCACTTTTAGAGTGCCATAAATATATTTTTGTTCTTTAGACAAATTATTCCCCATAATTAGTGTTATAAATTAGGGCCAGGAGAGCTTCTTCTCCTTTCAAAAGCCTTTATTAAAACATTTCAGCCTTGGGGTGGGGGCTCGAGGGGTGCGCACCGCTGCCTCCGCTGCTCCCAGGTCGATGTCGAAGAGGAGGAGCACGTCGTCCCTGTTGCGTAGACACCAGGTCCCGGGGTCTCGTCCTCGCGGGAACGTCTAAAGACCTCTGTAATGGCTCAGAGTCCATGGGTCCTTGCTCTAATGGAGCTCGGTATAAGTCAGAGCGACACTTGTGAACTCTCTCCGCTGAAACCTACTTTCTTTCTTTATTAGGTAGCATGTTTCTTTCCTAAGAACTCTTTCTAGGTGTGCTGATTTAAAGGTATATTTCACTTAACTTGGCTATATACCAGCTCATTTGCATATTCTGTACATGGGGCAGCCATTTTGTGAAGTACGGGTAGCTGGCAGTGCCACTCTTAGGTCACATGGAGAGCAAAGCAGAGTGGTGGGAGCAGCGGGCGGTTTCCCGATGGAAAAACAAGAGGAGGGGGCCTTGGGGAGGATCAGCAACACACAGGAGAACGGGAGGGTACACAGGGTGAGCAAGGGGAGCACAAATGAATACAATGAATACACTGAACTGCAACACGTAAGTGAACAGAGACTACACAGATGAATGAATACAATGAATACAATGAACGGTAACACATGGGAGGATAGGGGGTACGTAAATGAATACCACGAATGGGATGGAAGTAAGATACAGTAATTATAACCATCACACAGCAGTGAGGATACCCGTTGGTAACACAGAACAAGACAATATAGGAGAACTCATAAACTAACATCAAGGTGGGGCCTTCATGACCTTTATTTCTTACAATTAGGATTACTCCAGACCCTTTTTTTGCTAGTAGGTGTGACAGCTTTTCCTAGATGACCGGCGTCCTGGAGAAAGCTTTTTCAAATACCGCCCGTATCCTTCCTTTCAGGATTCTATTCTTGTATACCCGTGGGAAATGCTGTTTTCCTTCTAACAGCCAAATCAAGCAGTTGCCTGGAGAGGCCTGGCTGATGCTTACTTATAGCCCCGTATGCCGCTCTTAAAATGAGGGGCACCAATTTGCCAAGGCCGTTTCTACAGGTTAATAGGCCTTAAAGGTCCAAGAACATTTTAAGATCTTACACAGAGTTGTTTATTACATGAAAGCATGTATCTGAAGATGCGAGAATCCTAAATGAGTGGTCTTACGGTCTAAAATTGGTTATGAGTGTAAAGTCTTAGAAATAAAATTCCAGAATAAACAGTAGTCTTAACACGGAATTAAACATAGCATTCCAGCCTTAGGATAAAACAACCTTCAACTCCTGACCCCAAGCAGGGTTCCTGGCTGCAGGGATCGCGATAACAGGAAGGGTTCCCGGCATTACAGATCCCAAGCAGGGTTCTTGGCCACGGGGTCACGAGGCAGAAAAGGGGTCCCAGGGTCATGAATCGCAAGCAGGGTCCCCAGCCGCAGGGATCACAGGGGGTCCCGGGGTCCCGAACCCTTGCAAGGTCCCCGGCAGCCCTGAACAGAATTCCGGGGCAAGCGCTGCAAGAGGGAAGAGGCGGGACCCCAGGGCCTTGATCCAAGCGACAAAGACTACAACAGATGGTACCTTTAGAATCCCTTTCGACTCCCTGGCAGGGCTCCTTCCTCAGGCTGTAGAAGGTGGAGGTTGGATTGATAGATTGATCAATCGATACCTCTACTTCCAACCCAGAGGCTTTTTATCCGTACGTTACAAATGCATATTCATACCTTTATCTACACACTACCCAATCTAGGTGCAATTCTCTAAGTTCGTAAAACTACAAAAAACTACAAAAAGCAGTATCAAAAACCTACGCATATAGCATATCTATCAGTGCAAAAACTCTTATCTTACTAGCATAAAAGTTCTATCTTATGGCACATAAAAACTCTATCTTAGCATACGTTAGGAACTTTATTTGCACAAAATTCATACCAAAAATTATAAACAGTACTCTATTTTTGTTGAGTCTAAACTCTATCACTAGGCCTGAAGCTCTGTACTTTTACAGAAATTAGGCACTTAGGGTATGTGAAGCTTAAAGCTGAAGCTTAAATCTCCACTTTATACGTGTGTGGCTTTATATGTTCTAATTTCTCTAAAGGTTTTAATTCTGCACTTCTCACTCTCTGCGGGGATCCATGGAAACATGGACTCCAACAGCCCATCACCCCACTAGTAAGCAGGCTTAGGGTGCACCAGGAGCTGTGAGGGAACTCTTCCAGGACAGCTGACACTGACCACAGGGATATTTGAGACCATATGGAGTCATGCTCACCATGTAAAGCTGAAAAGAGCAGAAGGACATGGGCAATGTTTGATGTGATAGTTTGTATTCCCAAATTACTGTTATGTGTGATTGAACCCTGCTTTCCCAGGGATAGGTGAGCACCTGCATATCCATGGGAAGTAGTGAATGTTGTTTACCTTTCTTTCTGTACATGGTTTTCACTTTATCTGTTATATTATCTTTATCTGAACTTACATGTTTTCTCATTTTTACTTCTCTGATTCTCCCCCCATTTTAGGCTTAAGCTGATCCAAGAACTGTAGAACACACTGACTCACTATGCTACTTTTTTCTTTATGGCTTCTGGGAATTTCACAGTGGTGGCAAAATATTTTCGTGTCTTTTTGAAATATGACTTGAAGTTATGCTTTCAAGAGAATCTTGTTGATTTTGGTGGGTGGGGCCAATCTTGCACAGTTCTGTGAATGAAACTGAACAAGAAAAACAGCAAGAGTTATTAAAATTCCCCAAAACAAGATAATCAAGACTATCATGGTCCCTGATGGAGCTTACAAGAACATCAGTGTGGCTTGCAACTGCTCATCAATTGCTAGGGTCATTTCCCAATCAGTGTTTGAGTCAGCCCCTCCCTTTTAGCATGGTTGTTATCCTGCCAGCACCTGGAAGTTTTATTCCATCTGAGTATTCTGCTGCAAGAACTCAGTTGAAGTTTAAGCCAATAAGAAAGTGTATTTTGACCATCAGAGTAGTAAAAATGGGTTACAAAAGAATTAAAGGTACAGATTCATTTCAGGTAGTGATTACAGTTGCACACAATGCAGTGAAAAGCAGTGAAAGGCAGTAACAACAAATTATTTGAGAGAGAGAAAGGGAATTTTTAAAAGTCTGTGCATGCTGGTTCTGCCAGCTTTATGAAATTAAAGCACTTGAAATAATATTGCGTACTGTGTTATGACTGCTGCTAGCATGGCTCAGTGAACCATCACAAGGGAGGTGTTCACCAAAGTATCTGTTTTTGAATAGAATTTTTCAAATTGTGTGTTTAATGTGAGGAAAAAAATGCATTACTCTTACTAAGAGACTATTATTAGTGATATCAGCCAAATCATTGTCCTCTGCCCAACCTCCCAGAACAAAAAGTGTCTATTATACAGATATAACATATTTAGTGTTGTGCATACGGCTGCATATATTTGGAGCCTGCTCCATAATGCTGACACCTCAAGCTTGGCAGAGCAGAGAGATCATTCACAAGAAAGGTAAGTATGTTATTAAATGACTCCAAAGAGCAGGAATGCTATACCTCTCTCTTCTTATTCCTGCTTCTTTCTTTCCAAAGAAGAAAGACTGTTTTTTTCTTCTTTTCAAAGCCATATGGTTTTTGAATCTAAAAATTAGCTGTCCTGCATTTGTCAAACCACAGCACGGAAAGCAACTTCAGCTGATGTTGAATATTAGAGAGACTTACATAGTCAAGAAATTGAACACAAGAATTTTTGAATTGTCATTGCCAAATTCGTATGTATCTAGTTATTTAAATGCAGGTTACAAAAAATAGTTTTGACTACTGTTCCTGCATCTCTTTTATATTTTCAAATTTCCTGTGTTTTCCCATTTTTTACCATGCTTTCCTGCAGTGCTCTCATGAAGAAGATCTACACTTATGATCAGGAAGCTTACTAATTTACTCCTCTGGGAAAGCAATGAAATGGACTTTAAAAGTAATAGCATGAGCCATGGATTTCAAAATGGTCTGTACAATCTGTAAGGGTCCACTTGTGCATGTCTCACAAATGGACTCTACCTCAGAAAACTGAAATTATTCTTAATGACAGAGAGAAGAGATGAAAATTATGTCTGCTGTGCTGTGAGGATTTGACTTCTGAGGAAGTAGGAATGTAAATTATTTTATCTAGAACCCTAAAGATGAGAGAGAAGGATCAGGCATGTTCAGACTCATGTTCTACAAGCACCAAAACATTTTGAGGCTGGTTTGCTTTAAAACTCTTAACTTCTGGTAATGCAAGGTACAAGAGCCAAATGGGCATCAACTGCTTTCAAAATGTCCATCTGCTGCTGCAAAATCTACGTGAATGTTACATAGCAACCAGTATTTCCTCTTGCAGTTGGCATCCCTGGGTTACCGTTGTTTGCTCTGTAAGTGTGTTGTCCTTGATAGAGACAGGGTAAACCCTGTTGTGATGCCAAAGCTTTGCCCTGTAGATGTTACAGCTTACTGTAAAAAATGCTTATATAAATGTTTTTTGCAGATGGTTATGGCATAGAAAATGTGGTTTTACCTGAATAAAACAACATTTCTCCCCATTCTCCATTCAAAATGAAACACTGATTAGCATCTACCTTTTCATTTACAGACTTTAACCACTTAGTATGATGTAACTCAGGAAACTACAGCTTTCATCAAAAGAGATCTGAAATGTTTCATTGGATATGTGATAAGGAGAAATATTTCCGTTTATGTTACGTAGGAGTATTTTTAAGTGGCAGTAGATGTTGTAGGAACCAATTTTGCAGTAACTGTAATGTAGTGCAGTGTAACAGCTGCTTACAGGCTTTTACGGAAGTGTTTTCCTAAACAGCTATTTTAATAGTATGAAACCTGACATTAATACACAACTTTCATAGAAAAACTATAGAGCTTGCTTTTAAGTACCATACTGATCTTGAAATTATTTCCTTTCCATTTTGTCATTTTTTTACAATTGGCAAATATTACAAGTTTAGAAGTACAGTTTTTTTCTCATTCAAGTACTGTCATGGTGCCTCTTAGGACAAGAGGTCGCAAGCCTGCCCGGGGCTAGCTCAGACACTGCGGCAAGCAGCAGGTATGGCGAGCGAGGCACGCAGACTACACTGATCCTTGTGGGCCTTGGCTTCAAGGAGATTGTCAGAGGCAAGGATGGAGAGGAGCAACAATGGCGGAGGAATGAAGGGAGGAGTCAGCACAGCAGTTCCAAGATGCTTATTGAAGGGCCACCACACACCTCCCCACCACCCTGAGACTGCTCAAGCTGAGCTGGTTCTGGCTCTGTCACAGCCGCTTTTATTAGGGGTGATTCAGTGGGTGGTGAGAAGGGAACAACCAATTGGGATCAGCCTGGGAGTGGTTAAGGAATTGATCGGCATACACAAGGACCACACACAAGGGAGAGGGAGGGACTTCCTCTGGACCTGGCCTATCGCTCAACGCGCCTCACAGAACTTTCTAGTCCTGAGGCAGGGCCCCGAAGTGACAGGCAGGCTCCAGGAAAGGAGGGGAAAGGGATTGATGGTTAACTGTTACTTGGGGGATTTCCAGCATAAACCATTTGTGGAGTAAAACAGGTATACAAGGAACAAACCATGGTACAGAGAACTCAATTAAAACATGCATACATACACTGTGTTCAAATAAATCATGCACCACTACAAAGTACCACAATGAGGAACAGACTAAGATTAATAAAGCTGTTTATTAATGCAAAGAAGCTAAATGGTGAATTATTGGTATCATTACACACTTAAAGTTTTTCAGACTTACAATTCTATCTAGAAATGGAGAAGGGCTGTTATTGCTGACACACTTCCTCTCTCTCTCAATGAGATTGCAACCATGTGTAAAGCAACTTGCCTTTCCTTGTAAATTCTTCTCTTCTGCTAAACAATGTGATTTTAAAGTAAAGGGATTGTATTCTCAGCTGTGGTTTACACTTATTGAGAATTTGCAAATTTTGGGGAAGCAGTCAGATTTAATTTAAACTGTCTCTCATGACATTACTTATTCTGTGTTTACCAAATTCCTTTCCCAAAAGTATCAGTGAATTTTCAGTTTAAACTTAGAAAATACTAACTTAGATAATACTGAAATCTTTTGATGGCATGCTTTTATTTGAATATTTTATTTATGTTTTGCTGTTGTCATTAAGTTTAAGTGTTACTCATACATATAAAGGTAATATTACAAATGTGTTTATTAGATCAATGTAAATAAAGGCTTTTTTAATATAGATAAATTTCACTACTTCTTCTGGAACCTTTAGACTTATAGGAAGCTATTTTTAGCGGAAAAGGGCTCAGCAAAGATACTTTCCCAACATCCATTTTATACAGCTTTTAAATGTATTTTTTACTACTAGAAGAATCTCTGACCTTCCTTATTTTTCAATACTTTTAAAATTAGATTGCCCTTGAGCAGTAGATATTTTAGATAAACTTGACAACATGGAAATGTCAGCAAATTGCAATCTTGTCTGACAAAGCAGCAGCATATTAATATTCATGTATCATTAATTATCATTTACAATATGAATAGATTTGTTTGTATAAATAGTTAAGAACTTCATCTAAAATGTTCCTTAATGTGACTTGTTTTTCTATACTGAACTATTTGGTGAACTGTAGTAGCATAAATGTTTTGCCTTTGTTATTATCGTAACAGTATATATTTGTATGTGTCCAAAGACTACTTAAGTGTAGGAGACAGAGCTCTGAGAGGAAATAGGAGAGAGTATCTATAGGTTTATAAAAATCATTAATTTTAATAGATGATGAAGTTATTTTGTATGTTATTTTTCTGTTTCAAAAAAAAAACCCTCCCAAAATACATCAGTGGGGTACATAATTGACATGCTTTTTTAATGGAAAGAGTAATTGAACATAGAAAACTATGCTACTTTGTTACACTGGTACAAATGAGAATGTCAAAGAAATAAGAGTGGTAAAACAGAAATTAGATCAATTTCTGAAACAGGGGCTTAATGGTACCTATCAAGGACATTGCTTCCCCCACATCAAGGTTTCCCTAATTCAGTGATTGAAAGAAGAGTGCACCAGAAGAATTTCATGTCATATATATCATCTTGTCTTTTTTTTTACCTAAATATCCACTGCCAGTTATTTATCAATATTATCATCTGGATGGGTAGCTCAAGTGAAAAGTGAGAAAAATCTTAGGACTTAGAAATTGAAAATAGTTTGCAATAGGGGAAACATCTAGTTGAATACGTCTTAAGTCAGAAAGCAATTTGAACCAATTTATGCTGGTACAGGTTTCCCTGAGAAGTTGTCAATGTCAAGTCTATAGAAGTGTTCAAAGCTAGATCGAATGGAGCTCTGAGCAACCTGGTCTATTGGAAGGTGTTGGAATTAGATGATCTTTAGAGCCCCTTTGAACCTACACCTTTCTATGATTTTACAATTCTATGATTTTTTGATTTTGTTTCTGTTTTTTAATTAATATATTGCTAGTTCAATTTGAACTTCTTTCCCAAACAGAAGAAACATCAGAAGAGTATTTTTTAGGAAGGTAGTCACAGATTAGTTAATTGTGTGTATGGACGAGAAAACTCAACCTTATAAAAAAGATTTTGTTCTTTGGTGAACACAAGAAAAGCTAATCACCACTGAAGTCTCAGGGTGTTTTTTGATTTGTTCTGAGAAAGGAAATTCCAGCATCTTGGGAAACTGAAGGACCAAGGAAATTATGGCATAAAAAACTGAGGCGAAAGAAATTGTAGAATTGAGAGTCATAAGAATAATTTTATGGTCCAACTTCATTAGGTTTTTTTTTTGTGCATTACCTAGTGAACAGTGGTAACACAGATTTTTGTTAATCTTTTCTTAGTATTACAGTATGAGAAATAACTCCTTTCCAGGCAATCTTCCATAACCACACAAATGGATAAACAAACAGAACTTTACAAGACCAAACTTACCTGGGCTTGGGAGCTCTGATTCTATTGAACTTGAAGAAAAGTGTGAAAGAGTGGCTCAGGATGTAACTCTCATGATGTCTTTAAAGAAGCAGAAGAGAACAGAATTCAGTCTAGAACTGAACACTCCAACGTAAAAACAGTATCCAGAATTATCATATATTAGTAATTTCACCTGTGTATACGTTGACTTAGTAGGTAAAAACCCAATACATTCAATATATTTTAAATAATTACTCTGAATAAATGTAAGTTTTAATTTTTTGAGTAGATAGGATGAGGATAATATGAGGATTTAGTTAAAATAACATCAATTTCTATTCAAAATATTAATCAAAGGCAGAATTATGTTTTCCTTTCAGTTAAAAGAAATGTTTGGCTATTCCTCCTCCCAAAGCAAACATTACTTAGTCAAATAGCTAGGTTACTGCTTTGTGAAGTACTGCAGCATTTAATGTTTCTATACTTTTCAAACAAAACAGTGGAGTTATTAGTGATTTGTACTTTTATGGAATCTGAGATGGATGCTTTCTTAAAGTTCTAGTATAATAAAACTTCAACACCAGATTTACTGATAGCTATGAGTAAAAGAGAAGACCTGCCCCAAATCAATTTCTGTTTTACACTTTGTGGTGAAAGTAAGAAAAGTTAATAGGTTCTGAACACTCTGGTCTTTTGAGGACAATTCTTTTTTCTCAGATCTTTATTAGAAAGATTACTGGAAATGTTTTAAAAGGACAGATAAGTTAAAGCCAAAACTTAAAAAAAACAACCAAATAATTGGTTTCTACAATTTTTTTAAGGAAGACTAGTTTTGTGAACCTTTTTAAAACTTTCAAACAATAAGTATCCTGTCATGCAAGTATGAAAATTGTTACATAATCTATCTGTATGAATGTAAATAGTATCAGAATCCTATAACTGAGGAGCTATATTTTAATCATAAATAGGGCTAAAAATTTCTGTGGACCAAGGCATATTTGAATGTTTTCCTAACCAATTGTTCTTAAACAAAAAGCACTCAAAAAAACAAAGACACCCATACCCCCCCACCACACCCTTTTCCTCCCACCACCAGACTACAAGGACAAAAAACCAAAACAGCAACCAACCAACCAAAATGATTCAGAAAGAAAAAAATTGGCAGCTGCCTGCATTACATTTCAAATCTCTAGCAGAATGTCAAGGTAACTCTCAATTCTAAATGTTTCTGGATATATGTTAGCAAAGAAGATGTAGCTGGAAATCTTCCTTTGCAAGTGTAATCCACAGTTTGGGAATTTCAGTAGTCAACTCAGAGCTGTTTGATTAAACTTCTAAACAGGAGAGTAAGGCATAGTATTTCTCCTAGGCAACCAGTTCCATTATTGTCAGAGAGCTACTTTTTCTTTAGTCTAGTAGGGCATTATTAGACTAATTAGTTTTACCAATAGGATTTGTCAGTATTCTAGACTATTCTTTTGGGTAGCAATCTTCCCTCCCTGAAGGTTTTTTGGCATTCAACAGAGTGAGATAATACAGTACATTTTTGTCTCACCAATTTCAGTGCTCCATCAACGTGGCAACCATTATGAACTGGCATTAAAGATCCATGTAAGTTTCAAGAAACAATTTTTGCTCTGGGGGATGGAAAACAAGATTTTTGTTGTGGTTATTTGGTGTGTTGTTTAAATGGATGTCCAAAAATAAGAAAGGATTTACTAAAAATAATTCTTTCTGGATAAAAGAAGCAGGGAATAAATTTCTTGGCACCTCATTTGGAGATGCTTCTTTGGTGCCTTTTCACCTTTCCTTTTTCAATGAAAGTCAACACTATGAATGAACTAAATCCAGTACACTGTCTAAAGGTCACTATGTTTGCATCTCTGTTGGCTCATACCTCTTGCTGCTTGGCTACATAGCTGACAAAGCTAATGACTGACCTCAGGTACAGATTTATCAAAAGGCAATTGTCCAGCACTGTTTTCTTTCTTTCATTCAGCTATCTGTTCCTGTGGTGATTTCCACATGGTGTGTAAAAAGGAAGGTCACACAATTTTTCACCATCTTATCTAACAGTCTAAATATGTGGGGATGAAAACTGTATGCTAGAAACAGATGCACTCCATATTAAAGAAAAAAGAATATTAGTGATGTAGTCTAAAGATCACTCAGTGCAGAAAAAGCTGCTTCCTTGAGGAAACTGGAAAACAATGCTTCAATGACAGTATTAAGTTTTGAAACAGACAGATAAATATCTCAGTCACTGACATACAATTCAACATCAAATAGATGGATGACTATTGATGCTCTGCCTGTGGAGAACAAACAAGATGAAAGGCCCAAAGCTAATTTTTTCCCCCTTTCATTGCAGTTTCAAAGGAGCTAGGTCAAACATTTTACAGCTTCTAGATGCAAAGAATACCTGATACATACACTTAGGAAAAAACTCATAACCTCAAAACATTATAACAGAGCAACTGAAACTGACATATCACAAAGGTGAACCTATCTTAACTGAAGTAAAGGATAGCACAAGAATAACTTTATGGCATTTCAACCAAAAGGGTACAGAAGTGTTGGTTATGGAAAAAACATATCTCTCCTCATTTCGTAAAAGTACATATTAATTTGTTTGCAGACAGATGCACAGATTTTATTGAGTTAATGGGAATTCTAAAAAGGAAGACATCTGGGGAAGTGATGCAGGCACAGCCCATCAGTAGCTGCCTCACCATCTGACAGACATGTTAGTTATAAGTTGACAGTTGTCTATGAAACCTGCCAAGAATCCAGATGCCACATGGGGTAGCACACATCAGAACCCCCTGCCCTAAGTGAAAAACAGTTTAGCATAATGCTGTAGTGGTTAAAAAAGCATGAATCCTCCTGAGAGTTGAAAATTCAGGATGCTATTAAGAAGCTCAAGAACTAGTAGAATTTGAAGATGAAGTCCTAAATTGTAGGTGAAATCATGAGACTTTCAAAGAGCTCTGGATTTTCTGGTATTCTTTCTTGCAAAACACACAGTCTGTCTAGATTATATGACTAGATTTTTGTTTCAATTATTAATCTATGGATTTTAGTGAGAATTTTTTTAGTTAAGGTGTCAGGAGATTGGAAAATTGACAGTAAGTCATAGAGAAGTTTGTAAATATTCGAAAGTATTCAGAGGAAGGTAGATGAGAGGTTGGATCTATTGAATATTGAGTTTTGCAATTTACACAATCTACAATATAGCATTGTGTATTTATATTTTATATATATAAAGAGGGATATATAGGTTAGAATTGTAAGGATTAGGTCTGCTAAGAATCAATACTTCCTGACAACAGCCAAGAAAATGGTGTCATTTTCCTCCTGTATTGTGTTCTGTAACTACTGTCAACCAAAGGCACTAAACAGCCCGAAGTGGATCAGAGAATAAAACTATTCTCTAAATTTCCAGACCAAGTTTCTTCTTCAGGTTTAGTTAGGAAATCAGGAGAGTTTGTTTCCTGCTCCACCCCTCTCCCCCCTCCCTGACCATGTCGCTTCATGCACAAACAACTGTTTCTCTCTCAAAGAGTTAAGCATCTAAAATTATTCCAGCAAAAGTCTTGTCTCCTGTTTTGATCTCCTGCCAGATCCACAGTGACTCCTTGTGAGGTTGTGGTAAGGAGAAAGAGAGAATACATGGAGAACTAGAATTGGACGATAAACAGCATCATTACCCAACAACTCTCTTTTCAGGTCCTTCTAAGGTTCATGGTTCTCAGATGTATTGAAAGTGCTCTGATGTCCCAATAAAAAACTACAAAACTTCCTTTTGCAATTAGGAGATAGCTTTTAAAAAGCAGGTTCTGAGCAGACTGAACTGTAGGTGGAAGGAAATCAGGAAGAAAATGCTTATCAGGCTACCTAGATTAGGAGAATTCACTTCCTCTTTCTAGAGACTAGTGATAAAGTAGTCTCTGTCAGCCACTGAAAGTTGCAGAATCTGATCAAAGATGAGTTGCTGAGTGATGTTCTGCCAAATACAATATATAAAAAAAAAAAGATTGGCAGGTTTCTTACTCAGGTTGTCCATTTCTTCATGTGAGCAGAAGGCACATATTTCAGCTGTGTCTTGGAAAAAAATTAAAAGATACAGGTGATAAAGATATGGATATAATGAGATACATTGTTACATCCCCCTGGGGAAATGGTTTCTTCTCCCTCAGGGACCCCTGGAACTCCTGTCATGTAGTCTGACCCTTCCTTCCCCTTCTGACCCCATTGGCTGTGTGCCAGCTAGCCCCTCCCTCAGAGACCCTAAGATAAAGGGTCCCCTGTCCCCCGGGAGCTCTCTCTCTCCCGGGACATCAACCTGGAATAAAGGACTTGCAGCTAAAAGGGTAAGAGAGCCTCTTTTGAATCCTTGTCCTGTCTTTCTTGATATAATCCTGTTAGGCCTGAGAAGGGCTGAGCTAGCTGAGACCCTTGGAGGGATACAGGATTGTGTCAGTTGGCCCCCAAAGTGGGTTTAGTTCTAGAAACCCATGCGGAGCTGGAGACCTTTCATAGTCTTGAAAGCTCTTTGGGAAGTTCAACTACCCTAGGCACTTTGGCCACATTTTGTGGCTATAGGTGGGTAGGGATAAGCTCGTAGCTTGTGGTTGCCCAGTCACGAGTGAGCTAAAGACAGGACCTTCAGTTGCTTCTGACTCAGCATATGATACCACGGACCAGGTAAAGTCCTCCGTTTGATCGGTACCGCAAACTGGGAGGGCGGAATTTTACCTTTGCTAGTAGCAGCGGGTGGGTTTTAGGACCCTGCTGCGGCGATTTTTTTTTTTTTTTTCTTTCGTTTCTGATTGCCGCAGCCCGCGGACCCGTGGGGCGGCTCCGCACAAGGAGCCCTGCTTTTCGGGGAAACCCCGGCCCGGGCACGTATCCCATCGGCCAAGCAAGGCGGCGGGGACCCCCCCGGTGCCACCGGGGCTGGAGAAACGGCGCGGACGCGTGACCGCAGCCCCGGAGTTTTCCCCGCCTGTTCTCTCTGGTTATAGGAGACACAGGAGTTACATACAGCTGACTTTAGCAGCTGGAGGCTGGATTTTGAGCTAATAGCTTTCAATAATATCGAATCATGGGCATGCAGCTATCAGCTCCTCAAAAGAGTATATTAAAACAACTCCAGGACCTTTTAATTAACGTTAAAATTTCCAAAAGGCTGCAAAAACGTTTTGTTCGCTGGTTAGAACATGAATTTACTGAAGCTGAATTACTGCAGATAGATACTGTTTCATTTTGGGATTACGTGGGTACGGTAATCACAGATAAAGTCCAAAATAATGATCACGCCGTTTCTGTATTTATCCCAATATTTTTGCAAGCTCGTAACCATCTGTTAGAGTTAAACAAACCCAGCCAGGAGAAAAAACTTACCCCATGTAATCCCCCCTCTGATCCACCTTTATACCCGGGTTTACCTTTGTCCCGGGATCCTTTTAACAAAGCCAGTTTCTCTCCTCAGGATCACGGCGGGGGGGCAGGGGCGGCCCGGGACTTCTGTGAGGCGGCAGGGTCCCTGGCAGACCCCCTCCACGTGGCTGATAACAATGGCGGCTGCCATGTGCCCCGACCCTCCCCCCACGACCCCTTCCCCTCCCAACCCCCTCCCTCTGCCCCCGCCCCCACCCCATACCCCTGTGCCAACCCCTGCTGGCCTCCGGCAGCCCCACCCCACCCCTCCTCCCCATGCCTCCTTCCCGGCTGCTGCGGCGGCTCAGGGGGGGCCGGCCCCTCCTCCTCCTGCCTCCCCGGCAGCAGGGAGAGGGCCGCCCCCCACACCCTGCACGGCCACAGCGGGGGGTATGATTGCCACACGGCGGGGGGAGGGGGACAGCCTGGGCTGCCCAGCCAGCACGGACAGAGCACGCCTTTCCTTCCCCACCCACAAGGGACTGATAACACTGTAACCCCGGTATCCCCAGACACGGGGGGTCCGGCAGCAGCTTCCAGACCCTTGGCAAATGCAGATGAACCCATTTTCTCTGTAGCTCCAGTAGCATATGTAGGCAAAAGGCAGGGTTCTCGGCAATACCAGCCACTCTCCTACCAAGACAAGAAAGAACTATGTAAAGTACAACGTGAGTTTGGCAGGGACACCCCCATCTTTAAAGGGATGTTTAGAGCCACATTTGATTCTAATGAAATGGTCCCTAATGATATTAAGGACTTATTCAGGTGTCTGTTATCTCCCTCAGAGTATGATCTGTGGGACAATATGTGGAAAAGAGCTTTAAGAACACTTTTACAGGAGATTCAGCAAAACCCTAATATGGCTAAAGACACTGAGAATAATGATATTACATTTGAACATCTTTGTGGTGAAGGTGTCTGGGCTTGCCCCGAAAAACAAACCCGAGTATTATCCAAACAAATTTTACTTAGGATTAGCAATGTTGCAGAGAAAATGTTTTATCAGCTACCATCAAGGGAAGGGAAAGGAAGTTATGTTAATGTTAAACAATTTCCTACGGAGAATTTCTTACAGTTTGTTGATCGTCTGAGGACACAGGTGGAACACCAAATACCAGATCCCGTGGTGCAGGCAGAGCTGATCAAAGAGATGGCTCAAAGAAATGCTAATGAGACCTGTCGTAGAATTATCCTCACTTTACCCTTGGACCCACCACCTACTCTGTCCCAGATGATAGAAGCTTGTTCCAGACGGGCAGAATTGTTCTGCACAACTGAAAGACACCCTGGAACAACACACCCACAGCATACAGCCCCTGCTGGACCACACCCCAGCAGGCAGCAGATGCCACCAGACCAGCTGCAGCGCATCATCTGCCTCCGCTGCAAGAAACCAGGACACTTCGCCAGATCCTGCCCTCAGACCCAGAAGCAGAAGAAATCCAACAAACAAAAAAACTGAATTCACAGCGCGTGCCCGCGGTTGATACTACAACGCGCAAAGATATAAATGTAGCGGGACTCACATTGGCAAAAGCTTCTCTCTTAAAGAAAAAGGGGGGGGAGGGCAGGTCACGGGGTGTGGGGGTGCAGAAAAATGTAAATGTTAAAGGCTCAACTAACAAGGTTTGGCAGCCACTTGGCCGTTTTAGACTTGTAACTACCAAAGGTTTCCATTTCAGATCTACTGAGTGGATGGTTATAACAGTTGACCTGTCTAACATCTCACAGGACCTGACGGTTTACCACGTGGGATTGGACAGTGAGTATTTTGTTATTGGGGACACAGCACACACACCCTTGGAAATTGAGATAGCTCCCATGACCATAAAGGGAAAAATAATAGGCCTCATGTTGTTGGCTCGTTGTTTGCACCCACCCTTTTATCTGATAGCGGGGCAGATTCTTGCCCAAGCCATTCCGGTTCCAGCAGAGATCACAGCAGACGGTAAATCACCAGAGGTCTACTGGACAGAGGTGGTGGGGGAACCTAAACCCTCTATGATGTGCAACATTACTTGTGGATCAGAGCGCCTCCAAGTGGCGGGAGTCCTCGACACGGGAGCTCAGGTCACCGTATTGCCACAAAGCATGTGGCCTTCAAACTGGGAATTAGAGCCGGTAGCAGGCAAACTTCAGGGCATAGGAGGAATCTCAATGGCAAGGATTTCGAAAAACGTGGTGCAAATTGAGGGACCTGATGGAAAGGTGGCGAATATCCGTCCTTTCGTAGCAGATTATAACGCCCCACTGTGGGGGAGGGACACCATGTCTCAGTGGGGAGTCCGATTGGTCATTCCTAAAACACCCCAGGATTTTTGCAAGTAGCCACTGTGGAGCGCCCTACCCAGAAGTTAAAGTGGTTAGAAAACACCCCCAGATGGGTAGCACAGTGGCCCTTGAGTAAAGAAAAGCTCAAGGCGCTGGAAAAACTCGTGGAAGAGCAATTGGCTCAGGGACATATTGTGGAGACAACTAGCCCCTGGAATTTCCCGATCTTTGTGATAAAGAAACCGGGAAAGGATAAGTGGAGGTTGCTCCATGATCTAAGAGAAATTAACAAAATAGTAGAAGACATGGGACCCCTCCAACCAGGGATGCCCACTCCAACAATGCTCCCCCGAGATTGGAAATTGGCTGTCTTAGACATCAAGGACTGTTTTTTCCAAATTCCATTGCACCCTGAAGATGCCCCTAGGTTTGCCTTCTCAGTTCCCACTGTCAATAGACAGGCCCCAATGAAGCGTTATCACTGGAGGGTCCTTCCCCAGGGTCTCAAATCGAGTCCTTTTATATGCCAACAATATGTAGCCTCATTACTGTCTCCAATACGCGCACAGAGGAAAGAAGCCATCATCCTTCACTACATGGATGATGTGCTAGTGTGTGGCCCCAATGACTCTATACTCCAACACACGCTTGACCTAGTGGTTAAAGTTTTAACCTCTGCTGGATTTCAATTACAGGAGGACAAGGTTCAAAGGATGCCACCTTGGAAATACCTGGGCTTGCAAATCAGTGCAAGGACTGTTGTTCCACAGAGCTTAGAAATTGGTTGCAATCCAAAAACTCTAGCAGATCTCCACTCCCTGTGTGGGTCCTTGAATTGGGTAAGACCCTGGCTAGGCCTCACAAATCAAGATCTAGAACCCCTCTTCAATTTATTGAAGGGGGAGAAGGAGCTGACGTCTCCCAGGGAGCTGACCCCAGAGGCGAAGACAGCAATCGAAAAGGTACAAAAAGCCTTGTCAGAGAGACAGGCTCACCGGTGTGAGCCAAAGGTGCCTTTCCAGTTTATTGTTCTAGGAAAACTGCCACACCTGCATGGCTTGATCTTTCAGTGGATCGAGGAAGAGAGAGATTCACTGTTGATAATAGAGTGGGTTTTCCTCTCCCACCAAAGATCCAAGACCATCACAGAGCCACAGGAGCTGATAGCACAGCTGATTCGGAAGGCCAGGGTAAGATTGTGTGAATTGGCAGGTTGTGACTTTGCATGCATTCACCTCCCGGTCAGACTTTCAGAGGAGGGAAAGAACTCTCCTGAGAGATTGACCAAAGAGATGTTTGAGCATTTGCTGCAGAGCAATGCCAGTCTCCAACTATCTCTGGACAGCTACAGGGGACAAATATCAGTCCATGCCCCGTCCCACAAGTTGTTCAATGAGGAATTCCACCTTATTCCTCATGAGAAAAGGAGTCGGAGACCACTCAAAGCTCTCACAGTCTTCACAGACGCATCGGGGGCTTCAAACAAGTCCGTGGTGACTTGGAGAAACCCACGGACTCAGCATTGGGAAGCTGATGTTGAGTTTGTGGAGGGATCCCCCCAAGTGGCTGAACTGGCCGCAGTGGTAAGAGCTTTTGAGAAGTTCTCAGAACCAATCAATTTGGTAACCGACTCTGCCTATGTGGCGGGAGTAGTGTCCAGAGCGGAGCAGGCTGTGCTCAAGGAAATAGAGAATGAACATCTCTTCAGGTTGCTTTCAAAGCTAATCTATTTGGTTTCTCATCGACAGCACCCGTTTTACGTGATGCATGTGAGGTCACACACTGATTTGCCAGGTGAGATCGCAGAGGGGAATCGCCAGGCAGACTCCCTTGCTGCACCAGTTGAAAAGGCACATCTCCCTGATGTCTTCCAGCAGGCAAAACTGAGTCACCAACATTACCATCAAAATGTGCCAGCCCTGATCCGACAATTCCAACTAACACGGAACCAGGCTCGAGCCATTGTAGGTACCTGTCCGAACTGCCAGCTCCAGGTCATGCCATCGATGGGCATGGGGGTTAACCCCAGGGGCCTGGGCAGCTGTGAGGTATGGCAAACAGACATCACACACATTCCTAGTTTTGGTCGCCTCAAATATGTTCATGTGAGCATTGACACATATTCAGGTGCAGTGTATGCCTCTGCCCACGCAGGAGAAAAATCCATACATGCCAAGCAGCACCTAGTGCAAGCCTTTGCAGTGTTGGGAATTCCAAAAACAATCAAAACTGATAACGGCCCAGGGTATGTGTCCAAGGAGTTCCTAGAATTTGTCCAGCAGTGGGGAGTGGAGCATAAAACTGGCATCCCTCACTCCCCCACAGGTCAAGCTGTGATCGAGCGTGCACACCAAACGCTCAAACAGGTTCTGGCTAGGCAGAACTGCTCGGCTTCGTGGATGACACCACAGCAGAAGCTCTGCAAAGCCATGTTCACCATCAATTTTCTAAACTGTTCATTTGAAAACATGAGTCCACCTGTGGTACGTCATTTTAACAGTGGTGATCAGTTTAAATTGTCTCAGCGTCCACCGGTTTTGATTAGGGATCCTGAAACTTGGGAAACCAGAGGTCCCTATGAGCTTGTGACCTGGGGTCGTGGCTATGCATGTGTGGCTACTCCCTCAGGCCCTCGGTGGATTCCCCAGAAGTGGGTGAAACCTTTTGTCCCCAAAAATCCAGCTCCAGCAGACGGGGACGAGAAGCAAGTGACTGATGCTTCGAAGAGAAGACGCCGCCGGATGGAAGAGAAAGATCCTCCTTAGAGGTGGATTCCTTCTGGCAGAAACAGGAACTTTTAACATGTTTTAAAAATGTTTATTTTTCCCTTCCAGAGAAAACCTACCTCCCACTCAACCCTATGATGAACCCCATCCAAGTTGTCATCCTGCTAACACTGAACAGTCTGGCAGCTGCATGGATCATCCCTCAGCCACGTCAGAACGTCTGGGTAACCCTGGCACAGACACTTCAGCAAGAAAACATATGTTTGTCCACTGCAGCAGCTAAGAATCCTATGTCTACCTGTCTGGTAGGAATTCCTTTGCAGGCTGGAGAATTTCCAGCAGGCTTGGACAAATACAGGTCCAACGAAATTCCAGAGGCACACACCCCACAACCACACAAAGATCATCAGAAGCAAGACGTGTTTGCCATGAACCCCTTAGCGGAATGGGTGCAGGGTTTGCCCAGGGTAGCTCATGAACCCCAGGAGTTAGAACTATTGGGTTCCTCCCCTGCCACATACTGCATCCATTTCTCTGTCATCCCAAAACCCTCTAGCACTGACGAGTACCACCTTATAAAGCAGTACCGGGGAGAATTTACTGCAAAGAGGTGGTGTCATAATATAAGCCACATTGCATCAGACAACCCATCCCACTCCAAACCCAGAAGCCTCCCTAGAGGATTGTTCTTGGTTTGTGGGGATCGGGCATGGGCAGGAATTCCATCCCGGCTTTTCGGAGGGCCATGTACCATAGGGCGATTGTCCGTGTTGACACCCAACCAAACTTTAATTCGTGAATGGACACACAAAAACAAATCGGCTGACAAAATTCAAAAAAGGAGTGCTGACAATTTGGACCCAAATTGTAATTCAGACATTTTTCATTGGGCAAAGTCAAAAAGAGTTGCTGTATCCCTGTTTCTTCCGTGGGTAGCAGCAGCCAAAGCTCTAGGTGAATTGGGCCAACTAGAGTGCTGGGTGGTCAAGCAGGCTAATTTAACATCCATCGCCATCAGCTCCCTCCTAGAAGACGAGGAGATTACCAGACAGGCCACGATCCAGAACCGTGCTGCTATCGATTATCTCTTGCTATTGCATGGACATGAATGCCAGGAATTTGAAGGACTCTGTTGCATGAATTTGTCCTCAAAGGCTCCAAACATCCATGCTGCCCTCCGAAGCATGAACAACATGATCGGACAAGTGAAGCAAGAATCAGAAGATTGGATCAAGGAACTGTTCAAGGGCTGGGGACTCACTGGGTGGTGGACTTCTGTAGTCAAAACAATTTTGTTACTTTTTGTTATCCTTTTCCTTGTAACCATAGCATTCGGAATCCTACGCTGTTTGATTTTCAAGGCTATTAATGGCCTCATATCTTCTACCTCAGAAGTCAACCATATAGAGTTGGCAAACCTAAAGAGGACCGGTCTCCCTACCAACCATAAGTGGTGGGAAACCCACACTCCGTGTTAAACAGAATGTGAGAACTTCTCTCTGTATCTTTTTAAACAAAAAAAGGAGGAGATGTTACATCCCCCTGGGGAAATGGTTTCTTCTCCCTCAGGGACCCCTGGAACTCCTGTCATGTAGTCTGACCCTTCCTTCCCCTTCTGACCCCATTGGCTGTGTGCCAGCTAGCCCCTCCCTCAGAGACCCTAAGATAAAGGGTCCCCTGTCCCCCGGGAGCTCTCTCTCTCCCGGGACATCAACCTGGAATAAAGGACTTGCAGCTAAAAGGGTAAGAGAGCCTCTTTTGAATCCTTGTCCTGTCTTTCTTGATATAATCCTGTTAGGCCTGAGAAGGGCTGAGCTAGCTGAGACCCTTGGAGGGATACAGGATTGTGTCAATACATAGGGCAAATCTCTATTTTTTCTAAAACAAAGTTATATATAGAAACGGAAAGTGAGAATGTACTGGCATGGAAAGCTTGCACTGAAAAAAGTTTGGACTTTTGGTGTCATGGGACCAACCATCATAGTATTCAAGAGGAATATCCAAAAACATTTCTGTCTGATTTTTGGAATACAGAGAACAGTGCTGTTGGTAGAACTGCAAAGCCTTTCCTCTGTGAAAGAACAGAGAGCTTACTGTTCCTGAGGCCGTTCTGCTCTCTTATATGGTCAGCAGTATCCTATTTTTGCATTGCTATTGGATAATAATAATAACAATTGTTATAATATTAAGATTATGTTGATGTAACTTCTCTGAATGAATGATACTCCAAAGTTATTCTTCAAAGTTATACTTCAAAGTTCAGATATTTTTTCCTGTTTCTGATATGGTAGATAATAACAATGCATGATTCCATCACCAGAGGGAAAGAATTTCTATAGAATTTAAAGCTCCCTGAAAAAAAGTTAAAGCTTTGTGATATTGATGTGTTTTTTTTCAAATAAGATGATTAAATACAGATAATGCTGAACATTACAGAGCATTCATATCCTCAAATAACTAGAGAGGAAATTGTCAAAGATTTTGAAACCTTAAACTATGGTGGATAATGCTTGAGGTTCTGCAAGGTGCTGCACTTTTTCTCACTCCTCTAGGGTGCTGGTAGTTCAGCTAGGAGTCTAGAGAGTCCTACACTACAGCCAACTTCTTTTTATCTTCTTGGTGCTGTGTAATCACATTAAGGTGTATGTTTTAGGGTGCAATGCAAGATGTAACCAAATGTATGTGTTCTATTACCATCTGTTAAAAACGGGTGGGGCAGTGTTCTTTATCTCTTCCCTGACCCATCCTCCCTCACTGTTGTTAATGGGCCATTGAGTCTCCCTGCACGAATGGTAAAATTACATCATCCCACTGGGAGATGCTCCACCCAAGGGCGGAGCTCAACATTCCTACCTGGGTATGATCTGAGATTCAGAACATCAGGACAGCCTGTTTCTGCTGGATTCCCAGAGGAAGACTGGGCCCATCTACACCACCACTGGACCTTCAGAGGAAAACTGCCTTCTTCTACAGGATCATTGCTTCAACAGAACCACATCTGTCACTCCAGGAGGATTGCAGCCACCATTTAATCAGACTGCTACCAATGCCCTGACCAACAGGATGTCAGGTTGTATTCTGACTCTGTCAATACTTTCTTTTTGTTTGTTGGTTTGTTGTTCTGGGTTTTTTTTTACTACTATATTTTTATTTTAATTTTCCTAGTAAAGAACTGTTATTCTTATTCCCATATTTTTGCCTGAGAGCCCCGTAATTTCAAAATTATTATTTGGATGGAGGGGGTTTACATCTTCAAGGGAGTCTCCTGCCTTCCTTCACAGAAACCTGTCTTCCCAAACTAAGACTCTATATCATGAGGCATGAACACAAAATGAATCAGAAAAAAAAAAAAGTTCCAGTGTTTCATTTCTAGCCAGAGCAAATGATCTTGACGTCCTAGATTGCAGTTCTGAGATAAGAATTTCCTCCATTCAGATTCAGATGAGAGAGAACTCTTCTGACCTTGGAAGTAGTGCATCAGTGCTCCTTTTCTGCCTCAAGTTTAATTGAATTTCAAAGTGCATTTTTAATACTAGATTTTCACTCCTGTTAAGCTAGATCTTGTTCCACAGAGGTGTTTCTCTACTTCATCAACAAAAGTTTGTGTACTTTGCTGATTCTGTAACAATTGTTACCGCAGTTCACACAAACATCCCTTGTGTGGGGTGGCACACCAGGAGGTCAGTGCTGGGTCAGATCCTCTCCCTAGCTGAAATATGCCTTAGCCATTCATCTGTGTCACTGGAAAATGACTCTTCTTTGATATTTCAGATTCACTATAGATGTCAAATCATAAGACAGAGGAGCTGAGGGATATTTTTTGTTTTGTTGAAGAGTGATGTGTTCAGTTCTGCATTTCTCCCCACTCCTGCAGGACACCTCCACTTTGTGGCAGCTGAGACATCATGGTATGATGGAATTCACAGCTGGTCGATAAGACGGATTTCAGCATACAATCATCAGGACCTCATCTGTAATAAGATGTAGAATAAATCAAACATAAAGCAAGCTTGTAGGTTTGGAATGCTGGGTCTTTTCATTTTTTTGGGGTATTTTTTTAGGTTTGAGGGTTTTTTTTAAGAAGTGAAGTTTTTCACATATACTAGCTCAACTAATATCTCATCAGGAACTTACTCTGAACTGCAGTGATGTTTGAGAGGACTGATAATTTTTTAATCACCTGTCGTTTTGCCATCCCACTTTCTCATACATGATTGATTTTACCCTACAATTGGCCTGTTTTACTGGTCTATTAGAGTTTAGAGATTTAGTCTTCTTCTTTCCTTATTTTTGTAGGAGAAGCCTTCTAGTGTACATTTTCCAGCCCTTAGTTCACCATGTTCAAATGATTGGAAACATTAGAAGAAAATCTTTCAAATTTCTGCATGAAAGAAGTCTGAAGTACAAGCCTGGGGCTAAATATTGGCTTCACAGACTTTAATAGGGATGAAAATATGCATTTATCCTGAATTTAAATCACTTATTAATAGCAGATAACTTTGAAAATTTGTGAATATCAAATACAAGGATACTTCAGCCTGGATTTCAAATATATATGTCTTTTTGAAAGTCTAGAAAATAGGTATTTCATATCTGAGTTTGTCGGAAGAAGAAATAAAGAAATTATTGATGAAAATTTCCTCCCACCTAGAAGTTTAGTAGACTTTTTTACGAGTAAGAGATAGTGTGTTTAAAAGTCACAGCTGACATCTACAATTGGCCATTCCATGGAGTATAATGTCATTCATCAGTACTCTGGCTTAGAGTTCTCTCACTTCCATATCCCATCAGTGAAGAACTTTATGGATAAATTGGCTTCAGGATATTCTTTTATTTGTTCTTTTCAGTTTTATTTGACTATAGAAATCGGTAATTTTTTTCAGAACAGCTCACCCTGAGTACACAGAACTTTTTCAAGACAAAATACTGAAAAAGGCAAAATTTAAAGTCTTTACTGAGTAAGAAGACAAGATAAATGTTGTTGATTATGTTTGTGGTAAGCAGTGCATAGGCAGGAATATCTCCCATGGTTGTGCATTATGCCCTGAAAATAAGATTTCTTCCTAGCCATGAATTTCAAAGCCTTGTGACAGAAGAAGTTGTTTTGAGAACAAAGCTCTTTTCCTCACACAAGTGGCTTAAAGTGCTTGGTTTTAACATGCAAGTTTTGTCAGACTGACTGCCTTCACTTAGATGTTCATATTCATAATGGTTTCTTCTTTGTATGGAGCTGTTAGGGTTAAAATCAAACATAGTTTGCACTTCCAACTTATTAAATCAGGAGTAGCCATGTCATAGCCTTATTTGAGGATGACAGCTTTTGGAAGACTCATGGCCTTTCAAAATACTTTTTTTAGGTTTGCCAATAACAGTGAATTCCCAAGCTGGATCTACTGCCAGTAGAAAAGAAATGGCAATCAATAAGATACGAGAGAAACAATATAAAGGAGGAAATCTGTTTTGTCCTACACATAACTGGATTCTACAATAGTTTCTTTATCATCGTACTGCAAAGTATGTTTCATCTCTTCCTATGATCTTTTAGTGATTTTTCATTCTTTGTACAATAACTTAGGAAACAGGGGTTTTTAAAACATATCTGTAATTTTATTGCCTTTTAACTAATAACTTCTATTAGGTCTGTGTTGATTCTGTTGGTATGGTTTTTATCTGTCTGAGTAGCTCCTTAAGACTTTAAAATCAATGTTTTGTTGAATTTACAAGAATGATATTTTAAATTAGACTTGTTTGTATCAATATGTGTCTCTTCCGGCTGCCTGGAGGGGGAGCTTCTGTATCTTGCCAGCTTAGTGGGTCCCATATCCTTACAGACTGTTTCCTTGTATAGTATTTTCCCCATTAATGCTGATGTGAAACAGGCTAATGTTGCTCTTTTAGTATTGATTTTTTATGGCCTTTAAAGCTTCTCCATAGATAATGTGCTGAGCCTTTCACATGCCTCCATTTTTTGTGGTTTGTACAAAAGCTCTAAACAATTCAATGGTCTGCTCAGTGCCAGTTTCAGTGTTTGTGCATGCTTTGGAGGTTTGTGCCTGTTCAGCTGGAATATGCAGAAGAAGCACTGAGCAATTGCACAGATGGTAAACATTTTCCCCTTTGCTGGATTGTTTTAATTATATGCCCTTTCCATATTTTTCCTGCTCTGCCATGTTTATCACTTTTGCTTCTCTGTCTTCCCACTTCATCTCAGGACTCACCTCTCTCATGTTAAGCAGAATAACCTAGACCAGGAGGTCAGGTGGTTCCCTTCTGTTGCCGTTTTTTGGGTTTTGCACTGTGCTTTCTCTAGTTGTCTTTTTGTTCCTACTATTCTCAGTGACTTGTTCCTGACTGCATTCATTTGATGGTTGGCACATTTTTTTCTCTTTTTAAAGCTTGTAGTACTGATTCTGTGTACATATTTGGGTCATAGCTGAGCCATACACATTATTTCATGTGTCTGTGTACTCCTTACTATTTTTTTTTTAAATTTTCTTTGTCAAAGAAATAGAGTCAGATACATCAAAATTCTAAGATTTTAATCTTACTACAAATTCATGTGTTTTGAAAAGCTTTTTTTTTTTTTTTTCCTTTTCTTTTCTTTTTCACAATATATCTTAAATACTTCTGGTTTATCTCATGTCATTTGCCCTCTTGGAGCTTACTGAAGAAAGGTGAGAAAGCTATGGGTTTTTTACACATTTCTTAGGTGTTTGTCAGTTTTGCAATAAGCAATCCACAAAAAGGTCTTTCCAAGCATCTCAGTTGGTAATGATCACCTGTCCTTTCAGACAGAGTGTTAAACAGTTGACACTGCTCTTGATCTGGATGTTGTCTTCAACTGAATTTGTAGTACTGAGACATCAAAGCAAGTTAATTGCATTTGCATGGCTTATCATGATATCATTGGCTACAGAAATAGGTGGGCCTCATCTCTTTCAGACCAATGAAGAATCTCTTTCTTTCAACCTTTGTATTAAACTTTAGGGACGGCAGATAATTTCTTTGCCCACTTTTACCTGGACTATATGTCATATATACATCATATAGCCATTTACGTTGCTGGCCATCTGTCTTCTTCACATCTTACAAATTTATTCACCACCAGCTTTGGCCATCTGTCAAATTTTTTAGAAATAATTTCAATTTAAGAGTCCATTCATGGTACAGTTTTAATTTTAAGTAGCTGCCAAGTCATTAGCCTAACATTAAGTTTTGACTCCATAAAGCCTAATTAAATGATGTGGAGTTTCTCAAACATAGCTTCAGATGAGGTTCCTCTAACACAAGGAACACTGCTTTATTGAAGTTCTAGCTGAATAATTATCTCCCATCAAAATCTCATATCCTGCTCTCTGTGGTCTCACTGTTGAGCATTAAAATGCTCATCTCCCATGAGCATTAAAAGGTGAGCTGTCAGAAAGCCTTGCCCAGCACATTTTAAGGTGTCCTTAAAGTTTAGTATAGATTAAATAGGTTTGTTTAAGACACACTATCAGGTTGAATTGCATAAAAAAGAGAAACACTGAGCAGTGTACCTACAAATAAATCCTCTGTATGTATTTATTAGTGACAAAGCATAAGATGATCTTTGGATATTTCAAATTATTGTCAGTCTTCTCCATCATTAAGGATGCTTCATATAGAGTAATTTGACAGCTGTGGGTAGAAAGGTGCCAGAACAGTTCTTGGAAAATAGCAGGGTAAAAAAGGTTAACTGCCACTGTTTGAATCAGGAATATGACAAGGTTTGACATCTGATGATATTGTTTGTTGAAAGAAGTTGGAAAACAACAAGACAAGGTACTCTGCACGTGCAGAGATGTAATTGTAGGACCTATTAGTCTAGAACGTACAGAATTAAACCTGGGTTTAGCTGAAAAAGGGGA
The DNA here is from genome assembly GCF_021018805.1 of Prinia subflava. Taxonomy (NCBI): domain Eukaryota; kingdom Metazoa; phylum Chordata; class Aves; order Passeriformes; family Cisticolidae; genus Prinia; species Prinia subflava. The sequence goes on along the minus strand of NC_086283.1, from coordinate 43,080,684 downwards.
CAAAAATTATAGGAGTGACTGGTGGAAGCAAGTTAAGTAGAGATTTGACCAAATATAAACTGTCAAAATTGAGGGAAGACATCCTGAATATTTTGAGCCTAGTGAGAAAACTAGTGGCTACTTCAGTAGCTAAGAGAGAGGTAGAGTCAATAATGACTTTCCATTAGTTTTTTTCACATGTAGCAGACTTCAGATTTCCCTTGGGAATAAGGAAAAGAACAGACTGTAACTGCACCCTTGGTGTGTTCAGTGTTGGTCAGAAGAATATATAAGAAGGCAGATGAAGTCTTGTAATGTAATAAACTTCCAGAAAAAAAAAAAAACCATGCAAACATAATTCAATAAGAACTCAGGAATTTATGGTGTTTATCAGGAATGAAACTAAGTGATAAACAGTCTCAGATCCTTAGAATCACTAGTGTTGAAAAAAAAATTCAAGAAAATTAAATTGCAAAATAAAGTATATTTATTCTTAAGTTTAATTAAATATTTTTTCTTTTTTTCCCTCTTCAGTCACTTCATGCAGCTTGAGGATCTAATTTGGGCATATTTGAATGTAACTGATTCTGAACATTATTCTGTATTTCATTTCAAGAAGAATGTTTCAGTGTTTAAGCATTTCCCTCTTCTCTTGCAAGGCAACCTGTTTCTTCTTCCACAATCTCTGTTACAGATCCACTGTCCTAATTCATACATTCTCCAGCTTTTTATCCCAAAAAAGTGCACTTATCATGGTGCAAGACAACTCTGCTCACCTTTCTGAATTTCTTTGCAACTGAAAGACTGAAAACACAGCACAGATATTGTTCTCTTTTGGCTCTGTAATTAAAAACTAGAGGTGACTACAGAAACCATAAACATGTCAATTGTCTTTTGTTGTGTCTAATGACTCTGGAGAATTGATCTTCAAAACGTTAATAATTCTGTGATGAATATGTGTGCACTGTTACTATGGCACTTGAATAGCTGACAGCTTGAAAAAATATGAAGAATTCCCCATTTTGTTCCCTGCCACTTCACAGATAAAAAACCAGAAATCCAGGCTGGATAAAACTGATCCCAGAACAGAAGGAAATATTAAATTTCTTGACTTTGTCTAAGAAACTTAACAGTGTTAGAGGCTCAAGATTAATTTGAATTGATTTGAAAAGAGCAGAACACCTCTTTTAGTAGATGTCATTTACAAAGAAGAATTTCCTCTCGCTTTGCTCTTATTTGTTCCTTCCTGTAGGTTGCATTGGAAAGCTAAAATTTTTCATCATTATTAATAATATTTGGAAATTTGCAAACATACAACATTTGACAGGAATGTTCTGGGATTTTGACCCCAGCATCCCCAAGTGAGAGGTTTATATTTCTGTCTCTCTTTTTTTTTTTTTTTTTTTTTTTTCTGATGACAGACAGCTTCTATTGTGTTTATCTCTTATGTTCTACATAATTATCTTAATTTTGTGATGCACTGTATGGGTTAAAAAAAGATAAACTGACCAACAAACATGTTTTAGCTGCAGCAGATCAAGGAAAAACCAATATAAATTTTCTATATCATATTTCATTAAATCCCCAGCTATTGTGTACATATTTTAGTTATAGCTGAGCCATAAACATTATTTAATGTGCATGATCTTGGTAACCACTCACACTCACTTTTGGAGGAGATAATAATTTCCTTCTTCCATATTTGCCTTTTGTGGAATTATCAGTCTGATTCTTTATGCACATCAGAAAAGCAAAGGTGTGTGAGCAGCAACATCTATCAATGAATTCTTAGGTGCAACCATTTTCTCTGCTCTCCCAGTATCTTCCAGTGGTAAGGACTATCTGCAGTTTTGGAAATGCTATATGAAATGTCTAATTCTCAAGTTGCAAACCGGTTGAAAATGCCAGTTTTGGGAAATGGGTTTTAAAAAGAGAGGAAGAACTACCTATTTGTTTGGATAGTATAGAGATAACATTTTGGATAAAATTCAATTATTCTTTCTCCAAATGCTCCCTTCCCTTTGCATTTCAAATTGATATCTCTCACACTAAAGGACAAAATATTTCAATGAGTATTTATGACAGAAGAAAGGGGGAAAAGATGGCTTGCAGACCTCTATTTACCCCTAAAAAATAGTACAGAGACCAAATACAAATTAACTCTTTCACCAAAATCTTCAAACAAATAAGCAAGAAATCATCTTCAGCACTTTCAGAAACAGTAGCAAATGAAAAATAACAACCCAAAACCTCTGCTCTAAAATTAGTAACATCAAGAAATACAGGTAAACTGAACTAGCTTTAACAAATATAACAAAGGTAACAAAATAAGGATTTACTCACTGTAGGTCCCTTGCATTGGTTAAAAGTATAAGTTGGGCTACTTGTAGCAGTGTTAAGTGCAGGCTTTTTATTCTAAACAAGTGTCTAAATTTGTACCCTAAAGGTCTTGGAATTTTTGCTAACTGCTATATGGTTTGGGGTTTTTTATTAATTCCAGAAATTGTGCTTTTTCTTCATGTCATGCATTAAGCAAAACAGTTTTTAGTTCCCTACTTTGCAAGACTTTTCTCTCATCTTTCTTTATTTCACTTCTAAGGCAGTGTTTCCTCCCTGTCCCCCACACCTGTATTAAAAAAATGTGACCATGGAGCACATCAATTTCACCTGCAATTGTTCTACACACAGTAAGAGCTTTCCTACTATTAAATGCACAGAAAAAGGCTGCATAAACTTGAAACAAGGAAGGGTCCACTTGTTTCTCAAAATGGCTGTACTTGCTCTATGAGGCCAAAGCTCTACAGTGCAGAAGAGGCTGGAGAGTCAACAGGTTCAGTAATCTTGACACTTTCTGATGCATGTCACATTAATATTGGTAGAATATTTTGCAACAAAGCATTACTGTGGAAGATATATTTTTATTCAAGATCTCATAGATTCTGACAAGCAGCAAAAATAAGTAGTGAGACCAAACCAAATAGAAATCTAGCCTCCTGTCAGGTGAGTGCATCAGAGAGACACCCCAGAATGCTAATCAGTGTGACACTAACGATTCTGGTGCTCCTGAACAAAGCTAGCCACCACGTGTAGTAGCTTACTAGAGGTAGCCGAAGAGAAAAATATTTTCTACAATCTCTTAAGCAGAAGTTTATCTAATTTTGGAATAGTGTTGGAAAGATTGGTCCTAGTCCCCTTTTCTATTCCCTGCCACATATCCTGATCCTCACTTTTGATTTCATTCTGATGGGTGAGGTTGAGAGGGTTGAAGTTTGGCTGCATTCTGAGGATTGGAACGTAAATGAAAGACAGCCATGAAGAATACACAGGATTAAAAGGACTCATGTTTGGAAGCACTGTCACTTTAAGTATTCTTAAACACTCTATTCAAAATGCAGATGAAGTAAACTTGCAGAAGCATTTCCTTATTGAATGTGAATATACACACAACTGTAACCAATCTTAATTGTTTCTGTGTTAATAGATGATGAAGTCACTTGTGTTTATGTGTTTTCTTCACTGTATTTGTACTTCTTGGGCAGAAATTACTGATATTGAGACTCATTGATACACAGTATAGAAGAAAGAATTTCAATATGTCTCCAGCTCTTTGACCAGTGTCCTCTTAAGTGTCTACAAATAGACTTCTGTGACCATAATACAGACTTGTATCCTAATTCTCCATTACAGAAAAATAAAATATTAAAATTATTTACGTATTTCAAACCCACAACTGTTCTCTATGCATTTTTGTGAAATATTTTTATCCTCCAAGGTGGAATTTATAAGGCTGTTTAAAAAGGTGGGAAAATCTTCATCCTATGACATGTCTGCAATACTAGAAACCGTAGATACTGAGATAAAATTTGGAGGCCCAAGAAACTGTTTGCAGGGTGCCTACTCAGCCTCAAGCTTAATGCAGAGGTAATTAGACTGTCCAAGTGTGACACCCTGTTGAAGAGATACTCTTACTATACGGAACATAACATGGAATATTCCTTCCTGGGTTTTCAGGCCAGGGATACTGAGCTTGTTTTCCAAATTCTTTCTTTCACATACTTCGTAAGGCTCCAAGGATTTGGATTTGACTGAAGTTAACTGCAAACAGAATTCAAGATTTTGGTGAGAATTAATTAGGTTGGGGAAGAAACTAGAAGTGTTTTGAATGTGGGCTATTACTCTGGCCCCCCTGAAATAAGTGAAGCGGCCTTGGGAAATTATAGTTGATCCTTTCATTTTCTTTTGATAAAGGATCAAAATAACAAGGTACTGGTAAGAATTATCTTGATCTGACTTCCTTTTATGATATAAAAAGAGGTTATCCAGGGCATCCAATAAAGCAGTTAGCTGTTGTTAGTTATGGTGAATTTGTGTGGAAAAGTGACAGAATATCCACTTTTACTTTCAAGTACTCCTAATGGTTTGCTAAGTTCAGGTTAAAAATTGTAGCTTACAGACTGCAGTTGCTGAAATCCAAATGGCAGGAAAAGCAATAATGTCAAAGTTAATTTATAATTGAAATTTGCTATTTTGAAATGTGACTCGTCCTTTAAGTAACTTGATATGTTAGAAGATAAATTCCTTTTAGCATTTTTGTTATTTTAAATTGTTCTAGAACATTGGAAGGAATGTTACTGTTATTATGGCTGGTATTGTACATGTGATACTCTGCAATATTTCAAAAGAATCAGGGTTGGAGGAGGCCTTCAATATTACCTAAACCTAGAACCAACATAATTACCCCAACCATATGCCCAGCTGCCACCTCAAGATGCCTCTTGAACATTTCCAGAGACAGTGACTCAATGACCTCTCTGGGCAACTTATTGCAGTGTCTAATCAGTGTGTCAGTGAAAAACTTTCTGATATCTAAACTGAACCTCTCCTGGTGAGTCTTAAGGCCATTTCCTCTCATCCTTTCACTTGAGATACAGGACCAACACTCACCTCACTACAACCTCCTTTCATGTAGTTGTGATGAAATGCTGAAGAAACTTAAGAAATCAGAAATGTAAAATAAATTATTTATAAAGTAAATTTAACATTATTATTATTGCTATTATTATTGTTGTTGTTATTGTTATTATTGTTATAAACTCAGGAATTTCTTTCTTATGGATCTGCAAATGTTATGGTTTTAGGTGCTTTAACTGTTTATCACATACCATACTGTGCAGGACCATCTGCTGAAAATCACCCAGTAATTTAATCTGCCTCCATAACTTACAGTATTAAAATCTTCAATTTCACACTTACAATTCTATTTTTGTTTGGACAGTTTTTAAAATGTGCAAGAAAGAAAGGTTAAAATTTTTTTTTGCAAGTATTTCAGACTTTCTACAAATTTCTTTGTCACAAAAAAGGACAGTTACAGTGGACTACAGCAAACAAAAAGGGCTGTATATGCCATACTGCAAGAAAAATCCTTTACATGAGTAGTTGAAAGAGCATATGACTACTTATGAATATTGCAGCTTATTTGCAATGGAATGCATGCCATGTGACAATGTCCTCACTGTGACTGGCAAAAAAAAAAAAAAGATTTGGTGAGAAGGGGTAATTTGCTTTGCCTAGTGTGTTGAGAAGAGGTACAATATAAGAGAAATAATCATCCACTTACAAATTAAATTGCTTTTGTGGCCCTTCCTATCATTGGTGCTTGACTGCTCTGAGTAACAGTGGTTTGTAAATTACAATCTGTGTCCTGTACTGATGCCTGGATGGAGTCTGGTGATCAGACACACAGTCTATCACCTTCTGCAGCAACATATAGTCCTCTTGGCAAACCTGCTTAGCATTTTTACCAATTAGTGAAATATCAGCTATCAGTATTTAAGAGAAATTCATCAAAGGAATAAACTCCTGAGTTCCTTTGCATTATTACTACAGTGTAATAGTAATCACTCAGAATCGGGTGGCAGAGCTGCACAAGGCACATGGCTATTCACATCCTATACACAACTTCTGAATATAATAGCAGCAAATTCCTCTTGATTAACTGTAAAAGAGTTGAATCCAGAAAAAACATAAAAGGAGTTGAAAACTAATGGACTAATTTATCTTCAAAGACCAGTCATATCTGGAAGGTGGACATCTGTGTTTAAAGTATATCTACTGTTCACTTTTATTATTCTTTTGCCATAACCCTTCTGTCAGAGAAAGTAACTTGTTTAAAGTGCTTGATAAGAACTTACAGATTAAAAAAAAAACAAGAAAGGAAAATCATTCTGCAAAATTATTAACAGGAAAACAGAGGAAGAAACATATATGAAAATGTAGGGGTGTTACAAGACTTTTGGGAATTTGTTATTTCTGTCCAAGAAAAGGTAGAAACTTGAAAAAATTCTCGTGCATTTCAGTAGAGAAGGTGAGACTGGTGAATTCTGATTCTGCACAAGCAGCTGCCCTTTGCAAATCTAGACTGCTTGAAAAATTTAATTGACATGCTTAATTTGTCAATTTTATTGAAAAAGGTCTGTTTTTTAAGTGCATTTGTAGTATTAAGTGTTGAAAATGCAGACATGGAATTGCATAGGCAAGGTTAATTCTTATTAAAATCTGACCTTTGAAATACACGAGATGAAAGATGAAGAAAATGGGGAAATGTCTTGACAGAGAAATGGAGAATGGGTATTTGGACAGGTATTCCTTTTTCCTTACATTTATGAACCTGAGTTGTATGCTTTCAAGTTCTCTTTTTCACATCTCAAATAACCCAAACCACCCTAACAAAAAATCCCACAAGAAAACGACAAAACCCCCCCACCTTACCCAAAATATACAGAAGGGGGAAGAGTATTCAAATAAAACTATTTTACTTGAGTGCATCCACAGCTTTGAACTTAAAAGTCCTGCTGATTGTAATGACTGCTGTGCCAGCACAGTGTAAAACACAGGTTAACTCTATACAACAGGATTTTTATATCTGCAGAATTACACAATCAATCCTTTTAGAGAGAGACTAAACTTTCTGAGGTCAATCGTTCCCTGACATTATTTTTATAGGGTAAGAAATGAATAGGGCTCAGACTACTGAACTTGTTTTTGTTTCTATATAGTCAGCAAACCAAGCATTTTTAATGTTTGTCTTTGTCTTCACAAGTGTTCTAGTGTTGCTCTCAAATTTCCTCTCAGGTCTACTGCAACAGCATTCATTTGCGCTTACATAAGAACCTGAAAGAAGTTTCTCATGGAAGAACCCTGCCTCTAGACAAGTCTTAACAGTAATATTGCCTGCTGAGCAGCAGATGTCCTGAGAAGGGCACAGAGACCAGCTCTTCACAACTATGCCTGGTCAGAGGATGGGACCAAACGACGGCAAACTGAGTAGAGGAAGTTCCAAGCAGATATGATGGGAGTGGTGGAAATAATTACAGTGATGAATAAGCAGTTTCACAGATTGCACAGAAAAGCTCCACAGTTTGTCTTTGTATTAGAGGGATTTCAAGCCCAAGATAGAGAGAAACCCTGAGCATTCCGATCTAAGCTCAGAACTGACCATGTGATGAGTAAAGGTAGCAAAGAAATACCTCTTTTTTGGGCTCCTTTCCATTTTGAGAGGTATGCGAATGATTCTATATGCCTAAGGTGTCAGAGCATCAACTTTACCACTCCTATAAGAATTATTCTGAGGTGTTAGTAACCACGGGAAATGGGAGGGGTAGATTGGGAAAGAGAAAAAAACGTGCAGTTACAGCCTATGGTAAAAGCAGATACAAGAAGCTTCTGAAGTGCAGATGAAGGCTCTTAACTTCAGCACAAAATATATTTATTTTAAAGGTTTCCACTGATCCCTAATTTCTCCTGTCTCTGTTCTAGTAAGGTAATTTATACTGTATGTTTAGGAGATCTCTCTGCATTCTCTTGGGCTAAAAATATCAGTATGAGGACAGGGGATGTTGGGGTACAGAGATCTGCATACAGAGTTTTTCTGTGAGAGGGTGTAAACTTAATTGGTCTCAAAAGTTTAGAGAATCATCGCACAGAGTGAAATGGATAGAGGGTGATGTTTCCAGCAGCCCCACCAGCCCTCTCAGTTTGTTTGCTTGCCTTGGATATAAACGGCTCTGCTGCAGCAGATGAATGACACAATTGGAAAAACAGACAAGTAAAAAAGTGCATATTCTATTCAAGAAAACATTTGAAGTCTTTAAAGTCTCCAACACCTTTCAGCCTACCATCCTGTTTTCTATCTGGTAATAACTTGTTCCAAGTTGAATTACCATGGTTGACTGCATCCTATCACACCTTTGGATTAGAAAAGTGGATCTTAGAAGTACTTGTGCAGTATTTCTTGATTATTCACAAGTTAGCTCTTGATTGAAGTAGGCTTCAGCAAAACACCCAGTTCACCCCTGAGTGTAGCAAAAGCTTTGAACCATGCTTCAGGAAATTGACCTTCACAGATTATTATGACCTTCTAACTGTTGCTACATCACTGAAGTGAGTTTTTTGCAGAATGTGGTGATAAACCTGTGGATTACTGGGTGATATTGTGTCAACACCTTTGATAAGGATTCATCACAGAGACATCTTTAAAGAAATTATTTTAAAAAATAATACTTCAGAGCAACCAGGAAAAATAATTTCTTCATTGTGTATCAATTTTCACTGTCAGCACATAGGTTCTTATATATAGGAATATTAACAAAACAATTAAAAGGAGTAATGTTTTATATTTATGGACAGTTGCAGGAAAGTGCTTGCAAAAATAAATTTATTACTGCTGTCTGCATGTTATTACTGTTGCTGTTGTTATTGGTTGTAGTATTAATGAAGCAGTCCCTAAAGACAAGATTTAGATACAAAACACTGTTCTATTGGGAAATTTACAACTAAATATAGAAATAAAATTTTCCATCCTTCCTTCCTAATAAAGTATTGTTACGCTTAAGGATATTTCAATAACTTTGGCATGACTTGTTGAAGAATCATAATCAGCGTTTAAAATGGAATTTCAGGAAAGCTTCTTGAAATTATTAGATTTGTCACAATGGAGAGAGGTGGACAATAGTCTTGGTGTATGGGCTGCTGTTGCAGTAAAGTAGTCCAATCTCAAAGATATGAGCAGGCAGTTAAAAACTTTTAATCAATAAATTTACGTATGTAAAATATTTAATAAGTGTACATGGATTAGTGGTTATTTGCTACTAAATTTTCATGAAAATTTAACTAAATGCATCTCAAATGTTACATGCATACAAAAAATGGTACCTAATCATAGGTGTCTGGTGTCAGGTAAGGGAGCTCTCAGCCTCAACAGGTAGTCTTGAGAGGTGTCCCTGCTTGAGGGAAGATCACCCGGGCACAGACAGATGCTGCAGAGAGAGAGCTCAATGAAATCTGATGGCTGCGAATATTTCTAGTGTCAGTCAACAAAAGTAGTTACATTTTTTGCTGTATTCATGCAGTTTTGGCCAGTAATCAGACTGTCTGCAGTCAAACCACCCTTTGGGAAGTCAGGTGCTGAATTCTCACTGACATCCACCTACAACAAGATTAAGTTAGATTAGTCCTACATGCTGAAAATCAAGTTGCATCAGTGCCCAGTTAGTCCAGACAGGAAGAGAGCATCCATCACAGCTGAATTTTGTCAAATTTGGTCATTCATTATGTTCTTTCTTCAAACCTGCATAACTTTTTAGATATGAAAATTCAAAGCATCAGAAATTTACAAGTGAAGCTGAAGCTGTTATATTTGAGATCACCACAGTACACAGCCATTCTCATTAAAAAGTCTCTGTACACGTATTCGTAATTTTAAAATACTCTTATATATCCAACTAAAGATATATTCAAAAAAGCAAAAGAGCAAAGCAACATACTGAAATTATTTGGTGATTACTTGTATTGTTTAGCATCAATGAACTAAAATTCCTTCTCTCACTATTAAAACAAAAAACCGCTTTATTTCTTAAAGACTTTATTTCTTAAAATTTTTCTGGCGTTGAAATCACTGATAGAAAAAGAATTCACTTTTAAAAAAATTGGTTTTATATATTCTTATGGAAATTTCTTAAGCTCTTAATATTCTAAAAAAATCAAATCTATTCCTTTCAAATTCTGGACCATATGTACTGATAATAATTGAAAGATAAGTTTGTATTATGCCATAACCTGCACTCTTGCTTCAGAGTTTGTATAGCAACTGGCATATTTTATAATCTCATTTCTTGACAACAGTGGGACTGAAAACGAGGGCTGCAGTAACTCATGGTAGAAATCTGGTAAGAAATCTAGTAGCCTTGAATGTAGAGAGAGATCGCTGAAGTCACTGACAATTTAAGAAACATCTTCAGCTGCACATTGAACAAGGCCAGAGCTCCTCACTGATTTTCTGAATGAACTTGGTGTTAAAATTCAACAATGTGTGACCTATAGCTATACTGAGGGAATAAAATCCTATTTTTAGAAGTTTGGTTTAGGACACAAAGTAATTGTATCATCTCATAATGAACTTTTATTTCAGTTCACTATCCTTTAGGGCTACTTATGCATGAAATTAGCAAAAGTGACCATATGTAAACTGAAAATTATGATTGTTCTCTTCATTTTAGAAATGCCTATGTTTATTCACCAACTGTTCTAAATCTGAATAAAGTATTATCTTAAACAATTCAGACCTAAAATCCTATATTTCCTAAGTAACTTCTGCAGTCTGATTTTTTTTTTAAGTGACCAGACCTTATGGGGTCAAGATTTTGTAAATCAAATTCTTAAACATTGCGTATTTCAGTAGTTGAAGGCATTCTAAAGGCTGCTGGAATTACTCCACTGTTTCTACTGATTTTGCACTGCCTACTATAAAATTTAATTGAGCCAAAAGTATCTGGCTTTCAGTAATCAGAAAGTTAATGTTGCATTGATTGAAGAGTTGAGACATTATACTCTGTTTCTTTTTAGAATTTTAATTTCTTTCTTGGGTTTACTTTCTACATATTACAGGTATTTAGTAGTATTTAGAGTGGATGTTGTCAATGTATTGGTGTCAATTTTCTTTTAGTATGCTAGACAAATTCTGAAATTATTTATCTTGTGGCTCTTTCTGATTTCTGAAATCTATTTTTTCAGTATCCTTTCAATAAATCTTTTTCTTTGTTTGGTTAGCATATCTTATATATCTTAAGTAATATAAATTTTACTGCTTTTAAACCCACTTTTGATCTTCTTCAGAGGCTATTCCTTCTCTATTTTGTGACATATTAAGAGAAAGCTTTTTCCATATATATCTTAGTGCAATCAATCCACATTCTAAAAAAATATGTGCTGTATATGATTATCATTACTATTTACTTGTAAGTATGTAACAGTTTTTGATTAACTGCTAATGTAGTAGGCTAAGTAGATGGTGTCCTAAATACAATTCTGTCTTTAAAACATCTGTTTCCTTAATTTGTCCTGTTGAATAATTTATTAACAGCTTAATCAGATGTTTGACTGAAAAGTGTAGAGTCCCTTCTACATTGATAAATTGGATGCCCAGTTGTTTGTCTGGATTTAAAAGTATTTTTTTCATATAGTATGCAGTACAGAATGTTGCTACTTCATACTTCCGTGAATTAAAAAAACAACGGTGAAGTCTTATACTTTTTAGATGTTATTTTTAGATAAGAAAACAGCCATAATATAATTCCTAAATATAGAACTACAACACCTAAATTCCTCTTGTATCGGTCATAATTTTCATCTGAATTTAAAGATTTCATCACAAGGCAAAAAAAGACTCCCAAATCTTATTTCTACAGTTCCTAAGTCAATAATTGGCTATACGTCCTCTGTTCTATCCTTACAGCATCTTGTTTTCCATAGTTACTGAGATGTCATATTAATTATGTTCGTTGACATTTGCTGGAAATATATATTTAAAAGATTGTATTTTAACAGAATTTAGTTGGACCCAAATGTGCATAAATTTATTGGGAAACACACATGATGGTATTTAAAGTGAAGTAAATGAACAGCTCCTATTAGAAAATTATGTATAAACACGTAGAATTTATAAATTATTCAGTGTAGAAAAACAGTATTCATCATTCAGAAAAGCTTGAGTTCCATTATTTGCTTTAATACCTATTTTTCAAGCCTGTATAAACCACAGTCTGTTTAAAGGTACATATCTTTTCAATTCTCTCTGTACTGGAAGAATATAAAAAGCAATACAAAGCATAATTAGTACAAAATTATATGTACTAATTTCTATTTTTCTTGTTGTGTTTCACTGAGGGTTTTTTTAAATTATTATTATTTATATTTATACTCACTTCGAATCTTTTTCTTAAGTTGTGCTAGTGTTTCTCCTACCAAAATATAGGAAACACAAGTTTACTCATTGACATTGGTGTTAAACTTATACTGTCATAACTTGTTATCCACAGGCTATATTTATCCAAAAAGACTGAAAATTGTGGCTTGAACTGTGCTGTCTCTAATTGTTTACACAAACATTTCACATAATTCTACTTTTCTCAGCAAAACAGTGCAAAAGGGAACGGGGCCTTCTTTGCCTTCTTTGCTTCTTAAACTCTCATGGTTTACAGCGTATCAGCTTATGCCCTGAGAGGTCAAAAATTGAAGAAATAAAGTAATCCAGGAGGATAAGAAACACCAATGTGTTCCAACAGCTTGTGCAAGTTATGCACTTTTCTGTTTCCTCTATGCCTCATTATTCTTTTCCAAACACTGTCAATGTATCTGTCCTGAGACTTTTTACAAGCTCTTCCTTCTCCTCCTCTGTAACCACAGGTATACCGAGAGGGATTCTGTTCTGTGACTTTTATAGCTTATGGTGTGAAGTTTAAATGGAACAAGTATTATCTATCTCTCCAAGTGGACTAAGTATGGTTCTACTGATTATGATGTCTATATATTCAATGTTTCAAAATTTATATAGAGAAAACCATCTGAACCTTCACTGCAGACAATTTTCAATTGAGAACCCTAAATTATTATAAAATTTTAATAATTTGAGACCCTAAGGAATTCTGAATTGAGTGTCTCAAATTACTTTTGAGAGTAAGTAATAGAGTCTGGAATACACATTCTTACTATTTATTTAGCCTAATACTTAAACACAGTAGTTCTGTGACCAAGCAATCAAACTGATGTCCATTGACTTGACTCCAGAGCATACTGGCAAGATAATGTAACCATCTTAATCAACCATCTTCAATTTGCTATACTGTCCTAGCAGTGTTCTGCCTAAGTCTTTCCAAAGATCTTTCACCCTTGTAGTTATGTCCTAAGATTTTCTGTTTTGTTGGGGGAGAGTATCTTCACACTTACTGTACAGGTTCAGCATTGTGTATGAGTGTCACAGCTTTGGCATATCACCCTTGCATCTCAGACTGAAATGAAGCACATTATGTTGTTTACTTCTCAAGAAAACTATATACAAGAAAACTCATCTGTAAATAAGTAACTGAATACTTTGAGCAATTTGTCTCTATGTAAAGATGTCAAGACGAAAAATTAATTATATTCCACATAATCCTTCTCTCAAAATGCTCAACATAATTATTCTTGTTCCCATGACACCTGCTGTCACAGGATCCTTTGGCATGCAAAAGACAGGATCACTGGGAGTGCAAAAACACAAGAGAAAAGGCTGTTCATAGCACCAGAGGCAGTGCCCTGATGTGAATGCCATGCCCTAACACAATGCACACTTTTTGATTTGGAAACCAGACCCCAGGCAAGTGGAAAGTGTATATGCAACTGGCACAGGGGAAGCATCTAGAAGGACAAGAGCTAAGCCCTTCAGCTGGCAGCAAGAGTGGCAATAGAATTCTGGGTTTCCTGGGGCACTAGAATTCTTTTTGAATAGGAAGCAATGAAGGAGATATCAAATGAGGGAAAGTTTTGGCCTGGCATCCACTAGACATGAAAAGTAGTCTGTGATGCAAATATGTGTTGGCTTTGAGAACTAGCTCAAGGCTGCTCAATACTCCTGCTAGTGCAGCTGCTCGAGATGCAGGAATAGCTGCTGGTCTGCCAAATTATCTATCTTAATGCTATGGATAAATGAAGTTGTCATCCCATATTCCTCTTTCTGTTTCAGCATAGCTAGCTTTTTTCTGGGCAAAGCAAGGATATCTCTGTATGGGGTGACAAGACAGGTTTAGCACTGTTAGAAATTAAGCAGATGAATCATTTTCAAAGGAAACATAAGCTGTACACTTGTATACTTACAAATTTATTTCTAACACCTGCAGACAGAAGTGGTTGTAAAATTCTGACTATCAAGTAGCAGGGAAAATGGGCACATTATTTTATCTTACATTTTGACTAATAAGAGTGGCTGCCCACCACTGAGCATACTGTGTGCCAGGCTTATCAGCTTGTACTTTAAAAAGAGTAATATTTCTGTGGTTAAGATTTAAGACTCTAGTAATTTCTTTTCTTGCAATTATTCAAATAATGACATATAACCTGAAGGTAGGCACAAATCATGTTCTTGCTAGTGATAGGACATGCATTCCTCTGATTCTGTGGTCCTCTTGACACCTCCCCAACACTGCTATATGCAATACATGGCACTCTATACACATAAAATCTTCAATGGTCAGTGGTAAAGACACAATCTAAAATTCTTTAGTTTAAGGACAGATCTAATATCTTTTTCTCTTTAGGAAAGTAAGACCAACTTGAGCTATCTGTTCCTGCAAGTTTTTTTCTCTCAAAAGCTTGTTACTGTACTAATACCTGTAAGCAAAATTAGTATGTAGAGCATTACTTTAGCCATTATATTTTTTCAACCATAATTTCTTGTGTCTTACTGAAATATTTACAGTCCTCCTTACAAAGAGTGAGATTTCAGATTGTGCATTTTTGCTATGTGAACATGCCATTTAAGTGTACTATATGACCTTGTGTTACAGAAGGCTCAGGTCCTTTGTATGGCTTCATTTTTTGGGGCAGTCTAGGCAGCATTACAATAGTGCAAAGAGGTGTGTCATACAAATATTATCCATACTGGGGAGAAGGAAGTTTTTGCTTAAGTATGTGACCTACCAGTTATCATGTGCTGGTTTTTGCTCCTTTAGGATTTTGCCAAATAATCAAAAAAGCTTTTCTTGTAGTCAGAGAGAAAGTCAAACTGTTGACTCTTGTCTAGAGTAACTCCTGTGTTACTGTTACGAACCAGTTAAACACAGAAGACTGAAGGAAACAAAAGGTCTGTGGGCAAACTGGATCAAACCCAGAAAGGTTTGAAATATACCCAGAAAACATGATTAAAAGCAAATGTGGCTAGATTTTTGTGCCAAAAAAGGTGGTATTTTCTATTTAATAGTAAAAAAGGCAAAGAGAAAGAAAGAGAAAAGAAAGAGAGAAAGAAATAGAGGTGTGCATAGGGAGTGGGGGACAGGGAGAGAGTGACAGGGGTTAGGCAGAAACATATTGCCCTTTATTGGGGATCCCAATGATGTTGTCTGGTTGCTCCCCTCCCTCTGACTTTCTTGGTGCTGAGGATGCTCTGAAGCCTGCTGCTGCCAGCAAAAAGTATAAAATCCAACAGAATAATACACATTTGAGTCAGGTGGGAACACCCAGGTGCCTCCTTTGGGAAGAGCAGGTTTCTTCTGTCCCTTGCAACACTGTGGGTCTGTTGCATCATTTGCAGTGCTCTGGTGCAGGGTCTGGGGACCCCTTTTGGGGGGCTGGCCTTTGATGGGCCCTGGCAGCCCCTCCGCTGTCCTTCCCGGGGATGCAGCTTTTCCTGGGGTGAAGGGGCCTCACAGCTGAGCTGGTCTGCACAGCAGAGGATGGGTGTGAACTGCCTTGGGCCAGAGGCTGTTTCACCACACACCCAAAAACATCTCCTTCCCCCCACCACCTCTGGTGTGAGGGTCTGTGCCAACCTGGCAGCTGATATCCCCCACTGCAAAGGTGCTAAGCTTGATCCAGGGCCTTAGTCTGGTAGTCTTCTCTGCAACTTTTATATAGTTTTGCTATAATAAGCAAAAGTCCTTGAAGGTGTATAAGCCCTAAATTATAACATTTCAGTCTCCTACTGTTATGGGCCTGCAATTAAGTGTGAGAACTTTTCTCTGGGCTACTGAGGTAATGGAAAACACTCTAGCTGACTGACTTGACTGCTTTGGAATTAGGATCCTGCAATGATCTGGGGCAAATAAGTTTAGTACCACATTAGGCAAAAACAGTGTCAGACTTAGGCAGCTCTGTGGTGTGACCCAAATGGGAGCATCAGTCAAAATTTGTAAGAGAAGCCCTTTCACTTAGACAAGGACTGCAGAAAGGAACACCTTGCTACTTAGACTCCTCCTCAGAGAGGAGTAAAGGTGTATCTCAATCCAGTTTTAGCCCCAGACACAGCCAATGGTTTATGGTTAAATGAACATACAGCTGTAATACAACCTTTGTACTGATTTGTCTAACAGGATTAAGGATTACAAATCCTTATATACATAAGGATAATCATATATATATATATATATGTATGCATGTGTGTATGTATGTATGTATGTATGTATATATAATTTTTAAAATGAGTACACTAATGCTAGTGATTACACAAAAAATACTTCCGTCAGAATTACTTACCATACAGTATAGATACCTATAACTTCAACTACAGTGCACTACATTTGAAGCACTGTTGAAGGACTGTAAAGCACTAAAGCTAGCAGAAACAACTGAGTAGAGATTGATGTTATTCACACATACAAACTACCATGGGCAAATCTCTTTGAAGTCCTCACTGTGAAAAAGTGGGACTGTGGTTTTACAGTATGAAATAATTTGTTGTCAGTCTTTTATATATGTCTATATATTCTTAGACTATGTGTCTATATATTCTTAGACTATGTGTTGCCAGGCTTATTCAGCAAAATACACTTTTTTTGTTTTCTGAAAAAAGTGTAATCAGCTCTTTGGTTTCTTCTTGTTTAACACTTCTGACTCTCCATACCAGGGCCTTGCATGGCCTTGTACTGGGTCTGATAGTTGGTCAAGGAGACCTCAGCATCAGCAGATCCTCTTTGCTCACTCTCATCACTGATAAGCAGACCCTACTTGCTCAATGCATCACTGAACAGCAGGCCCCCCTTGCTCAGTTCATCACTGACAGAATGTAAATATGACTAAGTTCAAAGTGCTGTATCTGGGCTTAGGCAGAGCATTCTGCTACAGGCTGACATTTAGAAAGCTTTTTAGATGTGAAAGCGTCAACTTAAGTTTTAAAATATTAAGATATCCTTATCCCACTTTTAAGGGACTGTCTAAGCTATATTTTCAACACTGTGCCTGCCATACTTCATTAGGATTAGCTCTTCATTGTTTTTTTTCCTCCTTTTTGTTACATCTCTGAACACCAGGACACCTCTGAATGCCAGGCTGTGTGCAGCAGAACAACCTTGCACTAGCCTGGTCATTGCATAGGCTATCATCTGGTACCTGCATTTCCTGTGCAGATCTTGTGTGCAGATATACAGAATGCTGAGCCTGAAACAGCATCTACCACACAGTATCCAGTAGTATTCACCATGCAGTTCCACCAGTGCAACAAATGGCATCCATAAGTGCAGTGCAACAGGCAACTCCTAAATGTGCTTGATTGCAAACCCTGTCTTGGGTATGACAGGCTTATGTCTGTACCAGGAAAATGTTTGGGAGAGTATTCAAGGATTTGTTCCTTAAGGAACCAGTGAAGTGCCCGCCTTTCCTCTTGATTTGATAATCACCATATAGATTAGTGGTGAATAGCACTCATCAGACAGACTGACACCTTTTGTTTTTTGTGTTCTTGTTTGGGGGATTAAATTTTCTATTATGCTCCCCTCTTTGGCTGGCTGTCTTGGTCCACTCCCACTTCTGACACCAAAGATGTCAAATTTCAGAGTGAGACTTGAGGGGAAAAAACCTATGAGGAAAAACCTGGAGAGAGATACACAGGGTGTTCCTACCATGGCTCTGGCGATGCCCCGTCGGTGTTTGGTCGGCAGGTGGTGTGCAGGCACTGCGAGCGTGAGCAAGGGCGTGACTCTGATGCTCAGTAAACAGCGTGGCTCCCGGGCCCGACGAGTGCGGAACACTGAGGAGGCTCGGCCCACATAAGGAAACGGAGCAGCACCGAGGCTCGCTCCTCAAGGAAATTTACAATGAAGTACAAACACCCTTGTCTGTGTCATCTAAGAGAATAACCAGTTTCTTGTACATTGGGGTGAAAAAACTTCCTGGATTTCAGAACATTGAGAAACTTGCATTTATTGAACAAGTTCCTATATTTTTTCAACTGCTGTGCAAGACATTTCTGAAGTTGAGTGGGGATGAGGAAGTGAGCTTTACCCATATACGAATACTGGTTTTGCAGCAGACAAATCTGTAGAGTGGAGATAAACTTGATATACCAGTAGCTGTGTATGTCTGTGTGTATATATATATACACACATATATATAGGGTATATATGTGTGTATATAGAAATATGTATGTATATGTATATATGTGTATAAATATAAATATAGATGTATATAAAAATGTATATATACATGTACATATATATGTGTGTACATGTATACATACACACATATATGTATGAATAGGTTTTTCCCATTAAAACCCTACAAAAGAAGAAGTTACAGAAAGGAGAGGAAACCCACTCCTGTCATGCTCTTCTATGTCCAGCAGAGGTGGACCATGGACTGTGGCTGTGCTGGGCATGTCCTGGGCTCTTTGTCTCTGCTGTCCTTGCCTTGTCCATGCTTCCTTCCTGCTCGTATGGTTCTTCTGGGTATTCAAATGGTTCCTGGACCATAAGCCAAGCCTTCTTAACCATCTCTGTCTGGATGTAACCATCGTAATCCAGGAATACTGGAGCATCAGCAGTGTGATGGTGCACAATATGTCCTGGGCTCTCTGTCCCTTCTGCTGGGGTTGGGATGTACTGGGCTGTGTTCGGAAGTACCCACCCATCAGCTGGGGGGCTCTGCAGGACACGTGTCTGCCTCCCTGCCTCTGCTGCTCTGGCTTTTACTCTTGTCTCTTCATCTACATTTTGTTCCTGCTCCCACAGTTCTTCTGGATCTTCCAAGGGTCTCTGGACCACAAGCATGGCTTTCTTAAAGTCTTCAGTACGTATGTAGTTAGCTGCATTCAAGAAGACTGGCCCATCAGCTGTGGGATGGTGTGTCTCACGTCCATGGCTCTTTGTCCCTGCTGCGGTGGGTGTTACTGTTGGTGACACATCCCTACTGGGTTCCATGTCCTGCTGTTCCACAGTCTGCTGGCTGGATCCCCGGATTTCAACTTTAGCTTTGTCCAGAACATCTCTCCCAATATACTCTGCTGTGTCCAGCAGATGCATGGCATCAGCTGTTGGGTGCTTCTTCTGCTTCTTCCCTTTGCCGGAGGTGGCTGTGGAGGCTAAGGGCAGAGCCCTCGCTATACTCTGGACAAGCCTCAGCCATCTCTCTCGAGATGGGGTGCTGATGACTGTAGATGCAGGAAGGCTTTGGACATGTCCTGCAAGTCTTTCTGCTGTTGTTGAACCTTCTGCACTTAGTTCATCATCCTGCTCCTCCTCTGGGTATTCAAAGGGTTTCTGGACCATAAGAATGGCCTTCTTAACCACCTCTGTCTGCATCTGGTCATTATACTCCAGGAATACTGGAGCATCAGCAGTGTGACTGTGCACAGTATATCCTGGTTTCTTTGTCCCTTCTGCTGGGGCTGTTACCCTCCTCCCATCAGCAGTGGCTTGTTCCAGGTCCCGCTGTTCTTCCATGTGCTCCTCAGATCCCTGGATCACAATGACAGCTTTGCTCAAGAGCTTGTCTCTCATGGATGGGGCTGTGTCCATGAGAGCCAGGCCATCAGCCGTAGGGCTGTGCGGGCCATGTGCTGGGCTCACTGCCCCTGCTGCTCTGGCTCTTACTGCCACAGTTGCATCTCTGCTGTGTTCCAGCTCTTCTCTCTGCTTGAATTCCTGGATCACAATTTTAGCCTTGCTTAGGACATCACTGCTGATATACTGGGCTGTGTCTGGCAGATCCTGTGCACAGGGATGCTGCTGTTGCTGTTCTCCTCTCCATGGCATTGCAGTGAAGGCCCTGGGCAGAGCCCTCGGGGCACTCTTGAAGATAGACGTCCGTCTCTCTTGAGCCAGGGCATTGATGACCGTGGGTGAAGGAGATCTGAAGGCAGGTCCTGCAGGTATCCCTGCTTCTGTTGCTTCCTTCATGCTCACAGCTTCTAGCTCTGGCTCTGCTTCTACCAGCTGCTGGCCAGGATCCTGTTTCACATCCAGGCCAGCAGCTGGATGAGGATGCTCCTCATCCAGGCCCTCAGCCCTGATGGACAGGGCTGGCTCTGGCAAAACCTCTTCACAGACTGTTGGCTGCTGCCTCTTTTGCTGTTCTTTACCTTGCGTGGCAATTAAGGCCTTCTGTAGAACACTCAGCGCCTTCCTGCGCCACATCTGACTCCCTTCAGCCAGGGTATCCAGGAAGGCAGAGAAAGGGATGGTGTAAGCAAAGGCCTGTCCTTGATCTGGGTGAGCTGCTGCCTGCTCTCCCACCAGAGAGGGCTCCTCCTGAGCTACTGGGGTGACAATGGCTGTGCTACCTTCTCCACGGTCTTCATTTGAGGGATGTTCCTTGTCCTGAGATTGTTCTGGTATGCCACTTGCTCCTGTTCCCCTATCTGTGGGACCCTCCTTGGGACCATTGTGGGAGCCTTTTTTGTCATTCATGCCCAAGGAATTGACCCAATGATGGACAGGACGTGACCCACTGTCATCTGTCCCTTGGTACACCTCTGTACTTACTGCATCTTCCCGTACCTCTTTGTCGGACACCTCAACGTCAAGGGCGTCTTCCCACTGCTCTTCCTCAGACAGCTCTGGACCAAGGGTGTTTTCACACTCCTGCTCCTTGACCCAGGCCACTGGCTCACTGCTTGCAGCTTGGGCTCCCAGCCGCTCCAGTGGCACCTGATGGTTTATGGTGCCCTCAGTGAACCTCCCATGTGTCACCTGTGGCTGCCGTGCTGCGGCATAGCCCATCATCCACGGCAGGCTTGTAGTCCTATCCTGTCCGGTCTCAGGCCACCCCATTCTGTCGTTGGCACTCACCTGCCCAGGTGTGTCCCTGAGAGCCACAAGGCACCTCAGCGCAGAATCCTGTCCTTGGCTCTGTGCCTCTCTGTCCTGCAGGCTAGCCTGCTGCTGCGGTGAGCCGTGGGGCCGGAAGCTCCTGCCTGGCTCCTCTGAAGGCCTCCTCTTGAAGGAGACAATGACCTCCTTCAAAACAGGCCCATGCCTCTTGTGCCCCCACAGCCACCAAGGGCTTTGGTGGCACTCAACGTGCACCGACAGCCCTTCTTGCTCCTGCTGTGGTGCTTCCTGCTGGTGGCCTGTCCCTGCATCTGCATCCCTGCTTGGGGAAGCTGACACAGACACGGGGCCTGCCTGGGCCAGTCGTGCTGCTGGCCACTCCTCCTCCATGCTGTGGTGTCCTCTGCTGCAGACCTGTCACTGTCACCCTGGAGAGCTGCTGCCTGGCCAGAGAGCTGCCAGGACTGGGCACACCAGGGCTCTCTGCTCCTTGAATACCCTCACTGCCAGGGCGGGGCCCTGCATCACAATGGCCTCTGTCTGTTATGGCCACTGCATCACACAGGACCACTGTCACACGTGGCCACTCTCACACACGGCCGCGCCCCAGCTTTGCCTTTCTGTTCTGTAATGTGGTCTTAAGGAAGGCAATGAAGATTTAAATGATTTGTGAACATGCTGAGATGAAACGTATAGCGTTCGTACTTCTAGCATTTCTGCTTTGCTACCTGTTGGCTCAGCAAGAGGGACCCAAGTTAGTAACAGTCCACGAGTTTCAGAAAGGGTGAAGAGGAAGGAGATGCCATTATTTATTTATGTGTTTGTCTGACAGACACTCCTTATCCACAAGCAGAAGCTTAATAAATTCTATTTGGGAAGCAAGAAATCCTCAGGCAGAGGTGGAGATCATGACTATACAATAAGACATCTCTTCCTACACATGCTCCCAGCTCTGGAATTCACTTTTTCCTTTGGCCTTTCCAGTGACTTACAAGATTTTTCCCTAATTCTCCCTGACATCCACTCATTCAAAGTCCTGCCAGAGTTCAGGGTCTCTTCTGTTTTGCTGTAAAGGCTATGGTAGGCTGCGTTATGCACCATGTCACGCACAACACTGTCCTTGGAGTCCTTTGGAGGACTTCTAGAACTGGACATCACTCCCTATTGCAGAATTATGGAGCTAGAACTGACTTGAGCTCAAGCCAGCTCTGGAGTGGCTATGCCTCTAATTAACTGAGTCCTTTTCATTCCCTTTTCAAATCTAAGGCAGTTTTCTTCAACAGACTAAAGGAAACACAAACTTTTCAGGTCACAACACTGGGATTTTTTTTTCTCATTTGTCCTCCAGAATTTCAAAAGAAAACCTTGGATCAAGGCCTGCAGGCACACCATGACACATTACAGAGCTCAAAATGTTGGCAAAGCTGTGGAGGGAACAGGGGCTCATTCCTGACTGAAGCTAAAGAAATTGTTTGTGTTGGTGCTTGAACCAAACAAAATATACAGCTCCTCCACATTTCCAGACTGAAAACTGTGCTGGCCTTAGCTGTGTTTTTAGCTCTCAGTCCATGAGCTAGGCTCAGATGTGTGACATGCCCAAGAGATGTTCTTTAAGCTCAGGGAAAAATGCAGGGTGTGGCAACACAGATGTTGCAAAAAATATCTTTCATTTTATCTTGAAACAAAAGGGACTAAAAAGTGAACTTTATGTCATGTAAAAGGTTTTGTGTAACTTAGGTCTTTATTGTATTATGTGACATATTTTTTGTATTACTCCACTATTTCCTCTGTAACATCAACTCTCTCTACTACAGTTGAGTGGATCAGTGCTGTAAATTATTCTCATTGAGTTCATTAAATTAGAATAAATGTCTTCCTAATTATCCAGCCCACGATAGGGGGAATGAATGTGCGACTCAGCCAAATGCAGAGCATAAAATCCAGACAACTAGAAAAGAACTTTAAAGAGATCAATAGGCTTCAGCTGGTTTCAACCATTTTTTCAGCTGGCCTGTCTTCCCAGAGACTCAAGTCTCTCAGAGTTGTGATGGTGAATAACCTACAGAGAATAGTAATGGGAGTCACGCTGGTATTTCATCTGGGTCTTGCAATTGCTATATTTTGCTAACAGTATTATATTTTTTTATTGTGGGTTTTTTGTGGTACCAGTCTGTAAAATCAGAATATAATATGTATAATCAGAATGTAATATCAACTATCCTCAAATGAGTAAAGCTGATTTTAGTGATGGCATCTTCTACATGTGGAATATCTAACAGAATCTGGTGAGAGAGTGTTGAACTCTGACATCTGCTTAGCTCTTCCAGTGGTATCTACCATACCATCCTATCTACCCTATTCCTAAAAGCTCTATGTTTTGCTTTAAAAAATTAAATATCTTCCAAAGTACCATTTACTGTGGGTTTTTTTTCAGCTTCAGGAAGTCTGAGTAATACAGTGGAAGATGAGCTTCAATGCTGCTAAATCTAACATAGTTTGGGTTCACATCTGTAATTTGAAGCACTCGTATATAGCATTTTTCTTTTATTGTAAGAAATGTTATGAAAATTATCAAAGAAGTGTTTTGGTGGACACTCTAATAGCATATGTGGTACAGCAAAAGTCATATTTAAAAAAAACAACCAACCAAGCAAAAAACCATCACCACCAAAATCCACAAACCAAAGAAAGAGTAATGATAAAAACTGATATTACTCATCCATACAAATGACTCAAGGAAAATCTCTTTCACTCAGTTTCCAGGAGTGACCTTGAGGAGTGTTCCCACTCAAGGGAGGAATCTCCAGATACAGAGTTCAAAATCAGTCTCAGGTGTGTTATTCTTTGAAAGATAGGAATACACTAATACAGACAGATCTTTTAAACAAAGAATTATCTTGAAAGAAATTCAGATGGGGAATATAAGTATCTGTTTTATTTATTTGAGACTTTAGATAAATGCTAAATTATGTTAAGGATCTGCAGGCCAGAATTTAACACTAAGATGTTTAACACACTTCACATGTGTTCATCCTAGTGTCTGAAAATTTTTAAAATAAATTCTCCAGAAAGTTTCTCAGTTTCACTTTGTTGTTACATTCATGTTGTGGAGTAAAACGCCAAATGAATTTCTACTACTAGGGTTTACATTGTGAGGAATGTAAGGAAAAATATTTGCCATATTTCTAGATCCTCCATATGGCTCTAAAGGAAGTCTATTGAAGACTTTTGGAGTTATTTTGGTTTGTTGATTTTTTCTTATTAGTATCATACTGCAGCAACTTGTATAAATTAAGGGTTTTTTCATATTCTTCAATATAAGAAATCAAAAATCTTGCTTTCTTGCCATTAGATCCAAAAGAACAAACAAACTAGAAGTTTTGAAATGTCGTTTAGTGCAAGTGTGTTGAATTCAAAATGTGATGGCTTTGTCTTTATTACCAATACAAATGTTAATAATGCTAAGTTGATCCCTCAGACAATTGTCATAGTTTTCTGGTGGTGTGTATGCAGATTGTTGTTGAGTGCAAAGCAGGTAATCTGTACTGGTACATAGCAACAAACAAGATTGTTTTCTGCACTATCTTGGGTATGGATAAGTTATTTCAGTATTACTTACCTTCAAATGCACCTCTAGCTTTAGACAACACGTAGAAAAAAAGAATGCCTTGACTTCAAAGGGACCCATAAAGATCAAATTAAGTCAAATTCATGGTCCTCCACAGGCCCCAAGAGTCACACCGTGTGTCTGAGAAAGTTGTCCAAACACTTGAACTCTGTCAGGCTTGTGGTTGGACCAACTACTGACCTGGGGAGCCTGTTCCAGTGTCCAGCCACCCTCTTTTTTGGGACGACTTTTTTCCTGATATCCAGCCAAAACCTCCCCTAACACAATTTCAGGCCATTCATTTGGATCCTGTCTCTGGTAAACACACAGAGAAAAGGTCTGTGCTTGCAACTCCACTCTACCTCATGAGAAAGTGGCAGACTGCAATGACGTCTCCCCTCGGTCTCCTCCTCTCCAGAGTGAACAGAAAAAGTGACCTCAGCCACTTCTCATAATGCATCCTGTCAGGGCTCTTCACCATCTTCATGGGCGCTCTCTAATAGCTAATGTCTTTCTTATATTGCTGTTCCCAAAACCATCCCCTGGATTCAAGGTGAGGTTGCCTCATTGCAGAGCAGAGTGGGATAATCCCTTGCATTGCCTTGCTGGCAATGCTGGCGTGGTGCTCTCCAGGACATCCAGGCCCTCCTACCTGCCAGGGTGCTGCTGCCTCATGTTCAACTTCCCTGCTCCTGGGCTTTTAAGAGATGGTGCTCAGGTGACCAGCAGTGACGGACCCCAGCACCTTCCAAACTGTTTTCCCAGGATCTCACTGACTATCTCACTGAGCAATCTGACGTCTGCTCTCCTCATATATAGCCCTGAAGTTGTGCTGGGATTTTTCGTCCTGCTGCCAGAGATGTTAAACTCTATTGCTTCATGTTTGCTGTGGTCAAGACCAGTTGCCACTTCACTTCCAAGACCCTCTGAAAACACAACAAATCAAGAAGGGCATCTTTTTTAGCTGGCTCCCCTAGTAACTGTGCTATGAAGTTATCATCCAGGTGTAGAAAGAATCTTCTGGATCTGTTTGCACCAGCTGTATGGTATTCCAAGTTAATGTCTAGCAAGTTGAAATCCTTGATGTGTTCCTTTTATCCTCTGGTGATCTAAAGACAAGAGCGACATCACACACTTGGATATTGCTAAAAGATATAAGCCCATGAAGTAGCCAGTTTTCCCTTACAATCTGTCATTGTTGATGGTGCATTTACAGTTTGCATTTGCAGTTACAGGCTGTATTTACAGTTTTCCTTTTTTCCCCGTACTTTCCTGAACAGAGCTAAGAAACAACATTACCCTATGTAATCATGCTAAATTTATCCAACAATTTTAGCCAAAGTATTGAAATACATAACCACTAATTGCTACATTGCAAAAAAATTTAAAATACATAGCTTGACAGGTAAAATACATGTATGACACTAATTTTTTTTTTTGGGGGGGTTTTTTTAAAAGCTATTTGCTGACTCATGTTAAGGGGCAGTGTTCAGACCACACATAACCTTCTCTACCTTGATTTTTTAACCATATTTCAAAGATCTGAGTTTTTACTCTTCCCTGAATTTTAAGTTTCCTCTCTGACACTGATTTTTATTACATTTTCTAGATGTATCATCTTCTATTTGCACACTCAAGAACACTACAAATACGTACATTTCTTAAAATTTAATTGACAGGTTAATTCATAACTTTGTAAATCTATGAACTCACTCAGAATGGATTTGTTTGTTTGTATTTGTGGTATTTTTTGTTGTGCTTTTTTTTTTTTTATAAGCATGCAGAAAATCAGACAAAATTTCAATTCAATTGTAGCTGACATGACAACTTACTACTTTTCTACAATGGTTCCTTATACTTTTGTTATGTAGAGAATTCAGTATCATCCCTACACTTTACTAAAATATTTAAATAAAGAAAAATTAAGGATAATAGACCTACCCAATTTGTATATTGGTCTTTTTTTTTTTTTTTTAATATGAAAAAAAAAAGAAGAGAGGAGACATAAGCCAAGAAGAGTTACCTAAGGGAAACTGTGTTTCATGTTGATCACATAAGGAAGAGTTCCTGAACAGTTATGAAGAGCCTGTACCATTTACTGTTGTGTGTAAGACCTTTTTGATTTGAGGAAGTAAAAAGAGCATCTCAATACCTATAGAACAGTGCTCTGAAGCTGTGTACTCTAGCCAACGCATACAAATTACAGTTTGACGTTCACCAATGAACTGAGTTTTGTTTGTTATCAATGAATAAAATATTCAGGCTTTCATAAAACATGAAAAATGGATTTATGTTTTCTACTTGCATATACAAGGACCTCTAATGTCAGTACATATGCAGTATGTGCAGAAACACATAATAACAGAAGAGTCAATATATTTTGTCTCATGAACAGTTTATGCAAACCTTTGAGGAAAATATAAAACAGCTTACATAACTAAGCTTTGTTTTGATTCTTCCTTCTCTACCTGCTTCTAATTTATTCATTTTGAGAATTGTTTTTATTATTCTCTTTTTATGTTGTAGCTGTAAATTGTGTCATTTAGCTTTTTTTTTTCTGATCAGAAATTATATATGTTAATTTCACATGTTAATTTTACTGTTCATTGTATGTTCTGTGATTTTTTAACCATCATCTTTTCCGGAGGCTAATGGAAGTTTCTAGAAGCTTTTATTTCTTTGTGATTCTACAATGTACTGAACAATATTTTTTACGCAATATTTTCCTCAAATAAATGGATGCTGTTACTGTATTTTCAAAGACTACTGTAGTGTCTTCATGTAACTGAACTGCATACAGTTTAATTAACTTAAAGTAAATCAAATTATTCATTAGCACTAGTAACTTTAAGCTGTAGAATATATTTGAATTGGGAAAAGGATTTGAATACCAGAGCTAACAGCTCCACCGTGGTATGAAATTAATTAGTATTATACATATCTTAGCTCCTTTCAAGATATGTACAGGTGGGATAACAAAACCAGAAAGATAAGGAGCTCTGAAAATCACTTTTTTAATTTACTAATTCAGAAAGGTATTTGCTATTGTAAGCAACTGAATTAAAACAAGATTAGCTATTGAAGAAAAAAATACACTAACCCTGCAGAAGTATTAAGAACAGAATCATAAGTTATCTGACAATGTTATTTCACTTGAGGTCAAATTATTTTAGTTGTAATGAAAGTGGAAGAAGAAAGGACAGTATTCTTAATCTTAATGACAGTCTTTGTTTCAGAGTAGTTAAATTATGTGATTAAAATGAAAAATAAGAAAGAGATGTAGAAATAGTAGATTTCTTTCTAACTTAATCCATTTCCTTAATCTTCAGTTGCACCTTTCATTTCTTTAAACTCATTATCAAGCTTATCTGTTGTCTTTTGAAAATAATGACTTCTAAATTCATAGACTACTGACCAGTGTGTTAGTCTATGTGCTCTTTTTATTTTATTTCTTGACTTATTTTGAAGAAATTCCTGATGACTCTGCAGTGCACCTATATTAGATGTCACAAGTAGAGAAGAGCTGAATGAGATTATTCAGAAAGTCATGGCAATATATAATACAAGAAACCTATAGCAATTTGATAAAATCTGTTTCCTTTCAAAGTAACTTTTCTTTTCTTTTCTTTTCTTTTCTTTTCTTTTCTTTTCTTTTCTTTTCTTTTCTTTTCTTTTCTTTTCTTTTCTTTTCTTTTCTTTTCTTTTCTTTTCTTTTCTTTTCTTTTCTTTTCTTTTCTTTTCTTTTCTTTTCTTTTCTTCTCTTCTCTTCTCTTCTCTTCTCTTCTCTTCTCTTCTCTTCTCTTCTCTTCTCTTCTCTTCTCTTCTCTTCTCTTCTCTTCTCTTCTCTTCTCTTCTCTTCTCTTCTCTTCTCTTCTCTTCTCTTCTCTTCTCTTCTCTTCTCTTCTCTTCTCTTCTCTTCTCTTCTCTTCTCTTCTCTTCTCTTCTCTTCTCTTCTCTTCTTTTCTTTTCTTTTCTTTTCTTTTCTTTTCTTTTCTTTTCTTTTCTTTTCTTTTCTTTTCTTTTCTTTTCTTTTCTTTTCTTTTCTTTTCTTTTCTTTTTTCTCCAGCCAAAATTTATTCACTTTGCCTCAGAGGGTCTCAAGCAAAAACTGTTGCTATTGCTGACAGTACAAAATTATAAGGCTAGCAAGACCAATGGGTAATGTGTCAGGGTGTACCAATATTGTCTGAGGGCAATATTCATGACACCTTAAGTAAGAAAACAAAGCATGTCCTTTTTTTTTTTTTTTGGCAATTTAAGAATCAGAGTTGCAGAAAAGGAGTAATCAGCACCTGCTGGAAAACAGTCCTCTTTTCTGGATGATTTTCTACCTAAGAGTATAAGAGTGCTTTTACTGAAACCAATGAAATGCTCCTCTGATAGCTGGTCTACAGCTTGACCTACAGTATATCAGTATATTTTGACACAGAGGAATATTAAGGCAGTACATATTGCTTTACAGATTGTGTGTACTGGCAAAATTGAAATTAAATCTTTGTTGACTGATGAGAAGAAGCCAGCCAATGATGGCCTTTGGAGAGGACTCAAGGGATCACTACGGAAATGAGATCTCTTTGTCAAATGAAGAAAAAGATTTGGAACAAGGGAATCTTAGGCATGTCAAAAGTGAGCAGAAGAGAAAGAGAGATTGAGTAGCAGCATATTATCCCATCACAAGCAGGATAAGATTGATCTGATCATTATTGATCAGAGAAGCACTATGCATTGATATTCAGCCCAATCAGTTTGAGGAAGATTTGTCTCTGTTTTCATATGGGGAAAGATGGTAAAAAGGCTAAATTAAACTCTTAAGTTACCAGACCAGGGCAAGAAGATATTAGGCAGTCACAGGAAGCACACTAGAGATGAGAAAGAGACTACTAAGAAAGGAGTAAGGAAATTCATACAAATTTCTTGTCTTCTAGAACATCAGGAAGAATTTTCAGGGACTTGGTCAATGATGTAATAAATGATGTAGCAAGAATGTAAAATCAGTGCATACCAAGAAACTAGCCAGAGATGTGTAACCAGAAGGTCAAGGGCATCAAAATACAGAGTTCAGGTATTTTAAAAGAATGTTCACAAGCTTTGAACAATAACAGTGATTTCTCAAATTGTAATTAAAAACATATATTCTGTTCCTCAATTAATTTATTCATATTGAGAAATCACATATAGACTTTGGGGTGTTCAGTTGTACATTCAGTAAGTTCATATATGGTAGAATGATTCATTCATTTATTTATGCTTACTTAAGAGGATAAAACTTAGGTATAATAAAAAATTACTTGGAGTCAAGCCTTATAATTTTATTTTTTCATATAGAAAGTTTTATTCAATGTGAATAAATGCTGTAGTATCAAAGTAGTCTAAAATTTTGGCTTCAGACTTTAGACCTTCAATAACAGTAAACGGCTAGTGGGAAAACCCAGAGTCTTCTACACTACACGTTCCACCACTCAGATAAAAGACTGAACCAACTACTCATTGACTTTGAAAAAAAATTCAACTCCCTCAGCTCAGACTTCTGCCAATATTGCTTTTTGTACTTAGAATAGTGATAGTTACCTCTCTTCAGCAGAAAACAGTAGGTTTGAATTTGCATGATCAGAAGTGAAAGTTCACCTTCTTTCTTCCAGCACATCATGCCTATGTGAATAAAGCAACAAAACTGTACCAAGGAACAGTGATTATCAGTTTAGTGCACAGCAATCAATATGCCTAAACTGGGAGACTCACTCTTTACTACTCTAACAGTGATCTGCTTTTCATTAGTGTATAGCATATTTTATTTATTCCTTCTGTATCAACTAAGTCACAAATTCAGAGCTAATGTCAGAATTATGTCAATTTGTAAATCAATTCTTTAAAAGTGTTGACACCTAACTTAAAAATCAGTTTAAAAAGTCAGTTTCTGCAAAGAAATATTTTAGAATTAGTGACACTCACTTGAAGTCTGATGAAGAGGAAACAGAATGAAGGCGATTAAAATGTGAATTAAATTGGGATTTATCTATACTAATTTTCTGATATACCACAATAAGCAATAGATCTCAAGATAATTATAAAATAAATATACCATTTTATATTTTGTTTCCTACAAAATATTTTATGAAAATTACAAAATAAAAGTACTGAAAATGGCATGAAAAGCAGAAAGAGAATCCAGGAGTATAAAAACCACTACTTTCTATAGTTCATAATGACTGGAATTGTGACTAGAGAAAACAAAATAAATAATTCTTTTAAAAAGAGATATTTTGCTAAACCATCCTGAATATATGAGCAATGTGTGCCCAGTATAGTTCATAGATGTGTGAAATATTTTCATGTTTATCCTTTTGTTCTTCGTGATTTTAATTATCCAATATATGATATGGAGATGACATATAAATCTTGAGTTTTGGAGTGAAGAAGAGTATACAGGAGGAGCTCAGGGTATAAAAATTCAAAGAACTCAACGAATTCAGGGTGGTTGTAAAATATGTTTACCAACTATGTAACAGTGCCAGAATGCTTATGCTATATCCTGATTAAAAAAACACAAAAACAAAACAGAGTGGAACAGTGGAACAGGACACTTCATAAAATTAAATCTCAGTAACACTACACAAAGATAATGAGTATCACATGTGGCAGATTCTACTTAAAGGAGAAAGGCTGAAAAATAACCAAAACCAAGTATAAAGGCTGTAGAATGCTGAAGCTGAAGACCCCCCACATCCCACAAAAAGATGAAGAGATTATGATAACTTGGTGATTTCCAGAGCTCTCTGAATTGTTTCATTATAAATGTGGTTCACGTAAAGACACAGAAAGAAAACCAAGAAAAGGAGGTCTCAGTATTGTTCAGTTTTAATCCTAGTTTAAGAAAATGGATATTAGTAAATACAGACTGAAATGCTAGGAAGATAAATGACATAAATGTTAGAGTCTGAGTCCTGGTTTCAATCACACAGGAATTAAAAGGAAAAATTACTCAGCAAATGAAACACCACCACCACAAACAAACAAAAACAAGTAAACAAAAACCCCAAACAGAATAAAATAAAAAATCCAACATCCCTCCAAAAAACCATCAAAACCTTCTCTGTTTTTGATAGACCTAAGCTATAGAACATCTGCAGATGATACAGATAGGGATCCAGTAAAAAGTTCTTCTGACAGTTTGATTTATGTAATCAGTTAGTGAAACTAAAGACAAAAATAAGTCATCCTGGATGCTACATCTTGTATGTATGTTTAGTGGCCCTTTTTCAGCATACTTAAACCATCAGAACTAACTCAATAAAGAAACCATCCTTTATTGTAGTTAGGACGTGAAAGACTGAGAGGTGATCTAAAACCAAACACTTGGTAATGCAGGAGAGGAGAGGAATAAAACACGGAGTGGACAGAAGAGAAAAAGGTAATTAGAAATTTAAAGTATCTAGGGAAT
This sequence comes from Prinia subflava, assembly GCF_021018805.1. Lineage (NCBI taxonomy): Eukaryota > Metazoa > Chordata > Aves > Passeriformes > Cisticolidae > Prinia > Prinia subflava. Next base: position 43,048,595 of record NC_086283.1, on the reverse strand, counting down.
GATTAGATAGGCAGATTCTGTTGTCATCATCACATCGTTTCTGCATCACTCTTCTGCAAGTCCAGCCAAACTGTGTGAGTTAAGGTAAATTTGCAAGATGTGCAGTTCAGCAGAGGACAACCCTGACTACAGCATCAAAGAGAAGACATGAAAGACATGAAAAAAGACACTGAAAGATAGAGAACACCTGAACTTAAGACAAAGCAAAACAAAAACTGAGGTGTTAATATTTACCCTAAGAATTTAGAAGGAAAAGGTAGATAGTACTATATTGAACAGGTGCCAAACTTTATTAAAGACAGCCGCAGACAGAAAGGATATTGAAGCGGCTCAGACAGAGTACATGACAAAATCATGCAGCCCCAGGGGGACCAGGGAAACAAGTGGGTCAGACTTGAGAGCTAAGATAAAACTGTGGTGTGAATAATCAACAGAAAATCTGTAGTTTTGCCTGTGATCCTGCAAGGCTCCCAAGAGAGGAGCATGACAAGAAAGATATTTCTTGTGAGATGGTAAAAGGAACTTGGCCTGAGGCTTTCTTAGAAAGATCATGGCCCACATACATATTTGTTTCTTCTGCCTCTCAGGAGAACTGGTACTCATATATTTTATAACTAAGTAAATAATACCATGGACATATTCTGCATGGTAAATTTCTTACTAAATGGTAAAAAAATCAGACAGCTTTTACTAGCCTAAAAAAGCCAATATACTGTGCATATTAAATATTTCTGCAACCTTTTCTTCCTCTGAAAACAAATATTTGTCATTAAGACTGAAGCAAACTCAGAGCTTTCTTCATGCTCTTTCATGAAATACCCTTCTTTCTCTTACAAAGCTTTAACAATTACAGAGGAACTAATTTACAATGGTATCCCATGGGTGAAGGTAAAGCATGTAGCCAACCATCATAATACAAGCTAGACTTGATGTTGAAACAGAAAAGGTCTTAGTTATGCCACTTTTTTACAAACTTTCACTTCTCTCATGCCAGATAAAGCTAGTTCCAGCTGTCTCTAATGGACACACTGCAGGACAGAGCTAAGGCTGAGGTGAGGGTGAGGCCTTAGCTCGTCTGAGAGGCATTTAAATGAAAAGTGCTATCTAGGCAAGTACAATAATTATGCCTGACATTGAGGAGGGAGGGAAAAAATATAAAAAAATAGCCCTGTGAACACCAAGGTCAGAGAAGGAGAGGGAGGATGTGATCCAAGGTTAAGTACAGATTCCTGTCAAGAATGGCAATTCATGGAGGACCCATGACAGAGGATAATGTCAGAGGGAAAAACGGAGAGGAACCTCAAAGTCACAATTGTGAAGCTATCAGATGTTCCCCATCACCCTGAAGGGACTCAGTGTAGCAGATGATCACTTCTAACAGGCGGGAGAGGAGTCTGGAATAAAGGAGCTGAGCTTGGGAAAGAGATGGGGAGAATGGGGAGGAAGATGTTTTCTACAGATGTGAAAATATTTGTCTCTTTTTAATTTGTTTCCCAGTACCTGAATCAATACTCAGATATGCATATTTAATAGGTAATACTGAAAGTTAATTTTGCTGAGCTGAGTCAGTTCTGTCCGTGACAGTAATTGGTAAACCATTTCTCTGTCTACCTAAATACAGGCTTTTTTACTCCTGCTCTTCCTAATTTCTCCTCGCCTCCTCCTGAAGGGGGAAGACAAGTTATTGACTGTCACTGAAGGTGCTTGGCTTGCAGCCCAACCTACTCCACTGTTGTATCTTTATTTACAACCTTGAAGCTGCTGATGCAAAAGGGAAAGAAGTTGCAGAAGGATATAAATAAGGAAACAAGCAGGAAAATACCCACAACCTCTTTTTCTTTGAATATGTTAAAAGAAAAAGCCAGAATGAGTGCTGGTATATTCAGCAGAACAGACTTTAGAAAGTTTATGAGAAAAGGAAAAGAAAAAGTGAAAATTTTAAATTAATATTCATAAACTTTATAGTAATAATTTATTTTTCAATTACTGCAGAAATATAAGAATGGTACAACATACCATAACATTTTTGTGTTGTCCCCTGTCTCATCACTTTGCATTTTTTGGAACAGAAAGTAAACTGGTTTTATGTGCCATGATGGAACAGGTTTCTGGCAGTAAACAGGTGAGGATGTGGGCATGAGGTTCATAGAGAACTGCAATTAGTGTCAAGGATTCTTCTTGAAGCAATTTGCAGAGAGCTGTCTCCCATGAAGGCTCCGTGTTGGGACAGGGGAAGAATATCAGGAGAAAGAAGCAGCAAAGACAACACTGAATGAACTGACCACGAACCCTATTTTCTGTTGCCCCTGTGCTGCTTTATGAGAAGGAGGTAAAAAAATTGTGCGTGAAGTCAAGTATGAGAAGAAAGGAGGAGTGGAAGAAAATGCTTTGGGATTTGTTTTTACTTCTCATTTTCCTGCTCTGACTTTTGACTGGCAATTAATTAAATCAGTTTTCCCAGGGCAATTGTTTTGCCCATGTCAGTAATGGATGAGTGATCTCCTCCTGTCCTGTCTTTATATTGAGACATGAGCATTTTGTCATATTTCCTTTGCCTTGTCCAGAAGAGGGGGAGTGATAGAGTAGCTCGGTGGGCACCTTGTGCCTAGCCAATGTCAACTCATCACAGCAGGCTATTAAAACTAATATCTGCCCAGAGAATCTGTAAAAAACTATGGTGTAAAAAGAATACATAGGCATTTAAAACCTCAGAGACCTGTAACACTTGAGAGATCAAGATATTCCTCACTGGTGAATGCTATCTCCCTTCCAAACCTTTGCAGCAGAGACTTTCCTGCTTAGATTTTGTATTTATTCTGGGGCTAAATCCTAATTGTTTGAAACTTTCTTTCAGTTTATTGCATTTCCAGTAACCTGTCTCTTCCTGTTTCTCTCCGTGTCTGTGTTTAGGCCAAGCAAATATACGTTCTCGTATCATTTTGTATAGTATAGTTCTATATAATTAATGTGATGTGAACCTGTTTTGTTGTGCAACCCAGTTACTGTGCCTCATCAGTTCAAGTCCCCACTGGAGAGATCTCTGTTCTTCTTCACCCATTATTCTATGTTTTGTCTTCTCGTACTGTTTATCTCCAGTTCTGTTATTAATGTTATGAAGTGCTCAAAATGATTTCCATGGAAAGGTAATGCATTGCATTTTGAATACTGTATTACTGAGACAACAGAACAATCACATTTAGGAAAGCACTTAATTAGCAATTTCAAATCATCACTATTTGGAAATCTCCAGTCTTGCCTCAAGTGAAAGGGTAGGTGGGGATGCTGAGCTTATTCTCCTTATGACATTCATTACTTTGTATAGCCTTCTTATATCTGCGTTAATTTCTTGTGTCTAAATTAAGGTCATAATAATTTCTGTACTTCAGTACATAGAAGCAACTTCAAGCCTCTAAAAGTTGTCACCTGTTTTGAAGCACTGTGTTTTTCACCATAGCATCCTTCAAAACAGCTGGTCCAGTGTTATTTTTCATGCTATTTTCCCACTTCATAATTAATAAAGAGTAGGTTTTAAGTTTCTTTGAAAGCAAAGATAAAATACTGAAGTACATTACCAAATTTTTGTTTGATTCTGGTCAATAAAACATATAGCCTATTTTATAAATGAAATACAGCACAAATAAATATGTTCTATCAACAAAACAAAACCAAAAAACTCCCAAACCCCCACAAACAAAACAAACCAAAAAAACCACCCCAACCCTCCACAACAATCATCATAAGTTCTTAGTTAATTGGGAGAAAATATACAAATTTTGTCACACCTGTTGCACTGCTTCATTTAAAAAATAGTTTAAAGGAAAATCAGATACCAAAAAATGATCTGTCTTAAACTTAAACCTTGCTTTTCAAAATGAAATATTGGTTTTAATTGATAATGGGAAAGTAATTATTAATTATATCTTAATATTTGATCATATAAATCAAAATATTTCCTTTAATGAAGAGGAAAAAAAGCTTTTATTCAAAGCACTAATAATTTATTTATATATTTTTTCTACTATCAAAAATCCTAACTTCAAGGTCAGTGAAGGAGGGAAAGAAGGTACTCCAGGTGGTGGAACAGATATTTCCCTGTGACCCAAGGAGAAGACCATGGTAAAGCTGGTGTCTCCCTGTAGCTTATGTAAAACTCCATTCCTCAGCAGGTGGAGAGTCCTCAGAAGCACTTGAAGAACCTGCACTGGAGCAGACTCCTGGACCATGGAGAGAAATTCATGCAGGAAAATATTTTCTGGAAGGAATTGGATCCCATGGGGAGCCCAGGCTGGAGGAGTTTGTTCCTGAGGGACTGTAAATGCTGGAAAGGCCTCATGCTTCACGCTGAAGCAAGGATGTAGCATAGGGAGAGAAGAGCCATGAGTCATTAGGGCAGTCTGGAAAGAAGGGTGGTAGGAAGTCAGTTTTAATTTCAGTTTTGTTTCTCATTTTCCTACTCTAGTTTTAACTGATAATAAATTAAATCAATCTTTTCCAGTCAAGTTTTGTTCATAAGGGTAGTCAGTGATCTCCTTATTCTGTCTTGAGCTGCAACCTTTTTCATCTTATTTTCTCCTCCTGTCCTTCTGAGGAGGAGGAGTGAGAGTGAAACTCGGCGGGTACCTCTCAGCCTCTCAGCTAGCTGAGGTCCACCTACCATAGTCCTTTGACATTCTTGTTTTTGTGAGAGGTGAGTGGTAACCCGCCCACGCACCTTTACTTGCACTACGTAATTGAGATAATAACTGCTCTCTTTATGATTGTAGTGACTTATTATAAGCTCTCCAGGACACGTTTGCTAAAAATCAAGTGTTTGTTAAATAGTCAGTGTTAAGCTCCTACTAATAAGTAGGGTAAGAGTCATTAATCAGGTACATTCAGATAACTGTTTCAAATGATCATGCATTTCTCTAGAAATCGGCATTTTTAAAAAGGGAACACCTAGCAAGTTAAATTATCATTTATTCAGATTTCACAGACTGGTTTCGAGACTCAGTGTTCTGTTCTTGTCCACAGTTATAAGTTCTGACTGGTTTTATGTTTTTTTTTTCCTCACAGCCTCTGAAATTTGGGCCTGTATTTATGCATGATTAATGTGCATTTCAGGACTCAGGTTCCAAAGCTCAGCATGCCATTTGGAGGTGAAGAGAAACTGTGACAATTTCTCTGTCAATTGTCAATGCACAATCAGACTGAGTGAATTATGAAGACACGGGGAAGAATTTCTTCACAAAAAGGTTGGTTAAGCCTTGGAATGGAATGCTCAGGGATGTGGCTTAGTCACCATACCTGGAAATGTTCAATAAGTGACTGGACGCAGCACTTAGGGCCATGGTGTATTTGATAGGATGGTGGTCAGTCAGGGGCTGTATTCCATGATCTCAGAGGTTATTTCCAGTCTAAATGATTCTGTGATCCTGTGAAGAATGGAGGTGCCTAATATGAGATGATAACAAAAATTATTCATCACTGTCTAGAAATGGAATTATGAGAATATCATGGAGTGATTTATGATGATAGTCTATTCCATGATCCTCTGCTTTATGCTCAAAAATGGTTGCTGTATCTTCAAGGCCCAGGACTGAGTGTGTGCAGGGCTGGGGAGGGGGAAGCTGAAGGGGTTTTTGGTGGGCATTTTTGAAGGCTCACTTCCCGTGGTGTTGTGCAGTTCGGTCCTGCTTGGCTAGCTTGGTTTCATTGGCCGAGGCTGAAAGCTTTCCCCTTGCCCGCCTTGGAGAAGCTGCAGTGGAAATCTTTCATCTGCCTCAAGGGGAACTCAACAGCTGCAGGTCTGAGAATGGAGTGGGACTGGTGAGAGCAGGCCTGCCCTGTTCTACCCGAAGTCTCAGGGAGCTAAGAGAAAAAAAGCACATCCAGAGGCTCCAGAGCAGGTTTTTTGCCTGCCATGACTGCTGTGGAGAGGAGGTCGATGCCAGAGAGCCACAAGGATTTTGCCTCCTGCTGGAGATCCTCTGTGGAAGCTCCACTTCCCTCAGAGTGAAAGCTGGCACCATCTCCCACCACATCTCAGGAAGGGCTATTTCTCCAACATTTCTACCATTCTCTGGGCATTTTTGGGTCTTTGCTCTTGTGGGGGATGCAGGGGAAGTTCTGATAGTTTGGTGTTTTACAGTTATTTACTTTGTTCCTTGCCTTGAGGGCATTCTGTTGTTGATAAGCCATTGGTTTGGGGGGGTTGTGTGTTTGTTTGTTTGTTTGCTTGTTTGTTTCTATTAGCATTCTTTTTCTATTGGTGGAGGAGGATTGTTGAAATCTTTTAAAGGAGACTGCTCCCTGCAGAGTGTGCTTTCTTAAATTTGTCTCAAAACTGAGACATGGAACTTTACCTCTGTGGGTATAAAGACAATTGTCTGTATTTTCTCAGATAGAAGTCCCTTAAGATTGCACTTATCCACAGGCTACTTTTGAGTCTGTAAATAAATATCTGAACATTGTTTAGTAGTGTTGGCTGTAGGCTGAGAGAAATGATCTGAACTCTGTTCAGTATTATAAGGCCACGCCTGGAGGATTGCGTACAATGCTGGTGTCTACATGAGAGTCACTGATACACTGGGTATGGTCAAACAAAGGAACACCAAGATGATGAAGGGACTGGAGCATTTCTCCTAACTGAGAAGGCTGAAAGAGATAGGACTGTTCAGCCTGAAGGAGAAGATGCCTCACAGTGGTGGCAGTGGTTCTTTACAGTGGTGCCCAGTGACAGGACTAGATGAAACGGGCATGAACTAGAATGCAGAAGACTCCATCTGAAAACCTGGAAGCACTTTTTCAGCTGTGACAGTGGCTGAGCACACTGGCGCAGGTTGCCCAGGGTGACTGTGGAGCATCTATTCCTAGAGAAAGTCTAAAGATTTTTGTACATTGCTCTGGGCAGCAGGCTTGAGGTGGCCCTGCTCAAGCAATGCACGGGACTAGAAGACTTCCAGGGGTCCATTCCAGCCTCAACCATTCTGTGATTCTAGAATGGTTCCAGAAAAGTTCTGTGCTGCAACATTCCATTAAATGATAGATAATTAAGATAAACTGTTACAGAAATCCTTGGATTTAATGAAGATCAATGTTGTAAACAGAGCTAAACTCAAAGTATTAAGAATGATAATTTAATATGAAGTGCCTTATCTGAAAAACTGTAGTTCACAAGAATGTACTTTTCATGTCAGCTTTGAAAAACAATGACTCTAGAAATACGGTTCCCTGGATCAGGGAATTTGAAGGGTGAGACTGTGATTCCAAAACTAACTCACTTCCAAATAGTTAAAGATTAATATACTGGTGTTCCCGTACAAATAGGTAAGTTTATTTCTATTACCCACTCCATTCAGGATAAATAAGGTAGCTTTAGGGCATTTTCAAGCCTCATTTCGTAAACTTCTTGCAACAGTATAGTGTGAAGAAATCTAAGCTGGAAGCATCATTGGGCCTGTACTTGAAAACCTGGCTCACAAATTTATCTATACTTAATTAGTGATTAAATAGTGAGCAGGAATATACAGAGGAAGCACAAAAGAGGAAATGAGGTAAAAAAAGTTGCATGATTGAATAGGCCTGTAAAACTTCTTTTTTAAAAAATTCAGGGTAAGTCAGCCAGGCAATATAATTTACCACTCTGTATTTTTAATCTTACTTTTTTTCATTGATACAAACAGGAAATATGGAATTTAAGGATTATATATCCAGAATTTTTAGTTTCCACAACCGTCTAATTGCGACGCTACACAAATCATGGGAGCTCTAGTTTACATGTGCTTCTGAGCAACCATTCGCAAATTTCTTTACTGAACTAATCTGACGAAATGTACACGCACAGTGTAAAAGTAGTTCAAGATTGCATAAGTATAAATCTCAGTAAATGATATGCACTTACTTTTCAGAAAGTGAATTTACTCAAGAAACAAAATAATACTTCAAATAATTTATAAGTTGCAGTAAGAGACCACAAATGAAGGAATGGTCCACAGGCTTTTTTAGGATTTGAAAGCCTAGAACTTACTTTAAGCTTCTGCATAGGCAAATGGCTTATTTTGAGAAAGTTTTTACTCACTTTGTAGGGTGTTGTGGGGTCCAGCCAGGCAGTTCTTCTGGGTTTTAGCTGATTGTCATAAAGCAGTATCAAACCAATGATGATGTAAAAAACATAGAAAAAAAAATCAGTCATTCTTTTATTCTAGGAATTAATCATTCATGCTTGATAAATCTTAAATGCCAATATTTGGAGTCACCAATAGAATACAGAGATGCAAAAGAAAATTTATGATCTGTGTACAAGGAAGATGTAATACTCAGAACTTCCCTGCTTCACATCCAAATGGGCTGTTTTCATGTGCCTGTTTATCCACATGTGGAAAGAGTTCCTGATTATTGTGTCACTAGTGATTTTTTAAAATCATATATGTTAAAGAAGTAATTCTAGAGAAATAATTTTGAAAGGCATAAGTAGTAAAATGTAGAACATTCTGAAGAGACCCACAAGGATCATCAGAATCCAATTCCCAGTTGACAGAAGTTGGCTATGAACTAAATCAGATAAATGTAAATATTGTTATTTATACATATCTTTATTTTTTTTCTTCCTTCCTTCATCCATCCATTCATTTGTTACAGAAATGGCAAGCACAGCATGTAAAGTACTAACAGAACTTCTCTAAATTATTCTGCCAGGGTTCCCTGTCCTGACCTGGATAAAGTATATCCTTCCTTTTAAAGGGAACTGTAACTCACTGGCAATTGTGTGTTCAGTCTTTTGACTGACCTGGGCAGATGCCAACAAGTGACAATTGTGCCATGTCTGAAACTGTTTATTAACAAATATATATAGGGGTAACCCATGAGTTTATGAAATTCTATTTGTCATTAAATGTACTTAGCAATTTATTGTCTCATCAGATTATTTTACAAAAACAAAACCAAAAACCAAAACCCAAAAACCAAAAACAAACAAACAATAACAACAAAAACAAAACAAAACAAAACAACAAAAAACAACAACAACAACAACAACAAAAAATAAAACAAAAAACCCCCAAAACCACAAAAAACAACCAAAAAAGGGAAAACGTCAGTTAGAAAGAGAATTTTAAAAACATTAAATCAGGTCTATTGGTATCTCCACAGACTAACTGTCTTGCAGAAGAAAAAGCCAATAATATTTCACTTTTTTTATACTATGTGAAATTTTATTATGTCTTTCCCATCTCCTCTTTTACACATATGCCAGAGTACCACTAGACTTCTGTAGAAGTCAAATACTAAAACAATATAGTGAAAAAAATGTTGGGTTTGGTCGAGTTTTTGACAATTATCTGAATTGGGATATATTCCTGTGTTGTAGGAGCAAAAATTGTTTGTGGTTTATACAGTTCTCTAAAATATGTTCATATAACATATATATATATCCTATAGTAAATCTGATTTCTTACTTAGTAAGAATAACTCTGCTAAATTATTGTTTATTAAACTTTTATTATTATTGAATTAAAAAGGAAGGTGTTTGCTATATGTGAAATTTTGTATCTCTTTCCAGATTTTTGTTTGAATCTGTTTCTGGGGAGAACATTTTTTTTAATATTTTTTTCTGGCTTTCCTTTTATCTGTCCCACATAGTATACTTTCCTGATAATTTGTTTGTGATGCAGAAAGCAAAATTTACATGAAAGTTCACTGACAAGTTCAAATTAAAACAAAAAGGAAACTTTTGGCTTTAAATACATGATAAAGGAATTATTATCAAATAATATTAAAATATATTTAAAAATTTGTTGTAGTCTGGAGATGTGCATATCACCAATACCGAAGAAAAAATGGAAGTTGCAATGTACTGACTTCTCTCCTTCTGTCAAAAAATAGGAAAAAAACAAATGTGATAAATCAGCTGTGAGATGTGGAAGTTCAACTGAGCTGATCAAAGAAGTAGGGCAGTAATTGTTGTAATTTGGCAGGAAAAAGTAATAACTTAGAAAACAGATTGGATTAAAGAGTTTTTCAGCTCAACATTGAAACAATGCTTGAAGTCTGAGGATATCCTCTGAAATCTTCTCAAGAGTAAAAGTAATGTATCAGACTACTGTATATTTGCAAAGAGGAAATATTTGCTTACTCACAAATTCAAAAAATAATGTGAAGAGTAGTATGAAATTTGAATAAATTTATGCAAACCATATATATTTCTTTTGGAGGACAGAAAAATTCTTGTGGTAGTAGATAATTTCTCTATATGACAAACTATCTCTCCTAAGAGCACTGGATCTTCACACTGAGTGCATGCCCCACAGGACAAATGGTTCAGATACCTAAAGTTAGGGTGTACATATACTGAAGAATGTAGAACAGTGAAATGAATAAGATAAATAATAGATACTGTAACTAAGTAAGGAGGCTGTACTGCACAGGAAGTAGAAACAGAAGTGTAAAATTGCTGTGTAAATACAAAGACTAAGCAAACTGGGTAATCCAAAGGACTTTGCTTGATTGCTGGGAAAAAAAGGAAAAGTGTCTCTGAGAAATAATAGCTATATATGAAAGCAACAATTGCACCTATGATTGTTTATACATACAATTATCCTGATACTGAGGAACAAACTGGGTACATTAAATGAAGCAGACATAGAACAGAGAAGAGGAACTACAACTTAAAAACCAGAACAGAATAATTAGAAATGCAAATGTGAGATTACTGAGACATTAGTATAAACCTGAAAAGAATTATTGGGGAAAACACCAAAGTTTAGAGAGAGATGGCTGCTTTGGAAGTTGGTAATGGATAGTGAAGAAAACACCACAGGATTTCAATATTTTTCAAAGCCTCAAATTGAAATATGTCATCTAGATACAACTGGTTATTGAAACCTTTAGTCACCAGCAGGATGAAAAGGAAAGATGTTTAGAGAAGTAGCTCAGGGTTAAGGATGGTTTGGTTTATGCTGTATTGCAAATAAGTGAAGGAAATTGTTGATCCCATATTATAGTTATGAAATGAATAATACCACAAATACAGTCAGTAAACTCCTTGTATCTAGTAATTTCTTAAGTCATAAATTAAAGTTAGATCTACAGTGCAGTTCACTACAAAACTTAGAAATGTGAGAATCAAACAAACCTGACTTTACTGAAGACAAGTGAGGACTAGAAAATTTATGTTCAAATCCTGGAGATTATAAAAAAATTGAATGCAGCTGTTAGATGCTATAAAACAATGGGAAATTAATTTAGACTTATATATGTGTGTGTATAGGTGTATATATATATACACATACACACACCTATAGGGAAGATGTATTATGTCTCAGTGCTAACAGACTTAATCATGACAATATGTAGAGCAAAATGTCAGAAGAAGTGATTTATTTTTCATAGATTGCAGGCAGTGCAACTAAGTAGTAAATGAGATACAAGAGTGAAAATGACACTATTAAGTTAATATGACTGGCTACAGTCTCTGTATTGAAGCTGTGTCATAGGCACAAAACATCAAAGGCATCTTTCTGGAAAATGATCAGCATTTAAAAGCTAGCCTCTCAGTAAAAGATGTTAACAAAAACTATCCTCCAGGGAAAAATACCTCAGATCTATCAAGTGAAATGCACAGGCAACAGCATGGAAAAAGTAGAGGGTGATACTCTAAAATGAAAGGAGGAAAAGCACTGAGAAGTTGAGAAGTTCAGAGAAAAGTATTGATTCCACAAAACCCAGATTTAAGGTTTAAAGAAATTATAAAGCTTAAGCCCACCCAGAAACAACAAGAACAAAGACAACAAAACAAATGAACCATATACCCCCCGCCACCGCCAAAGTTAAAAACTCAGCAATGAAAATGAGTGTCCCCAGGTCCTCATTGTTATATATACATATAAATATCCAGAGCTAAAGTAAGTCTCTTGCATCTGATAATGTTAATGGATAATAGCTGCTATAGAATTGTTAGTGTGCATGTTGTGGGGATAGAATTGGAGACAGGAGAATTCTGGACAGTTTCTCTTCTCTCTTGTCCTTCAGATTTCCTAATGAAGTAAGCATATTACTCAGTCTATCATTTGGGAACTTGGGTGAAGGTACTAATAAAATTTTCTGGAAATTTTAAGCAGGTGCATGTTAAGAAAATCCTAGCATATCAGTAGGAGGATGGAAAGTGGAAGTTTTTAAAAATAGCTTGGTGACCCTATCATTGGGCAGACAATGACAGGAAATTATGTTTTAATGACACACAGTGTAGTGATAGATTTAGGTAATTTTCAGGCCTGGCTAGAAATGCCTCAGGCTATTACAGTTCTAGTCAATCATGCAATTTGTTATTATCAAAAAGATTGGAATGGTGATTCTGTCAAAAGATGTTCCAGAGAATGCCATAGCTGTCTGCAGCAAATAGCAAGAGATTTGACAACTCAAAGGCAGAATTATGTATTTACATAGCCTGTATAAAGTTGGAGGGCTAATTTGAAAAGCAATACAGATTCCCCTTGGAGACAATCTCAGCAACTGCAGATGTGTTAATTGACTTGGACAAACAGGAAATAATTCAAAAATGCAATTCAGTAACTAAGCAGCATAGTAGACTATGAAAGACACACATCTTACAGAGACTAACAAGCACTGTTATATTTAAATGAGGTAACTCCTGTCTGCTCCAGTGTTGGCATCCTACAGACAAAAGCAGCTATTGGAAATAAGATGTAGCTGTTTTCTATGATAAAGATATCCAGTAGATTATCACCTCTACTGTCATGAGGAGAATCAGTGTAAGTTTGCCTTAGACTTTAGGAATTTCACGATTGTTTTTCTTGTAGAAATAGAGAAAGCTTTTGTGCAACACTTCTCATCATTGCTAATGCCTGAGATAATTTTAAGACTTGTGAACATATTAACATTAGTTGTAGTCAGTTTTCAACTCTGATTAATTATAGTCTATTTATCTATATTTGCCAGGGAGTCTCAAAGTAATACAGTACTATCCTACATTTCAGTATCTCTTACTGTTTTATAATGTCACACATTTCTTCAAAACTTCTATTCTTGAGTGAGATGGCTGCATTATAGCAAAGGAGAAAGAGCACTAGAGACTCTGTAACTCTCCTCATAGGAGCTCTATAAGCTTTAGTTAGTATTCTTAGACAACTTTGAAATCTTTCAGTGCCAGCTTACCAGAAGATATTCATAAAATCACATAATATTCCAAGCTGGAAGGGACCCAAAAGAACCATCGAATCCAACTCTTATAGGTTATGTTCTTAGTGACAGTGAACATTGTTTTGTGATCCTAAACCCATAAGAGTTTGGGGATATTACAGTGGAATGGAACAGTAATTATCCATGTAGTAACTCTTTATGTGAATTTTTAGAAAAAAAAAAATCCATAGCAACATTTTTTTTACATGTGATAGTCCATCAGTTACATTGATTATTTAAAGAGAGGTTACAAAAAAGAAACATATAGTTAAAGTTCCTTCTAACATGTTCTGTGTCCAGTGGCACCTGTCTGAAAGTAAGGCATTTGGTAATACATGCATGCTTTCACCATAATATGGACTTTCAGAATCTTTTCCTTTCTATTATCTCCACGACTGAAAAGTGTAATGATAAAAATGATAAACAAGTTTCAGTGCTCATTGAAGTATTTTATGTGCCCTAGCAATTTTTTCTTTATAATTTTTAATTGATTTTGAAATCTATTTATTTATTTATTCCATTTGGGGGGTATTATTTTGTGAGGGATAGAAATTTTAAACCTATGTTGCAAATTAAAAACTCTATTTTAAGAAATATGAGAATAAAATGATCGTAATTCCTAAGTTATACTAGTCACATTTTAATTAATATTTTTCTATAATGTCTCCTAGATTTTTTGTAAGGGAGTTCACTGGCACTCCTCAAAGACTCCTGTGTTGTAACTGCCTGTTTCAGCCCCATTCAGAATACACCTAGAAAGCAGAATCTTTTGAAAAATAACTCCTCCTAATTTTAATTAGTTCACATTGGATGTTTCTTATCTAGTATCTATTAGATTTACCAAAATTACAGATTCGCAACTCAATTCCACTGAACAATTAAACTTTTAATTTTTTTTTCAGATATGGGAAAATGGTGGTGAAATGATGAGGTGTGGAGTTAATTGTCCATATTTACTAGTGTCATGATGTTATTTTGACTTTTCTTGTGAAATTCTTTTTGTAATGCATTGTTTCCGAAGACTGTAGACCGTGTGATTAATGTATATTTTAATGATCATAAAAATCCTTTAATGATTTCAATATAATTCAGATATTGACTACTGGGAGTTCAACTCAGTGATTTTAAATGCACAAAGAAATGATCACAACATGAATGCAGCTGAAAATAATAGTTGGTGATATGACTACAGATGGTTCTTGTGTAACGCTTCTCTAGTGCCCAGCAGCAGTATGGGGACACTGAGCGCATACATCAAAGATCAGCTGCGTGCTCCTGTGCTTGTGCCTGGCGTGGTCTGCTCCTGATGGTGTGCTCCTCTTTGAGAGGCAGCTGTTGGAACACCACAGCCTGTGTGGAGAACCCATGTTGAAGGAGTTTGTGAAGGACTCTTTCCTGTGGCAGGGACCCCACCACAAAACAGAGAAACAGTGTGAGGTAGTAAAAGAGTGGCAAAGATAAAGTGTTATGAGCTGATGAGAATCCCTGTTCCCGCTTCCATTGAATCCACATGAGCAGAAACAGGTTGAAGAGCCCTGAGTGAAGCTGAGCCTGGTAAGAAGGGTGATGGGAAGGTGATTTTAGTTTTGTTTCTCACTATCCTAATCTATTTTTAATTAACCTAATTAATTGATTTAACTAATTGAAATAATTTTTTTTAATTGAATTACTCTTTCCCAAGTAAAGATTGTTTTTGCCCATGAGGATAGTTCACAAGCAGTCTGCCTCTGCTTATTTTGACCCACAAGACCCCTTTTTTATCATCAGCAGGTTCATGGTTGCTGCCTGCTGCATTATTTTGGCAAACCCACAAAAAGTTTGTGATGAGAAGGTACCTCCCTTCAGTTCTGTTGCCATCTTCCCACCTGGTTTTGGGTACAGTAATACCTTGCCTTTGATGCCACTAGAATGCTTTAAAATGCTAGCATCACAAAACCTGTTTTCCCACCAGATACAGATTTTTGCTCTGTCTCTCAGATGTGGGGTTAAGAGCTTCTCACTCAAACCAGTGCAGAGCTGGTCAGCTTAGTGCAGTCCTCCATCATCACTGGTGGAAAGCAAGTCACCTGTTTTCCCACAGAGCTAGAAAGAAGTGGATTTGGATTGAAAGAGACTTTTAGTAGAATGAAGAGAGGACATAACAAATACAGTGTCAACATATGTATATTCTTTCAAGTTGATTGCTCAGTGAGACCATACTTAAACCTTGAGGCACAATGTATGATGGTACTGATTTATAACTGTTATGAAACTTGGAACATTTCCTCTGAATCGATTCTCCTATCTAACTCTGAACACTTCTAGCTCTTGGTAGACTGTTGCCTCTCAGAATAAAAAAGAAGAACACCGAAGAACTTACACAAAACATTCCATAATTCAGTGCTGAAGAGCAATTTTCCTCTTACCCATCAGGTGCAGGAAAAGAGATGCAAATTCTATGAAACTGCTACTATATGTTTCTTATGAAGTTCCACAATTTTTGAAGTAAAACTTGCTGAACAAAAGCCATTTTGTACTTGTCTTCCATGAAAAGAAAAAAAAAAAGGTTTATTTTAGCAGAATAAATACTTTTAAAATAAATGAAACTGCAGAATTTCATGGAGGACAAATAATGTGGTTTATAAGAAAAAGCAAACAAATAAAACAGCTGCATTAAAAGGATCAAAAAATACATCAGAAATTACATCTTCAAAATTACTTTCATAGATATAGCATTTAGAAACATTCATAAAGAATAATAGGTCAGCAAAAGTACAATTTTTGACATACTTTGTATAGATTATTCTGCCACATTTATTTCCAGTGAGAGATTGATTTCTCTCGGCAAGCACTGTATATCTGTCATTTTAAAATTGAATAATGTTAACAATTCTGCTAAAAAATATACAGATGCTTTCATATTTGAGCCAATACTATTCAGGAAATGACACTAAGTCTTTAAGCAAAACCCAGAGGAGCAAAATGCTTATTTGAGATGTATTTACAATGGACCATTCATCACACTCTATCTATTTTCTATTTGAAACTCTTTGTGTTACAGGAAAGGGAAAGAAACTTTCACTTTAAATATTAGATAGCCAGTGTAATGCAGTTATTCAGGAAGATTTAAGAGAAGGTGCTTTGTACTGACTTGAATGGGGAAATAAGATCAATATTTTCATGTCTGCTTCCATTTAATAAGCAATTAACTGACTTTGCAGAAATTATAGCAGACAAGAAATCATAGGTATACTTTTAGTGTATATGTCAAGAAGAAAACATAACATTTTAAATTGCTTTTATTTTATGATTAGCACAAGACAAGACACACTATAATTTTCCAGTTATATGTATATGAAAGAAAAAAAAACTTGGTAAAAGTAGCCATTGAGATTTTTTTTTTCTTTACCAGATGCTTGTGGTGTCATTAGCTGTTTCTGGTTTTGTCAAATGATTGGTTTATTTCCTTTTTTAGTCTACTACAGGAAGAAAATCCTCTTTTCACTGGCATGGGCAAATCAAAGTATTTTTAATTATCAAACTATACTTAAAGGTGTATAATTAACGCACTATATTTTTTAATTATCTTATTTTTTCCATTTAAGTAAGAGCAAGAAAAAGCCTTTAAAATTTACTGCATGGAAAGAGATATTAACTTCAGACTTTAGTGGGAAAGCATGAAAGACAACTGAAAAATAAGGAACAGTTTCCAAAGAATACAAGGTTTTGAAGATTTGGAATACATTTTAAAGTATCTTTAACTTAAATCCATTTCCAAGTAATAATAAGTGGTATCATGAATACTTCTGTACAAGAAAGATAAATTTGCTCCTCATAAAGGATATATCAAGCATGTCTTCCAAAAATGTCAGCCAGATGAGAGCTTCGCGTCATAAGGCAGCTCTAAGACGTTGCAGGTCTGTGTAGAAATTGATTTGGTGATACAAAGTCAACTGAATTGTTGAACTACTTGGATCTGAAAAAAGAACTTCAAAAAATTATTTTGAAACAGTAAACATTACTTGGATATGGTAAAGATTAT
Source organism: Prinia subflava (assembly GCF_021018805.1). Taxonomy (NCBI): domain Eukaryota; kingdom Metazoa; phylum Chordata; class Aves; order Passeriformes; family Cisticolidae; genus Prinia; species Prinia subflava. The sequence goes on along the minus strand of NC_086283.1, from coordinate 43,031,401 downwards.
ATAGTTTAATCTTCGTTTTTATATTTCTTTTGTAGAACCCTATAATGTTTTACAATTAGACTTCAATAATTTAAATAAATGGTAAATAACAAAATTCAGCAGCCTAAGTCAGGCTTTGTTCTATAGTTTTCAACTGGCAACTACTGCATATTTCAATAATGCATGGTTTTTCAAAAATTTCATTAGTACATTCATTGATTGCTCATTTTTCATCTCTCAAAACAATTTAACACAGTGTCTTTCATGCAGAGAATAACATATTCATATTATTTGATTTTTGATGAAACCAAGTGACCCTTTAAATTTGCAATAGGGTTCTTTATTTTGCATGTGTTTCTTTACTGCTGTTCATTTAATTTTGTTTCCATTAACCATCTGCAAGCGTTTGACTCTATGACAATTATTCAGCTGTGCCACATCATGACTGACATTTTACAAATGTTCCAAGGAAAAGGAGATCAAGCAAGGCAGGGAAAACCTCACATTCAAACAAAAAAGTCACAGTTCAGAATCCTGCATTTTCCATACAGCTGAGACATCTGAATAGTAATTATTGGCCTGATTGTAAACCCAACCTAATTGCATTTTGTCTTGCTATCTGATGAGCACTTCATGATGATGATGATTACTCCTGCTAAGAGATGTTCACTCCATTGATATTTCCCCACACTGATAGCCAGGGGGCCCTGCAGATAAAGCTATGCAGACAAAAAATGCTATTTTCTCTCTATATTAATTCAGTTATGATTTTTTCAAGTGAGAAAGAATATCTGAGTATTCAAGTGAGAAAGAATCATAGTTTAGATTTCTATCATCTCCCAGCATGCCTTCCACATGGGAGAAATTGAGCTAATGTTCATTAGAAAGTACTTTAATTAACAAACATAACTGAGAGACCAAGGCAATGTAATCACTGCTGATTAACTAGGCCACCTCTATGCAAGATAAAGCAACCTGGTTTTCCCCCTATTTATAAAAAGTCTTCTATTCAAAATAATCTCTGTGCTTGTTGGAATTACTTGGATTGCTCAAATGTTCCATCATAATTATTTATTCTTTACTTCTGCATGTTTATGGATTAGTTAGGTAGAAATTTTAGCCCTCCTGGGGCACAAAGAAGAGAGTTAACATGTTTTCATCAATCTTTATATTTCACAGGATCCCACTAAATTAGATTTCCACTCAAAACTTAAATATACAAATGAAGCCAAATGACTGTAGAATTAGAATGCTCCTATGCCTGTAGAATTTTGTCTGGGTTTTAAAAGTATGATGAAAGCTCTGATAGAAGCATAGAATTCATATTGCCTGGAAGGACATAGACCACTGAATATTATTTAAAAAATAGTGTTACATGAAATAAAAAAATATTTAAGGAAAATCAAAAATTAAAGACAAATACATTCTTATGCTTGTTTTAATATTTTGGCCTGGCATAGATGGATTTAAAAAAATAAGAATGTCATTAGAGGACTCACTGTCACACTTACTTCCTTGCAGTACCATAGGAGAATTTCATCAAAATTCAAAGGAAAATCAGGCACAGAACAGTCCTTTTTACTATCCAGAGTTACCAGTTGAAACCACAGGCCATGTCAAATACATAAAAACCCTGTGCTCCCTTTATTAAGGGAGAAAAGAGATAACTTTGGTGACATTTTTAGTGCTGGACAAAGTAGCTTAAAAAAATTAAATGGAGTCTGTATGTTGTCCAGTCTGAAGACATCTGAAGAGGAAGCAAGTTTTACATAGTTGGATCTTGTATTTTTCTATCACATAGCAAAATTTCATTAGTTTTCCTTTCAGATTAAATTTTAAAAGTACAGATAATTTGCCTAAGAGTTTCCCTGTGATGAAAAGAAAAGCTGTAGAAAGAGAGTATAACTTTCTCCAGGACTGCAGAACTATCTGAAAATTTAGATCTGATTCTTGGGAATGTCATAGTTACTACAGGAAATACAGGATTATGCTCATCCAGTGAGCCCCAGCAATCAAAAAATGTCCCAGATTCTTCAAAGGCTGCAAGTTTTTCAGAGAGAGAACACTGAAACTGCACTTAATATTTCCCAAAAACTGAGGAATCTAAACTTAGTATTATGAATTTATTTTAAAATGTTAAAACACAATTTTTCTTCCTGATCTGTTTTAATCAACAACTTTGCTTTTCTCTCCTCCTGATTAATTTTCATACCAGAGTGAGGGTTTTTCTAACTTAATTTTTTTTCTTGATTTTTAAAACAATTTTGAAGTCTTATCATAAAATGTAACAACTTGGGAGTGTAATTTTGTATTATATCTTCAGATGTGGAATGGGAAGACAATTCATGAGGTTAGGACAGTTACCTCCTAAATGGGGACAGAGACAAGGCTGAGATCTTTAATGCTTTTTTACCTCTCTCTTCAACACTGATGAGAGACCAAGGGGGTCTCAGGGCTCTGAGTTGGAGGACCATGACTGTGAAAATTATCAACTCCCAGTCGATCCTGAACTTTTGAAGGGATCTGCTGATCCAGCTGTATCCCTACAAAGCTCTGGGTTTGGTGGGATTCATCTGAGAATGTTCAAAGAGCTGTTGATGTTACCATGAACCCCTCTCAATGATTTTTGAATGGTCTTGGGAATCTTAAGGATTGACAGAGTCTTAGGAAGGTCCCATTTGGCTGGAGATTGGCCAACACTGCCACAATTTTCAAAAATAACTATGAGGAGGACCACAGAAATGACAGGCCTGTCAGTCTCACTTCCATGTCTGGTACAATTAAGGGGAAAATTATTCTGGGAGTTCTTGAAAAACATCTGAAAGATACTCCAGTCATTGGCTTCATGAGAGAAAAGTCCTGCTTATCAAACTTGTTTTATTTTTGTGACAAGTTAACCCAACTAGCAAATCAAGGGAACCCAATTGATGTAATATTTTTTGATTTTAATAAATATTTTTAGATTTTAACACTCTTTCTCCCAGGATTCTTCTCAACAAAATGTTCAACACATAACTGGACAACACATCACATGATGGCTGAGCAACTGGCTGATGACCAGGCTCAAAGGGTTATCGCAAATGGGGTGACATCAGGCTGCCAACCCTAGTGAGGTTCCCCAGGGCTTCATCTTCAGCACAGTGCTCTTTAGCATATTTATAATCTACTTGGACACAGGATTCAAAGGTATACTAAGGTTGGCAGTGATACTTAACTGGGAGAAGCTCTCATCTTGCTCAAAGGCGGGGTCCTGGGGGTCCCATCCACTAGTTCCATAAACAACTGAAAGTTTGCTATCCTAAATTTTTCTCTCACAGCACATTCTCCCTCAAGTTGTTGTTATGATTTTCGGTTGGCACAGAAATAACAACATGACTCTCCATGATGGTAAAGATGAGAGCAAACTTTATTCTTCTTAATTCTACTTTTATAGAGTAGTTTGGTACAAGGAACATGATTGGTTATTCAGTATCTACACCCTTTAGTAAACATTTCTTTCCAGTAAACATGTTGGAAAAACACCACCTGCGGATGGTTTCTCACTTCCCAAGGTTTGTTTGAATCCTTCTTTTAGATTTCTCAGGCCAACATGAGAAAGCTGCTCACTTGCCTTTCACACAGACACTGACAGAATCTGAAATCTAAATTCAGACCAATGTCAGGCCCAAAAGCAGTTATGGATAACTATGTGACAGCTTAAATGTAGCACTTCTGAGTCCGTCAGGCATACACAAAGAGAGACAGTCATCAAACAACTATTAATGTGTCTGTTCTGAATAAAAACCACAATAAGCATGAGTAAACATGTAAATAATTAGGAGTGTACTCCGTCGGTGTGCTCACAGAGAGCCAACGGGCTCTGTCACCGCTGGCCCAGACACAGCGACAGAGTGTTAGGGGGTCAGTCTGCAAGCTCGCAAGCAGTACTGACTCCCGTGGGTTCTTTGCCTGGCAGAGGCTTATGCGAGCGATGGAGATTCGACGGGCAGTGGAAAGAAAGGAGGAAACAATTTCAGACGAACAGAGGGTTTATTGCAAACACCTCCTCAGCCCGAAACTGCTCGGGGGGAGAGGGGTGCGGGGGGTTTTTGTCTAAAGGATTTGGAGGGGGGACAAAGGGGGTGGCCAGCCGCTGCCAGCCAACCGGGGCAGGTTGCCAGGGGATACAGGTGTAATAGAACATCGCTTGGACTAATCAGGGGAAAAATAGGAGGGATTTACAAAGGCGGGAGAAATGACAGGCAGCTAACCGTGTGCCGCATGGCAGGTGCCGGAGTCATGTGAGTTAAACAAAGGAACAATCGAGGGGTGGGATACAGGGAACCCAACAAGTACAAAAGTATAGAAAGCCTAACCAATTAAATTAACACACTGCCACATCTCCCCGTTTTCTTTTTACTAAAAGAACAGAAGTGAGGGGGGTCCGGCAGATGCTCAGAGTCCAGGTAACATTTGGCGAATCGAGGTGGTTGAGCTGGCCACTAATCGTCTGCGAGGCTTTCACCGTCACTTTCTTCTTCAAGCTCCTTTTCAAGCTCCTTCAGCTCGTCTTTAGGAGCCGTGGCCTTGGCGAGCCGAGCAGCAGCCGGAGAGGGGGTAGATGTGGAACTTAAAACTAACTTAATTAACGATCTCCTGATTAGTCCGAAAGCAAGACAAACAATTAAAATAATCAACAAAATCAACAGACATGTTTTTAAAATGGACCCGGCCCATCCAGATAAACCCCAACCTTTAAGAATGTAAAGAGCACGGTCGGGAGGCTTGGCATCTTGGGTCCGGGTCTGAAAAACAAAACTGGGGGGTCAAAAATTATTAATTTGGGTCACAGAAATAGGTAAAGGACAGGTCATGGTCCCATTCCCACAGGATGGGAAGAGAGGGTCTGGAGGAGACTCGCCTTCGACGGCGGAATGCCGCCGAAGCCACCTGTGGGACGCTGTCGTCACGTTCCCTCTTCCTTTTAATGAATGGTTTTACCCATTTGGCAGGTATCCATTTGATCCCGGTAGGCGTGAGGACACAGGCGTATCCACGCCCCCACGTCACCAGGTCAAATGGACCCTCTACCTTTCCTGACTCAGGCGATCTCACCAGCACCGGGGGCTTGGGATCGAACTGCCACTCCTTGTTGCACCCAAAGTGTGTCGTAATGGGCGGATTGGGATTTTCAAAGGAACAATTTAGAAAATTGATGACATAAAGTGCTCGGGCCAATCTGATTGCCGGCGGTTCCACCTTTAATACCTGTTGCTGTTGTTTAAGGACCCTCTTGATCTCTTGGTGTGTCCTCTCTACGATTGCTTGGCCTGTGGGTGAGTGGGGGATGCCTGTCTTGTGCTCCACTCCCCATTGCTGCAGGAAGCCAGCAAATTCCTTGGATTTGTACGCAGGGCCGTTGTCTGTTTTGATCCCCTTAGGGATGCCCATGAATGAGAAGGCCTGAACAAAGTGTTGGATAACATGTTGGGCCCTCTCACCTGCGTGCACAGAGGCATAGACAGCGCCAGAGAAGGTATCGACGGAGATGTGAACGTACTTCAGTCTCCCAAATGATGGAATGTGGGTGACATCTGTCTGCCAGAGTTCACAGCTCTCCAACCCACGAGGGTTGACTCCGGCATGCAGGGTAGGCACAGCGTGGGACTGACAGGAAGGACACGAGCCAACAATCGCCTTAGCTTGTTGACGTGTGAGGTTAAAACGTCTAGCTAAGCTAGGCGCGTTCTGATGGAACAGCTGATGGCTGAGCTTGGCCTGCTCAAAAACGTCAGGCAACGGGGCTATCGCTACAGGGGCAGCAAGAGCGTCAGCCCTCCTGTTACCCTCAGCAATAAACCCAGGCAATTCAGTGTGCGACCTGGTATGCATCACATAAAATGGTTGCTCTCGGTGGGAGACAATTTTGACCAATTTCGAGAGCTGCTCATACAGAGCTGTGTTGGACACCTCTTGTAAAATTGCCTGATCTGCTCTAGATACCACCCCCGCTACGTATGCGGAGTCGGTTACAATATTGAGAGGTCCAGAGAATCTCTCAAGTGCTCTGACAACAGCAGCCAACTCGGCTATTTGAGGTGAACCCTCAACTACTTTAATATCTGCCTCCCACTGCCGAGTTTCAGGGTCCTCCCAAGTCATCACTGACTTATGAGAACTCCCGGACGCGTCTGTAAAAACTGTCATCGCATCGAGAGGTCTCCTGCTTTGGACACTCTTTAAAGCCAATTTAAATGTTACGTCCGAATTAAATAGTTTGTGGGCCGGCCGATGAATTGAAATTTGGCCCGTAAAGGAATCTAGAGCGAATTGAAGTGCTTCATTTTCCTGAAGCAGGTGTTCCAACATGGGTTTGGTCATTTGGCCTGTTGACAATCCAATTGGCATGTGAATACATTCGAAGTCGCACCCTGCCAAATCTTTCATCCGCGTTCTTGCTTTGCGGATGAGCTCAGCCATAAGCTCTTGTGGCTGTGTCATTCTTTTGGGCCGATGGTGGCTGAGAAAGACCCACTCTATAATAAGAAGAGGGTCTTTTCTGCCTTGGCCCTTGGTGTTGTGTGCTGATGTTTTTGCACCCGTGTCCCATTGAAAAATGATCCCATGTAGATGTGGCAGCTTACCCAGAATGATGAACCGAAAGGGAAGCTTGGGATCGCATCTGTGTGCCTGTCGTGATGTCATTGCCTGCTGGACCTTCTCCAACGCTGCTTTTGCCTCTGCGGTAAGCACCCTAGGAGAACTGAGCTCCCCTCCCCCTTTCAATAAATTGAAAAGAGGGGCTAGATCCTCGGTGGTCAGACCTAGCCAGGGCCTTACCCAATTCAAGGCACCGCAAAGCTGATGGGCGTCCGCAAGGGTACGGACATTTGTCCGAATTTCCAATTTTTGAGGCACAATGGTCCTCTTACCAATCTCCAGGCCCAGATACTTCCAGGGTGGCATCCTTTGGATCTTATCTTTTTGCAGCTCGAACCCTGCAGCAACTAACGAATTGGTTACAAGGTCAAGTGCTCGCGTAAGTTCATCTTCGGTCGGCGCGGAAACGAGGATGTCATCCATATAGTGGTGGATGACAACCCCCTCCGTGGCTGCGCGCACAAGGGACAGCAAGGAAGAGACGTACTGCTGACACATCACCGGGGAGGCTTTCAACCCTTGCGGGAGCACCCTCCAGTGGTACCTCTTCCTTGGGACTGCCCGGTTGATGGAAGGAACCGAGAAGGCGAAACGCGGGGCATCATCCGGGTGTAGAGGAATTTGGAAGAAGCAATCTTTTATGTCAATTACAGCTAGATTCCAATTTCGTGGCAGCATGGTTGGGGAAGGCATCCCAGGCTGGACAGACCCCATATCTTCAATTACTTCGTTAATTTGGCGGAGGTCGTGGAGGAGGCGCCATCGTTTTTTGTCACTCTTTCGAATGACAAAAACGGGCGAGTTCCATGGAGAATTGGTCTCCACGATGTGACCTTTAGCTAATTGCTCCTCCACGAGCTCCTCAAGCGCCTGTAATTTCTCTTTTGTTAGCGGCCACTGCTCAACCCAGACTGGTTTATCTGTCATCCAATTCAGTTTGAGGGTCGGGCGCTTCTCAGCAGCCGCTGCCTGAAAATTTTGCGAGGGGTCGGGAATTTCGATTGTGACCCCCCACTGAGCCATGAGGTCTCTTCCAAGCAGGGGTTCCTTGTAATCTAAAACAAAAGGACGGATGGCAGCCAATTGTCCTTTTGGCCCCGTAATTTTTACCACGTTTTTCGACTGTTTTGCGGATTGGAACCCTCCTACACCTTGGATCTGCCCGTCCACGTCCTCCAGGGGCCAGTGCGACGGCCATTCCGCGGTCGGAATAATCGTCACATCTGCCTCTGTGTGAAAAAGCAGATCTTTATCTATTGACTCATCTCCCACAGTGAGCGTACATCGCACTAAGGGCTTACGGGTGGAAATGTGATGTACAGCATTTACAGTAAAGGTAAGATGTTCTGGGTCACCATAAGGAATTGCTTGTGCGATGACCTGGCCCTCGGGTAAAAATGTGGGCGGATGAGTGCAGCGCAGCCAGAGAATGAGGGCCCTGGGGTTGTTGTGAAGTGTCCCCAGGACTACCTCAATCTCCTGCGGAGTGTATTTGCAATCACCGACGATGATGAACTTACCTTCGCCGGTCATTGGCCACTGGTGTAACTTCTTTGGGTCTATGGTCACAAAATGGAAGTCCCTATCCGTCAGGTACAATGGTCTGGTGAGATGCAACCTGTAGGGTTCAAAAAAGGAAGAGGTGGTGAGAATAGGTTTTGCTATATCATGTTCAGGTGTTCTTGAGTCTGGTGTAGAATGTCCATCCAATTGACCCCCTTTGGAGTTCCCTGCCCGGTCCACCCGATTGGTGTCGTCGCGCTGGGTGGACCCGCGCTCCCCTTTCAGTTTTTTGCTGTGCCTGGGAAGGCACCGGTGTTCCTGGAGATGTATTTTGAGTCCGCTGTAGTAAAGGTTTCTTAGGGCAGTTGGCAGTCCAGTGTCCTTCCTCCTTGCAGAAGAAGCAGTGACCAGGGCAATTGCCGAAGGAGGGTCGCCGCCGAGGCGGACGATGTCAAGGCTGTTGGGATGATTCTGCAGCACGCACAGCCTTGGGCGGAAAGGTTGCCTGGGAGGGTGGTGGTGGGTTCCTCCGGGCAAGGAAGGGCACCTTCATCTGGCACACCTGGAGCATGGACTGGAGAGTGCGGGGCAGATCTGGGGGAAGACTCAAAATTGCCTGTTTACACAGGTCGTTAGCATTAACGAAAACAAGCTCCCCTATAATACCTTCCCGTGCACCTTCTGTTTGAACTTGAACTTCCACTGCTCTGGTGAGCCGCTCTACAAAGGCAACAAATGATTCAGAAGGTCCTTGCCTAATGGCGGTATAGGGTGGTGATGGTGTGTCTGGCTGCAAACAAAAGAAAGCCTTGCAGGCTATATTTTTTATAATTGAAAGGACTGCTGAGGGTATTAGGGCTGCCTGGGACTCAGGGGAAACATAGGAACCTTCACCAGCAAGCAACTCAAGAGAGAGGGGATTGCCCTCTTCATCGATGGCTGGAAAGGGCAACTGAGGCATTGCTTCTCGCAGGGCCTGTTTAAATGCTGCATCCCAGAGCTTAAACTCTGTGCCATTCATCAGGCAAGAGAAAAGCTGCCGGAGGTCTGCTGGAACAACATGGACACCTGCGAGATCAGCAGTGAGGAGGCCACGGAAGTAGGGACTCTCCCTGCCATATTCCTTGTGCGCCTTGCATAAATCCCGAATGATGCTTTGGGAAAAAGCATGCCAATTGGGTTTTGGTGTGTCACCACCACGTGTTCTGCGGTAGGTGACAGGCGCAGCAGAGAGAGTGACCCCCGGCTCACCCTCGCTCATTTCTTCCGGTTCCCAACCGTGGGAACCAGAAGAGAGGGCGTGGGAAAATTGCCGGCAAGATGGCGTCCTTCCGGGGCGGGGAGAGGGATGCGGCCCCGCCTCAGGGGCGTGTCGAGGGGCAGGGTGAGTGGGCGGGACCTTTGGGGAGGAGGGAGGGGTCCGGGGAGGGGCTATGGGAGGGGCGGAGGGAGGAGCTGAGGGAAGGAAGGGGTTGGAGGGAAGAAAGGGGTTCAGGGGATGGGGGAAGGGTGGCGGCCATGTGGAGGAGTGGGCGCCATTAGGTGGATCACTGCCGCCATTTTGTGGCCAGTGTGACGCGTTTAAATTAAACTGAACCTTGGGTTTGAAATTCGGGGAAGCAGGGGGGAGGAAAGGTCCTCGGTCAGCTTGGCCAGAGCCTTCCGAGGGGTCCCCAGCAGTCTGTCCCAGGCTACTGGGGCTCGGGGGCCGGGAATTTTTCGGAGAGTCTGGGCAGACAACTCTCTGAGTTGCTGCTTTCCTCAAATTTCCCTTTCTCGGGGCAGAGGGGCTGGGATTGGGTTGAAGGGAAACTGGGGCTAGCTGGGGTTCCTGAGAGCTTTTCTGCACTCCCTTTTTCGTCGCTGCCGTCTTTAATTGCAAAATTAAAAAGGCTAATTTCTGTGTGTTCTTTTCCCCGGCGTTACCTAATTGTAATAGTTTCTTTTCCGCCAGCTCCCAAAACCGGGAGCTGTGTACCATCGGCGGGGACGCCGTCGGGTAGTGCAGGAAAAGCCATCGGACCAGCTTTTTTAAACAATCCTTAGAGAACTTAACTTTATTAACTTCTAATAACGCAACGCAACTGTAAAACACTCCTTTCTGGGAAGCAGACAGAGAAGCACCCATTCTGCCTGCGTGATTTCTGGAGCTAGCAAACGAAAGACGCAACGAAAAAAAACCCGCCGCCGCGCGCTTTTTAAAACCGCTGTTTCACGCGCCCGTCCGCTCTGCAAAAAGCCAGCGCACGCGGCGAAACCGAAACTGGCTGGCCGGTGAAAACCCACGCCTGCCGGCAGCCGTGCTGTGCAAGCTCGCGCTTGCGCACAAAAATAAAAGCTTTAAATCAACCGAGGGAACGAAAAACCGCCGGGGGGGGTGAGCCCGGGACAGGGGCCAAAAAACCCAAATCCCGGGGGCCGCGCGACCTCAGCCAGGGGGGTGCTGTCCCCCACAGGCTGCCAGAAAGGGAAACGCCGTTCCCACTGACCCGCCCCGCGGACTAGGGGGGTCTGCTTACTTACGAACCCCTGGCGTGGTGCTCCAAAGCTGCTCCAGAAGATCCACCGCCGGAGAAGGACCGTCTTCGGGACGCGGCGGAGACGGCTGCCCTCCTCTTCCCCGGGGAGCGATCCCTCGCAGAGGGCGCTCAAACCCGGGCCGATGTGACGTCCAGGGATTATTTCAGGTGAGCTCAGCTCCTTGCTGAGATGCACCAATCCTGCCCGTGGGCTCCGTAAAGGCGCTGAAAGCCCCTTTCCAGTGCCCCACGTTGGGTGCCACACCTCCGTCGGTGTGCTCACAGAGAGCCAACGGGCTCTGTCACCGCTGGCCCAGACACAGCGACAGAGTGTTAGGGGGTCAGTCTGCAGGCTCACAAGCAGTACTGACTCCCGTGGGTTCTTTGCCTGGCAGAGGCTTATGCGAGCGATGGAGATTCGACGGGCAGTGGAAAGAAAGGAGGAAACAATTTCAGACGAACAGAGGGTTTATTGCAAACACCTCCTCAGCCCGAAACTGCTCGGGGGGAGAGGGGTGCGGGGGGTTTTTGTCTAAAGGATTTGGAGGGGGGACAAAGGGGGTGGCCAGCCGCTGCCAGCCAACCGGGGCAGGTTGCCAGGGGATACAGGTGTAATAGAACATCGCTTGGACTAATCAGGGGAAAAATAGGAGGGATTTACAAAGGCGGGAGAAATGACAGGCAGCTAACCGTGTGCCGCATGGCAGGTGCCGGAGTCATGTGAGTTAAACAAAGGAACAATCGAGGGGTGGGATACAGGGAACCCAACAAGTACAAAAGTATAGAAAGCCTAACCAATTAAATTAACACACTGCCACAGTGTACTTGTATGTAAACATAACTTTTATCTATGTGTTTGTAATAAATTCTACATTTCTACATTTCTGCATGTTCCTTCCTACGAAAATTGGCTTTATCAAATCTTCTCTGATTCATTTCTTGAGAAGAGCTAATTTTAAAGGTGTAGTTAATTTCTTACTAAAGTGAAAATTTAATTTATTTTAAAATTAATAATTTAATTAATAGTTTAATTTAAAAATTTAAACAATGTTTACTTTTTTTATTTGTACGGTGCTGCTGAATTTCTCTTTTAACGAGGACTTTTAACAAGGACTGCCACTGCAGTCCTAGCCATTTGTGCCAGAAGGAAATTGGCCTCTAAATGCTAACAACATATTTGAAAAGTAACTTTGGGAAAGTATGAAGGAAGAAAAAATTGATTTTCATGCTGAAGTAATTTTATTCCTCTTATTCATTTTGTCCCCAAGATTCCTGTAAATTGTTTCATATTAATTTTATGAAATCCACCATTTACCTATAGATATTTCTGTGCTTTAATAAGTGAGATTTACAGTATAATTGAATGAAAATAATCTCACATAAAATAGACTACTTGCAACTGCTATCAAGAAGAAAAGTTTCATTGCTTCTGCTTCTCACACTAAGAAAATGGAAAAGGCTATTTTGAAAATCAGTCATTAACTTTGCTCATAAAGGACTAAAAAATGAAAAAATTATAAAAATAATTTAAGAAAATCCTAAATATGTAGGCATACAAGAAGCTTCATTGAATCTCCATAAATGTGAGAGAACCAGGAGAAGACAAACCAGAAAAGAACATTAATTGCAAAACTCAGGATAGAATTAAGTGTAATAATGGAAATAAGGGATTTCAAAAATTACTTGAAAAAACAAAAAGGGTAAGAATTGGAGAATCCAAGGGGACTCTAAGAATTAATGAGATTCATGTTAGAGGTTTTTGGAAAACAGTATAGTCATACATGAATGGAATGGATAGCAATTATGTTTATGTCATTAAATGTTTAAATGGAAAGAGTAATGATTTACGTTGACATCCATATTTCCTGCTTGGCTTGCAAATCATGAACAGTTTGGGAGTAGGAGGATTAAGACTACTTACATCATACCATCATGATAGCTCTACATGATCCCTTTTTATTGAATAGAAAATCATCAGTCCTTCTGGGAGTGAGTACCTTGGTGCTTGTGGAAGTCATGGCTGCTGGATCTGCTGGGTCCAGCAACTTCTGCTTTCACAGAGGCTGATGCAGCTCTCTCTGTGCTGTTCCTCACCCACACGTAGTGTTACACTCAGTTACCAGCCGAGCACTACAGTCTCCTCTGGAGATGGCCTTAGAGCCACATGAAGCTCTTGGGAGAAGTTTTACATTCCTTGGTCTAAAAAAAGCTGAGTGCACAAGTCCAGTTGCTGCCTTCACCTCACAACTACTCGTCTTTGAAAGAATCTTTCTGGTGGAGAAGGTAGCAAGTAGCAGCTAGAAATACGAGGTTTATCATGTAGGAGCCTTGAGGCAAGATTCAAAAAAAAAACATAAGATACCTGACACTTAAAGGAATAATATCTGACAGAAGTAAGGAAATATGCTGAATTCTGCAGCATCATTCTTTTCAGTGATAACTGGTAAAACTAGGTACTGGTAAATCACCACTACTGTAGTGGAGTCTGGATTTGTTAAAGCCTGGGAAATAACTTTACATGGTCCTTCATGAGACAGAATAGAAAAGATGGACAACAAAGTGTAAAAGCCCGTTTCCAGGTGCATATTTGCAGTATTTATTTATAGCACATTCCATGTAATTTGCTATGAATACAGCTGAACTTGGTGATGGTGAGATGAATAATGAAAGTAATAAACTAAAAGAAAAACAAAAGAAAACAAAAACAAAGGAAGAAGTGCAGCAAAAAGGGCATTAGAAAGAATCAGAAAAATCCAAGCTCTTCTGGGTACTGTTTCTACTTAGAAATTATTTTGGTAGAAAACCAGAGAAATGTGTTAACCTGGCTTAGCCAAAACCAGGTATTTCTGTGTTTTTTTTTCTTTTGTGTGTGTGTGTGTTTGTGGTGTGCCTTTTTTTTTTTTTTTTCCCTAGAGTGTGTTATATTTTGTGGAAAAGATATGTTCAGTGTTAATGATCAAATGATATCCACAACCATGATGTAAAACTCATACTTTTTCAATTCTTTTTTGCCAAACATATAATTTTATCACCTAAGTACTCAAGGCCACTCTCATTAGAACTGTATTATCTTTTTCAGGAGCCTTTAACTCAATAAAATTCTTACAGTGAGTATTTTGTTCACTCTAAATATACTTTTATGCATCATTTATCCTATTCACAAAAAAACGAGAGATATTTGGAAAAATAATCTAATTTGCAAATAAAACAGATGACATTTAAGACTGAGACAGAACCAGGGAGTACAGTAACATGTTTGCTAAAGCTATCTATCCCTTACCACATTTTCTGTGGTTGCTGGTGTCAGCATTCACGTATGACAATATAAAAGTATAATGTTGTTTTATGACTTAAACATCTTCATGAAGAACATTTGCATGTCTTAGCAATCTGTATTATAACAGCTGCAGGGAAAACCACCATACTCTGAACAGGCCCTCTGACTGAGGCCCTCAACTGCTCTCTGACGGAGATAAGCTAAAGTAAATTCAGGTCCGGGGAAAAAAGGATAAATTCACAAAGACATCAGGCTTAACACCTTCGAGGTGGAGACCACAGCCTCAAGGCTGTCAGCTTCCAGACTTCCAACAGAGCATCACACCTAAGGGTCAGAAGAAGAGCGGTTTTTGGGTGAGTGGAGAAAAAGCCTCTGGAGAGGCAGGGAATGCCCATCCTCTGCTGTGCAGAGGAGCCCAAGGTGCAGGGGCCCCTTCACCTCTGGGAAAAGCTTATCCACAGCAGAGAGGGTGTCGTGGCTAATCAAAGCATTCCCCCCAACCCCAGCTTCCAAAGGGGTCTCCAGACCTTGCATCAGAACACAGCAGATGATGCAACAAACCCACAGTGTTGCAAGGGACAGCAAGAAACAGACCCCCTGCAAGGGAGGCCTGTGGGTGAGGAGGGACCCTCAGCACCAACAGGGACATGTGAAGAACAGCGGGATATCTTTGGGATCCCCAGGAGGGTGATATGATTCTACCCAACCCCTGACACTCAGTCCCTGCCCCCACCCCCACTCACTCCGTCTTATTCTTTCTTTCTTTCTTTCTTTCTTTCTTTCTTTCTTTCTTTCTTTCTTTCTTTCTTTCTTTCTTTCTTTCTTTCTTTCTTTCTTTCTTTCTTTCTTTCTTTCTTTCTTTCTTTCTTTCTTTCTTTCTTCTTTCTTTCTTTCTTTCTTTCTTTCTTTCTTTTCTTTCTTTCTTTCTTTCTTTCTTTCTTTCTTTCTTTCTTTCTTTCTTTCTTTCTTTCTTTCTTTCTTTCTTTCTTTCTTTCTTTCTTTCTTTCTTTCTTTCTTTCTTTCTTTCTTTCTTTCTTTCTTTCTTTCTTTCTTTCTTTCTTTCTTTCTTTCTTTCTTTCTTTCTTTTCTTTCTTTCTTTCTTTCTTTCTTTCTTCTTTCTTTCTTTCTTTCTTCCTTTCTTTCTTTCTGCCTTTCTTCTTTCTGCCTTTCTTTCTGCCTTTCTTTCTGCCTTTCTTTCTTTCTTTCTTTCTTTCTTTCTGCCTTTCTGCCTTTCTGCCTTTCTGCTTTCTTTCTGCCTTTCTTTCTTTCTGCCTTTCTGCCTTTCTTTCTGCCTTTCT